>NC_135235.1:65776041-66496874 GCF_051348905.1 Ranitomeya variabilis
TACGGCCTTTACAGGTAGACGTGGCAGACAGGATTCTCTGACTCCACACTGATCTGCATCATTACTGTGTGAGAAACGCCTCCTTGGTTAAGACCATAAAAATGAGCGCTAAATAAAAATGTGGAAAATAATGGAGTGTCCAGCCCACCCACATGAATGATTGCAGGAATCGGAGCACGGGAACCGTTTATGCCAAGACGTGACTCAGAGGGAAAAGGAGGATGTCCAGCTTCACAATGGCACAAAATGTTTATTCGTGAGGACAAAAATGGCCATATACAAAATAGAGGTAAAATATACAAAGGAAAATTTTAGAACATCGCATTAATGCATTTCTGGTACATTAACGCCCTTACTCACCAGAAACGCGTTGATGTAATGTTTTTCATTTTCCTTTGTATATTTTAACAAGGCTATTTTTGTAATCATCCACTGAATAAACATTTTGCACCATCGTGAAGCTGGACATTCTCATTTTCCCATAAATCAAATAAATAAAAATGCTCATATCCCAGGAAATGTATGGCAGATTGAAAAAAAGGAACAATGATTTCCAGAATAAAAAATATTTTCTACCTCCTTTAAATGGAATCTGTCACTAGCTTCAACCCTCCTAAGCCGTCTACATGGGCACACAGGTCATAGGAAGCTGAATAAAATGATAGCTTGATATCTGTGATCTGATGTCTTATTCCAGAGAAATCCACATTTTTATTATATGTAAATGAGCTGTTAAGATCTATGGGCTGGACAGATTGAATCAGCTACATGTCCATATAGACGGCTTAGGAGGGTTGATCCTACTGACAGATTCCCTTAAACATTTTAACATCTCTCTTTTTGTGGAAACATCTTGTTAGGGGCCCCTTTATGTCTTGAATGAAAATGTGCTGTATCAAAGTTGAAGCCTGAGCTACATTGAAAACCTTATCCTAGTGTGGCACACAAAGCATCAGTGTTGCCTCATAAAACAAATACTTGCCTTGTATATATCACTATACAAAGTACTGTGCAAAAGTTTTAGGCAGGAGTTGAAAAACTTCTGCAAAGTAAGAATGCCCTCGAATTTACAAAAGCCTACATCCACAGAAAATTTGTGGTTAGTTCATCAACATGTTTGTAACTGCCTAGTTCCTTCAAAACTGTGTGAAAGTGTACTTACAATATGAAAATTGCCTCTTCAGAGTGGAAGAGGGCATTTTAGAATTGCTACTTCCAATAGTTGCGACTACAGCTCAAGTCCTCTTCCTCTCTGAAGAGGCAATTTGCATATTTACTTTCCCAGAGGAGCATTGCAAGGCCAATATGTTTCCCTACACTGGCATGTCAGGCATGTCACTTTCCACACCTACACTCCACAAAATTAAAATAGCATCAAAAAGTTAATTTATTTCAGTTCTTCAATACAAAAAGTGAAACTCATATTATATAGAGTCATTACAAACAGAGTGATCTATTTCCAGTGTTTATTTCTGTTAATGTTGATGATTATGGCTTACAGCCAATGAAAACCCAAAAGTCATTATCTCAGTAAATTAGAATACTTTAGAACACCAGCTTGAAAAATGATTTTAAAATTCTAAATGTTGTCCTACTGAAATGTATGTTCAGTAAATGCACTCAATACTTGGTCGGGGCTCCTTTAGCATCAATTACTGCATCAATGTGGCGTGTCATGGAGATGATCAGTCTGTGGCACTGCTGAGGTGTTATGGAAGCCCAGGTTGCTTTGATAGCAGCCTTCAGCTTGTCGGCATTGTTGGATCTGGTGTCTCTCATCTTCCTCTTGACAATACCCCATAGACTCTCCATTGGGTTAAGGTCAGGCTTGTTTGCTGACCAATCAAGCACAGTGATACTGTTGTTTTTACACCAGGTATTGGTACTTTTGGCAGTGTGGACAGGTACCAAGTCCTGCTGAAGAATGAACTTTCCATCTCCAAAAAGCTTGTCGGCAGAGGGAAGCATGAAGTGCTCAAAACTTTCCTGGTAGACGGCTGCACTGACTTTGGTCTTGATAAAACACAGTGGACCTACAGCAGCAGATGACATGGCTCCCCAAACCATCACTGATTGTGGAAACTTCACACTAGACCTCCAGCAGCTTGGATTGTGGCCTCTCCACTCTTCCTCCAGACTCTGGGACCTTGATTTCCAAATGAAATGCAAAATTTACTTTTATCTGAAAACAACACCTTGGACCACTGAGCAACAGTCCAGTTATTTTTCTCCTTGGCCCAGGTAAGACGCTTCTGGCGTTGTCTTTTGGTCATGACACAAGGAATGCGACACTTGTAGCCCATGTCCTGTGTGTGGTGGCTCTTGAAGCAATGACTCCAGCAGCAGTCCACTCCTTGTGAATCTCCCACAAATATTTGAATGGCCTTTTCTTAACAATCCTTTCAAGGTTGCAGTTATCCTGGTTACTTGTGCACCTTTTTCTTCCACACTTTTTCCTTCCACTCAACTTTCCATTAATATGCTTGGATACAGCACTCTGTGAACAGCCAGCTTCTTTAGCAATGATCTTTTGTTGCTTACCCTCCTTGTGGAGTGTGTCAATGACTGCCTTCTGGACATCTGTCAAGTCAGCAGTATTCCCCATGATTGTGGAGCCTACTGAAACAGACAAAGGGACCCTTTTAAATGCTTAGGAAGCCTTTGCAGGTGTTTTTGTCAATTATTCTAATTTACCGAGATAATGACTTTTGGATTTTCGTTGGCTGTAAGCCATAATCATAAACATTAACAGAAATAGACACTTGAAATAGATCACTCTGTTTGTAATGACTCTATATAATATATGAGTTTCACTTTTTGTATTGAAGAACTGAAATAAATTAACTTTTTGATGATATTCTAATTTTGTGAGAAGCACTTGTATATACAGTTGTGCTCAAAAGTTTACATACCCCTGCAGAATATTTGCTTCCTTGGCCTTTTTTCAGAGAATATGAATGACAACAGCAAAACTTTTTCTCCACTCATGGTTAGTTGTTGGTTGAAGCCATTTATTGTCAAACTAATGTGTTTTCTCTTTTTAAATCATAATGACAACCCAAAACATTGAAATGACCCTGATCAAAAGTTTACACACCCCATTTCTTAATACCGTGTATTGCCCCCTCTAACATCAATGACAGCTTGAAGTCTTTTGTGGTAGTTGTGGATGATGTTCTTTATTTTCTCAGATGGTAAAGCTGCTCACTCTTCTTGACAAAAAGCCTCCAATTCCTGTAAATTCCTGGGCTGTCTAGCATGAACTGCGCGCTTCAGATCTCCCCAGAGTGGCTCAATGATATTGAGGTCAGGAGACTGAGGTGGCCACTCCAGAACCTTCACTTTGTTCTGCTGTAGCCAATGACAGGTCGACTTGACCTTGTGTTTTGGATCATTGTCATGTTGGAACGTCCAAGTACGTCCCACTCCTTTTATAGAGGTTGCTTGCTAATTGCCTATCATTTCTACCTGTTACTTGTTCCATTTGCACAACAGCAAGAGACATTGATTCACAATCAGTGTTGCTTCATAACTGGACAGGTTGATTTCACAGAAGTGTGATTGGCTTGGAGTTACATTGTCTTGTTTAAGTGTTCCCTTTATTTACTGAGCAGTATATATATATACTAGCTATTTAACCCGTTCTACGCCCGGGTGGTGAGCATTTATATTGGTATATGGTCTCCATCCTGCATCCACATGCTGTCATGTGCTGCTCCCATCCTGCGCCTCCATTTTGGTATATGCTGCTCCCATCCTGCGCCCCATCCTTTCATGTGCTGCTTCCATCCTGCACCCCCATTCTGTCATGTGCTGCTGCCATCCTGCACCCCCGTTCTGTCATGTGCTGCTGCCATCCTGCACCCCCGTTCTGTCATGTGCTGCCCTATTCTGTCATGTGCTGCTCTATTCTGTCATGTGCTGCTCCCATCCTGCGCCCCCACTCTGTCATGTGCTACTTGCATCCTGCTCCCCCGTTCTGTCATGTGCTGCTGCCATCCTGCACCCCCGTTCTGTCATGTGCTGCCCTATTCTGTCATGTGCTGCCCTATTCTGTCATGTGCTGCTCTATTCTGTCATGTGCTGCTCCCATCCTGCGCCACCGTTCTGTAATGTGCTGCTCCCATCCATATGCCCCATATGCTGCTCCATAAAGGTTGATGGCCCCCATAAGATGCTCCATAGTATATGCCTCGTATGCTGCTCCATTATGGTTGATGACCCCCATAACATGCTCCATAGTATATGCCTCGTATGCTGCTCCATTATGGTTGATGGCCCTCATAAGATGCTCCATAGTATATGCCCTGTATGATGATCCATAAAGGTTGAAGGCCCCCATAAGATGCTCCATAGTATTATATGCCCTGTATGCTGCTGCAATAATAAAAAAAAAAATAACATACTCACTCATATCATTGCTGGGTGCCGAGTGCTGGGGGGCCTGAGCAGGCGGGGACACCAGCGCGCTGTGGGGGTCAGGTGCCGGAGTCGCCGCTAGCTCAGGCCCCCGGCACTTGCTATAGTCACCTGGCCCTGATCCACTGCTGCGTGCTACTCCGTCTTCCGGGTCCTCTGGCTGTGACTGCTCAGTCAGAGGGCGGTGCGCATTAAGCGCGTCATCGCGCCCTCTGAACTGAAAGTCACAGGCAGAGGATGTGGAGGACGGAGCAGCGCGCATCAGTGGAACGGGGACAGGTGAATAAAGCACACTCACCCTCCTGGCTCGTCCCTGCTTCTCCATTGGATCGCGGTGTGCGTTCAGTGCTTACGCATACTGCGATCTCCTGGGAGCGTCACTCTGTGGGGTCGACTGCGCCGGTGCTTGCGCAGTCTATAAAGGCTTCGGACAGAGTGACGCTCCCAGCGTTATATTATAGATATACAGTACAGACCAAAAGTTTGGACACACTTTCTCATATAAAGATTTTTCTGTATTTTCATGACTATGAAAATTGTACATTCACACTGAAGGCATCAAAACTATGAATTAACACATGGGGAATTATATACTAAACAAAAAAGTGTGAAACAACTGACAATATGTCTTATATTCTAGGTTCTTCAAAGTAGCCACCTTTTGCTTTGATGACTGCTTTGCCCACTCTTGGCATTCTCTTGAATTGCATCAAGAGGTAGTCACTGGGAATGGTCATCTAGTTTTTTGATGCCTTCAGTGTGAATGTACAATTTTCATAGTCATGAAAATGCAGAAATATCTTTGAATGAGAAGGTGTGTCCAAACTTTTGGTCTGTACTGTATATATATATATATATACACTCACCGGCCACTTTATTAGGTACACCGTGCTAGTAACGGGTTGGACCCCCTTTTGCCTTCAGAACTGCCTCAATTCTTCGTGGCATACATTCAACAAGGTGCTGGAAGCATTCCTCAGAGATTTTGGTCCATATTGACATGATGGCATCACACAGTTGCCGCAGATTTGTCGGCTGCACATCCCAAAGATGCTCCATACAAGGCAGGATGGATCCATGCTTTCATGTTGTTTACGCCAAATTCTGACCCTACCATCCGAATGCCGCAGCAGAAATCGAGACTCATCAGACCAAGCAACGTTTTTCCAATCTTCTACTGTCCAATTTCGATGAGCTTGTACAAATTGTAGCCTCAGTTTCCTGTTCTTAGCTGAAAGGAGTGGTATCCGGTGTGGTCTTCTGCTGCTGTAGCCCATCTGCCTCAAAGTTCGACGCACTGTGCGTTCAGAGATGCTCTTAGGCCTACCTTGGTTGTAACGGGTGGCGATTTGAGTCACTGTTGCCTTTCTATCAGCTCGAACCAGTCTGCCCATTCTCCTCTGACCTCTGGCATCAACAAGGCATTTCCGCCCACAGAACTGCCGCTCACTGGATTTTTTTTCTTTTTCGGACCATTCTCTGTAAACCCTAGAGATGGTTGTGCGTGAAAATCCCAGTAGATCAGCAGTTTCTGAAATACTCAGACCAGCCCTTCTGGCACCAACAACCATGCCACGTTCAAAGGCACTCAAATCACCTTTCTTCCCCATACTGATGCTCAGTTTGAACTGCAGGAGATTGTCTTGACCATGTCTACATGCCTAAATGCACTGAGTTGCCGCCATGTGATTGGCTGATTAGAAATTAAGTGTTAACAAGAAGTTGGACAGGTGTACCTAATAAAGTGGCCGGTGAGTGTATATATATATATATATATATATATATATATATATATATATATATATATATATATATCTATATATATAAGAGGCATCGTGATTACTCGCTAATCCCGCCCCCTGCACAGTAGCTCTGCCCCCCACCACATCACCACACATAATCCCGCCCCCCCACTACAATACCACACACAATCTCGCCCCCCCACAACATCACCACACAATCCCCCCCACCCTATTACCACACATAATCCCGTCCCCCCACATTACCACACATAATCCCGCCCCCCACATTACCACACACAATCCCGCCCCCCACATTACCACACATAATCCTGCCCCCCACATTACCACACATAATCCCGCCCCCCACATTACCACACACAATCCCGCCCCCCACATTACCACACATAATCCCGCCCCCCACATTACCACACATAATCCTGCCCCCCACATTACCACACATAATCCCGCCCCCCACATTACCACACACAATCCCGCCCCCCACATTACCACACATAATCCCGCCCCCCACATTACCACACATAATCCCGCCCCCCACATTACCACACATAATCCCACCCCCCACATTACCACACACAATCCCGCCCCCCCACATTACCACACATAATCCCACCCCCCACATTACCACACACAATCCTGCCCCCCCACATTACCACACATAATCCCACCCCCCCACCACATAATCCCGCCCCCCACCACATCACCACACATAATACATTACCACACATAATCCCGCCCCCCACCCCATTACCACACATAATCCCGCCCCCCACCCCATTACCACACATAATCCCGCCCCCCACCAATTTATGTTTCGTTATGAAATTTGTTTAGATGCTGGAATGAATAATCTTACTGAATCCATCTTGTTTTTGATTTTACACTGTGAATAAAATGTATTATTAGTATTATTCAGATTTTTAATGATTATTATTGTTATTAACTTCATTTTAAGTTAATTTACCACCTGCGTAAGTGCTATTGAATGTTGCCATTATTTACTTTAGGTTAATCACCAGCAGCGTTAATTAGATAGCAATGAGCATGCCGAGCGTTAGCTGGCTGGAAACAGCTAGTATATATATATATATATATATATATATATATATATATATACATACATTTATTTATTTTTTTACATGGTGGTGGTCTCAACTAAATACTCTACGTTTATTATGTTTATTACATGTATTTTTTATTTACTTAACAGGATATCTGTATCTATTATTTTTTTTCTAGGTTCTGTCTTTTAATAGTCGCAGTGTGAGTGTGCGCTTATACCACCCACTATGCTGGTCCAGTTTTTCGATTCTAAAGTTGTTGTTTTTTTTTTTTGCGTAATTAGAATTGCATACGCAATGAAGTCATTGCCTGCAGCGATTACTCAAATCTAAAATGTGTCTTTTTATCATGTAACAAATTTCGAGAAAACAAATTGAATTTTGAAATCAGTACAATTGCATTTTTGATCATCTCATAAATGTTTAATTTCCCAAAGTGTTGGCTTTAGGTTCTGTCATAAACCAATGTCATCTCTGTGTAGAGTTTGGTTAAATTGATGCACTATATCATAACAGCTTTAATGTAATAAGTTATTGGCTGCCTGAGCGCTGGATCTGATGAGCCTGTCACTGACTTGATAAATGATTTGTTAGGCTGCCCATGCTTAGCATGTGATTAAAAATATTGTGATTTATTGAAGCAAAGGAATCTGCGGTTCGGCCTCATGTCAAGGGGGGATGGCACTGACATTTATGCATTGCCTAAATATTGATAATTACAATGGCGGTTAAATGTCCTCATTAATGAAGGTTTTCTTTACAGGAGCATGGATTAGCCAAAAGAAGAATGAGTAATATCACAGACATAGGTTATGGCGCTTGGCATTGATGTCATAAATTGTGCTAGAAACTTAAAGGGATTACATCCAGGTCCAATACCTTTTATAAGTCTCTGTTTTATAGAAATCCATTGGCAATTTGTTTATGCAAATGAGCCGTACGTGGAGGTGTCTCCTGTCACTGACTTGACTGGTGACTGTTCTTTGTGATCCGCTCCCCTGCCCGAGAGCTGGCGTAGGCGACGTCATTCCGGTAGCGGCCCATGCTTAGTGAGGTCATGATCACGTTATGGAAGCTGGACAATCAATATGTCAGTCACTGAAAGGAGGCCGGCGGCAGGCGGGACAACAGGGAGAGAAGGAAGGGAGCCGTAAAGTACAGGGCCAACCCCTCAGCATTTGCATTAAAAAAAATTGTAGATGGATTTCACTAAAAGTCAAACATGGACTTATAAAACAAGGGCATGGACATAATCAACATTATACAGACTTTACATAGGTAATATTATTTCTGGGTTTAAAAACCTGCTGGCAGGTTCCCCTTAGGTTTAAGAATCCTTTTAGCCCATGGTCTGTTAGTCGTGCATTAGGTATTTAAGAAATATTTATTAGGGTACACCAAAATAATAAAAGTATTTTTACATTTTTGTGGTACAAATTCCCATTAAACTTTTTTTTTTTGCCAAAATAAGCATTAAAAGGGAATCTGTCACCAGGTTTTCCCAATATAAAGCTCGGTCACCACCTTTAAGCCATCTTTTTACAGCATTCTGGTATGTTGTCTGTATGTCCCCAATTCCCTCTGCAAGACACAAAAAAGACCTGTTATTATACTCACAGATGGCACTGTCCGGTCCGATAGGTGTCTGTGGTCTGGAACTGCAATCGACACATGCACTGGCTTTACTTCCGGGTCATCTATGCTCTTTGGCCTTTCATGGCGCATGCGCATTGCAGTACTTTGCTTTGCCATCGGCAGGGCAGAGAGTTGGGCGCCTGAGCAGGAGCGCGATGGGGGACAGTGTGTGGTTGACGTAGGACGCGTCATCCACACGAAGCAAGAAAGGAGGAGGTGCCAGATCAACACCAGAGACGCCCATCGGACCGGACCGCACTGTAAGTTAATATAATAAAAAGTATTTTTTTTTTAGCTATACAGAAGATTGAGGACATGTATACAGCTTACTAGAATGCTGTAAATGAGGGCTTAAAGGTGATGGCCTTACTTTATATTGGGAAAACCTAGTGACTGGTTCCCTTTAAGCTTGCAGTGCTAATTATAATACCCAACATTTACCATGATACTATGTCCCCATAAGGTCCAAGTCTGATGAAGGTCAAGGAAAAATAGAAAGAAAATGTGTAAAATTTTTCATCTTGTTAACATGTGAAAATTGAGATTTTATCTTCAAACAGTTAACTGAAAAAAAAATTAATATTTGCAATAATTTATTTAACCAGAATTCACAGATATGCCAATTCTTTCTACAAAGTTGTATGAAATAAATACTTTTAGCTCTAATATAAATGATATATGAGTTAATGGAACGGGGGGGTCCAGTGTTCAGGACTCTCATCTCTTCGCCTTTTCTGCAGAATACTTAGGGCTCATTCAGACGTCAGTTTTTTACACATACGAGAAAAACGGACTGAGATTAATTAGTGTTTTTCATAAGAGTTTAGTCCAATTTTCATCAGTTTTTCTTGTATGTGAAAAAAAAATTCTCTATAATTTCCAATGTAAGTTTGTAAAAATCGGACCGCACCCAGATAGTATCCAAGTGTTTTTTGATTATTTCACAGACCCATAAACTTGTATTGACAATTTTGCTTCGACTTTTGGATCAAGATGGGACGTTTTCGTAGACATGTGACTAACCGTGAAAAACAAGGATGGCACTCGTACGAGAAAAGCGGACATGTGAATGAGGCCTTACAGAGAGCGTCTCTTGCTCTGGAGGAATTTTCCTACATTACACAATCTATTGATTCGATGGCATGACACTGTTTAAGGAACGTGACATTGACTTCGGCGCCCATCCCATCCGCTCACTCGTCTTGCTTGGTTTTCCCTCTCCCTCCCTGTCAGACTAAGGTGGCCTGGCCCAGTGTAACTTGGCCAATAAAAGGCCGTTGGGCTAAGTTCAACCCCCCATTACCTGGCATATATTTGCTGCAGTAGCTTGTCTCCTCCTCTTCCTCCTTGGGTCCTGGAGGTGCTTATCTGCACTGTCCAGTTAAGAGTGAGTAATGTCTGACCCCCTTATTGAAATGCTGCATGCCAGGGTGTCGCAGAAAGGTGAGAACTGGCTGCATGACCTAATTTCATAGCTTAATGCTCATCTTCTGTTCCCATCGCAGGGAAATTGGGCACTCACTGACGTATCCCCCTCCCCAAACATTTTCTGATCATCTCATTGTCAAGTGACCCTTCTAAGGGCCGAGTCAGATGGCCATATAAATCAGCGCGAGATCGGTTGACAGTGCATGGACTGGACAGTAGCTCTTCTGACTAGGGATGAGAAGACTAAGAAAGTTCTGGTTCTGGTACCTGAACTGAACTCTATTGAAAATAATGGAGACCTGAACATTTGATCTGGAAAATCTTTCTCTCTGCAAGGACTTCACCCGGAACTCCAAACATTGCAGTGGACTTAAGGGAGAAGTCCATGTTCGGCGTTTAGCATTGGACACTAACTATCTGTAGGAACACTTATATCTGCTCCCGACCCGAGCTTGACAAATGCATAGAAATATATGAAGCTTTCATATTTGGGCCAGTAGAGCCACCGGCCAGTCCATGCAAGGCATTCCGCTCTTGCTCCAATTTATGCAAACGTCTAACTGCATCCTAACAAGTCGGCACTGGACAAAGCAGAGAAATTAGACCCGAAGACTTGAAATTAGAATCAGGTGCACAGATTGGAAGAATCTTGGAGAAACCTGTTTCCTTTGCCTTTACTTGTAACACTTTGTGCCGTGTGTCTGAGAACCACACATGGTTATACCATGAATTGCAATGAAATTTTTGGGTGTGAGGCTTGGTTATGTGACGCACAGATTTTTATTGATAGGCCGAGATCACACATACGCGAGATACGGCCAAGTCTCGCAGGTAAAAACCCAGCTCTGGCGCCAGCACTCTGGAGAAGAGCGTGCAGCTCCTCCATGTATTGCTGTGCGATTGCACGCTCCGCTCCGGAGTGCCGGCACCAGAGCTGGGTTTTCACCTGCGAGACTCGGCCGTATCTCACGTGTGTGTGATCCCGGCCATAAGTTATTTCTGTCATTTCTATACAAGTGAATGTAGATAGCCGCCACCTGTGCCTCACCAGATTAGACATTCATTATTTAATTAGAATTGTATTTTTTTATTATTTACATAATTAAGACTCATTAATGTTTATATATTGTGTGAAGGATGATCATATATTCAATTTAAATTCTACAAAGTATGAACATATTCCAAAAATCAGTTCCCCGTTGATGTGTTGAGGATTCTCAATTTGCACAGACATCTGCCAGGATCCACAGACTTTTCAGTACCAAAAGTAGGGCTTATTCACCCGTCAGTTTTTTGCGTGCAAGTGCTATCCATGTTTTTCTTACGATAGCACTATGATAGGGGTTTGCTCACATGTCCATGTGTTATTGCAGTCCACGTGGTCCGTGCAAAATTGAGGAGACATATCCGTTGTTTATCCGAGTGCTGGATCAATCTTGGCAATGAAAGACGGGTCTGTGAAAATATCAGACAGCACTCAGGTGCCATAGATAGGAGAACGTGGAAAAAATATTTTTTTTCTCATCAGAGAAAAATTGATCAAATTCTAAATAAACTCTGATCAAAACCGCTGATGCAGCTCAGACCGATTCCACCTGAAGGACCGGTTAGGTACCTTACAGCTATCTCCACTGTGTGCACCAGACGTATCAAAAATAACACAACATTGAACAAATGAAGATCATCCAATAGTCTAAATGAAGTAAATTGCCCCAAAAAACAGACAAAATATTCAAGTCCAGTGGCTAAAACCGGGGTAATTTACTTGATTTAGACTATTGGTTGATCTTCATTTGTTCAGTGTTGCGTTATTTTTGATAAGTCTGGTGCACACAGTGGAGATAGCTGGAAGGTACCTAACCGGTCCTTCAGGTGTTATGGTTTATGCCTTCAATGGTTTTCAACATGTGGTTTGTACTTTTTGTAATCATGCTTTAATAAAATGTATTGTTTCTAATATTTGATATTCATTCATGGTGATCTTGGCCATTTTTTGACCACACTTCCTTTTTTTCTTGAGTATTAACGTAGTCATGTTTTAAGTGTGGGGCTAGTGATCCCTAGTATTTTGTGGTGCCCTCAGACTTCTTTTAAGCATCATAGAAATATATGGCGCTGTCACAATCGGGGTTGGGAGATGCGTAGATAGTCCGCGCATTGTGATCTGAGATCGGACCAATGATCTCGGACATCCTAAATAGCTAAAAGCAAGTAAAGCAAGGGTGTCCGCTGCTGCGGTATATAGAGCCGGTCATCATTGTTAGTGCATCGAAGCAGTCAAATGTCATGTTCGATCCGGGTAGTCCTCAGTCACAGAACATCCAAGTAGTCATCAGTAGATCCTGATAGTTCTCAGTCACAGTATTCATCTGATACAACAGGTCAAAACAATGAAACAAGTCTGAATCATATAAATGATTGTGTTTGAGAAAAACACGAGACAGAGAAATGTCCCAATTGACACCAATTACTCTGATATGGGTAACAATAATACTACATAAGGTAAGGAATTAACACAAAGAAATAGTAGCAATGCTTCTTATGAACTGACGGTAGGTAAGGAGTTAACTCTTGAAGACATAGTAACAATACTTCTGAAGAACCTTTAAGGAGTTGTCCTCAAGCCACCAAGGAATTATTATCTCATGACCTTTAATGTGTAATTTCATTTTCTACAGCTGCGGCACCGATGGCATTTAAATATATATCCGACACTTGTGTGACATTTCATCTCTGGCCCATCACAGAGTAGGAGAGTGACACCCGGAGAAATTGACTCTCCCTCTGGAAGGTCACTCAATAGCCACATGTTTCACCTGGTGTATCGTAATAATAGGCTCTTTCCCTTTAAATCCAAGATGACTTGGCAATTTAGGGACTCCGATCAGTTCTCCTCCCAAGGGTAATAATCGCACAAAAGGCTGCACTTGCTTTTTTTTTTTTTCTTCTAGAGTTCAATAGAAAAATAAACACAAGGTAATTATTGTCGGAGTCACATCAGGGTAAGGGCTGGAGGGAAGCCGACTGCTTTCGAGTTCATCTTGACAAGGCTGAGATGTCTTGGAAGAATGCCATCTGGTGGAGGATGTCTCTTTGTTTCCTTTATTCACTTACTTAAAAAAAACCTGCAGTAAATCTTACCCTAAATGCAGCAACCCAAACATCCAGTCTTCTAAACAGACAGCCTCCTGATGAAGACTAATTGGAAATGAAGTTGTAAAACGGTTTATTGATCAGCGCCCTCAGTATAAAGACCATGGCGATTGAGATGGATTGGAAGGCGCTGCTGTTGTTTTGGTTTCTTGCACGTTTCATTTACTTTGTCTTCCAAGTTCTAAGTAAACTCATTGATTTATTTTAGTTTCCTTGTTAAAAGGTATATCGTCATGGTCTTCCCATGGTTTCAGGAGGTTTATTTGAGGTTTCTTTTATGCAGATTTTTTTCCCAAGAGATTACAGTATCGCCCATGATGTTTGTTACTAAGGTTGAATTTATTATGATGGGAAGTTGATTGTTTTCATTTCATTGATTGATTGAAATCAGAGCGTATAAACCAAGGGTTGCGAAGATCAGCCATCATTCCAGAAAGCGTGGTGCTTCTGTTCATAGGTGGTGTCCAGTTTTAGAGTCCTCCTCATGTCATTTAGAGAGAAATAGCTGTAATGCCCGAGATAACCCATCAACAGGAGTGTCCTTGTACCAGGAAAATGCTGGACAACTCCTTCAATTTTACTTAAGAACCTAGATTGATAGCATACCCTTATTAATCTCATAATTACCAGCCTCTATGGGAATTATTGAAGGAAAAATTAGCACGTAAAAGGAAGTTCTTGCACCTATAGTGCTGGCAGAATGCTGAAGAGGCTCAAAAAGAGTGGAGGAAAAGTTAGAAAGCATGGGCATTGGGTCAGATTTTAGACTGGTATGTGCACCATAAGCAGTTTTAACCTGCTATGGGCAATGAGCATAGCCAGACCAAACTTTTCTACATGTTTTGTGTAGATACACTTAAGGCCACGTTCATACGTTCAGTATTTGGTCAGTATTTTACCTCAGTATTTGTAAGCCAAATACTTACACTGTCAGTGCCGGCCGTAAAGAAGAGCATAGCGGTGACGTCACCGCTGTGCTCTGCTTTACGGCCGGCGCTGACACAGTCAGTGCGGGAAGCTGACGGCGGGGGACGTGACAGACATCAGAAGGTGAGTATGTAGTGTTTTTTTTTACTTTTACTTTTACAATGGTAACCAGGGTAAATATCGGGTTACTAAGCGCAGCCCTGCACTTAGTAACCCGATGTTTACCCTGGTTACCCGGGTGCTGCAGGGGGACTTCGGCATCGTTGAAGACAGTTTCAACGATGCCGAAGTCGTTCCCCTGATCGTTGGTCGCTGGAGAGAGCTGTCTGTGTGACAGCTCCCCAGCGACCACACAACGACTTACCAACGATCACGGCCAGGTCGTATCGCTGGTCGTGATCGTTGGTAAGTCGTTTAGTGTAACGGTACCCTAAGGTAGGGGTTAAAAAAAAAAAAAAAAAGATTTCAACTTTGTGTGTCACTTATCAGGCTGTGATACAAATAAGGTTTTATCAACTGGTGATTATCATCGTCTGGCATGTGCTTGCTAGGCTGACTCTGCCCCCTCCTGTGATAAGCAGCTCACGGTCTATAGACAATATACATACAGAGCCTGGTGTGGGCAGGGTTAGCTGTGGTGTGAGTGGGATCAGCTTTCTAAGCTTTGTCACAACCGCTGCACCCACACAGCGCTGGATTCATTCTCTTTGCCTACATCATGTAGCTCTCTGATGAGGTAGCAAAAACCTGGTGACAGAGCTGCACCACCAGCAGCTCTGCTGCCAGGGAAAAGAAGAAAGCACCTGGGAAGAAGAGCTGGAAAAATGGTAGTCAATTTATTTTTATTATGCTTTGTTTGTGGTGGGAGGCAGGATACACTGTGTTCCCCATTGGGGTTTATCTTTAAAGAATCCCTCCTCCCATCAAAGTTTTTATCCTCTTAACATATTGCAGTCATCATATTATATAGCGCTGTGCACTTACAATTGCTCATTTTGCCTTTCTACCCAGTTAATTCTTCTCTTTTCCATTAGGTCTATGACATCACATGATTAAAAACTGACTGAATCCTTCTAATCTCTATGTAGAAACAGGTCTATTTTGCGTCCATGAGTCATCATTAGAACTACAATTCTACATCATAAGCCATAAAAGGGTTTACTTTTCTACATGCTGGATGGTGATTATTTTTATGATATTTTTTATTATTTTTACATTCTGACCAATTCTGAAATTTTTATCAAAATAATTAGTCATATGTTCAACACAGGCTCTCCTGCATTTTTATCTACATCATTAATCTTTCATAGAGGTATTAGGCAACTTTTTTTTTTTTACCACCTACCACTTATAGTAGTAAATAATGTTCGTTCTGAATCACTCATCAATCGTTCCAAACACAACTATAAAAACGGAGCTACGAAGAACTTTATTGTACAGAACTTTATTAGTTTAGGTTGCCCTCTTGTGGTCAGCGACCTTATTTGCATCTTCAACTCATAGGGGAGTGAAATGATTATGTACACGCAAAATGCAAACTAGAAGTATTATAATAATGGCGCATCAGCGCTAATCCAATATGGCGCACTAACACAGTACCTGCCAACATCAGAGCATTTCTTATAGGGCATATCGATAGTTTAGATGTGATCGTATGTGGTTAGTGTTAATACCGTTATGCCAAAATTCCAGCTATTATAATTAATTTCATAGATATTAATGATGAGCGAACGTGCTCGGACAAGATGTCATCGGAGCATGGTCAAATGCTAATCGAGTGTCCACGGCGTGCAGTGCTATTTCTCGCATTACTGCCCCTGATCACGTGATCGTCGATGACAGATCGGTTTTCAGACCTAGATCTCCTATGACTGCCATAGATGCCACCTGGATTTTCAGGATGTTTCCATATATTTTGGCTGTCCATATCGGCATTCTTGCGTCTCCACTAACAACTAATGTCAAAACTGCCCTAGTTCTCATTAGGCTTTTTCACCAGTTTCTAATGCAAAATTTGTCAAGATGGATCGAAAAATGCAACATTTACAGTCTAATAAAAAACCAGTGGGAATCCGGGCTCAGAACAGTTTCCCTCCAGTGTTTCACCGCCACGGTGGAATGGAAAAAAAAAAGAAGCCAGATGGCCGGTCTGGTGGTGGGGATTTGATTCTTGAAGTCAGTTTTCCTGGAGTTGCTTTTAATTTGATCCAATTTTATAAAAAGAAAGCTAATTATTAAAGCACCACTCCAGTCCATTGCTTTTTTTTTTTTCCCATTTTTACCGGTGGAATGGTGCATCTAAAGTAAGATCCCTGACCCTAGTCCTAAACTTACCACTTGACATCTTCAGCTGTTGGCAGATCAGGACCCGAGCGGCGCCAAGAACAGCGAAAGATACCAAGTGGTAAGTTTAGGACTAAGGTCACGGAACTTGCTTTAGATGCACCACTCCACCGGTAAAAATGGGGGGAAAAAAAAACAATAGACTGACCAGAAGTCAGAGGTAATGGTCACAAGCTCCCCGTGTAAGTCTATGAGACCCTCGTAGATCAACGTTCAGTTGTGATTTCCGGCAAACACAAGAACGATACGGCAGGCTACAATCTGCAGGAGCCCGACCGGAGCGGCACCGATAGCAGATGACAACGGTGGCTGGTAAGTGTAACACTAGGGGCAGGGAACATAGATTAGTGTCACCACTCCAGCGCCACAATAAAAAAAAAAAAAACGCTGGAGTGTTACTTTAAATCTAACACTTTTCTATATAGCCTTTTCTCCAATTTCTACACTATCCCGCTACTGGACTATTTTACAACTTTTTAGTTGCAGTTCATACTTCTTCCTTAAACCTTCGATTTGCACAGCTAACCACGTTCACTCTCCGACAAACTTTTTTAAAGTTTTGAGAGCGGCATCAAATAAAAAAATTATGTTTTTTGAGCAAAAAACATAAATAAAAAAGTTGTATAATATTAAACAAACATTGCTTCTTTCTTATGGAAACAGCACCATAAAAATCTTTATCGGCAGCACATTGCTCGGTCTGGAATCCTAATCATGGATCCTTTGGGATCTGCTCAATATTGGATATGAATACTGGATATTCAGTACCAGAACTGCATTGGCGCTGGTTAGAACAGAATGCGTAAAGTAACTTCTCTAGAAAACAAAATGTAACGCAGAGAATAAACATTTAATTCATATTCAAGAATATTTTTTTAAAGAAGAAACCAAATCTCACAACTAATCTGTAGACTTTATTTCAAGGCAGATGGCAAACCGCAAGTTTTTACAAAACTTTTTGACATATCAGGCTGATATTGGCCCACACAGGCTGCACAGGGTTCCATTGTACGGGTTTTCCTCGCTGTCTGGTTAAAATCTAGAACTACAATCTCCAGGTAACAATTTCTCATCAATCACGGGTCACTACAAGGCAGAATTTATCATGAGAAGTGATTGTGCCATCCATCTACATGTTTTCAGGAGGCGATCGATGGAAGACCCATTGCAACTCAAACACGTGGAAGTTGCCAACTCCACCACATGTAAATTCCAGGTCATCTATACTTTATATAAACGAGTATGGATGGGCCGAAGAAAAAAAAACAGATTTTACAACAATTGCTCACAGAATAGTTAAGATTTTAAAACAATGTCTGGTGAGCCCAAATTACTGCAATCCTCCAATATGTTTATTGGCTAACATTCATATGACGTTCCCATGACTTGGAGATCTAAATCTTTGAATAGCACCATATAAAGAGACCTACAGCCCCTTACTAATTAATGAGTTAAAACCTTAAAGGGTTTGTGTCATATTCCTATCTTTGGGAGTGCACTGCTCCCAGCTTACTGCCTGTCAAGTGACAGTGCACTCCTGAAAACTGACAGTGTTGATCGGTGACATGGCTGAGAAGCTGACCCGAACTGCACGCCCTCCAGTGCTGCTGGTACAGGCAAATTTTACCTCTGCAGCATAAGAGAAGCGCAGAGACACCAAAGCTGGCCGGATCTAGTGATCCAGCCAGGTTCTAAGGAGCGATTGCAAGCTGTACAGCAAACAGCTGGCAAGCGCATGCTCTTTTCCTAGAAAAATGACGACATAAGGAATGAGAAGTACACTGTAATCCATTCCATTCTGGAGAACAGAAAGGATTTTTAATAAGATGTAATGTAAATGCAAAATCATGATATACGTAAATATGAGATCACTTCTCCCTCACCATTGGAACTGTGCAAGTGACTGACCCAATGAAGCTTCACTGCTTGCCTGTCACGTAACTCAACAATATATAGTACATAGCCAAACAATATATAGTACATTTTAAAAGAAGCCAAACAATATGTAAAGCGCATTTATCATCAGGTTATATAAAGAGATTACATTTCTGGTAGAAAAATGCAAACTAGGTCGCTTGAGGATTCTGATGGAGTAACTACCCTTTCTAAAAAGAAGACAATCTAGAAACATATACTGGTGTATTCAATGAACGCCACGGAGCGATTTGTTCATGTTTCTCATGAAAAGTCGCAAATTATAATTCACATACATGATCGGAAATATTAAGGGAGGGTGGGCACAACCTAAATAGAAATCAGAATGACAGTCAAATATGTATAGCTTCAGTGTCAAACAAAAAGAATGAAAAAGAGTATATACAGTGCATATAAAAAGTCTACACACCCCAGATAAAATGCAGGTATTGTCATGTAAAAAAAAAATCATACCAGGACGAATCATTTCAGAACTTTTCCTGCCTTTAATATCACCAATAGGCCTCTTGGTAACTTCTCAGACCAATTTTCACCTTGCCTTGGAACTTTTTACCCTTCTCCTGAATTATCATAGTTTTCAGATTATAAGACACAATTTTTTCTCCAAAAATTTGGGAGGAAAATGTGGGTCGTCTTATAATCAGAGTGTAGCTTACCGGGAGAGGCGGATGTGGAAGGCCGGCGGCAGTAGGAATAGGGCGATGCTGCGGGCCCCAGGCTGGAAGCAGCGGCTGTCCCGGCGCTGCGGACCCTGGGCTGTCAGAAAATGTCAGTTTTGAGCGGATTCCCTGCACTTTCCCATTGATTTACCTGCAGTGGGCTTCGGGAAAATGGCCGCCATAGGTGGTGCATGCGCAGATTGAGATCTCGGGAACACCACCTATAAAATGCAACTAAGAAAAGGTCAGGAAAACCCTTGTAGAACAGCTAAACTTTATACGGGGGTAGTCAGATTCACTGTAAATGATGGCAGCTGTCTACTGACTTCTATATAAGTATATATGTACTGGCTAATTCTAAACGCAACCACATCCCTAATTATAAGAGGGTGTTCATACATTTGCACACACATTGTTTTATTTTGTTATTTTTATTTTCCCCTGTAAATGATTTCAGTTTGTTCTTAAGGGTATTTTTGTTTTTTCGTTTTTCGCTCCCCTCCTTTCCAGAGCCATAACTTTTTTATTTTTCCGTCAATATGGCCATGTGAGGGCTTATTTTTTGCGAGACAAGTTGTACTTTTGAAAAACACCATTGGTTTTAGCATGTCAAGTACTAGAAAACAGGAAAAAAAATTCCAAGTGCGGTGAAACTGCAAAAAAAAGTGCAATCCCACAGTGGTTTTTTGTTTGGCTTTTTTGCTGGGTTCACTAAATGCTAAAACTGACCTGTCACTAAGATTCTCCAGGTCATTACAAGTTCATAGACACCTAACATGTCTAGGTTCTTTTTTATCTAAGTGGTTAAAAAAATTCCAAACTTTGATAAAAAAAAAAAATAAAAAAAATTGTGCAATTTTCCGATACCCGTAGCGTCTCCATTTTTTGTGATCTGGGGTCGGGTGAGGGCTTATTTTTTGCGGGCCGTGCTGACATTTTTAGTGATACCATTTTGGTGCAGATCCGATCTTTTGATTGCCCGTTATTGCATTTTAATGCAATGTCGCGGCGACAAAAAAAAAAACCAAACGTGATTCTGGTATTTCAAATTTTTTGCTCGCTACGCTGTTTAGCGATCAGGTTGATCCTTTTTTATATTTTTAGATCGGGCTTTTCTGAATGCGGAGATACCAAATATGTGTGTATTTGATTTTTTTTATTGTTTTATTTTGACTGGGGCTAAAGAGGGGTGATTTAAACTTTTATATTTTTTTCATATTTTTTTAAAAACATTTTTTTTTTTTTTTTTGCCATGCTTCAATAGCCTCCATGGGAGGCTAGAAGCTGGCACAACTCGATCGGCTCTGCTATATAGAAGCGAAGCTCAGATCGCACCTATGTAGTAGAATTACTGCATTGCCATGAGCGTCGACCACAGGGTGGCGCTCACAGCAATCAGGCATCAACAACCATAGAGGTCTTCAATAGACCTCTGGTTGTCATGCCGACGCATCGCTGACCCCCCGGTCACGTGACGGGTCAGCGATGCGCGCATTTCCGGCCTGATGGCTGGAAGCGGTAGTTAAATGCTAGTTGTTTGACAGCGGCATTTAACTAGTTAATAGCGGCGGGTGAATCGCGATTCCACCCGCCGCTATTGTGGGCACATGTCAGCTGTACAAAACAGCTGACATGCCCCGGCTTTGATGCGGGCTCACCGCCGGAGCCCGCATCAAAGAAGGGGGTTCTGACCTTGGACGTACAGATTTGTACAGATTATCGGTGACATTAAAGGTAGAAAAAGTTCTGAACTTAGTCATCTTGGTGCGATTTCTTACATGAACAAAAACCTGGCATATTAACAGGGGTGCATAGACTTTTTATATCCACTGTCTAAACAGAGGACATCACATCCTAATAATAATAGAATATCTTTATAACAATCTCTAGAGCAGGGGTGTCAAACTGCATTCCTCAAGGGCTGCAAACAGGTCATGTTTTCAGGATTTCCTTGTATTGCACAGGTGATCATTTAATCACCTGCACAGAATGATTCCAGCACCTTAGAAGGAAATCTTGAAAACACGCATGGTTTGAGGCCCTCGAGGAATGCAGTTTGACACCTCTGCTCTAGAGAAAAAAGTGTACTCCTGGCAGTGAATCTATGCTGGAGCTTGCACAATGTGAGATGGCTTGTGCTCGCATACACTAAATGTGGTGTTATGATTATTAGTCGATGGACGCCATTGAGCAGTATTTGATTATGTTTTATAGTCAACCATACTCTCATCTAGTTAGGTACATTGTGTAGCACTTTCCATGTCTCCAGTGAGTCCCGATTATGTGTGATTCTCCTGTTATATTCACCTAGCAGGCAGATCATATCACTATTATATTGCCCCCTGACAAAGCCACATTAGGATGGTAAAACACACAGTAATTTGTCTCTCATCTCCCCATGGCTTACTGGGTTTTTTTTGTTTTGCTTTTTTCAAGTCACTGTTATGGGTTGGAGATGTCATATTATTGTTTTCTTCTTACAGACTGTATCGGAAATGTACTCCACCGAATATATTGATGGGTTATTTTCCTTTAGTATCTCAACAATTGTCTTTCTCATCCTATATTGCTTCAAATCAATGTAAAAATATTTTTAGATTTATTGAGTATAGTTCTCTGGATGTTGTATGATTTTCCTGGTAAGCCTTGCTCCTGTTTTGAGTATTTGGGGTCGTCCTTTCTGTCCATTATTTGGAACACGGACGGGTCACTTTACATACGTCAGTGTGTTTTTTAATGTTTTTGTATCTGTGGATTTGTTCTGCCTTAATTCTACAGAAGTTGTAATAGAGATATCCTAGCATTTATTAGTAAGTGAGTCCTCTGTTTGCTCCTTCCACTTTTTATTGATTGCAAATTATGGTGCAAAAACATTTTACTATGGAAATTGGGGTAAATCTTAGTGCTAATTTACACCCATCAGATATGATTGTCTGCTGCACATACGGGCAGAAATTAACCTAATTTATTGAGTTCTGCGCCTCTTAATACAATAGACGCAACTTACTCCAGCATCCTTTTTAATAAGGCCGATGAATATAATGCTAATCTTAGTGATTTCCCTCTGAATATTTTTATTTTTAAAGCCCAGTATAACCTATTAATCCCCGTCCTGGGTGATGTCACTAAAATATGGAATGTATTTAACTCCCCAGAAAAAATATCAAATCACAAACCTCACAAAACAATACATTGCATCTGGTTATACCTGAGAAGACCGGGGATATGCCCTCATGGAGGAATACAATGTGTAGTAGCAGCTTGTAGAATTGTTCGTATGGCGACGTCGCATGGTCTATGTCTACAGTCCTTTATTAAAATATACAATCTCTGTCTTGGGGCTTTTTGCAAGGATGCGATCACGGATCTCCGGCTCCAGACTGGATATTTTCATAGAGCTAAAGGGTTAATAACAGAGAAGTAAAGCTTTTCTAGGAGCATAGCGGTCAAATAATTATTTATTTTAAGGCATTACAGTGAAAATAACAAGAAAAGAAGGAAGGAAAGAGAGAATGAGAGACATAATGA
Organism: Ranitomeya variabilis; assembly: GCF_051348905.1. NCBI lineage: Eukaryota > Metazoa > Chordata > Amphibia > Anura > Dendrobatidae > Ranitomeya > Ranitomeya variabilis. Next base: position 65,798,890 of record NC_135235.1, read on the forward strand.
TAAATAGATACTATAGATGGATGTGACATCAGAGATCGGGATCAGAGGTCCTTAACCAGTGGTCTGGGAGGCAATCGTGATCCTGGGCAGTGCGGCTCGCTAAAGATCGGGGTCTTGAATTAGGACTATATGGAAATTCGCAAAATATCTCAAATCCCAACCAACAAACAAAACCAGACTATGTGGTATAATGTCAAAACCAACATTTTCACAGATCCATTTCCAGAACAATTTAAAGGGTTATTCTCAGCTCAGCCTTGGAGCTGACCTACACTGCTTCATGGTAAAACCATTGTTCACCTGACAGCCAACTAATGTGTATGTGATTGTTAGATAGATAGATAGATAGATAGATAGATAGATAGATAGATAGATAGAGAAAATATAGCGCAACAGCACCAAACAGCAATGCTTTCGGGTGCAAGACCTCCCAAACATATAGCTTATTGTTATAAGAACATAAATAGGTTAAAAATAGTCCAATGGACTATGCAAAGAAAAAGAGGACTTTAATTAGCCCATGGAGTACTGCACCTTTTTTACTTTTTAGAGAGAGAGATATGATAGATGATAAAAAGATAGAAGATAGATAGTAGATAATAGATAGAAACTAGATAATAGATAGATGATAGATAGATGATAGATAGATGATAGATAAATAGAGAATAGATAATAGATTGATAGATAATATATAGATGATAGACAGATAGAAGATAGATAATAGAGATAGATAGACGATATATAGATAATAGATATAGAGAATTGATAGATAATAGATAGATGATAGACAGATAGAAGATAGATAGATAGATAGATAGATAGATAGATAGATAGATAGATAGAAGAAAGCAATGCCATGCTTAAAGTGAACCTGTCAGCAGGATTGTGCTCGGTACATTGTGCTCTGATTAGGTATTCACATTCATTGTATAAACATTCATTGTTAGAGTTTATCGTTACTGTATTGAATGATATTTTTTTTTTTTTTGTTAATTTGTACTTTTCCTGTAATCCTCCATCTTGTGATGACAGATAATCCTTGCAGTATGTCCGTAGTAAACCCGCTCACTCTACCACTCTGTCTGAGCGCTGACGATTCTGCTGAAAGCTGTAATTCTGCAGCCCACATTACCTCTCCAGACATACAGCACCTGCTCCATACGTTATGTAATACTGGCTGGAAAATGTGTTAGAACCTCTTGTTCTCGGGGTGAGGACATACCTTTTTTGTGGGAAGAGTGCACAGCACAGTGGAGTTGCAAACACCAGGCTAAAATAAGAAAAAAAAGACAGGTTTACATTTTACAATGATGATGTGAGTATTATAATCTCTCTCCAGGCCTTATAAACCTAATTATTGCACGTTGACATATTGGATTTAGTAATTTTACGTTGGATAACAAGATTATTTAACCCCTTAACGAACACCGATATGTCTTTTAACGACGCAGTTAAGGGTACTTATTACTCAGCGCCGTTAAAAATAAGATTATAGTGCCCCCCAGCGTCGGAAATTCTCAGGGTTCTCGGCTACCATGGGAGCCCCCGTTATTTTTTTTTTTTTTTTTTGGGGGGGGGGGGGAAAGCAACTCTGTGGGTTTTTATTTTCTTTTTTTTAATCCTAAACTGCCCTATTTATGTGGAGGGGGGATATAAAATAAAGCAAAAAGTGAAAAAAAAGCAAGTAAAAAAAAAGCTTACCAAAATCCAACCAGTCCGACTTGTAGTGGTGCATTCATCCAGGGGTAGCGCTATTGCAGGAATACAAGAAGTACAATAATCATTTAGAGTGAACAGAATACATTCAGTGGTCTCCCTCCATCACAACGTTTTACAGTGCCGGCTACAAAAACGGCTGCATGAGAGTTCATCTTAGTAAGGCCTCATTCACATATCCGTTAATTCTGATGTATGAGAAAAACAGACCAATTATTTTGATCAGACTTTGATCAGAGCATCTTCTGAGTATCATAAGGTTTTCTTGGAGAAAAAAAATCTTAAAGTTTCTCCACCTTCTCCTACGTGACAGTCTGTGAAAATCAGACCGCACACACACGTCTTCCGAGTGCAGTCCACTTTTTTCACTGACCCGTAGACATTGTGTATTTTGATCCGACACTGTGCTTAATACTAGTCATATCTCCGCGATATTCTGATGAAAAATCATGGCCCCAACAGACTATTAGTGCTTTCCATGAACACCACGGACAGCGCTGATACGAGAACAGTGGACGTGTGAATGAGGCCTAACTCAGTAACTGCGATCGAAAGAAGGAGCACTCTCCTTTACCAAGATGTTTCTAGAAATACAAATATCACGTTTTGGTTGTTTCATGGACGTACCTTAAGGAAAGCTCTCTTCTCCAATATGTTCATTATAACCGGGGGGATTGCTAAGAAAAAAAAAAAAATTGTACTGATTATCTAGATAGAAAAATAAAACTCATCATCTTAAAAAATGATAAGAAAATAAAAATTCTATACTTCTGAGCTGAGCACCAGTGATGCACAGGTGAGAAAGTGTCTGCCAGGCCAGTTTTAGGCAAAGTGGGGCCCCTAGGCAGCTGCCTAGTCTGCCTTCCCCTAATGCAGGCCCTGCTTGTCTGCTGGCCAAAGTCGGATTTAATATCATGCTTGTATCACTTTTTCATCCAGTTCTAGAACCGATCCAGTAAGACAACTTATCCACCGGATGAATGGGAATTATGTCATAGAAATCTACCTGTACCACAACCTCACTGGAGGGGAAAACAGGCAGGCTCCTCTATGGAAACCAGCCCGAATCTGATGGTTACACATTATAGCAGCTGTGCCTGGTCCTGTAATCAACACCAAGCGCCAAAAAACGAGCCAAACTTTGGCACCAATGTTTGGCACAAAATGTGCCATTTTACTAGGCAGTCTAGTAGATGCTGCGCCACATCCATCAAACAAGATGAACCACCATCATAAATCTGGCGCACTTTAACGCTGCCCAAATATGTGTCTCTTAATAAACATGGCGCATATTTTAGTCTGTTCCTAGGCAGAAAATGAAATCAACACCAGCAATGAGCCAGTTTTCTGGCATAATTTATAGTAAATTTGTCACAATAGGCCACAATTCTTTTGCTAAGGCCTTCACGTTTTTTGAAAAAGTGCCACTCGCACCAAATTTTGTGACTTTTTTAATGTTAATATTCTGGTGTAGAGGAGATGATAAATTCACCCCCTTAATTTTACCCTGTCTGAGAATTAGAAAATATTGATAATAGTTCCTATTGTATCACAAACCTAGCGGTTTTGCACAAAGTTTTTGACGCTGAATATAATTTTTCATTTATGAATATTTTTTTGGTGCCTGTTTTATTTGTAATACGGTAATTTGCAGTTTGTCCTTAAATTACAGTAAAAGTCTAAGTTTAAGGAATGTATGAAACGCGTCGGTATTACATAAATACTACTATTTAGTTATAAGAAGATGTAAAGGCTCCATTCCGTATAAGAAAGTAAAAATTTTCCTATGAAATGCCAAACTCTGCATTAAGTGAACTCAAACAAAAACAGAAAATATTCCGGAAAGTTCATCAAATACTTAAATAATTACACACAGTAATTAAAACCTCTATAGGACACAATGCAGTTCTTTACAATAAGAAATGTTAAATCTTACAAAACTGACCCATAGCAGGTGCTGCCATGCCAATCCGAGATACCACCACCTGGGCAATGGCTTGCCGGGCAGCGTTCGTAGACTCCCCCAGTCTGTTATCGTTCTCATCTGTAATGGGTATTCCAAACTTCAGTTCTCTGTATAATACATCGGGTATAGTAAAATTATAAGAGAATTTGTAAAAACATAGAAAAACAGCAACAACAGGGCCCATCCCTACCAGGAAGGGGCAATCAGTGATCACTGCGGATGATGAAAGGCAAAAATGGGAAAATAAATAATTAGTAAACCAAGGAAAAGGCTTTATAGAAACATCATAGGAAGGTTATCTAGTGAATGATGGACGAGACATTATCAGGAACATATAATACCAGACTAGATCATCTACTCAAGTCAACTTTCAGGACTTAAAAATGTGATTCCAAATCCTGATAACTTCTGACATGTCAAAGTGACACGCCAGAAGTTCTTACCGATGAGGATCCAGGTTCTGACAACTGATCACTGAAACTAAAAGCCCCCATAAATATTAGATGAAAGTCAGCCGATCTCATCAGGACCATGTGTTTTGGAGCCTCCAAACTCTTCCACAAGACGTCCTTTGGTCTTCAGGGGAGATAAGTCACTGGCAAAGATGTCTGGCAAATGCATGAACGTTCGATATTCGGGAGAGATAGATCTCTGCTGAATGAATGTTGGGCCATCAGCTAACTCATGTGTATGACCAGCTTAAGGGGCATGGGTTGAGTTATTAACCTCTCAAGCTGTAAGCTGATCCTCAGAGACACTTAATTGGTTACCACACACTGCAAGCCTCAAGCCTCCAACTAATGCCAACATAGTCGAAGGAACACAGCACTTACTTGTGTTTATGCGCTACAATTTCCAGGATCAGATGGGGTCTGTGAGCAAAAGGTTCTGTGCCTAATTTTTCCTATGTAGCTGTCTCAACTTGAGCCCATCTACCTTTATTGGACCAAATAGTACCCATCTCTATTTTGTCAGACTATGGTTCTACCTGCTAATTCTACAGCTGTCAGGATTCTAACCCAGCAGCTCCTGTGCACCAGACTCTTCCCTCTGAGCCATTGAGCTTGCTGGACAGTTCCGTGCTAACCCAAATACTTGTACCTATGTTGTTGCTGATGTCTCCACCCTGAGTTTCCTGTTGGTCACCCCTCTGAGTTCCTGTTTGGCTCATCCTGATTGCATACCCTATTTAAACCTGGCCTTGCTCTCCTCTCCTTGTGTGATGATTGAGCTACCAGCCTCTAGTCAAGCTTCCTTCCACCCGCTACTTATTCCTTCAAACGACAGTGCTGTTCCTGATATCGACCTCTGGCTTTCCTGACTACGATTGCTGCTTATTCCTTCAAACTACATTGCTGTTCCTGTGTATCGACCCCTTGGCTATCCCTGACTAGGCTAGCTGCCGGTTCTGCCCCTAGTTGTTGCATTGCTACTCCATACCAGGTCAATTAATAATAACAGTGTTTCTGGCTTGCAAATAACATCTATTGCAAAAAAAATCCAGGATGGTTAAAGGGTGAAGAATTAAAACGTTACTGGAATCTGCAGCCCGATCAGGCCAAACCCAATAGTGATCAAAGCTGTCATAAAGCAATCACTACCATATATAATGCTGGCGAACTGTAACAATACTTACCGTTGTCTCATAAGGGGGATGTTGATGCAGTTGGCGGCCGCTACAGCAGCAAAGGGCACAAAGCGGCCGATTAATGAGGGAAGATGCTGAAATACATGGAAAGGTAGAACGGAGGAGAACTGTAAATTAAAGTGGAAGCATATTGCACACAATGTCCGCACCATATAAAGCTCCTATTTAATCTCGGATTACTTAGGTTGCTATAGCTAATTTTAAAAACAAGCTTAAATTATAATTATTCTTCATTTGTACTTTTTAAGACGTCTCCTTTTTCATGGAAATAAGTAAGAGATCTTGTATCCATGTCTGAACAGACGATAATTGTCCATGTCCTAGTTGGTGTGTTTCTAACGCCGGGTTCTGACGACCTTATTTCTCGGTCCGTATATGTAAAATCTGTAAAATTTGATTGAGGAGGGATAATACTGGGCTTGATTTGCAGGGATCGGCATCCACTGAATGGAAATTTTAGCACTGCAGTCTACAAAATAATTTAGACAATTGTAGCTCCCAAAGTTGTGGAAAAATTTTGAGGAAGGCCCTTTTCTGTTTCCCATGACTGTGTCCCAGTGAACAAGGTCCATAAAGCCATGGTTTCAGGGAGTTTGGTGTGGAAGAACTTGACCGGCCGCACAGAGCTCTGACCTCAACTCCATGGAATACTTTTAGGATTAACTAGAATGGAGATTGTGAGCCCGGTCTTCTCATCCGTCATATCTTCTAGATGAACACACAAAAATTCCCAAATACTCCCCTAAAATTTTGTAGAAAGTCTTCCCAGAAGAGTGGAAGCTGTTACAGCTGCAAAGACGGGTCCAACTCCATATTAATGTGGATTTAGGATGGGATGTGGGAAAAGCTCGTGTAGGTGTGATGCGGTGGGGGGCACACTACTTTTGGGTATCACTATGCATGGATGTCCAACAAAAAAGCAGAACATAGTCACAGGAAGCAGGAGCTTGCTGCATCATATTACCTTGGTCAGTGACTTGAGTCCTAGAGCAGTGACCACAGCACCCGTAGTTGCACTAACATAGGCTGTCCCCAGCTGGCTGTAAGATAAGGATATGTCAGAAACACCATGAAAAAAAATAACTTTTAAAGGATTCTGCAACTGATCAATCTAAGATTTATGTGCACCCCGCCATATTCATACATAAGCCTGGCATTAATCTCATTAGAACATTTAAGCATGCAAATTGTCTCGTCAGAGAGGAAGAGGACGTGAACTCTAGCGCCAGGAGCATGCATGGCTTAAGTCTCCTCACTCATGACATGCCAGGCTTCACATGTCACTCTCCACAAGGAGAAAGATTAGACCTTAGAATATTGAAGGAAACACCTCACTATATTTATTCTAATGCAAAGATTTCCAATAAAGTCATTGCCATTTGTATGTCCCAAGAACAAAGATTGAGGCCCTTTGCCCAGTTATCCATTGATTTATTGCCCCAGGGTCTCACATCCAGTGGTTATCATTTTCAATCCTGAATCACTTCTCTGGAAACCAAAATATTTGGACTTTCATAATTATAGTTTATAGTCCTTTACAGGTTGAAAACTATCTGCAGGACTTTAATATGTTTTTCTCAGTGTTTTATAAATATGTTATAATTGTTTATTTGCAATGGAGGCACATAGACTGGATTACCCCTGAGGACTATTTTAATTATTTTTTTTTTTCAAGTTAAACGCATGTATTTTGGGCTAAAAATCATTTTTCCGATTTGGTTTCATTAACAATTTTAGTTTTACAGGTTCTTGGCCTCCCTGTACAGTCCATGCGGTCTGTGGTCATAAATCAACTGAAAGGAGCTCAGAAACAAAAATAAATAAAAAAGTGTTAGAAACTTTCCCATTGAACTGTAAGAATTAGCTCACTGACAGATTCTCAGTTAACCCATTCTGCAGTCAGCAACAGGCAGTGCAACACAGAAGCTAAAAAAGGCAAAAAGTTCAATATTTTTAATGAAACCCAAAGGCAAAAATATTTTTTTAGACAAAATCCATGCATTTAAGAAAAAAATATCCCCGATTCTGGATAAACCCTTTAATCATCTGATTCTGATCAATGTCAGACGTATGCAGCTATTTACACAGAAATATATATATATATATATATATATATATATATATATATATATATATATATATATATATATATAGCTAATGGCGAGGAATCAAAATGTGTGCTACCTGTTGGTGATAGGAGCATCTCCACTTCTATTGGTGTAGTTAACAATGGCATTAAAAGACTGATTGATCCACTGCCAAAATACAACAGCCGGGGTAGTTCTGTAGACAAAAACAGATAGTTCAATTATTCATGAATTTTCCACCAGAAAAATCATAATGAAAAGGCGCTCGCTCCACTTCTTATATTGGTCTAGTTAAAGATTTAGCTCTGTGGTAGAACAACAACACTTGACTTTAAGTCCTGGTAAAACTTTGGGGGAATACGGGATTGAACTTTAGGCTGGAATGTAGAGAAGTAGAATGAAGTCAATCATGTACATAGATATAAGGGAATGTTAGACTAATGGGAGATTATATAGAATTATTAGGGGCTAATAACATCCGCTGTTCACTGCTGAATAATGGGTTTGTGCCGAGCTTGTAAGTTATCCACTATCCATTAAATAAGGGATTCTTCCTGATTCTCTACTATTCCTATCCATTGTTATTGAAGGGATAACTTATTAACATGGCATTAACCCTTTAAAGGGCTAACTTGATTGCAATTTGAGAACTGTAAACTCCACATCATCAGCTGGTTATCACAAGCTTCATTGCAGTCTCTTTCTATTATTAGACGATGACCACGTCTGGACACTGCGTCCGGACACCTGATACACATTGGAAGGTCGGATAGTCCCATAAACTTTTCTGAATTGTTTTTTTTAAGAAATGTGAAAAAAAAAAAAAAAAGTATGCTGATGGTCAGGGCCAGCATCAGCACCTGGCACACTCGGGCAAAGGGCAGGGGTCCAATAAATATAAATAAATATATATATATATATATATATATATATATATATATATATATATATATATATATATATATATATATATATATATATATATATATATATATATATATAAATAATATAGCATCATATGGGGCCCATTATATATGGAGCATCGTATGGGGCTCATTATATATGGAGCATTATATGGGGCCCATTCTGTATGGAGCAATATATGGGGCCCATCATAAACTGTATGGCGCATTATATGGGACTCATACTGTATGGAGCATTATATGGGGTTAATTCTCTATAGAGCATTATATGGGGCTCATTATTCTGTATGGCGCATTATATGGGGCTCATTCTGTATGGAGCATTATATGGGGCTCATTATTCTGTATGGAGCATTATATGGGGCTCATTATTCTGTATGGGACGCAATGTCGTGTCTATAATACTGTATGGAGCAATAAATGGGGCTCATTATTCTGTATGGAGCATTATATGGGGTCCATTATTCTGTATGGAGCAATATAAGGAGCTCATTATTCTGTATGGAGCAATACAAGGGTCTCATTATTCTGTATGGAGCAATATAAGGGTCTCATTATTCTGTACGGAGCAATATAAGGGGCTCATTATTCTGTATGGAGCAATATAAGGGGCTCATTATTCTGTACGGAGCAATATAAGGGGCTCATTATTCTGTATGGACCAATATAAGGGGCTCATTATTCTGTATGGAGCACTATGTGGTGCCCATAATACTGAATGGAGGACTATACTGTCCGGTTTCTGAATAGATATCACTCATGTAATGTAAGGAGTGAAATCTTTATCAATGTACTATACCTTTATTTCTCTGCTGTATCTGTGCATCATGAACTGTGGTATGTGTTACAGGGGCCCACTGAGAATCTTTCACCAGGGGCCCACGAAAACCTTGAGCCGGCCCTGCTGATGCGGGTAAAATTTAAAAAAAAGAATTTTTCACTAGTAAATCCCTTCATGCTCCAATGACCCAATTGACTTGTTGATCAATCCTGAAGTGATAGCATTCTATATATTCACATTTGACCAATGAAGTCAATTAGTTGCGCAACAAATTCAAACAACAGCAATGAGGTCCAGTGATTGGTTACAGGCGTCATTGTGCTGATGCTGTAGAAGATTTTACCAGGGAAGAAATGATTTATTTTATTTTATTGCATCAGCCTATTTTCTTTATTCTTCAAAACCCCTTTATAGACTAAAGAGCAACAAGTGCATATTGGACTCAAGTGCATGGGAAGGGCATATGAAGGGGAAAAACAGATCATTCCTGGGTGGAAAAACCGGTGCCATAATGGGGACCTGCTGTATTTATATTTTATTAGTGATGAGCGAACGTGCTAGGATAAGGTGTTATCTGAGCATGCTCGTGTGCGGACAGAGTGTCTTCGGCGTGCTTGAATATGTTTGAGTCCCCGCGGCTGCATGTCTCATGGGTGTCCGACAGGCACAACACATGCAGGGATTGTCTAACAAACAGGTAATCCCTGCATGTGTTGCACCTGTCGAACAGCCTCGAGACATGCAGCCACGGGGACTTGAACATATTTTTTGAGCACGCCAAAGTTGCTCGGATAGCACCTGAGCATGCTCAGATAACACCTTATCCCAGCACATTCGCTCAATACTAGCTGCTATTTGTTCTCATTCAGTCATAAAAAGTCACCACACATACACCTCATGTAATGCTGATACACACTAAACTAAATATTATATTCCTTTGGTTAGTTCCGAATAACATTTTACTAATAGAAAGAATGTGAGATAAGCAAAATGGAGCAGGATGTGTTTGATCGTTATACATAGAAACCATTCACGCAGTCAGTGAGTCAGACGTCGTTTCCTTCCTAAGATCCCTCCTTTTCTCTTGTCTTTTTTGCCACCAAGACATCGTAAATCTGGTCCTTTATAAAATCCCGGCTGTAAGCGACATCTGTTCTATCAAATTGAGAAGAAACCGTTGGACCTCTCTGGACCTGACAACTTGATCCTCTGATTGGACAATGTATCCCTAACACAACTTTATACTAAAACATTATAATCGTAGGTTCGGATTCAAAATCTTTTAAAGATGACAGATAACTCAACACTATCTGTCAAATTCAGCTCTGCTATATCTGGGACTTGCTTCTTAGCTTATGGGCCCTGTGTAGTCCAAGACCTCATAATTGTGCACAATTCCACCTGCTTTGCAGGTACTGTAGAAATGGGACCCCCTTACCTCTTGGGCCCCAATGGTTCGTCCTCCCCTGCTTATATTAGTATATGTAGCATTATATTATTGTATTTGCAGTGATACATTTTTAGAATGTCAAGATATCAAAAATGTCCTAAATGTATCTATAGGCCCCAATCTGCTTCTTTTATAGGAAGTATGATTAGGTGGCTGCAAGGTACAAGTTCTCATACGAGGATTTTATCTGTAGTTTGATTTTATATTCAGATTATTCTTTATTATATTGTTTTAGAGAGCTTAGACTTGTTTTTCTAATATCTGATGATTTCTCACCTACTTGCTTGGAAATGGCAATATATTATATGTATTGATACATGCCTGTAAAACGTCAGCATGCAGCCTGTGATTGTCATGTTCATGGGCACCTGCGCCGACATCCGTCCTATCAAGACCATCTTCTCTCCTGTATCCGGGTGGAAGGCTGAGTCGTAGATGTATTTCGCTTTCCATAGTTGATCTTCAGTGAGTCCCGGTGTTCGAATGCCATTTCTAAAAAGATTCATAACCAGACGAATGAAACACAGAATTATTATTATTATTATTATTATTATTATTAATAAAAGTCATTTAAGAAGTGTTGAATCAGAATTGGAAAATTATGGCACTGATTCAATAAGACCGCCATTGCACATGACATCCTTAGCTGGAGTAGGATGAGCCACATTCGTTAAAAGGCGCACACCACCTAATGAATTTGGCGCATCTTCTCAGTGCCAAAAATGCTACTTTCTGCACCGTACCAGAAATGCAACTCCAGAGTAGCATTTCTGGTATAGGAAACGCAGGCACTTTTGCCATATTGATTCCTCCCCAGCTTCACCAGTTTTGGCGGACCTGTTTGAAACAGGCATGGAAATGCCAAAAATTGCTAGATTTTTTTTCAGAATCCATCATTACAAAAAAAACTTGAAACTTTTTAAAGTGTTTTACGTTAGTTTTCTTTTTTAAAAAGATTTAATGAATAGGGGAATTAATCTGTTCATTTCTGTTTTAGACACTCACTTTCAGGCCATGTGTAAAGGGGTGGTCCGAAACACAAATTCATTTTCATCCCAAATCTCTATTTAATGTCATAATCTAATCTATTTTCTAATATACTTTAATTAAAAGTTTTCTATCCATCCCTAACTACACTATCTAACTGCTTTTCTTTCTTTTTTTGACAACTTTCTTTTTGACGACACTTTGAGAGTCCCAGTGCATGCTCTGATACTCAAATGAAGCGCCATCGGGGGCTGGGGTCACTGCCACAGCCCCTGCCCCCTCCCTGAAACGAGGCATCATTGGTGACATTCATTTCAGACGCTGGGCTAGTCCCTGCTCTGTTACTGGACGATGTGCACAATGACAGTGCGCTTTCTCTCCGACTCAGATCAGTAATAACGAGCTGGCAACAAAGCGCACTGTCAGTGGGCGTAGTAAGGCAAATACACGGCATTTGCCACCCCACTCAAATGACAGATTCCCTTTTAAAAATAACCTGTTTTACACTAAAAACTTGCAATTACAGAGAAATTAGCTCCTGACCCACCTAGCCATCAGAAGTTATCACCAAAATAGTGATTCAAATAAAACTTGTATATTTAAAAGCAGCATTTCTCAACTCCAATCTTAACTACCGGCAACAGGACATATTTTTTCGGTATTGCACAAGCTATATAATTATGATCAGTGCATTAGAAATTACCACAGGCGTTGTAGCTATAGCATAACCTTAAATTACAACTAGTTGGAGGAACAGGAATTTCAAAACAGTATTTTAGGTGGGATAATATTTCATAAAGCTAAGCACCTGGAATTCCAATATTTAATACAGCATACCTGTAGTTTTCTATAATGGTCTTAGATTCATCAAGCACTTTGGGTCCAAGCAGAATATTGCGAGGATCTGTTACCATAAAAAAATGTCTGGCTCGTCCTTCAAACGTGCTCTGATCCCATCGAGGTTCCTTGATGTTAATATTGAAAGGAAGGTCCTCAGTCATGATCTGCAAAGATACAAGCTTATCAATGGCACAGCCAATTCTGAGTATTGTTTAATTGCCTCCTAAATTTACCGTATATACTCGAGCATAAGCCGAGATTTTCAGCCCAAATTTTTGGGCTGAAAGTGCCCCTCTCGGCTTATACTCGAGTCACGCTCGGCGGCAGGGTCAGCGGGTGAGGGGGAGAGAGGATTGTCGCATACTCACCTAGTCCCGGCGCTCCCCCTGCCTGTCACACTGTCTTCGGGTGCCGCAGCTCTTCCACTGTTCAGCGGTCACGTGTGACCGCTCATTAAAGTTATGAATATGGACTCCACTCCCATAGGGGTGGAGCCGCATATTGATTTCTCTAATGAGCGGTGCCAGTGACCGCTGACAGAGGAAGAGCTGCGGCACCCGAAGACAGTGTGACAGGCAGGGGGAGCACCAGGAGCGCCGGGACTAGGTGAGTATTTTATATTCACCTGTGCACGTTCCACACGCCGGGCGCCGCTCCGTCTTCCCCTCCTCTTGCTCTGACTGTTCAGGTCAGAGGGCGCGATGACGTACTAGTGTGCGCGCCGCCCTGTGCCTGAACAGTCAGTGCGGAGAGACGCCGAGACGGGACGCTGAGGAGATGCGGGCAGCAAGAGAGGTGAGTATGTGTTTATTTTTTATTGCAGCAGCAGCGTTATATATGGCACAGCTTTAAATGGAGCATCTATGGGGCAATAATGAACGGTGCAGAGCATTTTATATGGCACAGCTATATATGGAGCATCTATGGGGCAGGGGCAATAATCAACGGTATGGAGCATTTTATATGGCACAGCTTTATATGGAACCTCCTTTGGGGCAATAATGAACGGTATGGAGTATCTATATTTATTTTTGAAATTCACCGGTAGCTGCTGTATTTTCCACCCTAGGCTTATACTCGAGTCAATAAGTTTTCCCAGTTTTTTGTGGCAAAATTAGGGGGGTTGGCTTATACTCGAGTATATACAGTATCTGCCTAAGTAATAAAATGTACTTTGCATAGGTGCAAGAATATCTCTTTATTCCTACTGTGCTCCAGAGCTGTTCTTCCTAAACAAACCCACAGTTAAGGCGTCATTCTTACCCAGGAATTTTAATTTAAAGGGAACCTGTCAGCAGATTTTGCAAATAAGATGCAAATTCAGAAGTGTTTCATATGAGTGTCCTATGAAGAACTATATTCCACACCAGCTTTGGGAATATGCTGTATTTTGGACAAAATGTGAAAATGCCATGCAGGATATCAAAGGTGCAAACATGTACGCAGAATACCATAGACTGCATATTCTGTATTTATTAGAGATGATTGGATCATTTTGAAATTCGAGTTTACAAGATTCGCCTAATTTTTCCCAAAAATGTGATTTGCGACAAAAAAATTTGCTGTGAAAAAGATGTTTCTGACCATAGGAGGTCTCCTAGGTATTTACTGAAGACTTTGAGCTTTTTATGCAAACAGAGCCTTTATAAATGTCCAAGTGTCCTGTGATGTGCAGTAGTGGCCCCGCAATCCCGCGCCTGTGCCCTGCACTACCTCCACAATCCATACCTTTTCCTCCCTTCTATTGGCATTGTATTCATGGATCTTCTGTGCAGGCGCCAGCAACTTCCGCTCCAGTGACCTCCGGCATGCACATTACAGCAGGGGATCACAGAGGATTCATTTTGTGAGGTAAAATATTTCACTGACTGTTTTTAAACAACATTTTACCTCACAAAATGTATCCTCTGCGATCTCCTGCTGTAATGTCAGTATTGTCTTTTTGCTTCCTCCCCTGCCCAGGAGCTGTGGTATGTTCTGTACACGGTCACACACAGACAATTTTTAAAATTAACTTTCGCTCATGGGAAAACCCCTTTAAAAAGCGAATATCAACGCCAACATGGCTCCTCCTAAAAAGTACGCCAATGACAATGAAAGGAAAGCAGCAAAGGCACAACGTCGAAGACAACAACGGACAAATGAGACTCTTGAAGAGCAACAGCATCCCTGGGACAAAACAATGCATATAAGTGTAGGCGTCAAGCACATGAGTCCCCTGATGCAAAAGTCATTAGATTATCACAGGATGCCATTAGGCAACAACAGCGCCACAAACAGAAATCTGAAGTCTTAAGGTACCTTCACATTAAGCGACGCTGCAGAGATACAGACAACGATGCCGATCGCTGCAGCGTCGCTGTTTGGTTGCTGGAGAGCTGTCACACAGACCGCTCTCCAGCGACCAACTATGCCGAGGTCCCCGGGTAACCAGGGTAAACATCGGGTTGCTAAGTGCAGGGCCGCGTAAACGTTTTTTCCGACCGCGCATGTGCGGCCGAAACTCCGCCCCCACCTCCCCGCACCTCACAATGGGGCAGCGGATGCGCTGGAAAAATGCATCCGCTGCCCCCGTTGTGCGGCGGAGACAACGCTAGCATCGGGAACGTTGGCCCGACGCACAGCGACGGGCCGAGCCCGACGCTAGTGTGAAAATAGCCTAAATCACAGGGCCCTATGTAGATTCTGGATGTGTGCAATGAACACATCCGGAATCACCGCGCGTACAGAAGGGGGCAGCGCTTTGGGCGGAGCTGGTTTTCCGCTCCGTCCAAAGCGCCGTCATTACGAACCGTGGACACGCACCCTGCCACACCTCGTCCTGCGCATTCATCTCAGTGACATAGCCACACAGCTATACTATCATAGCAGTCAGGGCCAGATTATATTCGCTGCGCCAGTTATTATAGTTATGTGAAATAGTGCAATGCTGAAAGCAATAAAAAATATATGTTCTATTACTGTATATACGACCATCTCCAGGAAAGGTCCAGGTATCCATAGGGCGCTTGCTTTATGGATTCACACTGCTTGTCTAAAAGCTCCCGAGATATAAATCTAATACTGCAAGATCTCAACACCGGATAATCACTAAACTGACTGCAGGAGAGAAAAGCAGCTTTGCATCCATGCAACTTCCCATCTCATTCAGCGTTATTAATCAATTGTTTTCTAAAAATAACTGAAGATGAGAATCCATAATCTACAGCTGGGAACTGCGGCTGGAGACAAGGTCGGCATGAGTACCCGCCCGGTGCACCTAGGAAGGTGCCAGGCCACCAGGGTTATGGTTCCCAATCTAAGGGCAGCATTACATGTGTCACTGACTGTGCTAATTGCTGTAGTTTTCAGAAAATCCTCATTATATCTGCTGCAGCTCTGCTAATCCTCTCAATGATGAGCTCTGCCTAATCCGTGCGACAATGATGGACGGCGTTCTGCCTACACTCTGCACAGGAAGAGATGCCACTCAATGGTGGGGGGTGGGTATACACCGTGCTCATGCTACTAAACAGGGTTGTGGAGTCGGAGTCAGAGCCCATTTTGGTAGAGTCGGAGTTGGAGTCAGTATCATGGAAATTGAGGAGTTGGGAGTCAGAGGTTTGGCTTACCGACTCCACAGCCCTGGTATGAGAGAGTCAGAGTCATGGAGACAAAGTCATGGAAACTGAGGAGTCTGAGTCCTACCAGGGGAGAACATACCTATGGTGCGACCTGTGCACAGGGGACCAAGAGGTAAGGGGGCCACTACCACTCACCAAGCTGTAATTGTGAATTATGATGACTTATTAGACTGCAAATGGCCAATATATTGTTCTTGCACAGGCTCTTTGTCCACCACGATTTCTACCGTGCTTCCCATTACAGTGAAAACCACATAATGCACCATTATGTTCATTCACGTGACTGTTGCAGCCAATCACTGGCAGCAGCAGGCACTTGTCATAAATATCACTGTGACTGCTGAGGATGATATAATCTCTGAATGGCATGGACTGGTGGCGTTAAAATGTTGGGGTTCCAATAGGTAATGTTTCTTTGGAGTGTACAACAGCTGCAGGATTATTCCGTGGAGGGACTGTTTACAACAGATGGCGCCGTTTCGATTATCAAAGTAAGGGAACTTGTCAGAAGATTCAGGCGGCATCAATCTGAGGATGGGTTCCCTTTACTGCTGTACTGTGTGACCTCTTTATTTTACTCCTTTTCCCTTCATTCCTGTAATCCTCCATGTTGTGATGAGTAATCAAACATTACTGTATGTCACAAGGAAAACAATTCATCCTCCCACAATGTCTGAGTGTTGGTAATTCTGCTGAATGCTGGAATCTGAATCCCCAACCTTTATATCTATGAGCTTTACAAAAAGCCTAAATCTTTAACCCTTCTACAAAAAGCCAAATTCATCATTTTTTCCAGAGCTCCGTCTCCTACCAGCCCAGCCTTTTGGGACTATGCCCAGATACTTTACACTCAAACTTTCCGTTGTAACCTCCATATAAAGCCAAATTAAAGGGAGCGATTACTCATTAACTCTTTCATTCTCTTTCTGCTTTCCGTGTACAATGAGAAGCATTTGACAGGCGAAGAGCAGTGCCCTGTACGGTATTAATGGTAGCCGCTCACTATGTCCTGTGTCGTCTCCATGACAACTGCAGCGGTGAATCTGCCGTCTGCGCCGGTATATGGAGGCGTCACCTCCCTCACTAGCACTGAAAATCCTATGTTTACAAAATATACAAAAGATCAAAGGCAGGAAGACCATAATATTATTCTCTTACTGCTGTAATATTGAAATATACAAAAAATAAAATTGAAATATATGCGGAAATGCTATAAAGCTCCAATATCTTCACCTATAGGCCAGATAACGCATCGTGTGCTACACTGAGCACATTACACAGGATCCGGGACCGAGAAGATTTTCTCATGGAGAACTGGTTTCTTTTCGTTCCGATTAATTGGCAGCAGTGCCAGGACCCCACCCAAAATGTACGATGGCGAGCATACGACGGCGAGCACGCCGGAGAAAATCCCACCGGTTACTAATATGCAGTGTGTAATATATATATATAGTTACATAATACATTCTCAGCCAATGTGCCACTATGGATAGGGGTCAGGGTTTGCAAATGTAGACACACCCTAATCCCAAATGTATTCTAATCCCCCAATAGACAGATACTAATCGTGCAGACTCCAGTATCACTGTGACCCTAACCCACCCTGACCAAGCCCAATCCAACTACTGCCTAAAAGGAAATAATGCCCCCAAGTGGTGACCCCATGTAGAAGGACTATATCACCCGTAATAGCAATCTATCACCTGGAAATATCCTCTAAGGGCACACGAGACGCATCAGGATGTGTCCCCGCAGGGTCAGTAGTGCGGCACCGGCCAAGGACAGATAGATACATATGGAACAGATAGAAAGATAGCTAATAGATAGCTAGATAGATACATAGGTGATAGATAATAGATACACGGATAGATAGATAATAGATACATAGGTGATAGATAGATAGATAGATAGATAGATAGATAGATAGATAGATAATAGATACATAGGTGATAGATAGATAGATAGATAGATAGATATAGATAGATAAACAGATAAATAGATAGATCTATAGATAGATAGATAGATAGCTAATAGATAGATAATAGATACATAGATGATAGATAGATAATAGATAATAGAGAGATAGATAATAGATAGATCTATAGATAGATAGATAATAGATAGACAGATAGATAGATAGATCTATAGATAGATAGATAGATAGATAGCTAATAGATAGATAATAGATACATAGATGATAGATAGATAGATAGATAGATAATAGATAGATAATAGATAGATAATAGATAGATAATAGATAGATAATAGATAGATAATAGATAGATCGCTCCCATGGAACATTCCACCTTCCTAGTTGGACAGATGGATCCGCACATTATACATTACTCCTGTAGCATACAGCCGCCCTATAATCCCGGGGTCTGGGAAGGGTCAGTGGTGCCGGTTTAGCAGAGATAACACTGCTGCACCCTCCGCCCCCCTGTTCCCCGATCCTATACTCCGCGCTGCTGCCCTGTAACCCTTTCTCTGCCAGCTATGTAGAGACAATGCTGCCGCTATCCACCAGTGAGGCTAATGGTAATATTTCTACAGGATATGACTGCTCTGTGCCAGCAGACCCCGGTGTGCATGAAGGGGGGGGTTACAGTCACGGTATGCACAAGGGGGTGCAATCACGGTGTGCAGGGGGGGTTACAGTCATATAGTCACGGTGTGCACGGGGGGGGGTGCAGTCACTTACGCTTCCTACGTCCTTGCTCAGAAGTCAGTGCTCCCAGCATCCAGTGATCGCAGCGCCCTCTCCGTGACGTCATAGGCTTGTAGTGTACAGGGGAGGGGAGGCGGCCAATGCACGGATCATGCCGCGCACACAGGCGGGAGGGCGGCCTGTGATTGGCTGCTGTAACCACAGAAGAGCAGGGGGGGTGGGGAGCAGGCACGGTGGGCGGGGGCTCAGGCTAAGAATAACCGCTCAGAGGAGCTGGCGGAGGCCGGTCACTGCCGTCATATGGGGAGTCTGTTGTGTCACGTGAGAAGAATGCGAAATATTCCCCCTGTGCGGAATAACAGCGTGACAGGAAGATGGGACGTAGCAGAGCTGCATGATGGGATGTAGCAGAGCTGCATGATGGGATGTAGCAGAGCTGCATGATGGGATGTAGCGGAGCTGAATGATGGGATGTAGCAGAGCTGCATGATGGGATGTAGCAGAGCTGCATGATGGGATGTAGCGGAGCTGCATGATGGGATGTAGCGGAGCTGAATGATGGGATGTAGCAGAGCTGCATGATGGGATGTAGTAGAGCTGCATGATGGTATATAGCAGAGCTGAATGATGGGACGTAGCAGAGCTGCATGATGGGATGTAGTAGAGCTGCATGATGGTATATAGCAGAGCTGCATGATGGGTCGTAGCAGAGCTGCATGATGGGACGTAGCAGAGCTGCATGATGGGATGTAGTAGAGCTGCATGATGGTATATAGCAGAGCTGCATGATGGGACGTAGCAGAGCTGCATGATGGGACGTAGCAGAGCTGCATGATGGGATGTAGTAGAGCTGCATGATGGTATATAGCAGAGCTGCATGATGGGACGTAGCAGAGCTGCATGATGGGACGTAGCAGAGCTGCATGATGGGATGTAGTAGAGCTGCATGATGGGATGTAGCAGAGCTGCATGATGGGATGTAGCAGAGCTGCATGATGGGACGTAGCAGAGCTGGATGGTGGGATGTAGCAGAGCTGGATGATGGGACATAGCAGAGATGCACGATGGGACGTAGCAGAGCTGGATGGTGGGATGTAGCAGAGCTGCATGATGGGACGTAGCAGAGCTGCATGATGGGACGTAGCAGAGCTGCATGATGGGACGTAGCAGAGCTGCATGATGGGACGTAGCAGAGCTGCATGATGGGATGTAGCAGAGCTGGATGGTGGGATGTAGCAGAGCTGGATGATGGAGGTCTGGGGGAAAAGTGAAAATGTTCAAATACATGCGGCCGTACGCTCTGGTCCCAGTGCCGGCAGCAGCGCCTGATATTGATGCGAGAGATTCGTGCGAGTTTCTCCCATCACACTCGCAAGTGTGACCCCGGCCTAATCAGTACAACAGCGCTGACCTGACACTGTGTAAGTTAGGCCGGAGTCACACTACAGCGATATACGGCCAAGTCTCGCAGGTTAAAACCCAGCTCTGGCACCGGCACTCCGAAGCGGAGCATGCAGCTCCATGTATTGCTGTGCGGCCGCACGCTCCGCTCTAGAGTGCCGGTGCCAGAGCTGGGTTTTAACCTGTTAAACTCGGCCGTATCTCGCTGTGTGTGATCCCGGCCTTACCGTGCAGAATCCTGCTGACAGGTTCCCTTTAAAGGGAACCTGTCACTCCCCCCCACTGGCGTTTTTAAAGGGAACCTGTCACCCCCAAAAATCGTATCTGAGCTAAGCCCACCGTTATCAGGTGCTTATCTACAGTATTCTGTAATGCTGTAGATAAGCCCGCGATGTATCCTGAAAGATGAGAAATAAAGGTTAGATTATACTCACCTGGGCGGGTGGTCCGGGTCCGATGGGTGTTGAGGGCAGAGCAAAGTACTGCAGTGTGCAGGCGCTGGGCCTCTCTTAACCTTTCCCGGCACCTGCGCACTGCAGTACTTCGCTCTGCCCTCAACATGGCACTTAAAGCACTCCTGCGCCGGAGCCGAAGCAGGAAAACAAGAAGAGGACGTCATCGTATGAAGATATAAAATAAAAAAAAGAGTACTCAGAATAAAGTGATGCAAAAGTAATTATTTTTTCTCTAAAAAAGTTTTTATTGTGTAAAAGTCCCAAAACATAAAAAAGATATAACTGAGGTATCGCTGTAATCGTATGGACCCGAAGAATAAAAGTGCCTTATCAATTTTACCACACGCGGAATGACATAAAGCGCACCACCCAAAAAATTCCTAAATTGTTGTTTTTTGTTCATTCTGCCTCCTAAAACTCAGAATAGAAAGCAATCAAAAAATGTCATGTGTCTGAAAATGGTACCAATAAAACCGTCAACTCGTCCCGCAAAAAATAAGCCATAACATGACTCTGTTGGACGAAATATGGAAAAATTATAGCTCTCATAATATGGTGATGCAAAAATTATTTTTTGCAATTAAAACTGTCTTTCAGTGTGTGACAGCTGCCAAACATAAAAATCTGATATAAATCTGGTATCACTGTAATCGCACCGACCTGAAGAATAAAGTCGCCTAATCACTTATACCGCACGATGAATGGCGTAAAAAATAAATAAAACCAATTTAGTGTATGGTGGTATAATCCAGTCAGTGTATGGTGGTATTATTCAGTCAGTGTATGGTGGTATTATCCAGTGTATGGTGGTATTATCCAGTGTATGGTGGTATTATCCAGTCAGTGTATGGTGGTATTATTCAGTCAGTGTATGGTGGTATTATTCACTGTATGGTGGTATTATCCAGTGTATGGTGGTATTATCCAGTCAGTGTATGGTGGTATTATCCAGTCAGTGTATGGTGGTATTATCCAGTCAGTGTATGGTGGTATTATTCACTGTATGTTGGTATTATCCAGTGTATGGTGGTATTATTCAGGTAGTGAATGGTTGTTTTATTCAGTCAGTGTTTGGTGGTATTATTCAGTCAATGTATGGTGGTATTGTTCAGTCAGTGTATGGTGGTATTCATGGCCGCCATCAGGGCATTACTGCCCTTACTGCTGTATGGGGCCCGGTCAGCAGCAGTACACAGAGGGGCCTGCAGATCCGGGGCCCCACTGTTGTGCTGCTACTGATCGGGCCCCATTGTGCACTAAAATACTGTGCAGTGCGGCGCACACGTCGGCGCTGGGGCCCGGGAGCCTTTTTGGAGCTGTCCACAGCTGTCTTACCTAGTCGGCTGCACAGCTCCTGCTCGGCTGTAGCTAGAATGTATGGGCTCCCTGCAGGTCCTGACTACAGCCCACACATTCTAGCAATCTCAGTAGTGAGTGTGCTAGAATGTATGGACTCCTTTCAGGTCCTCTCAGCAGCCCATACATTCTAGCTGCTGCTTCACTGTTGAAAACACTAGACGCCCCGGGAACGACTGAGGTAAGTATAAAAAAAGTTTTTGTTTTTTTAAATGGGTGAGGTGGGGGGAGCGAGACTGCAGATGATGAAATGATAGGGGACTGCAAATGATGACGTGGGGGTGATGGGGACTGTAAATGATGATGTGATGGTAATGGGGACTGCAAATGATGTGAGGGTGATGGGGACTGCAAATGATGATGCAGGGGTGATGGGGACTGAAAGTGATGGTGTGGCAGTATTTGTTCCTTGTATGTGCTATTACTTGGTCACTATGTGGTGGTAATATGTGGTCTGGTCATGGTGTGGTGGTATTTGTTCCTTGTATGTGCTATTATTCGGTCACTGTGTGGTGGTAATATGTGGTCTGGTCATGTTGTGTTGGTATTTATTCCTTGTACGTAGTTGGTCACCATGTGGTGGTAAAATGTGGTGTGGATATGGTGCGGTGGTATTTGTCCTTTGTATGTGATATTGTTCCGTCACTGGTGGTAATATGTGGTCTGGACCTGGTGTGGCGGTACAGGTTAGAGTAGAGTAGGGCCCGGCCAAAAGAGTCTACGTTGTCATCATGGCAGATTTAAAAAATCTTTTGGCCAAAACAAAAGCTGCTGGCTATGTGTGTGATCTGGTGATGGAAACTGTTAATGTGTGATTGGTGAGAAGTGGAGTTTTTCCAAGAGAGAGCAGTGGGACTGTGGACAGTTCGAGGGGTGGAGGCGGGGCTGGGGTGGAGCCTGGGCGGAGTCTCAAGTCTGAAAATTTTGCCAGTATGGGGCCCCAGAAATTCCTAGTGGCAACCCTGGTGGTATTATTCAGTCAGTGTATGGTGGTATTATTCAGTAAGTGTATAGTGGTATTATTCAGGTAGTGAATGGTTGTTTTACTCAGTCAGTGTATGGTGGTATTATTCAGTCAGTGTATGGTGGTATTATTCAGTTGATGCATGATGGTATTATTCAGTCATTGTATGGTGGTATTATTCAGTGTATTGTGGTATTATCCAGTCAGTGTATGGTGGTATTATTCAGTGTATGGTGGTATTATTCAGTGTATGGTGGTATTATTCAGTCAGTGTATGGTGGTATTATTCAGTGTATGGTGGCATTATTCAGTCAGTGTATGGTGGTATTACTCAGTCATTGTATGGTGGTATTATTCAGTGTATGGTGGTATTATTCAGTCAGTGTATGGTGGCATTATTCACTTAAAGGGAACCTGTCAAAAGCCCCCCCCCCTCCCAGTCGTTTCAAACTAAAAGAGCCACCTTGTGCAGCAGTAATGCTGCATTCTGACAAGGTGGCTCCTTTAGTTTTGGGTGCTGTAACTAGAGAAATAATCAGTTTTATAATTTGTCTGAAATACCTGGTCCTCAGTCAAGTGGGCCGGCATTTCCCCCCTGCTTCAGACAGCACACAGCTGCCACTCACATCTTCTTGGCGCCGGGCGCCGCCTCCTCACTACTGTTTTGAAATGAGCCGGCGCCTGCGCTCTTTTCTCCTGCTTTGGGCAGGCGCAGTGAGCGCTGGCCGTCTTTCCTGATATGCAGCCCAGCTGACTGCGCCTGCGCGGCCGCCCTGCCTGTGAATCCCAGCCCCGCAATGTGAATAAATCATAAGTCACTGCGGCCTGATGATGTTCTCATTCTGCCAGAACAATGCGTACGTCTTGTGACCTCCAGCACTCTGGCCTTGAACTCTTACTAATAATTTATCAATCTCTCAACTCAACTAATCTAACCAGGAAGTGCTCCCCTTTTTATATGACTTTTCCCCTTCTCATGCTAGGCTGTTCCCAAACATATAAATCATACAGTGCCTTGCAAAGGTATACGGTTCCCTGGAACTTTTCAAGCTTTTCCCACATATCATGCTTCAAACATAAAGATACCAAATGTAAATTTTAGTTTGGTGGAGAATCAACAACAAGTGGAGCACAATTGTGAAGTTGAATGAAATTTATTGGTTATTTTGAATTTTTGTGGAAATTCAAAAACTGAAAAGTGGGGCATGCAATATTCTTGGGCCCCTTTACTTTTAGTGCAGCAAACTCACTCCAGAAGTTCATTGTGGATCCCTGAATGATCCAATGTTGTCCTAAATGCCTAATGATGATAAATATAATCCACCTGTGTGTAATCAAGTCTCCGTATAAATGCACCTGCTCTGTGATAGCCTCAGGGTTCTGTTTGAAGCACAGAGAGCATCAGGAAGACTAAGGAACACAACAGGCAGGTCCGTGATACTGTTGTGGAGAAGTTTAAAGACGGATTTGGATACAAAATGATTTCCAAAACTTTAAACATCCCAAAGAGCACTGTGCAAGCAATCATATTGAAATGGAAGGAGTATCATACCACTGCAAATCTACCAAGACCCCACTGTTCCTCTAAACTTTCATCTCAAACAAGGAGAAGACTGATCAGAGATGCAGCCAAGAGGCCCATGATCACTCTGGATGAACTGCAGAGATCTACAGCTGAGGTGGGACAGTCTGTCCATAGGACAACAATCAGTCATACACTGCACAACTCTGGCCTTTATGGAAGAGTGGCACAAAGAAAGCCATTTCTCAAAGATATCCATAAAAAATGTTGTTTAAAGTTTGCAACAAGCCACCTGGGAGACACACCAAACATGTGGAAGAAGGTGCTCTGGTCAGATGAAACCAAAATCGAACTTTTTGGCAACAATGCCGAATGATGTCTTTGGCATAAAGGCAACACAGCTCATCACCCTGAACACACCATCCCCACTGTCAAACGTGGTGGCAGCATCATGGTTTGGGCCTGCTTTTTTTCAGCAGGGACAGGGAAGATGCTTAAAATTGATGGGAAGATGGATGGAGCCAAACACAGGACCTGTTGTGAACTATGTTTCTGGGCTCCCTCTAGTGGTCACAAGCGGTATGGTATGAGTCTTGTCTTTCCTCAGGCTTGGACTCAGCTGTTTCATTAAGCTGTGGGTGTTTTCCTATTTAGCTTTCCTGGAAACTCAGTCTTGTGCCTGGTATCGATGTATTCAGTCCAAATTGGTCTCCTCCTGATTCCTTGCCATCTGTCTCAAGCAAGAAAAGCTAAGTTCTGTTTGCATACTTTGGATCATTTGCATTATCAGTGTTTTTTGTCCAGCTTGCCCAAAATGTGATTTTCTAGCTTGCTGGAAGCTCTAGGGGGCTGATATTCTCCCCTCACACCGTTAGTCGGTGCGGGGGTTCTTGAATATTCAGCGTGGATGTTTTTGCAGGGTTTTCTGCTGACCGCATAGTTCACTTTCTATTTTCTGCCTATCTATATTAGTGGGCCTCACTTTGCTGAATCTAGTTCATCTCTATGTTTGTGTTTTCCTCTTACCTCACCGTTATTATTTGTTGGGGGCTTTCTATATCTTTGGGGTTAATTTCCCTAGAGGCAAGTGAGGTCTTGTTTTCTCTTTAGGGGTAGTCAGTTCTCCGGCTGGCTCGAGACGTCTAGGAACAACGTAGGCACGTTCACCGGCTACTGCTAGTTGTGTGTTAGGATCAGGTATGCGGTCAACCCAGTTTCCACCTCCCTAGAGCTGGTTCTATGTTTTTGCAGACTTAGCCAGAATACCAGAGATCCTCTCCCACTAGGATCATAACAGTATACCAGGCCAAAAGGAAATATTTAATGCATTGCAGAAGCGGGATTAAAAAGAAGTCTGAGTACTTTTTTTTTTTTTTTTTTTTCCCTTATTCTCTGAGTGGCTTGGAGCTCTGCTGCAGACATGGATGTTCAGACTCTGATTACTAGTGTGGATCAGCTTGCTGCAAGGTTGCAAGGCATTCAGGATTTTGTTATTCGTAGTCCTATGTCTGAGCCAAAGATACCTATTCCTGAGCTATTCTTTGGAGATAGATCTAAGTTTTCGAATTTTAGGAATAATTGTAAATTGTTTCTGTCTTTGAGACCTCGTTCCTCTGGTGATTCTACTCAGCAAGTTAAAATTGTTATCTCCTTCTTGCGTGGCGACCCTCAAGATTGGACCTTCTCACTGGCGCCAGGAGATCCTGCATTGGTGAATGTAGATGCGTTTTTTCTGGCGCTTGGATTGCTTTATGAGGAGCCTAATCTTCAAAATCAGGCAGAAAAGGTGTTGCTGGCTATCTCTCAGGGTCAGGATGAAGCTGAGGTGTATTGTCAAAAATTTCGGAAATGGTCCGTGCTTACTCAATGGAATGAGTGTGCCCTGGCCGCAAATTTCAGAGATGATCTTTCTGAAGCCATTAAGAATGTGATGGTGGGTTTTCCCATCCCTACAAGTCTGAGTGATTCTATGGCTCTGGCCATTCAGATTGATCGGCGTTTGCGGGAGCGCAAATCTGCTAATCCTCTGGCGGTGCTGTCTGAACAGACACCTGACTCTATGCAATGTGACAGAATTCAGACCAGAGCCGAACGGCAAAATCATAGACGTCAAAATGGGTTGTGTTTTTACTGTGGTGATTCTACACATGTTATCTCAGCATGCTCTAAACGCTTAAAAAAAGTCGTTAATCCTGTCGCCATTGGTACTTTGCAGCCTAAATTTATTTTGTCTGTGACTTTAATTTGTTCATTATCTTCTTACTCAGTTATGGCTTTTGTGGATTCTGGTGCTGCCCTGAGTCTGATGGACTAGTCGTTTGCCAGGCGCTGTGGTTTTGTCCTGGAGCCTTTGGAAATTCCTATTCCTCTTAGAGGAATTGATGCTACGCCATTGGCAGAGAATAAACCTCAGTATTGGACGCAAGTGACCATGTGCATGACTCCTGTACATCAGGAGGTGATTAGTTTTCTTGTACTGCATAAAATGCATGATGTTGTCGTTTTGGGTCTGCCATGGTTACAGGCCCATAATCCAGTTTTAGATTGGAAAGCTATGACTGTGTCAAGTTGGGGTTGTCAGGGGATTCATGGCGATTCTCCGTTGGTGTCTATTGCTTCTTCTACTCCTTCTGAGATCCCTGAGTTTTTGTCAGACTATCAGGATGTATTTAATGAGCCCAGGTCCAGTGCCCTTCCTCCTCATAGGGACTGTGATTGTGCTATAGATTTGATTCCTGGTAGTAAATTTCCTAAGGGACGACTCTTTAATTTATCTGTGCCAGAGCATGCCGCGATGCGGAGTTATATAAAGGAGTCTTTGGAGAAGGGACATATTCGCCCATCCTCTTCCCCTCTTGGTGCAGGATTTTTTTTTGTGGCCAAGAAAGACGGGTCTTTGAGACCTTGTATAGATTATCGTCTTCTAAATAAAATCACAGTCAAATTTCAGTATCCTTTGCCATTATTGTCTGATTTGTTTGCTCGGATTAAGGGTGCCAGTTGGTTCACCAAGATAGATCTTCGTGGTGCGTATAACCTTGTGCGTATTAAACAGGGAGATGAATGGAAAACAGCAT
Organism: Ranitomeya variabilis; assembly: GCF_051348905.1. Lineage (NCBI taxonomy): Eukaryota > Metazoa > Chordata > Amphibia > Anura > Dendrobatidae > Ranitomeya > Ranitomeya variabilis. The sequence goes on from NC_135235.1 coordinate 65,826,354, forward strand.
TTAATACGCCCGAAGGCCATTTTGAGTACTTGGTGATGCCTTTTGGACTTTCTAATGCTCCTTCTGTGTTTCAGTCCTTCATGCATGACATCTTCCAGAAGTATCTGGATAAATTTATGATTGTTTATCTGGATGATATTCTGTTTTTTTCTGATGATTGGGATTCCCATGTGAAGCAGGTCAGGATGGTGTTTCAGGTTCTGCGTGATAATGCTTTATTTGTGAAGGGCTCAAAATGTCTCTTTGGAGTACAGAAGGTTTCCTTTTTGGGTTTTATTTTTTCCCCTTCTACGGTGGAGATGGACCCAGTCAAGGTCCGAGCCATTCATGACTGGACTCAGCCCACGTCTGTTAAGAGCAGGGCCGGACTGGCCATAGGGCACTTCTGGCAAATGCCAGAAGGGCCGGTGCCAGTGGTGGGCCGCTCAATCCGCCGCCCCCGCCGTCGCATTCAACTATACCGGCGTATAGACGCCGGTACAGTTGAATGCAATGATGGAGGAGAGAGCGTCTACAGACGCTCCTCTCCCATCATTCCCCGCTCTGCCTCTGACACTGCGGGTGCGCGATGATGTCATATCATCGCGCACCTGCTGTGTCCCGGGCAGACTGCAGCTGCTGAGACAGGAGCAGGAACCAGGAAGCAACGCTGGGCACGAGGAGAGGTGAGGAGAGTTTTTTTTTTTTTCTGGACTGTGGGGCCATTCTCGGGGGAGGTGAGGGGAGGAAGAGAAGAGATGTGGGCTGTATATAGTTCTCTGTGGGCTGTGCTCTGTGCTGTATACTGCTGTGGGCTGTATATAGTTCTCTGTGGGCTGTGCTCTGTGCTGTATACTACTGTGGGCTGTATATAGTTCTCTGTGGGCTGTGCTCTGTGCTGTATACTACTGTGGGCTGTATATAGCTCTCTGTGGGCTGTGCTCTGTGCTGTATACTACTGTGGGCTGTATATAGCTCTCTGTGGGCTGTGCTCTGTGCTGTATACTACTGTGGGCTGTATATAGTACTCTGTGGGCTGTGCTCTGTGCTGTATACTGCTGTGGGCTGTATATAGTTCTCTGTGGGCTGTGCTCTGTGCTGTATACTACTGTGGGCTGTATATAGCTCTCTGTGGGCTGTGCTGTATACTACTGTGGGCTGTATATAGCTCTCTGTGGGCTGTGCTCTGTGCTGTATACTACTGTGGGCTGTATATAGCTCTCTGTGGGCTGTGCTCTGTGCTGTATACTACTGTGGGCTGTATATAGTTCTCTGTGGGCTGTGCTCTGTGCTGTATACTACTGTGGGCTGTATATAGCTCTCTGTGGGCTGTGCTCTGTGCTGTATACTACTGTGGGCTGTATATAGTTCTCTGTGGGCTGTGCTCTGTGCTGTATACTACTGTGTGCTCTGTGCTATATATAGTTCTCTGTGGGCTGTGCTCTGTGCTGTATACTGCTGTGGGCTGTATATAGTTCTCTGTGGGCTGTGCTCTGTGCTGTATACTACTGTGTGCTCTGTGCTATATATAGTTCTCTGTGGGCTGTGCTCTGTGCTGTATACTACCGTGGGCTGTGTGCTATATATAGTACTCTGTGGGCTGTGCTCTGTGCTGTATACTACTGTGGGCTGTATATAGCTCTCTGTGGGCTGTGCTCTGTGCTGTATACTACTGTGTGCTCTGTGCTATATATAGTACTCTGTGGGCTGTGCTCTGTGCTGTATACTACCGTGGGCTGTGTGCTATATATAGTACTCTGTGGGCTGTGCTCTGTGCTGTATACTACTGTGGGCTGTATATAGTTCTCTGTGGGCTGTGCTCTGTGCTGTATACTGCTGTGGGCTGTATATAGTTCTCTGTGGGCTGTGCTCTGCTGTATACTACTGTGTGCTCTGTGCTATATATAGTACTCTGTGGGCTGTGCTCTGTGCTGTATACTACTGTGGGCTGTATATAGTACTCTGTGGGCTGTGCTCTGTGCTGTATACTGCTGTGGGCTGTATATAGTTCTCTGTGGGCTGTGCTCTGTGCTGTATACTACTGTGGGCTGTATATAGTTCTCTGTGGGCTGTGCTCTGTGCTGTATACTGCTGTGGGCTGTATATAGTTCTCTGTGGGCTGTGCTCTGTGCTGTATACTACTGTGGGCTGTATATAGTTCTCTGTGGGCTGTGCTCTGTGCTGTATACTACTGTGGGCTGTATATAGCTCTCTGTGGGCTGTGCTCTGTGCTGTATACTACTGTGTGCTCTGTGCTATATATAGTACTCTGTGGGCTGTGCTCTGTGCTGTATACTACCGTGGGCTGTGTGCTATATATAGTACTCTGTGGGCTGTGCTCTCTGCTGTATACTACTGTGGGCTGTATATAGTACTCTGTGGGCTGTGCTCTGTGCTGTATACTACTGTGGGCTGTATATAGTACTCTGTGGGCTGTGCTCTGTGCTGTATACTACTGTGGGCTGTATATAGTACTCTGTGGGCTGTGCTCTGTGCTGTATACTACTGTGGGCTGTATATAGTACTCTGTTGGCTGTGCTCTGTGCTGTATACTACTGTGGGCTGTATATAGTACTCTGTGGGCTGTGCTCTGTGCTGTATACTACTGTGGGCTGTATATAGTACTCTGTGGGCTGTGCTCTGCTGTATACTGCTGTGGGCTGTATATAGCTCTCTGTGGGCTGTGCTCTGTGCTGTATACTACTGTGGGCTGTATATAGCTCTCTGTGGGCTGTGCTCTGTGCTGTATACTACTGTGTGCTCTGTGCTATATATAGTACTCTGTGGGCTGTGCTCTGTGCTGTATACTACTGTGTGCTATATATAGTTCTCTGGGCTGTGCTCTGTGCTGTATATTACTGTGGGCTGTATATAGTTCTCTGTGGGCTGTGCTCTGTGCTGTATACTACTGTGGGCTGTATATAGTTCTCTGTGGGCTGTGCTCTGTGCTGTATACTACTGTGGGCTGTATATAGTTCTCTGTGGGCTGTGCTCTGTGCTGTATACTGCTGTGGGCTGTATATAGTTCTCTGTGGGCTGTGCTCTGTGCTGTATACTACTGTGGGCTGTATATAGTTCTCTGTGGGCTGTGCTCTGTGCTGTATACTACTGTGGGCTGTATATAGCTCTCTGTGGGCTGTGCTCTGTGCTGTATACTACTGTGGGCTGTATATAGCTCTCTGTGGGCTGTGCTCTGTGCTGTATACTACTGTGGGCTGTATATAGTACTCTGTGGGCTGTGCTCTGTGCTGTATACTGCTGTGGGCTGTATATAGTTCTCTGTGGGCTGTGCTCTGTACTGTATACTACTGTGGGCTGTATATAGCTCTCTGTGGGCTGTGCTCTGTGCTGTATACTACTGTGGGCTGTATATAGCTCTCTGTGGGCTGTGCTCTGTGCTGTATACTACTGTGGGCTGTATATAGCTCTCTGTGGGCTGTGCTCTGTGCTGTATACTACTGTGGGCTGTATATAGTTCTCTGTGGGCTGTGCTCTGTGCTGTATACTACTGTGGGCTGTATATAGCTCTCTGTGGGCTGTGCTCTGTGCTGTATACTACTGTGGGCTGTATATAGTTCTCTGTGGGCTGTGCTCTGTGCTGTATACTACTGTGTGCTCTGTGCTATATATAGTTCTCTGTGGGCTGTGCTCTGTGCTGTATACTGCTGTGGGCTGTATATAGTTCTCTGTGGGCTGTGCTCTGTGCTGTATACTACTGTGTGCTCTGTGCTATATATAGTACTCTGTGGGCTGTGCTCTGTGCTGTATACTACCGTGGGCTGTGTGCTATATATAGTACTCTGTGGGCTGTGCTCTGTGCTGTATACTACTGTGGGCTGTATATAGTACTCTGTGGGCTGTGCTCTGTGCTGTATACTACTGTGGGCTGTATATAGTACTCTGTGGGCTGTGCTCTGTGCTGTATACTACTGTGGGCTGTATATAGTACTCTGTGGGCTGTGCTCTGTGCTGTATACTACTGTGGGCTGTATATAGTACTCTGTTGGCTGTGCTCTGTGCTGTATACTACTGTGGGCTGTATATAGTACTCTGTGGGCTGTGCTCTGTGCTGTATACTACTGTGGGCTGTATATAGTACTCTGTGGGCTGTGCTCTGCTGTATACTGCTGTGGGCTGTATATAGCTCTCTGTGGGCTGTGCTCTGTGCTGTATACTACTGTGGGCTGTATATAGCTCTCTGTGGGCTGTGCTCTGTGCTGTATACTACTGTGTGCTCTGTGCTATATATAGTACTCTGTGGGCTGTGCTCTGTGCTGTATACTACTGTGTGCTATATATAGTTCTCTGGGCTGTGCTCTGTGCTGTATATTACTGTGGGCTGTATATAGTTCTCTGTGGGCTGTGCTCTGTGCTGTATACTACTGTGGGCTGTATATAGTTCTCTGTGGGCTGTGCTCTGTGCTGTATACTACTGTGGGCTGTATATAGTTCTCTGTGGGCTGTGCTCTGTGCTGTATACTGCTGTGGGCTGTATATAGTTCTCTGTGGGCTGTGCTCTGTGCTGTATACTACTGTGGGCTGTATATAGTTCTCTGTGGGCTGTGCTCTGTGCTGTATACTACTGTGGGCTGTATATAGCTCTCTGTGGGCTGTGCTCTGTGCTGTATACTACTGTGGGCTGTATATAGCTCTCTGTGGGCTGTGCTCTGTGCTGTATACTACTGTGGGCTGTATATAGTACTCTGTGGGCTGTGCTCTGTGCTGTATACTGCTGTGGGCTGTATATAGTTCTCTGTGGGCTGTGCTCTGTGCTGTATACTACTGTGGGCTGTATATAGCTCTCTGTGGGCTGTGCTCTGTGCTGTATACTACTGTGGGCTGTATATAGCTCTCTGTGGGCTGTGCTCTGTGCTGTATACTACTGTGGGCTGTATATAGCTCTCTGTGGGCTGTGCTCTGTGCTGTATACTACTGTGGGCTGTATATAGTTCTCTGTGGGCTGTGCTCTGTGCTGTATACTACTGTGGGCTGTATATAGCTCTCTGTGGGCTGTGCTCTGTGCTGTATACTACTGTGGGCTGTATATAGTTCTCTGTGGGCTGTGCTCTGTGCTGTATACTACTGTGTGCTCTGTGCTATATATAGTTCTCTGTGGGCTGTGCTCTGTGCTGTATACTGCTGTGGGCTGTATATAGTTCTCTGTGGGCTGTGCTCTGTGCTGTATACTACTGTGCTCTGTGCTATATATAGTTCTCTGTGGGCTGTGCTCTGTGCTGTATACTACCGTGGGCTGTGTGCTATATATAGTACTCTGTGGGCTGTGCTCTGTGCTGTATACTACTGTGGGCTGTATATAGCTCTCTGTGGGCTGTGCTCTGTGCTGTATACTACTGTGTGCTCTGTGCTATATATAGTACTCTGTGGGCTGTGCTCTGTGCTGTATACTACCGTGGGCTGTGTGCTATATATAGTACTCTGTGGGCTGTGCTCTGTGCTGTATACTACTGTGGGCTGTATATAGTTCTCTGTGGGCTGTGCTCTGTGCTGTATACTGCTGTGGGCTGTATATAGTTCTCTGTGGGCTGTGCTCTGCTGTATACTACTGTGTGCTCTGTGCTATATATAGTACTCTGTGGGCTGTGCTCTGTGCTGTATACTACTGTGGGCTGTATATAGTACTCTGTGGGCTGTGCTCTGTGCTGTATACTGCTGTGGGCTGTATATAGTTCTCTGTGGGCTGTGCTCTGTGCTGTATACTGCTGTGGGCTGTATATAGTTCTCTGTGGGCTGTGCTCTGTGCTGTATACTACTGTGGGCTGTATATAGTACTCTGTGGGCTGTGCTCTGTGCTGTATACTGCTGTGGGCTGTATATAGTTCTCTGTGGGCTGTGCTCTGTGCTGTATACTACTGTGGGCTGTATATAGTTCTCTGTGGGCTGTGCTCTGTGCTGTATACTGCTGTGGGCTGTATATAGTTCTCTGTGGGCTGTGCTCTGTGCTGTATACTACTGTGGGCTGTATATAGTTCTCTGTGGGCTGTGCTCTGTGCTGTATACTACTGTGGGCTGTATATAGCTCTCTGTGGGCTGTGCTCTGTGCTGTATACTACTGTGTGCTCTGTGCTATATATAGTACTCTGTGGGCTGTGCTCTGTGCTGTATACTACCGTGGGCTGTGTGCTATATATAGTACTCTGTGGGCTGTGCTCTGTGCTGTATACTACTGTGGGCTGTATATAGTACTCTGTGGGCTGTGCTCTGTGCTGTATACTACTGTGGGCTGTATATAGTACTCTGTGGGCTGTGCTCTGTGCTGTATACTACTGTGGGCTGTATATAGTACTCTGTGGGCTGTGCTCTGTGCTGTATACTACTGTGGCCTGTATATAGTACTCTGTTGGCTGTGCTCTGTGCTGTATACTACTGTGGGCTGTATATAGTACTCTGTGGGCTGTGCTCTGTGCTGTATACTACTGTGGGCTGTATATAGTACTCTGTGGGCTGTGCTCTGCTGTATACTGCTGTGGGCTGTATATAGCTCTCTGTGGGCTGTGCTCTGTGCTGTATACTACTGTGGGCTGTATATAGCTCTCTGTGGGCTGTGCTCTGTGCTGTATACTACTGTGTGCTCTGTGCTATATATAGTACTCTGTGGGCTGTGCTCTGTGCTGTATACTACTGTGTGCTATATATAGTTCTCTGGGCTGTGCTCTGTGCTGTATATTACTGTGGGCTGTATATAGTACTCTGTGGGCTGTGCTCTGTGCTGTATACTACTGTGGGCTGTATATAGTTATCTATGGGCTGTGCTCTGTGCTGTATGCTACTGTGGGCTGTATATAGTTCTCTGTGGGCTGTGCTCTGTGCTGTATATAGTTCTCTGTGGGCTGTGCTCTGTGCTGTATACTACTGTGGGCTGTATATAGTTCTCTGTGGGCTGTGCTCTGTGCTGTATACCACTGTGGGCTGTATATAGTTCTCTGTGGGCTGTGCTCTGTGCTGTATACTACTGTGTGCTGTATATAGTTCTCTGTGGGCTGTGCTGTATATAGTACTCTGTGGGCTGTGCTGTATATAGTACTCTGTGGGCTGTGCTGTATATAGTACTCTGTGGGCTGTGCTGTATATAGTACTCTGTGGGCTGTGCTGTATATAGTACTCTGTGGGCTGTGCTGTGTATAGTACTCTGTGGGCTGTGCTGTATATAGTACTCTCTGGGCTGTGCTGTATATAGTACTCTCTGGGCTGTGCTGTATATAGTACTCTCTGGGCTGTGCTGTATATAGTACTCTCTGGGCTGTGCTTTATATAGTACTCTGGGCTGTGCTGTATATAGTACTCTGGGCTGTGCTTTATATAGTTCTCTGTGGGCTGTGCTGTATATAGTTCTCTGTGGGCTGTGCTGTATATAGTTCTCTGTGGGCTGTGCTGTATATATTACTTTGTGGGCTGTGCTGTATATAGTACTCTCTGGGCTGTGCTGTATATAGTACTCTGTGGGCTGTGCTGTATATAGTACTCTGTGGGCTGTGCTGTGTATAGTACTCTGTGGGCTGTGCTGTATATAGTACTCTGTGGGCTGTGCTGTATATAGTACTCTCTGGGCTGTGCTGTATATAGTACTCTCTGGGCTGTGCTGTATATAGTACTCTCTGGGCTGTGCTTTATATAGTACTCTGGGCTGTGCTGTATATAGTACTCTGGGCTGTGCTTTATATAGTTCTCTGTGGGCTGTGCTGTATATAGTTCTCTGTGGGCTGTGCTGTATATAGTTCTCTGTGGGCTGTGCTGTATATATTACTTTGTGGGCTGTGCTGTATATATTACTCTGTGGGCTGTGCTGTATACTACTGTGTGGACTGTGCTGTATACTTCTACGTGGGCTGTGCTGTATACTACTGTGTGGTCTGTGCTGTATACTACTGTGTGGTCTGTGCTGAATACTGCTGTGTGGGCTGTGTTATCTACTACGCGAGCTGTGCTATAGTATGCAGGCTGTGCTGTATACTATGCGGTTTGTGCTATATAATATGCGGGCTTTGCTATATACTATGGGGAGTATATTATATTCTATGGGGGAGGCCATGTTATGTACTATGTGGCTGTGTTATATACTATTGTGGGGGTATATTATATTCTATGGGGGAGGCTGCGTTATATACTATGGGGGGCTGCATTATATTCTATGGGGGGCTACATTATATATTATGGGGAGGTGGGCTGTATTATATTCTATGGGGGTTACATACTCTGGGGTGGCTGCATTATACTCTGTGGGGTGGCTGCATTATACTCTGGGGTGGCTGCATTATACTCTGGGGTGGCTGCATTATACTCTGGGGTGGCTGCATTATACTCTGGGGTGGCTGCATTATACTATATGTGGGCTGCATTATACTGTATCGAGGACTATGGGGAATACGTTATACTATATGAAGAACTATGGGGTGCATTATACTATGGGAAGTGAATTGTACTACATGGATGACTGTGGCGGTGCATTATACTATATGGAGCACTATGAGGATTGTATTATGCTATATGGAGGACTATGAGGATTGTATTATGCTATATGGAGGACTATGAGGAGTGTATTATACTATGTGGAGGACTGAGCAGTGTATTTTAATATATGGAGGACTATAGGGAGTGTATTATACTATATGGAGGACTATGGAGCACATTATAATATATGGAGGACTATGGGGTGTATTTTACTAAACAAGTAAAATGCTGCATATTCGGATTGTTTTTGCTGGAACAAAAAGCCTTGTTGTCAGCAGCACATTGCCAGTGTAAACTGTAGATGTGCTGCTGAAAACATGATACTGTATGGTGATCTGTTAGTGATCTATTAGTGATCGTTCTGTCTCATCATTATTCCTCAGCTGGTGGAAAGAGGCCGGGAAACAAGCGTTGAACAACTTCAGTATTGTCGATCAAACTCGTTTAGCGGCCTGAACTCAGCGCACGTAAATACAACAGAAAGGCTTCTGTGTGATGTGCAATATGTTAGCATTTGGGGACCCATTTTAAACTTTGCCTAGGGCCCCACTTTGCCTAAAACCGGCCCTGCCTACAAGTGTACAAAGATATTATACAGTCACCATGTGACAAGTGGGCCTGTGTCACTTCAAATGCCAGGGCTGAATTTTAGTCCCAGTCCGGCCCTGGTTAAGAGTCTTCAGAAATTCTTGGGCTTTGCTAATTTTTACCGTCGTTTTATCGCTAATTTTTCTAGCGTAGTTAAACCTTTGACGGATATGACCAAGAAAGGTTCTGATGTTACTAATTGGTCTCCTGCGGCCGTGGAGGCCTTTCGGGAGCTGAAGCGCCGGTTTACTTCAGCGCCAGTCTTGTGCCAGCCAGATGTCTCACTTCCCTTTCAGGTTGAAGTTGATGCTTCTGAGATTGGTGCAGGGGCTGTTTTGTCGCAGAGAAGCTCTGATGGCTCTGTGTTGAAGTCATGTGCTTTTTTTTCAAGGAAATTTTCGCCTGCTGAGCGGAACTATGATGTCGGTAATCGGGAGTTGTTGGCTATGAAGTGGGCATTTGAGGAGTGGCGACATTGGCTCGAGGGAGCTAAGCATCGTGTGGTGGTCTTGACTGATCACAAAAATCTGATGTATCTCGAGTCTGCCAAGCGCCTGAATCCTAGACAGGCTCGTTGGTCGTTGTTTTTCTCCCATTTTGACTTTGCGGTCTCGTACCTGCCTGGTTCGAAGAACGTGAAGGCTGATGCTCTTTCTAGGAGTTTTGTGCCTGACTCTCCGGGAGTCTCAGAACCGGCTGGTATTCTCAGAGAGGGAGTTATTTTGTCTGCTATTTCCCCAGATTTGCGACGAGTGCTGCAGAAATTTCAGGCTGATAGACCTGATCATTGCCCACCAGAGAGACTGTTTGTCCCTGATAGATGGACCAGCAGAGTTATTTCCGAGGTTCATTCTTCGGTGTTGGCGGGGCATCCTGGGATTTTTGGTACCAGAGATTTGGTGGCTAGGTCCTTTTGGTGGCCTTCCTTGTCACAGGATGTGCGTTCCTTTGTGCAGTCCTGTGGGATTTGTGCTCGGGCTAAGCCTTGCTGTTCTCGTGCCAGCGGGTTGCTTTTGCCCTTGCCTATCCCGAAGAGGCCTTGGACGCACATTTCCATGGATTTCATTTCAGATCTTCCAGTATCTCAGGGAATGTCTGTCGTCTGGGTGGTGTGTGATCGTTTTTCCAAGATGGTCCATTTGGTGCCCTTGCCTAAGTTGCCTTCCTCCTCCGATTTGGTTCCTTTGTTCTTTCAGAATGTGGTTCGTTTGCATGGCATTCCTGAGAATATCGTGTCTGACAGAGGATCCCAGTTTGTGTCCAGATTCTGGCGATCCTTTTGTGCTAAGATGGGTATTGATTTGTCTTTTTTGTCGGCCTTTCATCCTCAGACTAATGGCCAAACCGAGCGAGCTAATCAGACGTTGGAAACGTATTTAAGATGTTTTGTTTCTGCTGATCAGGATGATTGGGTGACCTTTTTGCCACTGGCCGAGTTTGCCCTTAATAATCGGGCTAGTTCTGCTACTTTGGTTTCGCCCTTTTTCTGCAATTCTGGTTTTCATCCTCGTTTTTCCTCGGGTCAGGTTGAGCCTTCTGACTGTCCTGGGGTGGATTCCGTGGTGGATAGGTTGCAGCGGATTTGGAACCATGTGGTGGACAATTTGAAATTGTCACAGGAGAAGGCTCAGCGTTTTGCCAACCGCCGCCGCGGTGTGGGTCCCCGACTTCGTGTTGGGGATTTGGTTTGGTTGTCTTCTCGGTATGTTCCTCTGAAGGTCTCCTCTCCTAAGTTCAAGCCTCGCTTTATCGGTCCTTATAACATTTTGGAAGTCCTTAACCCGGTGTCTTTTCGTTTGGACCTTCCGGTGTCGTTTGCCATTCATAATGTGTTCCATAGGTCTTTGTTACGGCGGTACGTGGTGCCTGTGGTTCCTGCTGTTGAGCCTCCTGCTCCGGTGTTGGTTAAGGGCGAGTTGGAGTACGTGGTGGAGAAGATCTTGGATTCTCGTATCTCTAGACGGAGGCTTCAGTATCTGGTTAAGTGGAAGGGCTATGGTCAGGAGGATAATTCCTGGGTTGTCGCCTCTGATGTTCATGCGGCCGATTTGGTTCGTGCCTTTCACGCTGCTCATCCTGATCGCCCTGGGGGTCTTGGTGAGGGTTCGGTGACCCCTCCTCAAGGGGGGGTACTTGTTGTGGATTCTGTTTGTGGGCTCCCTCTGGTGGTTACTGCTGGTACTGGGTGACTTTGGTGGGTTGCGGCCTTTGGTTTCCACCTGTCCATCAGAGGCTGGGTGTTTCCTATTTTACCTGGCCTTTCTGTCATTTCCTTGCCGGCTATCAATGTATTCAGATGTGCTCTGTTTTGTTCCTGCCTACCTGCTCCCAGATCTTTCAGGATAAGCTAAGTGCTGATTTTCAGTTGTTTGTTTTTTTGTCCAGCTTGCTTATTATGTCTCTATGCTAGCTGGTAGCTCTAGTGGACTGAGGTTCTCCCCATGTGCCATGAGTTGGCACATGGGTTCTTGTAATCTCAGGATGGTTTTTTGATTAGGGTTTTTTGCTGACCGCTCAGACCCCTTTTGTATCGTTCTGCTTTCTAGTTTACAGCGGGCCTCTATTTGCTAAACCTATATATATCATCTCTATGTGTGTGCCTTCCTCTCATTTCACCGTCAATACATGTGGGGGGCAACTATACCTTTTGGGGTTCGTTCCTCTGGAGGCAAGTGAGGTCTTTATTTTCTCTGCAGTACTAGTTAGCTCTTAGGCTGGTGCGTGGCGTCTAGAACCAAAGTAGGCACGCTCCCTGGCTATCTCTAGTTGCGTTTGTCAGGCGTAGGGCAGCGGTCAGCCCAGGTTCCATCACCCTAGAGCTCGTCCGTTATATATTTGTACCTTGCTTGTCCTGTGCTATCCTTAGCCATTGGGATTCATGACAGTATAGCCGGCCCACAAAGTGTTAATTGTTTGGGCTGAAGCAGGAGAATAAGAAGTGTTTAAGGGAAATTTTTTTTTTTTTTTTTTTTTTTCCCCTTCAGAGTTTTGCTGCCTAGCCCTTAATTGCTGTCTAGCTGCTTCTTACCTCCTCTTAACCCTTGAATGGCTCTGATCTTAGCTGTTTAACATGGATGTCCAGAGTTTGGCTTCCAGCCTGAGTAATCTCGCGGCAAAAGTTCAAAACATACAGGATTTTGTTGTTCACACTCCCATGTCTGAACCTAGAATTCCTATTCCAGAGTTCTTCTCTGGAGATAGATCTACCTTCCTGAATTTCAGGAACAATTGTAAATTGTTTCTTTCTTTAAAATCTCGCTCCTCTGGAGACCCTGCTCAACAGGTCAGGATTGTAATATCTTTCCTGCGGGGCGACCCTCAGAATTGGGCATTTGCATTGGCACCAGGGGATCCTGCATTGCTCAGTGTGGATGCGTTTTTTCTGGCATTGGGATTGCTCTATGAGGAACCCAACCTGGAGATTCAGGCTGAAAAGGCTTTGTTAGCCCTCTCTCAGGGGCATGATGAAGCGGAAATATATTGTCAAAAATTTCGGAAATGGTCGGTGCTTACTCAGTGGAATGAGTGCGCCCTGGCTGCAAACTTCAGAAATGGTCTTTCTGAGGCCATTAAGGATATTATGGTGGGGTTCCCTACGCCTACAGGTCTGAATGAGTCTATGGCTATGGCCATACAGATTGATCGGCGTTTGCGGGAGCGCAAACCCGTGCACCAGTTGGCGGTGTCTTCTGAACAGGCACCTGAGACTATGCAATGTGATAGAATTCAGTCCAGAAGTGAACGGCAAAATTATAGGCGGAAAAATGGATTGTGTTTTTATTGTGGTGATTCAGCTCATGTTATATCAGCATGCTCTAAACGCACAAAAAAGCTTGATAAATCTTTTGCCATTGGTACTCTGCAGCCTAAGTTCATTTTGTCTGTGACTCTGATTTTTTCACTGTCTTCCATTTCCGTTGATGCCTATGTGGATTCGGGCGCTGCCCTGGGTCTTATGGATTGGTCATTTGCTAAACGCTGCGGTTTTAGTCTGGAGCCTCTGGAAGTTCCTATTCCTCTGAAGGGAATTGACTCTACACCATTGGCTATGAATAAACCGCAGTATTGGACACAAGTGACCATGCGCATGACTCCCGTTCATCAGGAGGTGATTCGCTTCCTTGTACTGTATAATTTACATGATGTACTAGTGCTGGGGCTGCCATGGTTACAAACTCATAATCCTGTCCTGGACTGGAAAACAATGTCTGTGTTAAGCTGGGGATGTCAGGGGGTTCATGATCATGCACCTCCGATTTCAATCGCTTCATCTACTCCTTCTGAGATCCCTGAGTTTTTGTCTGACTATAGGGATGTTTTTGAGGAGCCTAAGCTCAATTCGCTCCCTCCTCATAGAGATTGTGACTGTGCTATAGAATTGATTCCTGGCAGTAAGTTCCCTAAGGGTCGTTTATTTAATCTGTCACTGCCAGAGCATACTGCTATGCGGAATTATATTAAGGAGTCCTTGGAAAAGGGACATATTCGTCCATCTTCGTCCCCTCTGGGAGCAGGTTTTTTTTTCGTGGCAAAAAAAGATGGTTCCCTGAGGCCTTGTATAGATTATCGCCTTCTGAATAAGATTACAGTCAAATATCAGTATCCATTGCCATTATTGACTGACTTGTTTGCTCGCATTAAGGGGGCTAGGTGGTTCACTAAGATAGATCTTCGCGGTGCGTATAATCTGGTGCAGATAAAACAAGGTGATGAGTGGAAAACCGCATTTAATACGCCTGAGGGCCATTTTGAGTATTTGGTAATGCCTTTTGGACTCTCCAATGCTCCGTCAGTCTTTCAGTCCTTTATGCACAATATTTTCCGTGAATATCTGGATAAGTTTATGATTGTGTATTTGGATGATATTTTGGTGTTTTCTGATGACTGGGAGTCTCATGTTCTACAGGTCAGGAAGGTGTTTCAGGTTCTGCGGGCCAATTCTCTGTTTGTAAAGGGCTCAATGTGTCTCTTCGGAGTCCAGAAGATTTCTTTTTTGGGGTACATTTTTTCTCCTTCTACTATTGAGATGGATCCCGTCAAGGTTCAGGCAATTTGTGACTGGACACAACCTACATCTGTTAAGAGCCTACAGAAGTTCTTGGGGTTTGCTAATTTTTATCGTCGGTTCATTGCAAATTTTTCCAGTATTGTTAAACCTTTGACTGATTTGACTAAAAAGGGTGCTGATGTTGCTAATTGGTCTCCTGCGGCTGTGGGGGCCTTTCAGGAACTTAAGCGCCGGTTTTCTTCTGCTCCTGTGTTGTGTCAACCAGATGTTTCACTTCCTTTTCAGGTTGAGGTTGATGCTTCCGAGATTGGAGCGGGGGCGGTTTTGTCACAGAGAAGTTCTGATGGCTCGGTGATGAAGCCATGTGCATTCTTCTCTAGAAAATTCTCGCCCGCCGAGCGCAATTATGATGTGGGTAATCGGGAGCTTTTGGCCATGAAGTGGGCATTTGAGGAGTGGCGTCATTGGCTTGAGGGTGCTAAACATCGTGTGGTGGTCTTGACTGATCACAAGAATCTCATTTACCTTGAGTCTGCCAGGCGTTTGAATCCTAGACAGGCTCGTTGGTCGTTGTTTTTTTCTCGTTTCAATTTCGTGGTTTCATACCTGCCAGGTTCAAAGAATGTGAAGGCAGATGCTCTTTCCAGGAGTTTTGTGCCTGACTCTCCTGGAGATTCTGGGCCTACTGGTATCCTTAGGGATGGGGTAATATTGTCCGCCGTATCCCCAGACTTGCGACGTGCATTGCAGGAGTTTCAGGTGGATAAACCGGATCGTTGTCCACCAGAAAGACTGTTTGTTCCGGATGATTGGACCAGTAGAGTCATCTCCGAGGTCCATTCTTCTGTGTTGGCTGGTCATCCTGGAATATTTGGTACTAGAGACTTGGTGGCCAGGTCTTTTTGGTGGCCTTCCTTGTCTAGGGATGTGCGTACCTTTGTGCAGTCTTGTGAAGTGTGTGCTCGAGCTAAGCCTTGCTGTTCTTGGGCCAGTGGGTTGTTGTTATCCTTGCCCATCCCGAAGAGGCCTTGGACGCACATTTCCATGGATTTTATTTCTGATCTCCCGGTTTCACAGAAAATGTCCGTTATCTGGGTTGTGTGTGACCGCTTTTCTAAGATGGTTCATTTGGTGCCCTTGCCTAAGTTGCTTTCCTCCTCTGAGTTGGTCCCTTTATTTTTTCAGAACGTGGTTCGTTTGCATGGGATTCCGGAGAATATCGTTTCTGACAGGGGATCCCAGTTTGTGTCTAGATTTTGGCGGACATTTTGTGCCAAGATGGGCATTGATTTGTCTTTCTCGTCTGCATTCCATCCTCAGACGAATGGCCAGACGGAGCGAACTAATCAGACCTTGGAAACTTATTTGAGGTGTTTTGTTTCTGCTGACCAAGATGACTGGGTTGCTTTTTTGCCACTGGCCGAATTTGCTCTTAATAATCGGGCTAGTTCTGCCACGTTGGTCTCTCCTTTTTTTTGTAATTCGGGGTTTCATCCTCGTTTTTCCTCTGGTCAGGTGGAGTCTTCGGATTGTCCTGGAGTGGACGTGGTGGTGGACAGGCTACATCAAATTTGGAATCAGGTGGTGGACAATTTGAAGTTATCTCAGGAGAAGACTCAGCAGTTTGCTAATCGCCGTCGCCGCGTGGGTCCCCGACTTCTTGTTGGGGATTTGGTGTGGTTGTCTTCTCGTTTTGTCCCTATGAAGGTCTCTTCTCCTAAGTTCAAGCCTCGGTTCATCGGTCCTTATAGGATCTCGGAGATTCTTAACCCTGTATCTTTTCGTTTGGATCTCCCAGCATCGTTTGCTATTCATAATGTGTTCCATCGGTCGTTGTTGCGGAGGTATGAGGTGCCCGTTGTTCCTTCGGTTGAGCCTCCTGCTCCGGTGCTGGTGGAGGGAGAATTGGAGTATGTTGTTGAGAAGATCTTGGATTCTCGTGTTTCCAGACGCAAACTCCAGTATTTGGTTAAGTGGAAGGGTTATGGTCAGGAGGATAATTCCTGGGTGGTCGCCTCCGATGTTCATGCGACTGATTTGGTCCGCGCCTTCCATAGAGCTCACCCTGATCGCCCTGGGGGTTCTCGTGAGGGTTCGGTGACCCCTCCTCAAGGGGGGGGTACTGTTGTGGATTCTGTTTGTGGGCTCCCTCTGGTGGTTACTGCTGGTACTGGGTGACTTTGGTGGGTTGCGGCCTTTGGTTTCCACCTGTCCATCAGAGGCTGGGTGTTTCCTATTTTACCTGGCCTTTCTGTCATTTCCTTGCCGGCTATCAATGTATTCAGATGTGCTCTGTTTTGTTCCTGCCTACCTGCTCCCAGATCTTTCAGGATAAGCTAAGTGCTGATTTTCAGTTGTTTGGTTTTTTGTCCAGCTTGCTTATTATGTCTCTATGCTAGCTGGTAGCTCTAGTGGACTGAGGTTCTCCCCATGTGCCTTGAGTTGGCACATGGGTTCTTGTAATCTCAGGATGTTTTTTTGATTAGGGTTTTTTGCTGACCGCTCAGACCCCTTTTGTATCGTTCTGCTTTCTAGTTTACAGCGGGCCTCTATTTGCTAAACCTATATATATCATCTCTATGTGTGTGCCTTCCTCTCATTTCACCGTCAATACATGTGGGGGGCAACTATACCTTTTGGGGTTCGTTCCTCTGGAGGCAAGTGAGGTCTTTATTTTCTCTGCAGTACTAGTTAGCTCTTAGGCTGGTGCGTGGCGTCTAGAACCAACGTAGGCACGCTCCCTGGCTATCTCTAGTTGCGTTTGTCAGGCGTAGGGCAGCGGTCAGCCCAGGTTCCATCACCCTAGAGCTCGTCCGTTATATATTTGTACCTTGCTTGTCCTGTGCTATCCTTAGCCATTGGGATTCATGACATGTACTGTTGTGAACTATGTTTCTGGGCTCCCTCTAGTGGTCACAAGCGGTATGGTATGAGTCTTGTCTTTCCTCAGGCTTGGACTCAGCTGTTTCATTAAGCTGTGGGTGTTTTCCTATTTAGCTTTCCTGGAAACTCAGTCTTGTGCCTGGTATCGATGTATTCAGTCCAAATTGGTCTCCTCCTGATTCCTTGCCATCTGTCTCAAGCAAGAAAAGCTAAGTTCTGTTTGCATACTTTGGATCATTTGCATTATCAGTGTTTTTGTCCAGCTTGCCCAAAATGTGATTTTCTAGCTTGCTGGAAGCTCTAGGGGGCTGATATTCTCCCCTCACACCGTTAGTCGGTGCGGGGGTTCTTGAATATTCAGCGTGGATGTTTTTGCAGGGTTTTCTGCTGACCGCATAGTTCACTTTCTATTTTCTGCCTATCTATATTAGTGGGCCTCACTTTGCTGAATCTAGTTCATCTCTACGTTTGTGTTTTCCTCTTACCTCACCGTTATTATTTGTTGGGGGCTTTCTATATCTTTGGGGTTAATTTCCCTAGAGGCAAGTGAGGTCTTGTTTTCTCTTTAGGGGTAGTCAGTTCTCTGGCTGGCTCGAGACGTCTAGGAACAACGTAGGCACGTTCACCGGCTACTGCTAGTTGTGTGTTAGGATCAGGTATGCGGTCAGCCCAGTTTCCACCTCCCTAGAGCTGGTTCTATGTTTTTGCAGACTTAGCCGGAATACCAGAGATCCTCTCCCACTAGGATCATAACAAGGACCATTCTTGAAGAAAACCTGTTGGAGTCTGCAAAAGACCTGAGACTGGGATGGAAATTTGTCTTCCAACAAGACAATGACCCCAAACATAAAGCCAAATCTACAATGGAATGGTTCACAAATAAACGTATCCAGGTGTTAGAATGGCCAAGTCAAAGTCCAGACCTCAATCCAATCGAGAATCTGTGGAAAGAGCTGAAAACTGCTGTTCACAAATGATCTCCATCAAACCTCACTGAGCTCGAGCTGTTTGCCAAGGAAGAATGGGCAAGAATTTCAGTCTCTCGATGTACAAAACTGATAGAGACATACCTCAAGCGACTTGCAGCTGCAATCACAGCAAAAGGTAGAGCAACAAAGTATTAAGTTAAAGGGGCCGAATACTATTGCACGCCCCGCTTTTCAGTTTTTGATTTTTCAGAAAAATTTAAAATAACCAATAAATTTCGTTCAACTTCACAATTGTGCTCCACTTGTTGTTGATTCTTCACCAAAAATGTACATTTGGTATCTTTATGTTTGAGGCATGATATGTGGGAAAAGGTTGAAGAGTTCCAGGGAGCCGAATACTTTTGCAAGGCACTGTATCTAAACCTGTGCTCAACTTCCTATAACTAATATGCCCACCACTGCATATTTCCCTCCCTGAATCTAACTTCTAAGCCCTATACTATACCTTATGTCATAAACATAACCTTATACTTTCCTTATGCACCACACATTCATAACATTGTACATAAATTACTACCATCAGAAGAATTACATATATTATTGCCTGTAGGATTCTATGCACTTCTGCATTTTACACTGCTAAGAAAATACAAGAAAACCACATATTTAAATACACTCCTTGCAAACATTGTCAGGGAAAGAGGTGTATGTCTGTCCTTATCACATGCATACGCACTCACTGTATGTTGGTATTATTTAGTCAGTGTATAGTGGTATTTTCCAGTCAGTATGTGGTGGTGGTGGCATTATGTAGCCAGTGAAATGTGGTATTATTCAGTCAGTGTGCGGTGGTATTATCCAGTCAGTGTATGGTGGTATTATTTAGTCAGTGTATGGTGGTATTTTCCAGTTAGTGTGTGGTGGCATTATTCAGTCAGTGAATGGTAGTATTGTTTAGTCAGTGTATTGTGGCATTATTTAGTTAGGGTATGGTTATATTATTTAGTCAGTGTATGGTGGCATTATTTAGTCAGTGTATGGTCAGTTAGTGCATGGTTATTATTATTTAGTCAGTGTATGGTTGTATTTTCCAGTCAGTGTGTGGTGGTATTATTCAGCCATTGTATTGTGGTGTTAATCCGGGAGTGGAACAATCAGAGGATATTTTTAATGGAACCACGTCACCATTTTTCACCCACTCCTGGTTTTGGTTTACAAATGCTGAGGTAAAAAAAACTCACCAAATACTCAACATGTGCACATGGCCTTACACACAGTCATGGGTGGTTTTACTTTTAAGTGTTCCTCTTCCTATTCCAAACTCTTAGTAATCTGTAATGAGGCTAACTAGCTGTGCTCCAATAACCTCTATAGGACAGCGGACATTTAGGGGGATCTCAGCAAGCGCAGTCATATATAAAGGTAAGATAAGATAAGAGAACAATTTCATAAACTGCACCAGTTCTTCCTATACAGCTCATATACGTTGCCGCACACTTGAAAATTAAATTAATGTCCTCCTCCTCCTAATATCTTTGGCTGATTAAATGGGTTAATACTTTCTAATACTCATGTAATATAATTATAGTAATTAGGATTTACAAGCAACAAGGTTTAATTAGATTGGAGCAAATGATTTGCCGCTAGCACAGTAGGTTTAGGGCTCATTCAGACATCAGTGATTTTTCTTGTACTCAAAAATCGGTCCGAGTTTTATGAGAGTTTGGTCAGTTGTTATCAAACATTAGTTCCTCTTCCTAGTTACGGTACTTTAGGAAAGTGAATATTATTATTTATGTGCACACTAGTAAAGTAGAAATAAAATAGTGAAATATCTAAGATAAATGAGAGGGAACTAGAGTAAAAATGGAATAATAGAAGCCGCATACACCTTCTATCAATACTTGTTGTCTTTCTTGCTTTATTCTTTGGAAATGTATTTTTATTTCTTTAAAGGGAACCTGTCACCCTCAAAATTGAGGGTGAGCTAAGCCCACCAGCATCAGGGGCCTATCTACAGCATTCTGTAATGCTGTAGATAGGCCCCTAATGTAACCCTAACTTTAGCCTCAACCCTAACCTTAACTTTAGCCCCAACCCTAACCCTAATGGGAAAAGGGAAATAAATACATTTTTTTATTTTATTTTTCCCTAACTAAGGGGGTGATGAAGGGTGGTTTGATTTACTATTTATAGCGGGTTTTTTAGTGGATTTTTATGATTGGCAGCTGTCACACACTAAAATACGCTTTTTATTGCAAAAAATAGTTTTTGCGTCTCCACAATTTGAGAGCTATAATTTTGCCATATTTTGGTCCACAGAGACATGTGAGGTCTTGTTTTTTGCGGGACGAGTTGACGTTTTTATTGGTACCATTTTCAGGCACGTGACATTTTTTGATCGCTTTTGTGAGGCAGAATGACCAAAAACCAGCAATTCATGAATTTCTTTTGAGGGGGGCGTTTATACCGTTCCACATTTGCTAAAATTGATAAAGCAGTTCTATTCTTCGGGTCAGTACGGTTACAGCGATACCTCAGTTATATTTTTTTATGTTTTGGCGCTTTTATACGATAAAAACTATTTCATGTAAAAAATAATTATTTTTGCATTTCTTTCTGAGGACTTCAACTTTTTTATTTTTCCACTGATGATGTATGGCGACTCGTTTTTTGTGGGACAAGATGACGTTTTCAGCGGTACCATGTTTTTTTATATCCCTCTTTTTGATCGCGTGTTATTCCACATTTTGTTCAGAGGTATGATAATAAAGCGTTGTTTTTTTTTTTTTGTTTTTGTTTTTACGGTGTTCACTGAAGGGGTTAACTAGTGAGACAGTTTTATAGGTCGGGCCGTTACGGATGCGGCGATACTAAATATGTGTACTTTTATTGTTTTTTTTTATTTAGATAAAGAAATTTATTTATTGGAACAATATTTTTTTTTCTTTATTTAGGATTTTTTTTTTTTTACACATGTAAATATATATTTTTTACTTGTTTACTTTTCCCGGGGGGGGGGGGGGGGGGGGGACATGACTATATAGTGTCAGATCGTTGATCTGACACTTTGCCGTGCACTGTGTCAGATCAGCGATCTGACAGGCACTGCAGGAGGCTTGATGGCACCTGCTTTGAGCAGTCGCTTGCAAGCTACCTCCCTGCAGGACCCGGAAGGAGCCCCGCCGCCATTTTGGGGCCTGCAGGGAGGAGACCCTCGGAGCAACGCGATCACAACGCGTTGCTCCGAGGGTCTCAGGGAAGCATGCAGGGAGCCCCCTCCCTACGCGATGCTTCCCTATGCCACCGGAACGCTGTGATCATGGTTGACCGCAGTGTTCCGGGGGTTAATGTGCCAGGAGCGGTCCGTGACTGTGCCGGATGTCAGCTGTGATAGTCAGCTGACACTCGGCCATGCTCCCCCCCCCATGAACGCGGCTGATTGGTGATGACGTACTATCCCGTCGGTGGTCATACGGGCCCATACCACCATCGACGGAATAGTACGTCATATGTCAGAAAGGGGTTAAGAATTGATTTTCACAACCCTGTCCATGGGCCATAACCGCAATCTGTCACTGCTGCAGGTGAGCCACAAGAGCCGCCTTTTGCCTGACAGCATTGCAGCTCTCCTTTTCATTAGCCAGCATAGTACATCTTCATCGGGATAATCAAACGAAGAGCCTGAGATGCCGTCAGGTAATAGGCGATTCTCACGACTCCTGTTCGGCAGCTACAGGCCACAAGTGGTCCATGGATCAGGTCATGCACATTGATACCAACTCTTCTATTAAGCGGCCGTTGTTGGCACAGGAACGAGAAAAAGTGAGTAATATTTACTAGACTGCTGTTAAAATGCATGTTTTTTCTCATAGGTTTGTCCTTGTCATAAATTTCCTGCAGGTGCTTCATAGACTAATCGAGGACTACGCTCATCCACATTATTATATTTGTAGCTAGAGCATGCATGAGGACTAGTGATGAGCGAGTGTACTCGTTGCTCGGGTTTTCCCGAGCATGCTCGGGTGGTCTCCGAGTATTTATCACTGCTCGGAGATTAAGTTTTCATCACCTCAGCTGAATGATTTACAGCTACTAGACAGCTTGATTACATGTGGGGATTACCTAGCAACCAGGCAACCCCCACGTGTACTCAGCCTGGCTAATAGCTGTAAATCATTCAGCTGCTGTGATGAAAACTAAATCTCCAAACACTATCAAATTCTCGGATATCACCTGAGGGCAGTGCGATTCCCACCGACGTCATCAGCAGAGATGGAGAAATTACTTTCTCCATCTCCTCTGCACCTGTGCTCTGATCCTGTCATGCGAGAGCATCAGAGAACAGAGCACGGACAATCGGATCACGCTCGTAGCAGAGCAGGAAGCAGGAGCCGAGGGTCATTAGCAGATCGCATCTGATGAGCTCGCATGACAGAATCATCGGATGCCGTACACTAATGGGACCTAATAGTGAGGTTCCATTCACTTCTATGAGAGATCCAAAAACTGTCAAGCATACTTGTACACATAGAAGTGAGCGAAGGAGTGCTACGCTTGTTTTCTATTTCCGGTGGTTCAAAACAAGTTTCCTGTTTTCACAGTCATCTATTAGACATTTTTGAGATATACTGTAGATATGCCATGAATATCGGAGATGTGATTATCCCGTTGTCTTTGGTCATTAGTACTTATGTTATGATTGTTAATGACTACCAGGTCTATATTTCAGCTTCTGGGCCTCACACACAGATTAGGGGCATTGTTCATACCTGGATCAAATAAGGTCCTGCAGAAAGTGTGACGCTCACCCCGATGCACATCTCAGTGCATTCTTCATGCCTCCCTACATTTCTTCACACAGCAGCTGATCTGAGGTATACCAAACATATGACCGTCCGTATTCTTTGATTGTCCTTGCCAAGACTTTCTCTGTTTATAAGCTAGCACAGGAACAATAATCAAATCAATTTTATTTAGTTGCTAAGGTATTTATAGCATCTAACACAGAAGAATTTTGGGTTAATTTAAGTTTGGGGGTCTGTTTTAATCTTTCTTTGTTCTCCATTTACTATTTTTTTCATCAAAAGCACCAGCATTTTATAACTAAAGTGTTATATAGCCATCTAGTGGCCAACTACATAATTACGTCTGTTTCACATTAAAGGGAACCTGTCACCCCGTTTTTTCGGTATGAGATAAAAATATTGTTAAATAGGGCATGAGCTGTGCATTACAATAGTGTAGTTTGTGGACCCCGATTCCCCACCTATGCTGCCGAAATACGTTACCAAAGTAGTCGTTTTCGCCTGTCAATCAGGCTGGTCAGGTCAGATGGGCGTGGTGTCTTCCCCCAGATCTTGCGTAGTTTTCCGTTGGTGGCGTAGTGGTGTGCGCATGTCCAAGGTCCCGAATCCTGCACAGGGGTGTGAAAATAGCAGCGATGTCCGTTATTCCATTGGTGGTCGGTGGGCGCGGCCATCTTGCTTTGGCCGCGCGTGCGCAGAAGCGGCGCTCTGCTGGCCGCGGCTTCAGGAAAATGGCCGCGGGCATCCGCGCGTGCGCAGATGGCTATCGCGGCGGCCATTTTTGTGAAGCCGAGATGCGAACTCTGCTTCACGAAAATGGCCGCCGCGATAGCCATCTGCGCACGCGCGGATGCCCGCGGCCATTTTCCTGAAGCCGCGGCCAAAGCAAGATGGCCGCGCCCACCGACCACCAATGGAATAACGGACATCGCTGCTATTTTCACACCCCTGTGCAGGATTCGGGACCTTGGACATGC
This sequence comes from Ranitomeya variabilis, assembly GCF_051348905.1. NCBI lineage: Eukaryota > Metazoa > Chordata > Amphibia > Anura > Dendrobatidae > Ranitomeya > Ranitomeya variabilis. The sequence goes on from NC_135235.1 coordinate 65,849,992, forward strand.
GCACACCACTACGCCACCAACGGAAAACTACGCAAGATCTGGGGGAAGACACCACGCCCATCTGACCTGACCAGCCTGATTGACAGGCGAAAACGACTACTTTGGTAACGTATTTCGGCAGCATAGGTGGGGAATCGGGGTCCACAAACTACACTATTGTAATGCACAGCTCAGGCCCTATTTAACAGTATTTTTATCTCATACGGAAAAAACGGGGTGACAGGTTCCCTTTAAATGATTGGTTTTCAATAAAAAACGATTGGAAGTTTTTTGACACAAATTCAAATATTTAGAATCGCTTGAATGTTTTTGTTGTATCTTCTGACAAAAAGCACTTGCACTTTATAACTATTTTTTTGTCATTTAACTTTTGATTGTCTTTTTGAAATACAGAAATGTGTTTATGAAAATGACTATTGGATACCTCGCTGCTAGTCATGTTTTTTGAGTCTTCTTGTTTTCTAATTCCAGTACCCATTCCTGAATTTTATAAAAATACTTTTTAGGTGTAATTATATAAACATTGTGTTTTAATTAATTTTGTAGTCCCATCTGATTTTTGTTCTGCGGGTGCCCTTATTGCCATCCATATCAAATACTTGTAATATGTAATACTTGTATATTCCTTAAAGAAGTGCAGCTCAACAGTGATGAACGACTCGTAATTTGTGGACCTCTTTTGTAAAATATAAATTTGGTATCACTGCACCGACCCAAAGAATAGTCGTCTAATCACTTATATCGCATGGGGAACGGAGTAAAAAATAAATAAAACCAATTTTTCACCTACTGTTGATTTTTTAATTCTGCCTCCCAAAGATCGCGTAAGGCGCGGCGCACATTTATCCTGCGCTGAGCAATTACACTGAGATTTCCGTGTAAATCTCTGAAATATGTGATTCAGAAGGAATCCCTGGTGGAAAACTCCCTATAATGAGGCAGATGGAGGTACTGTGGACGCCATCTGGCCTATGATCCGGCGATGTCTGTCTTTTTAGGCGAGCATAAAAGTGCAGTCAGCCACAGTTTTGTGCACTTCTGAAAAGAAGGACATTGCTGAACAGAGGCCAGACAGAAACCAGACTGACTCTGCTGCCTCATTATACTGAATGGATCCCTCGGTGGTTTCATCTGAATCACGCGACTCTAAGATTTAGGGCTCATACTCACTTGCGCGAGACTCGGATGAGTCTCGCACGGCAATACCCGGCACTGCACCTGGCACAGAGGAGCGGAGTGTGCGGCTGCATGTATTCCTATGTGGCCGCACGCTCCGATCTGAGTGCCGGCAGCAGCGCCGGGTATTAACATGCGAGACTCATCCGAGTTTCACGCAAGTGAGTATGAGCCCTTAGATGGAAACACCAATGTAAAGGCTCAGTGTAGAGCGGCAGATAAATGTGATCTTAAATCTTATGTAAAATGTTCCCAACAAAACCGTCATCTCAATCCACAAACAAACAAATCCCCACTCAAGTCTGTCATCTGTTAACAGAAATATAGGGGGCTTCCACGTTAGGGTACCGTCACACAGTACCATTTTAATCGCTACGACGGCACGATCCGTGACGTCGCAGCGATCGTATGATTATCGCTCCAGCGTCGTAGACTGCGGTCACACGTTGCAATCACGGCGCTGGAGCGATGCCGAAGTCCCCGGTAACCAGGGTAAACATCGGGTAACTAAGCGCAGGGCCGCGCTTAGTAACCCGATGTTTACCCTGGTTACCAGCGTAAACGTAAAAAAAACAAACAGTGCATACTTACATTCCGGTGTCTGTCCCCGGCGTTCTGCTTCTCTGCACTGTGTAAGCGCCATAGCCGGAAAGCACAGCGGTGACGTCAGACGTCACCGCTGTGCTCGCTTTCCGGCTGGCAGACGCTCACACAGTGCAGAGAAGCTGAGACGCCGGGGACAGACACCGGAATGTAAGTATGCACTGTTTGTTTTTTTTACGTTTACGCTGGTAACCACGGTAAACATCGGGTTACTAAGCGCGGCCCTGCGCTTAGTTACCCGATGTTTACCCTGGTTACAAGCGAACACATCGCTGGATCGCTGTCACACACAACGATCCAGCGATGTCAGCGGGTGATCAAGCGACGAAAGAAAGTTCCATACGATCTGCTACGACGTACGATTCTCAGCAGGATCCCTGATCGCTGCTGCGTGTCAGACACTGCGATATCGTAACGATATCGCTAGAACGTCACGAATCGTACCGTCGTAGTGATCAAAATGGTACTGTGTGACGGTACCCTTACTGGGAGTACAAAGGCTTTGGAAAAGCAAAATGGCTCCTTGCCCCTCAAAGGAAATTCAAAAATTGTGTGCTCCCAAATCCAAATGCCTCCTCCTATCTGAGCCCGACAGTGTGCCTTAACCACATTTAGCATCCACACGTGTGACATTTCTATAGCGATGAGAGCCCGCCTAATTTACGAGTGCGTGTTTCCAGAAGTACAAGCTGTGCACAACGTACTGGAGACTACAACATACTGGTGTCTACAACATATTGGTGACTACAACGTACTGGTGACTACAACATACTGGTGTCTACAACGTACTGGAGACTACAACATACTGGTGTCCACAACGTACTGGTGACTGCAACATACTGATGTCTACAACATACTGGTGACTACAACGTACTGGTGACTACATCGTACTGGTGACTACAACGTACTGGTCACTACATCGTACTGGTGACTACAACATACTGGTGTCCACAACGTACTGGTGACTACAACATACTGGTCCAATCCATAATGTAAAAAAGAGGACAGCGCCACAACGGTCAGTGATAAGAAAAAAACTTACAGCTTTAATCTGCCAACTGCGGCGACGTTTCGGTATAAACCTTTATCAAGCACAGTTTGACACATGTTCCAACCACCATTATATATCCCAAGCACCACCCCTCATTAGAACAAAACACCAATAGGAGTATAGTACTACAATGACACAATACATCAGTACATCAAAATACATATAAATATACAAAAAATACTTGTACAAATACATAAGCATTGACAATACAGCATCAGAAAAAGGCATACTAGTCCTGATCTCTAAAAATCCAACGAACTCACCCACAAAAGTGCAAAGAAGATCGCCCTCAAACAGATGTAAACAAACGACATTCCTCCAATAGAACTATAGCATTCCCCGTAGTCAAGATACAAACCACCCCCCCAGGATGATGCCATAACGGCCATAGTCCAATCAGATACTCCTCCACAAATCATGTGATCATGGTGATAGAAAAAATTGCTGCACAGATCCAGTCCATACATGGGAGAAGGGATTTACAAATGACATTGAGTCAGCCGAGCCTTGGCAATTTTCCATGTTTGGGATGTGCTTGCTGTGGTAACATGCTCAAGGGGGCTTCATTCTGTCACCCCTATACTGGTAAAAAATACGACATTAGGAGGCGGTATACATGCAAGAGCAGTTTTGTGGTGTATGTCTTGACCTGTCCGTGTGGTCTCTTCTATGTGGGGGAGACCACAATGGAGGTCAAGGCAAGAATCAGCAAACACAAAAGTACGATTAGGACCAAATTACTGGATCTGCCCGTACCAAGACACTTTCACGATAAGGGACATTCGGTCAATCAACTAAGGTACAGGGTGATTGATGATGTACCAGTGATGCGACGTGGGGGAGATCGTGTTGCCCTTTTAAAAAAGAGGGAATTAAGATGGATTTTTGAGCTCGACACCCTGTCACCTAGGGGGTTAAATTTGGAGTACCAACAGAGCTGTTGCCTTTAGTATCTGCTAAATATTTCTGACAGTAATCTTCTGGTATAATGTTTTTAACCATTATTGTTTTCCTATTTTTCTTTCTTCTTTTTTTATTTTCTTTATGGTATATATGGCCACTCTAGGCTGAATGTGCCTGCCCTCGCCAGATTGTAAATGCTAAGCAGCTTGAGGCTAGGCAAGTACCAGCATGGGAGACTAGCTGGGAATCCCTGGTAGAATATTGAGGGTTTGTCCCATTGAACTAGCTATTTTTATGTGTGGGGATATTAATGATGAATGATTCCCTTAATGTCAAGCATTTTTTGTTTACTGACTTTTTATTTCCTCCCCAGGAGGGCTATTTGCACATATCGGTGCGGCTATTATGATAGATCTCTTCGGTCCTTCATGTTTGTTGCACTATTAAAGGTTATCAGTTTAAGGTTTTTTTCTATATATGATGTCGATGTTTTGAAGTAGATTCCAATGGGGGAGGTACACTTGTGGGCGGTCTTTGATATATTGTCATTGAGGGTGTGTTCTGAATCAGGCCTGGGTGACATTATTTGAGCCTAATAATGTAGAGATGTTTTGCTTTTATTTTTATAGGCTGTTAGTTCTGAATTTGATATATTTATATATGGCTGGGATAGTGTGCACTATGGACAAGCTGCAGCATACCTACAACTGCCACATATGGACTGCTGTCCCCATTTGCCTGCATAGGTGAACGCTATCGGAATATGATGAGTCTGCAGGATATCGCTACTTATCTGGATCGCTATGGACGCTGCCTGTGGCATATATAGTGGGTATGCTTGCTGTGAACTAACTGAACATGCGCAGGGATTCATCTTACCCCTGTGACCACACTGATGTAAACAAAGATCCCATTGGACTACTGTTATTTTGCATTGGACTACTGTTATTTTGCATTGGACTACTGTTATTCTGTTTGGGAGCTGATCGATATCCTGGATACTAATCCTTTTATGTGCAATGGAGACTTCTCCCATGTATGGACTGGATCTGTGCAGCAATTTTTTCTATCACCATGATCACATGATTTGTGGAGGAGTATCTGATTGGACTACGGCCGTTATGGCATCATCCTGGGGGGGTGGTTTGTATCTTGACTACGGGGAATGCTATAGTTCTATTGGAGGAATGTCGTTTGTTTACATCTGTTTGAGGGCGATCTTCTTTGCACTTTTGTGGGTGAGTTCGTTGAATTTTAGAGATCAGGACTAGTATGCCTTTTTCTGATGCTGTATTGTCAATGCTTATGTATTTGTACAAGTATTTTTTGTATATTTATATGTATTTTGATGTACTGATGTATTGTGTCATTGTAGTACTATACTCCTATTGGTGTTTTGTTCTAATGAGGGGTGGTGCTTGGGATATATAATGGTGGTTGGAACATGTGTCAAACTGTGCTTGATAAAGGTTTATACCGAAACGTCGCCGCAGTTGGCAGATTAAAGCTGTAAGTTTTTTTCTTATCACTGACCGTTGTGGCGCTGTCCTCTTTTTTACATTATGGATTGGACTTTTTAGCTGGGCTGACCCCCTGGCAAGGACTTGCGTCCACAGGCCTAGGAAGGCTATAAGGGACATAGGGTGCGGTTTAACCTATTTTTTGGATTTGTACAACATACTGGTGTCCACAACGTACTGGAGACTACAACATACTGGTGTCCACAATGTACTGGAGACTACAACATACTGGTGTCTACAACATACTGGAGACTACAACGTACTGGAGACTACAACATACTGGTGTCCACAACGTACTGGTGACTACATGGTACTGGTGACTACATCGTACTGGTCACTACAACGACAGTTTGCAATTTTCACTCAGCAACATCCACTGCTGCTTGTTTCTGAAAAACACCCACGGAGTCAAAATCATCACTACACCTGTAGATAAATTCCTAAAGGGGTATCATTTCCAAAATGGGGTCACTAAAGGGTGGATTCTGCTCTTCTAGCACTTTGGGGATCTGTAAATGGTGTCTGCAAACTATTCTAGAAAAATCTGTGCTCCAGAAGGCAAATAGCGCTCCGTCCCTCCCGAGTCTCATCATGTGGCTAAGCAGTACTCTACAGCTTCATATGGGGTGTTTCCACATTCAGCAGAAATTGTGGGATACATTTTGGTGCCATTTTTACCCATTTCCCAGTGTGAAAATGTAAAATATGGGATTAAAACAAAATAATTGTCATTATTTTTTCCTCACTGTCCAATTGTATAAAATTCTGTGACACACTTGTGGTGTCAATATAATCACTGCACCCCTAGACAACTGTATTAAGAGCTGTAGTTTGTAAAATGGGATCACTTATGGAGTTTCTGCTTTTCTGGGACCTCAGGGGCTCTGCTAGTGAGTCATGGCAGCCACAAACCAGTAAAATCTGCACTATCTGCTCCTTCCCTTCTGAGCTTTGCACTGCAACAAAGTTCCATTTTAACCTACTTGCCCTTAGAAAAATTAAAAACTTGGAGCTAAAACAACATTTTAGGGGTAAAAATGTAATTATTTCCCGCCCGAATGCTATTCAATTCTGTGAGGCACATGTGGTCTCAACATGCTCACTGCACCCCTGAATTTATTGGGGAGTGTAGCTTCCAAAATGTGGTCACATATGGGGGTTTCTGCTATTCTGGCATGTCAGTGGCTCTGCCAAAGTGACATGGCACCCTCAAACCATTCCAGCAAAACCTAAACTCCAATATGGCGCTTCTTTCATTTTGAACTTTGCACTGTGCCTCAAAAGTAATATTTTCTTCTTGCAGGGGTCCCCAGTTGCCTGTGATGTCCTTCCACCTCTGTAACTAGTTCCTTTCCATGCTGAGCCTTATAATTCCACCACTGGTAAACCTGTCTTCTCCCTTTCACCTCCTCCCCAACACTGACTACTTACTTCCTATCTGTCATGCTGCTGCAGTGCAGTACAATGCAACCTCCAACAGGAGGAGCTTGAGAGGAAAGTAAGACTGCACACACAGAGCAGCAGCACAGACGCCACCAGTGGCAAGAGAGTGGTCAGACAAGCTGAGTTAAAAAAACGTTAGAAGCAGAAGTACCAATAATAGCAGCAGTATATGTGGTCAGGAACAAGCGAGGGGGTTCAGCAATGGTCAGAAGCGGATAAGACAAAGGCAGAAGCGAATCCAAATACAAGCCAAGTCAAAAACCAGAGAATCAAGCCAACAAACAGGGAAACACTGGGAAAAGGGCAGACAGAGGGAGTCAACAGACACGGGGCAAGTCAGGGATCAGAGCAGGACAAATCAAGAGTTACCATAGTCAGGTTCACACGCCGAAGGAAAAACTATAGTTGACACCGCCAGCAGTATGCATAGGAGCTAAATAGCAAATCTGAACCCAGAATGAGGCAGAGCAAAGTTAACCCTTGACATGATCCACCCGGAAAAAGGGAAGACAGGATTAAACCCTGGAACGGATCATGACACTATCTCCCTAAAACCTTCCCACTGATTCCCCTACAGGACCACTTTTTCCCCCTCCCAGGGGCCAGCCTCGCAGTTAACACTGAACCAACCTGACACAAACAACGGCCATAGGTATAAAATACTTTTTATGCTACACACAGAAATAACAACACATAATAACTTTCAGTTCACATTTGCCACATCTTCATTGGACGACATGACTCCTTGTCCACCTTCTTATAGCAGACTGAAAAAAACCAGTAAGGGCAATTCTAGTTTGATTAAGTCATTCATTTCTAAATGTGGTGTTCCTTTAAAATCTATATTTTTCATTGCTGTGAGGTCTTTCCCTTTTATGGGGGCTGTAGCTGTCATTATGGGTGCCCTATGAGAATTTATTTTATGTGTGCATTGTGCCTATTAAAGAACATTTTCCAAGATTGTATAATGTCAGTGTTTTAGCTTCATGGCATTTATAGATACAAATTCTGTGCTGATTAAATATCTTTATAGCAGCGGAGGCTACATTTTACTGATACAGAGCTCCACATTGCCTTCATAGACATGGACCATAACCTCCTAAACTCCCTCTAGTGGTGACTGCAGGTATTTTATCTATGAGCAGAAAAGGTACAAATTGTGAGTCCTCAGTGGTTGATGACAAATAGCAAGTGTTCTAGACCTGGCTAAAGACACCTAAAAAGCTTGGATAAAACCTTGAAAGCATGCTATTTGTCATCATCTTCTTAGATAACTGAACTCTCAGTTTTTATCTTTTCTATTCTATGGATAACACTCTCCAAAGATATATTTACTTATGTCTAAGAAGGAGATTTGGACTTGAATGAGGCAAGGTTACAATATTAGAATATCATTGATACGTCTATTTATCCCTGAATTATTAGGACATAGGGATAATAGAACTTAACTTTTATTCTTAAAATAAAAAAAAATAACCTATGCACCATGTTGTATGTCAGTTAGGTTATTTTTTTATTTTAAAGGGAACCTGTCACCTCGTTTTGCCGCTATAAGATGTGGCCACCGCCTTTCGGGGCTTATGTACAGCATTCTGTGATGCTGTAGATAAGCCCCTGGTCCGACCTGAAGGAGAAGAAAGACAAGTTTTATTATAGTCACCCGGGGGCGGTTCGGTCCGATGGGTGTGGCAGATCCCGGGTCCGGCGCCTTCCATCTTCATACGATGACGTCCTCTTCCTTGCTTCCTGTCGCGGCTCCGGTGCAGGCGTACTTATCTGCCCTGTTGAGGGAAGAGCAAAGTACTGCAGTGCGCAGGCGCCGGGAAAGGTCAGAGAGGCCCAACGCCTGCACAATGCAGTGAACAAACCCTAAGTGTTTAAAATGTGCATATCCAATTTTTTTCAGATGTATCAGTGGTAGATGAAAAAGGTAAAATAATCTTAGTAATTTTTTTTTAAATAGCTGGCAGATACGGAGCCATAGTTTCTCTCTCACGCTGTGGGACCGCATGTGGTGAGAGGCAAGACGGAACAGCAGGGGGGACGTCTGAAAAAAAAAACGAACAAACATAGCGCAGCCGCACATTCAGCTGAAGTGTATTGTGGCGCAGGATTCCGTGCGCTGCAATACACACTGCCGACCAATCAGAAACCTACAGCTGATGTTGCCTTCCACATGATTGGGGCAGTGACGTCACATGCTCCAGTCGATTGCACGCTGAAGTCAGCTGGCGGCTTCAGAAGAGAATTTTTTGATATGCATTAAAGAAGCATCAGAACGGGTGACATATAACAGGATGGGAGATATATATACCAGGATGAGGCTGAAGATAAGGGGCATATATGCCAGGATGGTGGTTGTGCGGTATATACCAGGATGGGGCCCAGGATAACGGACATATTTAGTTATTTACCAGAATGGGGGACATATGTACCAGGATGGGGCCCAGTAAGGGGTCATATATACCAGAATGGGGCCCAGGATAAGGGACTTTTATGCCAGGATGAGGCCCAGGATAAAGAACATATATCAGGATGTACATACAGCTCTGGCAAAAATTAAGAGACCACTGCAAAATATTCAGTTTCTCTGATTTTTCTCTTTATAGGTCTATTTTTTAGTAAAATGTAAATTGCTCTTTTATTCTATAAACTACTGACAACATGTCTCCGAAGTTCCAAACAATACATTTTGTATTTTCTGAAAATGAGAAAAGGTCAAAATAACAAAAATATGCATTGTTTGCAAACCTCAAATAATGCAAAAAAAAAAACAAGTTCATAATCATTTAGAAAAAACAATACTAATGTTTTAACTCAGGCAGAGTTCAGAAATCAATATTTTGTGGAATAACCATGATTTTTAATCACAGCTTTCATGTGTCTTGGCATGCTTTCCACCAGTCTTTCACACTGCTTTTGGGTGACCTTATGCCACTTCTGGCACAAAAATTTAAGCAGTTCTTTGTTTGATGGCTTGTGGCTATCCATCTTCCTCTTGATTACATTTCAGAGGTTTTCAGTGGGGTTCAGGTCTGGAGATTGGGCTGGCCATGACAGGGATTTGATGTGGTGGTCCTTCATCCACACCTTGAGTGACCTAGCTGTGTGGCATGGCGCATTGTCCTGATGGAAAACCCAGTCCTCAGAGTTGGGGAGCATTGCCTGAGCAGAAGGAATCAACTGTTTTTTCCAGGATAACCTTGTATGCGGCATGATTCATACGTCCTTCGCAAAGAACAACCTGCCCAATTCCAGCCTTGCTGAAGCATCCCCAGATCATCACCGATCCTCCGCCAAATTTCACAGTGGGTGCAAGACATTGTGGCTTGTACGCCTCTCCAGGTCTCCGTCTAACCATTAGATGACCAGTTGTTGGTATATATGAATCGATTCCTATCGATAGTGGAGAAGCTGACAGTTATGCTATATAGTGGTTGTGTCACATATCACCCCTATGTTTCTATCTACCATAGTTGGGTAAGACCCTATTGCGCTTTGCACATTTATTTCACATATATGATTTAGAACACTATAAGGCGCATACAGCTGACCAACGTGATGGGGCGGGGAGGTGTGGGTGTGTGTGTTTGTGGAGGGGTCCAAGTCCAAGTTTTTCACAGGGGGGGCCCATCGGATTCTAGTTACGCCACCGGGGGACACAATAGGCATAAAAGTGCTAGTCATGTATGGTCCAGCCATCATTATAATAAATAGGGCATTTCATATTAAGCTGCATGATCCAGTCATCAGCCAGTATCTGTCCATGTACACTTACCAAGTGCTAATGTTTCCATGGAGGATGTAGGGACAGATGTATAGGGAGGGACCAGATTCTGAGGAACATTTACAACGAGGTAACAGGGAAGAGTTAAACTAGTGAAGTGAGGTTATAGGCCTGTCTAAGATTTTTAAGCATGCTTAAAAATATGGGGGCTAGATATTAGTCAGAACGTCTAGGGTAATGCATTCCAGAAAATTGGTGCAGCACAAGAGAAGTCTTGGAGACGGAATTGTGAGGTTTGCATTGTGCAGGATGTTAGGCCATGTGCACACGTTAAGTATTTTTCGCGTTTTTTTCGCGTTTTTTCGCTATAAAAACGTGATAAAAACGCGAAAAAAACGCTTACATATGCCTCCTATTTATTTTAAGTGTATTCCGCATTTTTTGTGCAAATGTAGCCTTTTTTTCCGTGAAAAAATCGCATCGCGGAAAAAAAAGCAACATGTTCATTAAAATGCGGAATTGCAGGGGATTCCGCACACCTAGGGGTCCATTGATCTGCTTACTTCCCGCACGGGGCTGTGCCCACGATGCGGGAAGTAAGCAGATTATGTGCGGTTGGTACCCAGGGTGGAGGAGAGGAGACTCTCCTCCACGCACTGGGCACCATATAAGTGGTCAAAAAATAAGAATTAAAATAAAAAATAGTCCTATACTCACCCTCGATGTCTTCCCGCTTCCACTGCATGCTGTCGCTTCGGTTCCTGTAGCTGGTGTGCGGTGAAAGACCTGCCGATGACGTCACTGTCCTGTGATTGGTCGTGAGCGGTCATGTGACCGCTCACGTGACCGTGACGTCACGGAAGGTCCTGTGCGTACACACCAGCTATAGGAAGAGGAACGGACGCCGCTGAGGAGATGTCTGGGTGAGTATAAGCATTTTTTTATTTTTTTTATTATTTTTAAACATTCTATCTTTTACTATAGATGCTGCAAAAGCTGCATCTATAGTAAAAAGTTGGTCACACTTGTCAAACGCTATGTTTGACAAGTGTGACCAACCTGTCAGTCAGTTTTCCAAGCGATGCTACAGATCGCTTGGAAAACTTTAGCATTCTGCAAGCTAATTACGCTTGCATTAATGCTAAAAAAACGCGAAAAAAACGGAAAAAAAATGCAAAAAAAAAAATGCGGATTTCTTGCAGAAAATTTCCGGTTTTCTTCAGGAAATTTCTGCAAGAAATCCTGAACGTGTGCACATACCCTTAGTCTTAAATCAGTTGTAGAATGGAGAGCACAGGAAGGGTGATAGAGAAAGATGAGGGAGGAGATATGCGATGGTTCAGAACTGTGTAGAGATTTGTGGATGAGAGAGAGAAGTTTATATTGTATTCTGTAGTGAATGGGCAACCAGCGCAATGACTGGCACAAAGTGGAGGCATCGATATAACAGCTGGACAAAAACACGACCTTGGCTAACGCATTCAGGATGTCTGCAGCAATGTACATGTGTGTACTGCAGACAGTGTACATCATGTGTGTGCTGTAAAGCTATATGTGTATAATACACATGTTGCACAGTAACACTAACAATAGGCCTATTATCTCCCTATTCTAGCCTAAAATTAGTAGCATTGACCCCTCTGTTTCTTTACACCAAAAGGGAAGTTTTCATTAATAGGAAATACAGTATGTTGTCTTATTTTCTGGTAGTGTGTTTTATAGTAAGGTGTGTCCTATACGGGATGTAACGGATACAAGATGCCATTTAAGGTTTTGTTTCCATTTACCGAGCCACCGGCTGGCTACAAAACTGATGTGGGACACGATCACAAAGTTTTCTTTGGGATTATTCCCATTCATGTAGCACCCCAGCTGTTGCACTAGAGTCTTCGAGGAGCCAGGTCAGAAAATGCTACTTGTTGAGATTTTCAATCTGACTCCCTAGTTTTGCAGTATAAACTAGTAAAAAGCTGGATGACAAGTGATGTTGTTTTGACATCAGATGTGATACGCTGAGACACCATAAAACTGATCCTTATGCCATAAGTAAGGGGAAATTCAGCTTAACATCAAACTACTTAACAAACAGTCTAAAATAGTTTCAAAGTTTCCCAAATAATAATTCTAATGAAAATCTCTAATAGAATCAGCCACATAGCCTGTCTGATACAGAATCACAGCAAGAATCTGACATGACGGAGAATGACTCAGTTTATCTTGGATTTTTATTACAGACCGGTAATTTCCTGAAGATCGGTGCTTTGCGGGGTTTGTGCCTGAGAACACTTTGCACTTGAGATGTTCGTGGGAGTCACATGATTAATTCATAAGACCTTGGTCACTCATCCAAGACACTGTAATTCAGCTAATGGATAGGAAAAGTTAGCTACTCTGCACTTGTATTACCTGCACTCCAAAGATATTTTACATGTAGAAATATTTTTTAATTTTATTTGAGATTTCATTCACTAACTACACAAACATTAGTATCTTAGTCCATATCAATAACCTCACCCAAACTTCAAGCTTGAAAAAGAAAGCAGTAAATCCTGGTAGGCCGAAATGTAACAATACACGTTAATTTTGAAATATCCATAGTCAAAATAGTGCAAGATATAGAGAATTGTTGAGGTCCTCTGGGCATGTAGGAGTCACACTCTAATTTGCAAACCACAAAAAAATGATACCTTTTTTTGCTGCTAGCTTCTCATTTCTCATGGTGCTCATAGATGTAGCAGTAGTAAGCAGTAAGTTGATGTATTATGGATAATTTTTTAATAGCTCATCATAATGTCACAATGTATCATCTGTAGTTTTATAAAGATACAGTATATCAATTGGTTCAGTTTTTTAATAAAACCGGACAAACTTTTTAGGGTAGGTACAGACGATCAGTAATCGCTGCAGGTTTGACGCTGTGTATTTGTGCTGCTGTAGGGCGTCAACCAGGGCAGTAGTCATGGCCAAACACCCTGGTATATCTGTGCCCTGGTTCCCCATTACATGAAAATATTGTCCATCACTTTGTGTACCTGTGGCTCCATTCTCTGCAGTCGGGGTAATAAAAATTGAGACACAGTTATTTTCAACTTTCAAATCATCAACTTTACTATTAGCTTTACACAGCACATCCAGATCCTTCACAGCATTAACAACAGAATCAGCATTACACATTCCCTCTTCTCTCCCTGCACCTTCCTTCCTTTCTCATAATGCATACCAGGGTCAGACCGTGCCGCACGGATCCTCAGTGTCCTCCCAATTCAGCTCTGCCACGTTTAGGCCTTCCTTAGTCTGTTTCACCCCATGCAAAAGAGTTTGCACCTCCGAAGCTAGTTGTCACCTGGCGAGTGACCTGCCCTTCAGTTTTGTGCTCTGTGAAGTCCCAGCACTGTCCTGCTCCCAGCTCACAGCTTCTGGGTTCTTCCCCAGCCACCGTTTCGCCCCGTTACTGATGACATCTGCCCATGCTATAAGCTGCCACATTCTAGGGCTACCTGTGCCCGTGTACTGTCTTCTTCCTTTTTTCTTAATGCTGTGCTGGCCTCCGCTTTTCTGGCCTGATGCTGTGGATGGCTGGGCTCTCTCCTCTTAGTCAAACAACGTTGCGTGGTAGCTGCTAATGTCCTGGGCCTAGAGCCCGTGTGGACTGTCTGGGTGCTCGGGCCCTTCTGGACTGAATAAGGAAATGTTCCCTCTCTAACTGCAGCTGACCTCTCCTACATTAACTAGTAATATGTACACTGATCCACAACCATCTAGTGGCCAAACTTCAGTACTATATTATCCTTAAATAACAGGCATGTCAAATGGCAATATACACATTTAGCAGAACAAGATATGGTAATACACCTGTCTGTGTAGCAGTACCATTATATAAGGGGTGGTAATACACTAAACTGTGTAGCAATACCATCATGTGTTAACCTATACACATACACTGAAAACATACGGCACCGGGACGAGAGGGAAAGGCAAATAACATATTTAATCATACCCCTTACACAGTGTCAAACCCACAGCGGCCACATGTTATAGCATAGTGGATGGGATTTCAAGAAATCTCATGTCCACTATGCGTCTATGGCTCACCCGCAGAGACGGACATGCGGCGCATCTCTCCAGACCACAGCATGTCAATTTCTCTTACGGAGACACGAGTCTCCACAAGAGAAATTTCCCCCATGCAATGTATTGGACTCGGTGAATACGCACAGTTCAGTGAACACATTATTATTATTATTTATTTACATAGCACCATTGATTCCATGGTGCTGTACATGAGAAGGGGTTACATACAAATTACAGATATCACTTACAGTAAACAAACTAACAATTACAGACTGATACAGAGGGGCGAGGACCCTGACCTTGTGGGCTTACATTCTACAGGATGGTGGGGAAGGAGACAATAGGTTTAGGGTTGCAGCAGCTCCGGTGTTGGTGAGGCGGCAGCTCCAGTAGTGGTGAGGAGGCAGCAGGGTGGATTTACCTGCATTCAATAGACAGCAGCACCTTGGATGCAGCGAACATGCACTGAGGCCAAAGCGCTGCCCCTTCTGGATCATCTGCACATACCCTCAAAAGTACGTTCACTCAGGATGGATACGTTGAAGATTTTCGGTCTGAATTAACTATTTATATAATTACCTTAAATTGTCTGTCATCCACTTCCGTCTGGACATCCTCGAATCCCAGAATTCCAAGCGGAGGAAGTTCACTGACCGCCATATTGGGACACCCAAGTGATAGGTGTGTCAATATGGAAACTGCTGCTGGTACCAACCTATTGTGCGGTACCACCAGCAGAACACCGTCGCACCACGCACACACACACACACACTATACTCCGTACGCACCACACACACACTCACACACTCACATTTACACTCACATTCAGTCACACACACTCACATTTATACTCACACACTCACTCTCACACTCTCTCACACTCACTTTCACCCTCACACTCCCACTCTCACACTCACTTTCACACTCTCACTCTTAGGGTACTGTCTCACAGTGGCACTTTTGTCGCTACGACGGTACGATCCGTGACGTTCCAGCGATATCCATACGATATCGCTGTGTCTGACACGCAGCAGCGATCAGGGACCCTGCTGAGAATCGTACGTCGCAGCAGATCGTTTGGAACTTTCTTTCGTCGCTGGATCTCCCGCTGTCATCGTTGGATCGGTGTGTGTGACACCGATCCAACGATGCGTTCGCTTGTAACCAGGGTAAACATCGGGTTACTAAGCGCAGGGCCGCGCTTAGTAACCCGATGTTTACCCTGGTTACCATCGTAAAAGTAAAAAAAAAAAAACAGTACATACTCACATTCCGGTGTCCGTCAGGTCCCTTGCAGTCTGCTTCCCGCTCTGACTGACTCCCGGCTGGAAAGTAAGAGCAGAGCACAGCGGTGACGTCACCGCTGTGATCTGCTTTCACTTTACGGCGGCACTCAGTCAGAGCAGGAAGCAGACGGCAAGGGACCTGACGGACACCGGAATGTGAGTATGTACTGTTTGTTTTTTTTTACTTTTACGATGGTAACCAGGGTAAACATCGGGTTACTAAGCGCGGCCCTGCGCTTAGTAACCCGATGTTTACCCTGGTTACCCGGGGCCTTCGGCATCGTTGGTCGCTGGAGAGCGGTCTGTGTGACAGCTCTCCAGCGACCACACAACGACTTACCAACGATCACAGCCAGGTCGTATCGCTGGTCGTGATCGTTGGAAAGTTGCAGAGTGTGACAGTACCCTTACACTCACATTCACACTCACACACTCTCACACTTAGACACACACTCACTCGCTCACACTCAAACTCACTCTCACACTCACACTGCGCGACGTGTCTACAGGTAGAGGTACAGCGGTGTATAAAAAATGTTGCGTGCACATACCCTAAGGTGCACACATTGAATATTTGAGGATTTTTCTGCATCAAAAACGCTGCGTAAAGATGTGCATTTTTTATGTGCATTTTTTAAATGTCTTTACTCATTTATTTTTATCAGTGAAAAACACTGAAAAAATTTACTTGCTGCAGGATTTCAATAAAGGCTCTCATGGTTGAAATCCACAAGGAAAAAATAAGCAGCGTGTGCATGAGATATCAGAAATCTTAATGAGTTAGGCGCATCATACTCCAGTGTACCTGTCAGCAGGATTGTGCTCAGTAACCTACACACAGTGTGCTGTTATACTGAATAAAATGATACTTTGGTTGATGAAATCCATCTTATGTCTGTTTCTTAATCTTTATTTTCATTTTTGTGTTAATGATATACTCGTGTCCTAAGTAGTGTTGAGCGATACCTTCCGATATCGGAAAGTATCGGTATCGGAAAGTATCGGCCGATACCGTCAAAGTATCGGATCTAATCCGATACCGATACCCGATCCCAATGCAAGTCAATGGGACGAAAATATCGGAATTAAAATAAACCCTTTCTTTCCTTGTAGGTTCATTCTACATGAAGGAAAACAACTAAGAATAATGTAGGATGTATTGGGGGAGGTGGCGGAGACATTAAAGGCACAGAGGTTTAGCCCAATCTAATAGAATAGCAGGATTTTGTTTTGTTTTTTATGACGTTCGGCGTTAGAAAGATTTTGACTATGTTAATTTTTTTTTTATTTTGTCAGATATTGATGTTTCACTACTTCCACGCCCTTCACCTTCTTTTTTACTTCTCCCACACTTTTTTCTTCATTATCCTCATCATCAGTTTCTTTGACATCAACTTCTTCACCTTATTCATCTTCTTCTTCATCTTCTACCTATTTTTTTTTGTTACATTGTTCATATTCTTTTTATTTTACTATTATCTTCTTCATATTCAACTTCTTCATCATATTCTTATTTGTGACAGGCATTCCCGTAGTTGTTATCTATAAAAGTTTGAAGATTACACCTTCCGTTCTGCCTGTCACAAAACAGTTACATTTGTCCGCGTTCAGTTTGGCCTGCAGCATCACGCTTTATCCAGGGGCACCACGAGGAGGAACGGACTCACCCCCATACACTGCTTAGTCTTCTTCTGCTTATAATTTAGATAATATCTTTTGCTCTGATATTTAGTCTTATGCTTAACCCCTTCACCCCCGGAGCTTTTTCCGTTTTTCCGTTTTCGTTTTTCGCTCCCCTCCTTCCCAGAGCCATAACTTTTTTTTTTTTCTGTCAATTTGGCCATGTGAGGGCTTATTTTTTGCGGGACGAGTTGTACTTTTGAACGACATCATTGGTTTTACCATGTCGTGTACTAGAAAACGGGAAAAAAATTCCAAGTGCAGTGAAATTGCAAAAAAAGTGCAATCCCACACTTGTTTTTTGCTTGCCTATTTTGCTAGGTTCACTAAATGCTAAAACTGACCTGCCATTATGATTCTCCAGGTCAGTACGAGTTCATAGACACCTAACATGACTAGGTTCTTTTTTACCTAAGTGGTGAAAAAAAATTCCAAACTTTGCAAAAAAATAAATAAATAAAATTGCGCCATTTTCCGATACCCGTAGCGTCTCCATTTTTCGTGATCTGGGGTCGGGTGAGGGCTTATTTTTTGCGTGCCGAGCTGGCATTTTTAATGATAGCATTTTGGTGCAGATACGTTCTTTTGATCGCCCGTTATTGCATTTTAATGCAATGTCGTGGCGACCAAAAAAACGTAAATCTGGCGTTTCGATTTTTTTTTTTCATTACGCCGTTTAGCGATCAGGTTAATGCTTTTTTTTGATTGATAGATCGGGCGATTCTGAACGCGGCGATACCAAATATGTGTAGGTTGGGTTTTTTTTTTATTGATTTATTTTGATTGGGGCGAAAGGGGGGTGATTTAAACTTTTATATTTTTTTTATTTTTTTCACATTTTTTTTTACTTTTTTTTTTAACTTTTGCCATGCTTCTATAGCCTCCATGGGAGGCTAGAAGCAGGCACAGCCCGATCGGCTCTGCTACATAACAGCGATCATCAGATCGCTGTTATGTAGCTAAAATGCAGGTGTGCTGTGAGCGCCGACCACAGGGGGGCGCTCACAGCCACCGGCGATCAGTAACCATAGAGGTCTCCAGGACCTCTATGGTTACAATGTACAAGCATCGCCGACCTCCGATCATGTGACGGGGGTCGGCGATGCGCTCATATCCGGCCGCACGGCCGGATGCGGTAGTTAAATGCCGCTGTCTGAGTTTGACAGCGGCATTTAACTAGTTAATAGCGGCGGGTGATCGCGATTTCACCCGCCGCTATTGCGCGCACATGTCAGCTGTAAAAAACAGCTGACATGTCGCGACTTTGATGTGCGCTCACCGCCGGAGCGCACATCAAAGCGGGGGTCCCGACATGTGACGTACTATTCCGTCACATGTCGGGAAGGGGTTAATGTTCTTCTGCTCTTTGTTCTGCAGCCTCTTGTTCTTCTGCTTCTCGGTCTTCCAGGTCGTCGTCGTCTCCAGGGTCGTCGTCTCCGGGGTCGTCGTCATCGGGGTGGTCCTCAGGGTCATCGTCTCCAGGGTCGTCGTCATCTCAGTGGTTGTCGTCTCTGGTGTCGTCGTCATCTTAGGGGTGGTCTTCCGGGTCGTCGTCTTTAGGGTCTTGAACTTGGAAATGTAACAGAAGGTACAAGAAGGCTGAGAAAATGCCGAGAAACAGCTGATGGAACTGGAACTCGGATGGCTACCCGAAGGTCCAAGAGCCAATGGAACTACCGAGGACCAGCTGACGTTACTGGAACCCGGTTACTAAGCAGGAGGTACCCGTGCCTGAAAGCACTACCAAGGACCACCTGACGTTGGTGGAACTCGGATACCCAGAGGGAGGCACCTAAGCCAAAGGCTCTGCCCGGAACCAGCTGACGGTACTGGAACCAGGATGGGGAGCAGAAGGTACAAGAGCAAAAGACACTGCCGAGAACCAGCTGACGGTACTGGAACCCGGATGGGTAGCCGAAGGTCCAAGAGCCAATGGAACTACCGAGGACCAGCTGACGTTACTGGAACCCGGTTACTAAGCAGGAGGTACCCGTGCTGAAAGCACTACCAAGGACCACCTGACGTTGGTGGAACTCAGATACCCAGAGGGAGGCACCTAAGCCAAAGGCTCTGCCCGGAACCAGCTGACGGTACTGGAACCAGGATGGGGAGCAGAAGGTACAAGAGCAAAAGACACTGCCGAGAACCAGCTGACAGTACTGGAACCCGGATGGGTAGCCGAAGGTCCAAGAGCCAATGGAACTACCGAGAACCAGCTGACGTTACTGGAACCCGGTTACTAAGCAGGAGGTACCCGTGCCTGAAAGCACTACCAAGGACCACCTGACGTTGGTGGAACTCGGATACCCAGAGGGAGGCACCTAAGCCAAAGGCTCTGCCCGGAACCAGCTGACGGTGCTGGAACCAGGATGGGGACCTATTCAAGCTTGTCTTCCTAGAGCCCCAACTAGCGGTGTTGGAGCAAAGGGTCAGCAGGGGGAGCAGAGTGTAGGCCGAAGCCTGCACTGGAGGCATTTGTAGGTCTGTAGTGTCTGCGTGGCTGTTGCAGGACACGTTGCCGGCTACACAGCAGGGGAACAGCTGGCGGTGCTGAACCCCACTGACACATTGGCTGGTGTTTTTCTCTGTGCAGCTAGCAGTACCGGGCCCCAACTGGCGGTGTTAGAGCCCAGGGTCAGCAGGAGGAGAGGGAGCAGAGTGTAGGCCGAAGCCTAATTGAACCAATTTTAAAGGTAACCTTTAACCCCCACTCAGGTGTTACAAACTAGAAGAGCCAAGCCTTATGCAGCAGTAGTGCTGCACAAGTCAAAGGTTGCTCTTTTAATTTTGTTCCTTGCACAAGCTGAATGAAACACGTACAACATTTTGGCCCTTATACAGTCAATCTGTCTTGGAGGCGGGAGTTCCCTTTGTAATGAGACGCAGCACAGCTGGCAAAAATACCAACTTGGTGCTTGGCGCGGCCTCCTGAGCATCGCATTTTGCTGTACAGGAGTCTGCGTTGTTGCGTTATCCCTTGGCCATGCGCTGCCCGTCTTCTGACATCATTTCATGTCGGCTGGTGCGGTTCACGATGCCCATGAATCCCAGCCCCGCAGTGTCTTTACAGTGTTTCACACTGCGGGGCTGGGATTCATGGCCTGGCGTAGTACATATGTTCGCCTCTCGCTCGTGTCCTTACACCTGCTACAGACTGTGTGGCGTCAGCTCATCCCTTATCGCATGCCACGGCCATGAAGCCGCACAGTCTGAAGAAGGCGGAAGGAGCTGAGTGACAGCCTGGCGAAGATATGCACTGCTCATGCCCGTCAATCACACCCTCGCAGTCAAAATAAATAAGACACCGAGGGGCGTTGTGTCGGGCAGGGCGGCCGCAGAGGCGCAGCCAACCAAACAATGATGTCAGAAGAAGGGCTGTGCTACCAAGGGGGTTGTTGCGTGTCATTACAAAGTAAAGTCACACCTCAGGGACGTTTTAATGGTCTCAGGGGACACATTGTAGACGTGTTCTGTTCCACGTGTGCAAGGAGAATAAGTTTATGAGCCACCTTGCACACATGCAGCATTACTGCTGTACAAGGTGGCTGTAAAACATACAAACACCTGGGGGAGGGGGGACAGGTTCCCTTCAATTTCAGTTCTTGCGTCTGCGTGGCTGTTGCAGGACACGTTGCCGGCTACACAGCAGGGGAACAGCTGGCGGTGCTGAACCCCACTGACACATTGGCTGGTGTTTTTCTCTGTGCAGCTAGCAGTACCGGGCCCCAACTGGCGGTGTTAGAGCCCAGGGTCAGCAGGTGGAGAGGGAGCAGAGTGTAGGCCGAAGCCTGCACTGGCGGCAGCTTTGTGTCTGCGTGGCTGTTGCAGGACACGTTGCCGGCTACACAGCAGGGGAACAGCTGGCGGTGCTGAACCCCACTGACACATTGGCTGGTGTTTTTCTCTGTGCAGCTAGCAGTACCGGGCCCCAACTGGCGGTGTTAGAGCTCAGGGTCAGCAGGAGGAGAGGGAGCAGAGTGTAGGCCGAAGCCTGCACTGGCGGCAGCTTTGTGTCTGCGTGGCTGTTGCAGGACACGTTGCCGGCTACACAGCAGGGGAACAGCTGGCGGTGCTGAACCCCACTGACACATTGGCTGGTGTTTTTCTCTGTGCAGCTAGCAGTACCGGGCCCCAACTGGCGGTGTTAGAGCCCAGGGTCAGCAGGAGGAGAGGGAGCAGAGTGTAGGCCGAAGCCTAATTGAACAAATTTTAAAGGTAACCTTTAACCCCCCCTCAGGTGTTACAAACTAGAAGAGCCAAGCCTTATGCAGCAGTAGTGCTGCACAAGTCAAAGGTTGCTCTTTTAATTTTGTTCCTTGCACAAGCTGAATGAAACACGTACAACATTTTGGCCCTTATACAGTCAATCTGTCTTGGAGGCGGGAGTTCCCTTTGTAATGAGACGCAGCACAGCTGGCAAAAATACCAACTTGGTGCTTGGCGCGGCCTCCTGAGCATCGCATTTTGCTGTACAGGAGTCTGCGTTGTTGCGTTATCCCTTGGCCATGCGCTGCCCATCTTCTGACATCATTTCATGTCGGCTGGTGTGGTTCGCGATGCCCATGAATCCCAGCCCCGCAGTGTCTTTACAGTGTTTCACACTGCAGGGCTGGGATTCATGGCCTGGCGCAGTACATATGTTCGCCTCTTGCTCGTGTCCTTACACCTGCTACAGACTGTGCGGCGTCAGCTGATCCCTTATCGCATGCCACGGCCATGAAGCCGCACAGTCTGAAGAAGGCGGAAGGAGCTGAGTGACAGCCTGGCGAAGATATGCACTGCTCATGCCCGTCAATCACACCCTCGCAGTCAAAATAAATAAGACACCGAGGGGCGTTGTGTCGGGCAGGGCGGCCGAAGAGGCGCAGCCAGCCAAACAATGATGTCAGAAGAAGGGCTGTGCTACCAAGGGGGTTGTTGCGTGTCATTACAAAGTAAAGTCACACCTCAGGGACGTTTTAATGGTCTCAGGGGACACATTGTAGACGTGTTCTGTTCCACGTGTGCAAGGAGAATAAGTTTATGAGCCACCTTGCACACATGCAGCATTACTGCTGTACAAGGTGGCTGTAAAACATACAAACACCTGGGGGAGGGGGGACAGGTTCCCTTCAATTTCAGTTCTTGTGTCTGCGTGGCTGTTGCAGGACACGTTGCCGGCTACACAGCAGGGGAACAGCTGGCGGTGCTGAACCCCACTGACACATTGGCTGGTGTTTTTCTCTGTGCAGCTAGCACATCTGGGCGCCAACTGGCGGTGTTAGAGCCCAGGGTCAGCAGGAGGAGAGGGAGCAGAGTGTAGGCCGAAGCCTGCACTGGTGGCAGCTTTGTGTCTGCGTGGCTGTTGCAGGACACGTTGCCGGCTACACAGCAGGGGAACAGCTGGCGGTGCTGAACCCCACTGACACATTGGCTGGTGTTTTTCTCTGTGCAGCTAGCAGTACCGGGCCCCAACTGGCGGTGTTAGAGCCCAGGGTCAGCAGGAGGAGAGGGAGCAGAGTGTAGGCCGAAGCCTGCACTGGCGGCAGCTTTGTGTCTGCGTGGCTGTTGCAGGACACGATGCCGGCTACACAGCAGGGGAACAGCTGGCGGTGCTGAACCCCACTGACAGAGTGGCGTGTGTTTTGCTCTGTGCAGCCAGCACTTCCGGACAGCAACTAGCGGTGTTGGAGCCCGGGCTCTGCAGGTGGAGCAGAGTGTAGGCCGAAGCCTAATTGAACCGATTTTAAAGGTAACCTTTAACCCCCCCTCAGGGGTTACAAACTACAAGAGCCACAGCTTGGGCAGCAGTAATGCTGCTCAAGTCAAAGGTTGCTCTTTTAATTTTGCTCCTTGCACACGCAGAAAGAAACACGTATAACATTTAGGCCCTTAAGCAGTCAAACTGTTTTGGAGGCGTGAGTTCCCTTTGTAATGAGACGCAGCACAGCTGTCAAAAATCCCACCTTGGTGCTGGGCGCGGCATCCTGAGCGTCGTTATTTGCTGCGCAGGAGTCTGCGCTGTCGTGTTATCCCTTGGCCTTGCGCTGCTAGCGCTGCCCATCTTCTGACATCATTTAATGTTGGCCGATGCGGTTCGCGATGACCATGAATCCCAGCCCCGCAGTGTCTTTACATTGTTAAAACACTGCAGGGCTGGGATTCATGGCCTGGCGCAGTACATATGTTCGCCTCTCACACTCGGATCCTTACACCTGCTTCAGACTGTGCAGCGTCAGCTGATCCCTTGTCGCATGCCATGGCCATGAAGCCGCACAGTCTGAAGAAGGCCGAAGGAGATGAGGGACAGGCGAACATATGCACTGCTCATAACCATCAATCACACCCTCGCAGTCAAAATAAATAAGACACCGAGGGGCGTTTTGTGGGCCAGGGCGGCCGCAGAGGCGCAGCCAGCCAAACAATGATGCCAGAAGACGGGCAGCGCTACCAAGGGGGTTGCAGCGTGTCATTACAAAGGAAATTCACACCTCAGGGATGGTTTAATGGTCACAGAGGACACATTTTAGACGTGTTCAGTTCCACGTGTGCAAGGGGAATAAGTTTCTGAGCCACCTTGCACACATGCAGCATTACTGCTGTACAAGGTGGCTGTGAAACATACAAACGCCTGGGGGAGGGGGGACAAGTTCCCTTCAATTTCAGTTCTTGTGTCTGCGTGGCTGTTGCAGGACACGATGCCGGCTACACAGCAGGGGAACAGCTGGCGGTGCTGAACCCACTGACACATTGGCGAGGTGTTTGGCTCT
Organism: Ranitomeya variabilis; assembly: GCF_051348905.1. Lineage (NCBI taxonomy): Eukaryota > Metazoa > Chordata > Amphibia > Anura > Dendrobatidae > Ranitomeya > Ranitomeya variabilis. The sequence goes on from NC_135235.1 coordinate 65,874,201, forward strand.
GTGCAGCCAGCACTTCTGGGCCCCAACTGGCGGTGTTAGAGCCCAGGGTCAGCAGGAGGAGTAGAGGGAGCGGAGTGTAGGCCGAAGCCTGCACTGGCGGCAGCTTTAGGTCTGTTGTGTCTGCGTGGCTGTTGCAGGACACGTTGCCGGCTACACAGCAGGGGTACAGCTGGCGTTGCTGAACCCCACTGACACATTGGCTGGTGTTTTTCTCTGTGCAGCTAGCACATCTGGGCGCCAACTGGCGGTGTTAGAGCCCAGGGTCAGCAGGAGGAGCATAGTGTAGGCCGAAGCCTGCACTGGAGCAAGTTGAAAGGGAACCCTTAAACCCCCCCCCCCCCAGGGGTTTGTAGCTGAAAGAGCCATATTGTACAGCACTAATGCTGGAAAAGGTAAACTTAGCTCTTTTAATTATGGTCGTTGCAAATGCTGAACTTGACACTTATGAAATGTGTCCCCTCACACCGTTAAACCGTCCGGTCGGAGGGACTTTCCTTTGTCATGTGACGCAGCACAGCTGTCATTCTTACCACCTTGGCGCCGTGCGCCGCCTCCTCAGCGTTGTTTGAATCTGTCCCGGAGCCTGCGCTGTTATGTTAGCCCTTGTCCATGCACACATTTTGCGCTGCCCATCTTCTGACATCATTTGGTGTCAGGCTGGCTGCGCCTGTGCGGCTGCGCTGGCCAAGATCCCGCCTCGCTGTCATCTAATGTAATCACTCTGCGGACCTGTGATCCATGGCCATGTGCAGTGCATATCCTTGCCTCTCACTCCCCTCCTTCCAGGTTCTTCAGACTGTGCGGCGTCATGGCCGTGGCATGCTATTAGGGATCAGCTGACGGCGCACAGTCTGAAGAAGGCTGAGGGAGATGAGAGAGAGGCGGAGGTTAAGATATGCACTGCGCATGTCCATGGATCACAGGCCCGCAGTGGGATTAAATCAGAAGACACTACGAGGCGGGATCTCGTCCAGCGCGGCCGCACAGGCGCAGCCAGCCTGACACCAAATGATGTCAGAAGATGGGCAGCGCAAAATGTGTGCATGGACAAGGGCTAACATAAAAGCGCAGGCTCCGGGACAGATTCAAACAACGCTGAGGAGGCGGCGCACGGCGCCAAGGGGGTAAGAATGACAGCTGTGCTGCGTCACATGACAAAGGAAAGTCCCTCCGACCGGACGGTTTAACGGTGTGAGGGGACACATTTCATAAGTGTCAAGTTCAGCGTGTGCAAGGAGCACCACAAAAAGAGCCACTTTTTCCTTTTGCATCATTATTACTGCTGCACAAGGTGGCTCTTTCAGTAACAAACGCCTTGGGGGGGGGAAAGGTTCCCCTAAATTTAAGTTGTTGTGCCTGCGTGGCGGTCGCATGACATGTTGCCGTATACACAGCAGGGGAGCAGCAGGCATTACTGAACCCCACTAACAAATTGGCGAGGTGTTTGGCTCTGTGCGGACAGCACTTCTGGACAACAACTAGCGGTGTTGTAGCCCAGGGACAGCAGGAGGAGGAGGTGTAGGAGATAGGAGGGATTGCCACACACACAGCTGGGGAACAGCTGACGTTACTGAACCCCAATAACAGAGGAGCGACTGTTGACTGTGCGTACAGCACTACCAGGCAACAACTAGCGGTGTTGGAGCCCAGGGACAGCAGGAGGAGGAGGTGTAGGAGATAGGAGGGATTGCCACACACACAGCTGGGGAACAGCTGACGTTACTGAACCCCAATAACAGAGGAGCGACTGTTGACTGTGCGTACAGCACTACCAGGCAACAACTAGCGGTGTTGGAGCCCAGGGTCAGCAGGAGGAGGAGGTGTAGGAGATAGGAGGGATTGCCACACACACAGCTGGGGAGCAGCTGACGTTACTGAACCCCAATAACAGAGGAGCGACTGTTGACTGTGCGTAGAGCACTACCAGGCAACAACTAGCGGTGTTGGAGCCCAGGGACAGCAGGAGGAGGAGGTGGAGGAGATAGGAGGGATTGCCACACACACAGCTGGGGAACAGCTGACGTTACTGAACCCCAATAACAGAGGAGCGACTGTTGACTGTGCGTACAGCACTACCAGGCAACAACTAGCGGTGTTGGAGCCCAGGGACAGCAGGAGGAGGAGGTGTAGGAGATAGGAGGGATTGCCACACACACAGCTGGGGAACAGCTGACGTTACTGAACCCCAATAACAGAGGAGCGACTGTTGACTGTGCGTACAGCACTACCAGGCAACAACTAGCGGTGTTGGAGCCCAGGGACAGCAGGAGGAGGAGGTGAAGGAGATAGGAGGGATTGCCACACACACAGCTGGGGAACAGCTGATGTTACTGAACCCCAATAACAGAGGAGCGACTGTTGACTGTGCGTACAGCACACCAGGCAACAACTAGCGGTGTTGGAGCCCAGGGACAGCAGGAGGAGGAGGTGGAGGAGATAGGAGGGATTGCCACACACACAGCTGGGGAACAGCTGACGTTACTGAACCCCAATAACAGAGGAGTGACTGTTGACTGTGCGTACAGCACTACCAGGCAACAACTAGCGATGTTGGAGCCCAGGGACAGCAGGAGGAGCAGAGGAACACAGTGTAGGCCGAAGCCTGATTGGAGAAAGTCGAAAGGGAACCTTTAACCCCCCCCCAAGGCATTTGTAGCTGAAAGAGCCAGCTTGTGCAGCACAAAGGATGCAAAAGGAAAAGGTGGCTCTTTTCATTATGCTCCTTGCAAACACAGAACTAAACACTTATAAAATGTGTCCCCTGATACCGTGAGACCGTCCCGGAGGTGGGACTTTCCTTCGTAATATGACGCAGCACAGCTGTCATTCCTTCCCCCTTGGCGCCATGCCCCGGCTCCTCAGCGTTGTTTGATTCCGTCCTGGAGCCTGCGCTGTTATGTTATCCCTTGGCCAGGCACACTTAGCGCTGCCCATCTTCTGACATCATTTGGTGTCAGGCTGGCTGCGCCTGTGCGGCCGTGCTGGCCGAGAGCCCGCCTCGCAGTGTCGTCTAATGTAATCCCACCGCGGGCCTGGGATCCGTGGCCATGCGCAGTGCATATCCTCGCCTCTCACTCCCCTCCCTACGGCTTCTTCAGACTGTGCGGCGTCACGGCCGTGGCATGCTATTAGGGATCAGCTGACGGCGCACAGTCTGAAGAAGGCGTAGGGAGATGAGTGAGAGGCGGAGGTTCAGATATGCACTGCGCATGTCCATGGATCTCAGGCCCCCAGTGGGATTAAATCAGAAGACACTGCGAGGCGGGCTCTCGACCAGCGCGGCCGCACAGGCGCAGTCAGCCTGACACCAAATGATGTCAGAAGAGGGGCAGCGCTAAGTGTGCCTGGCCAAGGGATAACATAACAGCGCAGGCTCCGGGACGGAATCAAACAACGCTGAGGAGCCGGGGCACGGCGCCAAGGGGGTAGGAATGACAGCTGTGCTGCGTCATATTACGAAGGAAAGTCCCACCTCCGGGACGGTGTTACGGTATCAGTGAACACATTTTATAAGTGTTAAGTTCTGCGTGTGCAAGGAGCTAAACAAAAATAGCTACCTTTTCCTTGTGCAGCATTACTGCTGCACAAGGTGGCTCTTTCAGTAACAAACGCCTTGGGGGCGGGGGACAGGTTCCCTTACATTTCAGTTGTTGTGTCAGCGTGGCGGTCGCAGGACACATTGCCGGCTACACAGCTGGGGATCAGCTGACGTTACTGAAACCCAATAACACTGGGTCGTATGTTTTGACTGTGCAGACGGCACTTCTGAGCCTCAACTGGCGGTGTTGGAGCCCAGGAATTAAAGTTCAGGTGGTAGAAAGATGAACACAACAGGAGACCTGGATAACGTAGACAGTCACCTAATTATTTAATCAGGAAGAGGAGTGGCAAATTCCTGCGAGATCCAGGCCTTGTTCATTTTCAGGAAAGTAAGCCGGTCAACGTTATCGGAGGATAGTCGCATGCGACGGTCAGTTAGTACACCACCTGCAGCACTAAAGACGCGTTCCGATAATACAATAGCCGCAGGGCAAGCCAGCACCTCCAATGCATACTGGCTTAGCTCTGGCCATGTATCCAGCTTTGAGACCCAAAACTTGAAAGGGGAAGAGCCGTCTGGGAGTACAGCAAGAGGGCAAGACATGTAGTCTGTCACCATCTGACGGAACCGTTGCCTCCTGCTGACTGGAGCCATCTGTGATGGTGTAGACTTTTGTGGCGGGCACAAAAAACTGTGCCACAGTTGGGCCATACTGGTCTTGCCTTGGGCAGAGGCACTGCTTCTGCTCCCTCTTTGTGCAGAGCCTCCTCCACTGCCTGGACGCACTGAGCTGCTTTGTAATGCACTAGCAGCACTTCTCTCACTTGGAATGGAGAAGATGATGGAATTCACCAGTGTGTCTTGGTACACCCACATTTTTCGCTCCCGGTTCAACGGTGTGATGAGGCTTTCTACGTTGTCCCGGTAGTGAGGATCGAGGAGGGTGAACACCCAATAATCAGACATGTTGAGAATGTGGGCGATGCGGCGGTCGTTTCTCAGGCACTGCAGCATGTAATCCACCATGTGCTGCAGACTGCCAACTGGCCAAGAAACGCTGTCCCCTGCTGGAGGCGTGATCTCTGCCCGCTCGTCATCACCCCACCCTCGCTGTACACACTGAGTACTGGACAATTGTGTAACTCCCTCCTCTGGACGGATGTCTTCCTCCTCCATTGACTCCTCCTCATCCTCCTCACAAAGTGTCCCCTGCCTACGCGTTTGTGAGGAACCACGTGGTGCTGACTGTCCAGAAGATGATGGAAATGGTGAATCCTCATCCTCCACCTCTTCCACAACATCATCCCTTAGCGCTTGCAGTGATTTTTCAAGCAGGCAGATAAGGGGGACAGTCATGCTGACTAGTGCATCATCTGCACTCGCCATCCGCGTGGAATAATCAAAGGGACGCAAAACCTGGCAGACGTCCTTCATAGTGGCCCACTCTGTGGTTGTGAAGTCTGAACAGCGCGGAGTGCGACTTCTTTGCGCCTGATGCAGCTGGTACTCCATTACAGCTTGCTGCTGCTCACACAACCGCTCCAACATATGTAACGTGGAATTCCACCTGGTAGGTAGGTCACATATGATGCGATGTTCCGGCAGGCGGTGTCGGCGCTGCAGAGCCGCAATGCGCGATTTTGCCGTGCTGGAACGCCGCAAGGGAGCACACTCTTGGCGGACCTTGTGCAGCAGTGCATCAAGATCCGGATAGTCCCTCAAAAAACTCTGCACGACCAAATTGAGCACATGTGCCAGACATGGGATGTGAGTGAGGTTGCCGAGGCCCAGAGCTGCCACCAGATTTCGGCCATTATCACACACTACCATGCCTGGCTGGAGATTCGCTGGCACAAACCACACATCGCTCTCCTGCTTGATGGCATTCCAGAGCTCCTGCGCTGTGTGGCTTCGATTCCCCAAAGAAATTAATTTCAAGACGGCCTGTTGACGTTTGGCCATGGCTGTGCTCATGTCGGTCGTAACAGGTAAACGTTCATCACGGGTCCATGTGGAGGTGGACTGTGACGGCTCCTGCAGCGATGATTCTGAGGAACTGGTGTAAGAGGAGGAGTCAATGCGTACAGAATGGATTCCTGCAATCCTTGGAGTGGGCAGGACACGTCCTGCGCCACTCGCACGATCTGTACCCGGCTCAACGACATTAACCCAATGGGCAGTGAGGGAAAGGTATCGCCCCTGTCCATGTTGACTGGTCCACGCATCGGTGGTGAGGTGGACCTTGCTACTGATGGCGTTCAGTAGCGTGTGTTTTATGTGTCCCTCCACATGCTTGTGCAGGGCAGGGACAGCTTGCCTGCTGAAGTAAAAGCGGCTGGGCACATTGTACTGTGGGACTGCCAATGACATCAAGTCACGGAAGCTGTCAGTCTCCACCAGCCTGAATGACAGCATTTCCAGTGACAGAAGTTTGGCAATGCCTGCAGTCAGAGCCTGTGCTCGTGGGTGGTTTGACGAGAAAGGCCGCCTTTTCTCCCATGCCTGTACTACCGATGGCTGTAGACTGGGCTGGGAGTGTGTGGATGACTGGGAAAGTGGTGCTGCGGGTGGAATTACAGTGGGTCTCTGGACAACAGGGCCAGCGGTTCTTCCACGGCGATCCTGGGAGGAAGCCGAACCAGCTGCGTGTGAGCTGGAGGAAGAGGCAACACGAGCTGAAGAGGTGGTAGCTGCCGCTGTTGGTTGGCCAAGCTCTTCAGTGTGTTTTTCTAACTCCGCCGCATGCCTGTTGCGCACATGTTTCCACATGTTGGAGGTATTGAGGTTGCTGACATTTCGACCTCTTTTGACTTTGTGATGACACACCTTGCATTTGACATAGCAAATGTCATCTGCAACTGTGTCAAAAAAGGGCCAGACACTGCAAGTCTTGGGAGCGCCCTTTTTGGCTTTTGGAACAGACATGCTCCTAATGGGTGCCAAAGTGGAGGCTACAGGCTGTGCAGTCTTCCCCCTCCCTCTACCTCTTTGGCCCGTTCGAGGAATCTCTTCCTCGGAGCTGCTCCCACCACCTTCCTGTCCCTCACGCCACGATGGGTCAAGGACCTCATCATCTACACTACCCTCTGCCACCAACTGCTCCTCCTGGGTAGTCTCAGCAGCAGAGCACGCACCAGAAAGTGGCACCTGAGTGTCATCATCAGCGGATGCGGCCTGCAATGTGGTGACCGGAGGCACTGGCCCACCCACCTCTTCAGACTCAGAGAGAAAAAGCTGTTGGGCATCACTGCACCCTGCCTCTTCTTCCATTTCTCCAATGCTGCTTGGCTGGCCCCCTATTTCCAAGCCAAGAGATTCAGAGAACAGAAGTAGAGACGGCTCCTGTCCTGGGCTCTCTGTCTGCCTGGCCAATTTGGCAGGTGGTGAAGAGACAGATGGCTGCTCTCCAGTGCTCTGTGTCTGAGAGGATGTGGCACTAATTGAAGTCGATGCGTTAGCTGCCATCCATCCGACAACGGCTTCAATTTGGTCTTCACGCAGCAGCGGTGTACGGCGCTCTGCGACAAAGCTGCGCATGAAGGACTGTTCCCTGGTGAAACTGGGTGCAAAGGAGTCACCGGTGCCCGCAGCAGGCACTGAATCCCCACGTCCTCTCCCTGCTCCGCGCCCACGCCCACGTGCCTTACTCTCTGCCTTCTTCATCTTGGTTGACTGATAAAGATAAGCAGAAAAGTACTAACGGCTTTGTGTGCTTATTCCTGAACAGCTCCGAGTCCTAACAGGTATAGGAAACACTAATTTTCTAAAGTGTGGACTAGACTTTAATATGATCTAATGTGGCCTACACAAATGTAAAGTGGTGTGTTTGGTGAACTTTATTATTTATTTATTTTTGGGGGGCTGAACTGACAACAGAGAGAGCTGCAGTCACACGGAGACCGTGCAGACAGCCGTAAATGGCGCTGCAAGGCCCAAAAAACCTCCTCTACTTTATCCTATGTAGTGTTTTTCCACAAGTTAGCTGGATACGGGTGGAAATGCAGCGCCCCAGAGTCCTGGTCGTTGCAGTACTGTGGCTCCGCCACTATGGGGAGCTATGGTGCGTCCGATGGCACTGAAGGAGTTCGTCTGATCAGGTATCACAGACACCAATACATTTCACAGCCGGGCCTCCGGGGGGAGCTAAGGGTGCTATTCATTAGGCCACTCCCCACCATAGTGGGTAAACTGGGGGTCAGGCAGGAAGTTAGATCAGAAAGCTGACTGGGTTGGAACCAGGCAACACCTTGTGGCAGAGGGTGTTGTAGGGGAAGATACAGTAGGGTCTCTGTCAGGGGTGGGATCCTGACAGAGGCTTGGCAACGAGAACGAACGTAACGGGACCGTGCCTGCTCTGGGTAGCGGCGGTACCCAAGAAAGGATTAGAAGAGAGATAGATTGTGCTGAGTGAGAAACGGGATCACGCAAAAGGAGAAATACCAGTAGGAGTCGTGCTGTAAGACCGAAGCAACATCCTACTGAGGCGCACTACCGGTGGCCGGAACGCCGAGGGAGTAGAATAACATTCAGCTTCAAGCAATACTCCAAACAGCGGCAGGGCAGTCAGTCTCAGGCGGGTTGTCTAACTCAAATCACCTATGAAGTCTTGGGAGGCAATTGCGGGAGAGGGGCGTCTCTAGGGTCCCGGAAGAACTCCAGGCCTACCCGTCAAACGGGTGCCATTCCTACCCGAACCTCAGGGAGGGACGGAGATTAGCAGAACATCATCTAATCGAGTTGTGAGGGAACATCAGAAACAGACACAACAGTTGTGGGGTACTTTCCGTAAGCACAGCAGGGAAGGACTACAACACATAGCGCTAGGGGGAAGGCACAGATTTCCTCCTGGGAAGAGAACTCTGGAAGTGCCATTGGACCGGCCGGACTTGCGCAGCCTGGTGAACCGTATTCTGGACTGAGGACTCAGAGATCTTCAGTAAAGAGGTAAAGAGACTGCAACCTGGTGTCCTCATTATTTACCGCGACCTGCACCCCACAACTGCACCGTTACAACACCTCTTATTACACCGGACGTCCCCCACTGACAGACAGGGCCACGGACCGGGTCTAGCCACCGTGACAACCCCAGAGCAGAGACTCAGAGGCCCGGCTCCGGGTACCCCTCGGCCCTGTGGCGGTGTGGGGGCGCTCCAGAAAGACACTAATAGGAATTTTTTGAAAAAATGTGCAGCAGCCTGCACTACTTAAAACAAAAGGAAAATTGATTTTACGGTATGACGCAGTGAAGAACCCTGAGCTGGATACAACCAGGCTATGGCTGCTCACAGACTACAGGGCGAGCTGCAGTCACACGGAGACCGTGCAGACAGCCGTAAATGGCGCTGCAAGGCCCAAAAAACCTCCTCTACTTTATCCTATGTAGTGTTTTTCCACAAGTTAGCTGGATACGGGTGGAAATGCAGCGCCCCAGAGTCCTGGTCGTTGCAGTACTGTGGCTCCGCCACTATGGGGAGCTATGGTGCGTCCGATGGCACTGAAGGAGTTCGTCTGATCAGGTATCACAGACACCAATACATTTCACAGCCGGGCCTCCGGGGGGAGCTAAGGGTGCTATTCATTAGGCCACTCCCCACCATAGTGGGTAAACTGGGGGTCAGGCAGGAAGTTAGATCAGAAAGCTGACTGGGTTGGAACCAGGCAACACCTTGTGGCAGAGGGTGTTGTAGGGGAAGATACAGTAGGGTCTCTGTCAGGGGTGGGATCCTGACATAGGCTTGGCAACGAGAACGAACGTAACGGGACCGTGCCTGCTCTGGGTAGCGGCGGTACCCAAGAAAGGATTAGAAGAGAGATAGATTGTGCTGAGTGAGAAACGGGATCACGCAAAAGGAGAAATACCAGTAGGAGTCGTGCTGTAAGACCGAAGCAACATCCTACTGAGGCGCACTACCGGTGGCCGGAACGCCGAGGGAGTAGAATAACATTCAGCTTCAAGCAATACTCCAAACAGCGGCAGGGCAGTCAGTCTCAGGCGGGCTGTCTAACTCAAATCACCTATGAAGTCTTGGGAGGCAATTGCGGGAGAGGGGCGTCTCTAGGGTCCCGGAAGAACTCCAGGCCTACCCGTCAAACGGGTGCCGTTCCTACCCGAACCTCAGGGAGGGACGGAGATTAGCAGAACATCATCTAATCGAGTTGTGAGGGAACATCAGAAACAGACACAACAGTTGTGGGGTACTTTCCGTAAGCACAGCAGGGAAGGACTACAACACATAGCGCTAGGGGGAAGGCACAGATTTCCTCCTGTGAAGAGAACTCTGGAAGTGCCATTGGACCGGCCGGACTTGCGCAGCCTGGTGAACCGTATTCTGGACTGAGGACTCAGAGATCTTCAGTAAAGAGGTAAAGAGACTGCAACCTGGTGTCCTCATTATTTACCGCGACCTGCACCCCACAACTGCACCGTTACAACACCTCTTATTACACCGGACGTCCCCCACTGACAGACAGGGCCACGGACTGGGTCTAGCCACCGTGACAACCCCAGAGCAGAGACTCAGAGGCCCGGCTCCGGGTACCCCTCGGCCCTGTGGCGGTGTGGGGGCGCTCCAGAACTTGGCGTCACGAACAGGATCTACTTAAGCCTGAAGAATCAGGTCATGTGTGCCTTGGAACTGTGATTTGTTGTGCTTGGACTGTAACTTTATTGAGAGACTGTGTGTTGCTCTTTGCTGAGAGAAGTTCCCGCCAAAAGCCGCCGCCATTGCTACGCCGGAGAAGAAGGAGGGCGTGCCATGGGAGGAGACCACCAGAGTGGCGCGCGAAATGGCTACCGCCCCCTGCGCTTCTGGCTGCAAGGTGAGGACCTGCCCTCAAGCAGAGGACGACCCCCTGATTTGCAACAGCGGGAAGCAGGAGATGGAGAAGCTCGGCCCTGGAGAAATGGCGGAGTCCGATGCATGCATTGCCACCGATCAGTGGACCATGACGAAGAACAGCGAGTGCCGGAACGGGGAAGGAGCAGTCCCGGTTTGCCCTCGTTCACCGGAGGCGGACCCGTGTCCCCTGCAGCCGGAGGCTCCGAAGCCCCTGGAACAGATAGCGGAGCTGAGTCCACCAATCCCGACCACGGAGCCATGGAGGGCGGAGCCACCACAGGAGACCATCTCGGAGGAGCTGCGGTCCGGGCTGCAGCCGATTCCAGTGTCCTTGTCAGCGGAGCAGATCGACACCGGTGGAATCACATCAGGCGCAGGTATGGAAAGCGCCCCTACTCCCCCGGCCGATTCTGCTCCCCTGACCGGTCCGGTTCCCCCAACCGATCCCGCTCCTGTGAGCGCTCCTCACCCCAGCAATAATCGTTTCTTCTCGGTGGAGCGGGTGATCCTCACCTCTAACACGATGGGGAAGCTAGTGCCTCCGCTACCAACCCAGATGGGAGAACCCATAGATGTGGGCCCAGACGGGGTGGTCCTCCGGTGGGACACCCCCTGGACCGGGCCGGATGGAGCCCGGGAGGACGGCCTCACCCTTGCCGTGCTCACTTGGGAGCAATATAAGCAATGTCTAATCCACCACTGGAAGAATCGAGACGAGGTTGAACAACCCGATACGCAACGCAGAAAGTCTGTGCAGGGCAGGAAAGGCGTGGTAAAGCGGGGGACTGTGTTGGCCTTCCACCCGAAGAGGGGATGGGGTTCCATACAGGAGCCGGGGCTACCCACTGACGTCTTTGTTACAAGTTATAACGTGAAAACTCCCTGCTGCGACCGGAATGGCGATCCACTACGAAGGGGGGACCAGGTGACGTACACCCGTCATAGGAGCACACAAGGATGGTGTGCTCGGGATGTCCGGCGATGTGAGCCTGAGGGGGCGTCACCTGCTGCCCCGATCATGACAGATCCAGATTTGCCAGATCTTGTGACCATCACCACCGTACGCGTAGAAGCGGCTACTGAACTCGCAAGCAAGGTCAGCCTTCAGATCCAGACACCGGGTGGTCTGATGGCCCCTGCGGGACCTGCTACCGGCGCAGATGCTGCAGCGGTCAGAGGTCAGGGACCAAGACCGCCAGAATAAGGATAAACCTCGAAACCATGAAAATGTAAATAGTTCCTCCCTTTAACTGTTTGTTCCTGTTTTGCTGCTGAACCCGTCTAGGGTTAACTTTTAAAGGGATCCCTTTGTTGACCCGGGATCCCTATTGTTTGTTTTTGGTTGTTTTTCTAAAGTTTTTGCACAAGTTTTTAGTTGAAAAGAACTGCTGTAATCATGAACAGTGCATGATGCGAACTTTTTGTATATAGTTAGCACCTTATTAAAGGCGCTTCCTACTGGTTTTACTTAAAGAAGGACTCTTTGTGAAGATACCACACTGGAACCTTTGCTGAGTAAGGACTGGTAGCTAGAGAAGAAGTGCTACCTCATAAAGACTTGGTCCCCTCTTAAAGGGGATGTTCACGTGTTGCACTTAAAGAAGTGGTATTGCTTTAAGACTGATAGATAGCAATGATGTTCGATGAAAGAAAGAAATGATAATGTTGACATGTAAAAGATATATGTATTCCACTGGTTAACTGAAAAGAAATGTTGATAATGTTCCTTAGAAGAAAGTGTGAGAGCTAGAAGAAATATGCAGTAGGCCCGTAGGGGTAGACAGAGTGTCCTGCATAGTCGGAAGTAAGAAAGTATTAATGAAGGTTGATGATATAAGGAAATAGTTAATAATGTTGATAAGAAATGGGGATAGAAGGTAAACCCTGAGTCCTCCATAGTAAGTCAGTTGATGTAAAGAAAGAGTTAGTAATGTGTTACAGAGGACAGAAAGTGAACCCGTAGGGGTTAGGTAGTGAGTCCTCCTAGGAGCTATACGTAGATGGCTCAGTGCTCTTAAACAGAAAGTATGTTATGTTCTATACCATGTATAGCAGTTGAAAAGGCAGTAGGTCCTGGCTGAACGGGACGGTCCTGTAACAGAAAGGAGAGGCAGTAGGTCTGGTGCCGATAGGACAGGCGGTCCTGCAGACTCAAAGAAGGGGAATGAAAAAGTTAACTTACCTTATAATGTGATTATAGGAAGGCCTTTGGTGGATACAGAGTGTATGTCCTTAAGGGCAATGTTAAAGTATTGTTCAGCAATTTTTGCACTTAGTAGAATACCCGGTTGGGTAACAGGAGTTATTTATAGCCTGTAATTTATAATGTTTAACCATGTTTTGTAACGTTCAAGTGTCCTCACCTCCCATAAAGGGAAGCTTGTTCAAGTATACGTATTGTTATTTGCACTCAACAAAATTGTATGTCTTTTTGCTAAACTTGTATTGTTGTTTTCTTCCCAGTCCCGGAGTACTGTGTTTAACCAGGGGGGAGTGCAGCGCCCCAGAGTCCTGGTCGTTGCAGTACTGTGGCTCCGCCACTATGGGGAGCTATGGTGCGTCCGATGGCACTGAAGGAGTTCGTCTGATCAGGTATCACAGACACCAATACATTTCACAGCCGGGCCTCCGGGGGGAGCTAAGGGTGCTATTCATTAGGCCACTCCCCACCATAGTGGGTAAACTGGGGGTCAGGCAGGAAGTTAGATCAGAAAGCTGACTGGGTTGGAACCAGGCAACACCTTGTGGCAGAGGGTGTTGTAGGGGAAGATACAGTAGGGTCTCTGTCAGGGGTGGGATCCTGACAGAGGCTTGGCAACGAGAACGAACGTAACGGGACCGTGCCTGCTCTGGGTAGCGGCGGTACCCAAGAAAGGATTAGAAGAGAGATAGATTGTGCTGAGTGAGAAACGGGATCACGCAAAAGGAGAAATACCAGTAGGAGTCGTGCTGTAAGACCGAAGCAACATCCTACTGAGGCGCACTACCGGTGGCCGGAACGCCGAGGGAGTAGAATAACATTCAGCTTCAAGCAATACTCCAAACAGCGGCAGGGCAGTCAGTCTCAGGCGGGTTGTCTAACTCAAATCACCTATGAAGTCTTGGGAGGCAATTGCGGGAGAGGGGCGTCTCTAGGGTCCCGGAAGAACTCCAGGCCTACCCGTCAAACGGGTGCCATTCCTACCCGAACCTCAGGGAGGGACGGAGATTAGCAGAACATCATCTAATCGAGTTGTGAGGGAACATCAGAAACAGACACAACAGTTGTGGGGTACTTTCCGTAAGCACAGCAGGGAAGGACTACAACACATAGCGCTAGGGGGAAGGCACAGATTTCCTCCTGTGAAGAGAACTCTGGAAGTGCCATTGGACCGGCCGGACTTGCGCAGCCTGGTGAACCGTATTCTGGACTGAGGACTCAGAGATCTTCAGTAAAGAGGTAAAGAGACTGCAACCTGGTGTCCTCATTATTTACCGCGACCTGCACCCCACAACTGCACCGTTACAACACCTCTTATTACACCGGACGTCCCCCACTGACAGACAGGGCCACGGACCGGGTCTAGCCACCGTGACAACCCCAGAGCAGAGACTCAGAGGCCCGGCTCCGGGTACCCCTCGGCCCTGTGGCGGTGTGGGGGCGCTCCAGAAAGACACTAATAGGAATTTTTTGAAAAAATGTGCAGCAGCCTGCACTACTTAAAACAAAAGGAAAATTGATTTTACGGTATGACGCAGTGAAGAACCCTGAGCTGGATACAACCAGGCTATGGCTGCTCACAGACTACAGGGCGAGCTGCAGTCACACGGAGACCGTGCAGACAGCCGTAAACGGCGCTGCAAGGCCCAAAAAACCTCCTCTACTTTATCCTATGTAGTGTTTTTCCACAAGTTAGCTGGATACGGGTGGAAAGTCACTAATAGGAATTATTACAAAAAATGAGCAGCAGACTACACTACTTGAAAAAAAAAAAAAAAATAACAGTATGAGGCAATGAACCACCCTCCCTGAACTGAATACAACCAGCTATGGATGGCCTATGTGGCTGCACTCAGACTAGAGAGTGGGCTGCACTCACACACACACACACACACACACAGACCTTGCAAATCGCTGTGAAAACAGCGCTGCAAGGCAAAAGCAAGGTGAATAGTAGGTGAACACAGCGGTTGCTAAATTAGCCTTGGAAAAGCACAAAGAAGCAAATCGCTATCTCTAAACTGGCCCTCAGTCAGCAAACAGCGTCCTGTCACTAACTGAATTCACAGCAGAGTGAGCGAAAAATGGCGCCAGCGACTTTTAAACTGCATCATGACATCATTTCAGCAGCCAATCACAGCCTTGCCAGTAGTTTCATGCCCTCCATGCTGAACAGGATGTGCCCACACTTGGAATCATTCTCATTGGCTGATTTCGTGCAAATTTGTGCAGTTTGAATCCTGGGAACTTCCGATTCCGGTATCCGATACGCGGCAAGTATCGGATCTCGGTATCGGAATTCCGATACCGCTAAGTATCGGCCGATACCCGATACTTGCGGTATCGGAATGCTCAACACTAGTCCTAAGGCGGGGTTCATGTATGTGGTGTTCTGATAAGATATTCATAATGCAGACTGCTGACAGGTCAATGATCCCTCACGGAAATACGCTTCTGCAGGCATGGGACGACATTCTTTCTTGACAAACTCTTTTTTTCAACCTTTAAAGGGAACCTGCCACCAGGTTTGGCCGATACTAGTTACGGCCACCCCCTTTCAGGGCTTATCTACAGCATTCTATAATGCTGTGTATAAGCCCCCGATCTGACCTGAAAGATAAGAAAAATAACTTTTATTATAGTCATATTATTATAGCAAGTAACAAATGAGGCTGTCCAGCAATTCAGTACTACCCAAACTCCAAAACCTTTCTCCAGCCAACTCGCGACACACCCTCCACATCTTACAATAATTGTTCCAAGTGGATGGAGCCATGGATGAATGAACCAGTGACATCATGCATTCATGGGTATGTCTCACAGCTGCTGGGGGAATGTCCTGCAAAGTAAAGCATGAAAGGGCAACAGCACAAACATTTTTAACTCCTGAGTCCTGGTACATGAGGAGCATGGAACCATATATTATACTGCAAAAACAAAGAACCAAATGCCTAAGCAAAGCAAGATGAAGAGATGATGAAGTGGTGTTATTAATGTTGTAAACCACTCCCAAATTGTCGGTCCAAAAACATAACTTTCTGTTCTAAAGCTCAGGATCCTGCCACTACAATCTGGAATAACTCCAGGAATGTGATGTTTTTGCACAGACCAGTAATAGCCCACTCATCTGGCCACCTGACGGAGTACCACTCAGAGCCATGGAGGGCCCCAAAGCCGACTGATCCTGAAGCTTCAGCGAACAGTGATAATTCGCTATTTGATATTTCCACTGCCTAGCTGCAAGTAAGGCCATTATACACACTAAAAAAAACGCAATACATCAAGATCACACTTCATGGACTTTGAGACATGAATGTGATGCTCATGCCTAATAATGCCCTTTGTTGATAGAGATAGCCGTCGCAATAAAACCCGACCCATGGGCATAACTCGAAGGCAAGTAAGCCCAACTGGACCTGCATTTGCTTTAAAATTACCTTTGAAAAGGAGTAAAAACCGCAGACCAGGCTCTCTAATTTTTCTGTCTTGTCAGACGGAAGAGTGAAAACCATTTGTTCAGAATCTAGCTCTATGCCCAGAAAGGACAAATGACATGTAGGACCGATTGTTTTCTTAGCGGAAAGTGGGACACCGAAACGCTGCATTAAATGACTGAAAGAAACTAAGGAGAAATTGACACCCACCGGTATTCCAAGGGGAAACAAACAAAAAAGTCGCTCAGGTAATGTATGACTACTGTAGACCCAGTTTCGTAGCGTACCACCCATTCCAAAAAGGAGCTGAACAGCTCGAGGTAATGGCATGATATTGAGCAACCCAAGTAGGAATCATAATAGAAAAACTCATCTAAATAGCAACCCAATAGGTGGTAACAATCTGGATGTACTCGTAGGAGGCGGAAAGGTGACTTGATGTCAGATTTTGCCATAAGAGCCCCGTAGCCAGCTTCATGAACTACAGAAACCGCCCTGTCAAATTATTATTATTATTTATTTGTATTGCACCATTGATTTCATGGTGCTGTACATGAGAAGGGGTTACATACAAATTATATATATATATCACTTACAGTAAGCAAACTAACAATGACAGACTGATACAGAGGGGAGAGGACCCTGCCCTTGCGGGCTTACATTCTACAGGATGGTGGGGAAGGAGACAATGGGTTGAGGGTTGCAGCAGCTCCGGTGTTGGTGAGGCGGTAGCTTCGGTAGTGGTGAGGAGGCAGCGGGGTCAGTGCAGGCTGTAGGCTTTCTTGAAGAGATGGGTTTTCAAGTTTCGTCTGGAGGATCCGAATGTGGTTGATAATTGGACGTGTTGGGGCAAAGAATTCCAGTGTATGGGGGATATTCTGGAGAAGTCTTGGAGGTGGTTGGGTGAGGATATGATAAGTGTGGAGGAGAGAAGGAGGCCTTGGGAGGACCGGAGATTACATGAGGGAAGATATCGGGAGATTAGTTCAGAGATATATGGAGGAGACAGGTTGTGGATGTCTTTGTAGGTCAGTATTAGTAATTTGAACTGGATACGCTGAGGGAATGTGTCAAATGAGACATAAGCCACCAAACACATCCTCTTTGCATATGCCATCATTTACCGAGCTGCCTCTTGGATGAGCCAGGTGATGATGAATAAAACAAAACTTATTCATCTCTTTTTTGGGGACAATATCAAGTGGAGATACTCTCAGGTTGGGAAAAGGAGGGATGGATGAAAGGGCCTCGAATTCACTTCTTTCTCAGTTTTTTCTTTTATGATAGCTGGGTTCTCGCCGGCTGATTTTAAATTGTGCACAAAGAATGGCTCGCTGAAATAAAAGAAAGGAATTTAAAAAAACGAACGTAAAACTGACACACAATTCCGCTGCTGATGATTTATTAGGGTACCGGTCTAGCCATGGGGGACATATCAGACACTGCCTGAGCTGACCGCCTCCTGCTTCTCTCATCTACCTCATGTCTCTGGACAGAAGCATGGGGGCTGGGACTGAACCTCTGCGGTGGGTGGGAACGCCGCACTGTCGGCTGGTCCTCAACACCAGGCACAACCCTTGGTCAAAGCAAAGGAGCCACTATTTCTGCAATAAATCAGACATGCTTTTCTAAACCTTTGTTGCCACCTTAACTTTTCCATTAATTTGATGTTTTTTAGTACAATTTTAATTTTTAGAGCATGCACTCTATAACTTTGTATTTTAAAGAAATGTACATTGATTGGATATTTGTGACCAACTCTAAAATGATAAAGTACCCATGTCCAGACTCTAGTAAACCAAGAGGGATTCAGCTTCATCACTTCTATT
Source organism: Ranitomeya variabilis (assembly GCF_051348905.1). Taxonomy (NCBI): domain Eukaryota; kingdom Metazoa; phylum Chordata; class Amphibia; order Anura; family Dendrobatidae; genus Ranitomeya; species Ranitomeya variabilis. The sequence goes on from NC_135235.1 coordinate 65,892,044, forward strand.
TGATTTTTCCATTGCTACCTTGTCTGCAATAAAGTGCATGGTCTATATACGGTATTCATCTCACTCTGCACAGTGTGACTACAATACCCTGTTGGTGGAAAAGCTCCTCCTATTGGTTGAGTAGAGAGAGCCCCTAGAGGGCGCTAGAGCTGAGCTGTCTGGTTACACATGTACAGTGCAGGCTGGTGATGTAACAACACAGCATTCAGTGGAAGCAGCACAGCATCAGATGATCCATCTGCAGGGACAAATGTAAAGTAAGTAGATGTTCTGCCTGTGATAACTTTGTCCTCTTCAAGGAATATTTGTAATTTGGCTTAGAAATAGTTCCTTCCTTGCTGCAGATTTACCTGGTGCTGCAAGGTCTGGCACCAGATCTAAGGATATTGTTGCCCCTGAGCTTCTTTGAAAATGTCTTTACTTGCAATAGTGAAAGTTTGTAACCTACTTGCAACAGAGATTACTACACTGAGCATGTTCACCTTTGTTATTGATAAACAGTTTTCTATTTATGTGAGTTTTGTATGTGATTAATGTACATTTTATTCCACTTATTGCATTGATACAAAGTAAAAATAACAACATTCAGCATCGTAAACAAGCAAAGGAAGCGCTGTCACATCTTAGTGCTATGTCGCAAAAGAAAGTTCTGGCTTCTTCTGATCTGGAAGATGAATCTAGGAGTTTTATGATACAATGTATATGAATCTAGACATACAAGAAGTCATGTAAAAGTTATTATAAATAAAGACCGAAAGCAGACTGAATGCATGCATATTTCAAGACAATGGAAAAGGTATATTATTTCAATGGGGCAACTCTTGCTGTTCAGGGACAAAGACAGCTGGCGTAGCCCAAGGCAATGTATGTGAATAGATCTACAATGAAGCATTGTGGCTCCTGTGATCCAACAACATGTTTTCCTATTTTCGTGGCGAAACACACAAAAAGATCACGTAAAACAGCTACGGACACTCATAGCTCACCTTCGATATTCCGTGCTTGTATATTTGTGAATTCTTATTTATTAAGATACAATACGAAAAAAGAAATCTGTAGGACACAATTGATAATAGTAATATATACACAGTACTCAGAATAAATGAGTACACCCCCCCTCTTTGAAAAGTAAGATTTCAATCAATATCTCACTGATCAAGACTGAGCTTTGTAGAACATTTTTGGAAGCATAACTTGAAAGTAAGGGTAATAATATATTTTCATTAAAAAAAATCTAATCTTTTTCACGTTCGAAGAAAAAACGAACCGATTTTGTTGGTCAGAGTTTCATCTGTGTGCTAGAGGATAGTCGGAGTGTCATCAGTTTTTCTCATACGAGAAAAAAAATATTCTCTATTCTTTTCCTATCTAGCAGTCCGTGAAAATTGGAACGCAATTGTATGGCATCTGAGTGCTGTCCGATGTTTACATGGACCCATAGAATTGCATTGCTGGTTTTGATCCAAAACTCTCATCAAAATCAGACATGTCTCCAAGATTCTGCACAAACCACTCAGTTTGCGGAAAAACATGTGAACGACCCCATTCACTATTGTATATACGAGTGCTATCCATTCATGGAATGAACAAGTTGGCGACATGTTGCAACACCGAGCTTTTTCCATTCTTCAAGGACAACCTCTTTTAGAGCCTGGATGCTGGACGGAGAGTGATGCTCAACTTGTCTCTCCAGAACTCCCAATAAGTGTTCGGTTGGGTTCAGATCAGGAGACACTTGACCACAGAATCACTTTTATCCTTTTCTTCAGAAATGCAATACATGTGTTTAGGATCATTATCATGTTGGGAAAGTTCACATCTGCCAAGGGTAAGAAGTGATGTAGCATCTTCTCATTTAATATAGACCAGTACATCTGTAAATTTATGATACCTGATAGCAGCATTATTCATGCAGCCGCAGATAAGGACACTGCCACCACCATGTTTCCCTGTAGGCACCATACATTTAGAAAAATGAATTTAGAAAAATTTGCCGTGACCTGAAGTAGTTTTTGCTTGAAAAATTATTCAGTTTTGAACACTTGGAAACACTTTGCTCCTCTCTGTGAACAGCTTACCTTGGAAATATCAGGAGAGTATTTTCATATGGACGAATTGGAGAGGAATAGGTTAAATAGCTTCCATCCTTTGTATTTGTTATACAGTGCTATGAAGTGTAACAGCAACCTGTCATATGATCCAGGGCTGTTGTCCTGCAGAGATGGGGTTTTGCAGCCAACAAAGCAGTTACTGCTACATATTCAGTTCTATGTAGGCACATATGTCGTGCACGCTGCCATAAAATGCAATCTACGGTAACTTATTTTATTCTACTAGAATAATTATAGCATTAATCTATTTAATGATTATTGTATGGATGGAGGGGTTTCTTTGCTTATTCTATTTGTATCTTGTATATTACAATTATTTGTTCATGTGTGTTTATATAACGTTAAGGTACAGACGAGTCACGATGATGCACATTTTGGAAACAAATACGCAGCACAGGAGCCAGAATCTCCTGTTAATTATTCATGTAGCTAGGTATATCTTCCAGAAGTGCCACATGTACAGGTGACCTGGGGTCTTTTCAGAGCTGGACTCTCCTCACCTTGCACCCAATACTTCCTGCACCTACACAGATTAAATAAGTTGCAAATTAAATGATACTATATAAAAAGGCAGTTTTGCGTTAGTGGACTCTTCCCCCAATAAGTACCAGCCAACAAGAGTCTCCATGCTAAGTGCCTACCAGGTAGAGGACCTCACAGTGCCAAGTTCATCATCCAAAAAGTGTCCCCATAGACAGATCCCAAGTGCAGCCTAATCTCACCACATTCCTGCGGGATCTTGGAGGAACTGATATTTGAACAATAGTGTGTCTAGGGGTCACAGTCACCGCGGGCACTGGGGTCTATAGAGGCCCAAAAAGGTCCCTATGGCACATATACTATTAACCCTTTAAGAAAGCAGGCAGTTTTCATTTTTGCACTTTGCTAATTTCTTCCAAAAGTCAGAACTTTTTTTAAACTTTTCGTCACAGTTATATAAGGGCTTATTTTCAAGAAATTTGCTTATTTGTTCATGTCTTTATTTTTAAATTATGAAAAGGGGGATATTCCCAATTTTATCGTTTAAAAAAAAAATGTAAAGACTTATTTATCTTTCACTTTGTTTTTCATTCCCATTTTTTAGCATTCGATCGCTTGTTCTATATATTGCAATAATTTAATATACTTTTTATAATAAAGTAGTGCAGTAGATAGGAAAAATCACAAAATCATGATCTCCCATAAAGTACAGGAGAATGTGGGTTGAGCTCATCTCCTGAGTTCATCTCAGACTTCCACACCCACTCCATAAAGAATGCATAAGTAATAAGTCCAAGAGAGGCATGTTTGAGATGATAGGACCCATCAGAGAAGTGTCACCTTGCCGTGGTTGATGGGCACATATGAATTTGCCAATTTGTGCACTAAGAATCTTCATTTTTGTAAGTACCGGTACTTCTTTTTGTTAGTGCGTTTTATTCAGTGTAGTCTAGATCTTGTATTTGCATATATCTTGGTCCTTACAGAGTGCTGCTAAGCCCCTTTTTTGTATGGGATGCATAAGTAATGGAGCAAGAAGTGGTCAAAAACTTTCTGATTATTTGAGGCCCTCTTGGAGATTTGGCACAGGAGACCACAAGCTTCAGGTTAGCCAATGGCTGTCTCTATGTATGAGCAGGGGAAGTAAGACTTGTTACATTAACATAACTAATCAAATTGAACTAATATATCCCTGGGCTCAGCATCTGCCCATCTATCTTGTGCTGCACTCAGGCGGAGTGGACCAGGAGACGTAACAGAGCTGCAATAAAAAAAAATTGAAATGCACCGAAATTAACAAAAATGTTTTCTGTTCTTCGCTTTAGGTCATGGTCATTTCTTGAACGGTATTTACAATGGCAAACACAGAACGTCCATTCATGGCCTGAAGACATGCTTCTTCTCACTATGTTCAGCATATATCTCTTCTGGTGGGAGATGACATAAGGAAATTTCTTATTTGGAAAAACCCAGGAATTTCTTCACCCACAGCATCTATCAGACTCTAGGATCCCTATGACTTGCCCTCACTTTCCGCCGCCATGGCACACGCTATTGAAATGGATGACGGTGAGATGACCAATAATGTCTTCCCCAGTAGATCCAGGAGAGACTCCTCAATTAAGGCTCGGCATTTATTTCGAAAGTTGAACAGACCAGGAAATGGTCACACTAAAGGGCTGCGAGCCACCTCTCCGATGGGAAGGGTGATTTTGATAAATTCTCCCTTAGAAGGTAAGCCTTTGGATATTTTTCTTTATAAGAAAATAATTTAGGATCATAGATGTTGCCTAAAGTTAGTGACTATGTTATCTATGGAGAGGAATACAAGACGTATCTGATTTATAGACTCATTTACTGCAAACCACACAGTATAATGCCCCATGTAGCTTACTGCAGGTGATATGTCGTAAAGGTGAAAATTTCCCTTTGGAATGCCACATGATTTCGGGGAGGGGCATAAAGTCACACCTCCTTAACAGATGCTATCAGGGAAAGGGTCTGTCTTCATGAGATATCCTAGCAAATGCGAGAAATCAGGAGAAAAAAAAGAACAATGGCACTCACCAAAAGCTGAGGTTTTAACAGTCTTATTCCAGCAGACATAACTGTAGAAGCGGTGGTTTCGCTCTACAACCAGCACTTCTAGGGGTCCAACTCAGAGTTGTACCCTTAGAAGCGCTGGTTGTAGTGCGAAACGGCCATCATCGACTTATCCTCACACCTCCACATCTCCTGCCCACCGCTTCTCCAGTTATGTCTACTGGAGTAAAGGTTGTTAAAACTGCAGCTTTTGGTGAGTGCCACTGTTCTTCTTTTCTCCTGATTTTTCATGTGATTTCTATTGTGAAGCACCACCAAACATTGCTGCATAAGACAATTTGTAAAAGAGGATTCTATACGCTGATGAGACATAGGACTGATGCCCGAACAGCTTCACTCCCACATAACATTGCTAACAAATGTGAGACAGTTGGTTTAATAAAACCAACATCACCAGCAAGATATTTGCTTTATTATGGAATGTAGACATCACAGAGGAGCCCATCTGATGGACCCAATGCCAGGTCATGCCAGGTGATTTTTGGCATGTCAACATCTTCCTCTACAGAGATCGAGGGGCTATTGCCAACATTTAAAGTTGCCCCTTATATTTATAAATTATCTGTTGATATTTTGCAGATCGCTGGGGTCTTACTGGTCCTAAAATTGAGAGTTTAAAATGCCTTTGTGGAATCATGTCACCAGTCCATTCATTGTCTGTGGTAGAGATTTCTGAGTACAGCACTTGGCTATCTATTGCAGTCCTATAATATAAATAGAGGGGCAGTTTTCTTGATTGATGAGGGTCCTACCAGTCAAACACCCACCCATGCACAGGTTATCACCTAACCTCCTAATAGGTGATAACATGTTGGGAATGATGACCCTTTAATATTCAATATGCTGCTCAGACGAGTTACTCTGTTTATGATTCAATGCGTTACCTTGACACATGTTTTTATTAATTACCTTGTATTTCCATATATTACTCTTGACATCAACTAATCAACGACCATGTCTGCCTGCCTGATTCCTTGACCTTGGTGGCTTGCCCATGCTTTCTTGTGATCTAGCCTTGGACCTTCTCTACTCTTCCCTGTATACTGCTGTGCATTTGTCTCCGAGTCTTGATACACCTGTATTTTTGACAAGCCAAGACCTTCTATTCTCTAGCAGTGCAGTCAGAACCTCCTCCTGCTAATCAACAGTCCTGTACTTTATACCTTGGCATGACCACTGTGCCTAGTGATTGGCTGCAGCAGTCATATGATGTAGAACTGACATCACTGGTGCAGCCATATCAGCAAAGACTGTAGTGCTAGAGCGGCATTGTGTGCGTAAGGCTAATTTTGTTATTTCAGAACTGGTCAGACCAGGTAAGAGAAGGACATACTTGGCTAGAATCATGCCACCAGGCTCTGATTCATGTTGCTCATAGTTCAGACAGCATGAATTTAATGACAGGCTCCCTTTGAAGGGGTTGTCTCTTCTGAATAGAGGCGCCGCGCACCAAACCTTAGCCTACTGACTTGCTGCTTCCTGGCGTAATGTGCTCTTGTTGGATTGTCACAAGACTGACTAGTAGTATTGTTGTGCCACTAGCCAAAACTGTGCACTCTCTAATGTTGCTACATGAGGCTGCTTTGCTTCTGCCGCATCAGTGGAGTGCCGTGGCACTGAGGGTGGCTGGATCGAGAACTAACAGCACCCTCCAGCGATCCAGAAAGCTTCAGAGTACGCTTACGAGATCTGTTGTAAATAGCTTGTAAGTGGGGCGCCCACCAGGGCCGTGGGGATACTCGGTACCAGGCCAGTTCTTAAGGGGATTTGTCACAGCAGCAGTGACCCGGTCCGGGGCCCTGGGCGTCCAAAGAAAATGATGATAAAAGGGGAATAAAGAGATGATTTGTGACGCCACCTGTGGTACTCGGCTAGGAATGGCTGATGTTTATTAAAGAGACTGCTGGGGCTGATGGTGATGCAGCAGAGTTGATACAGCTCTCCACAGGTAGAGCTTAGGGTACCGTCACACTCAGCAACGTTCCAATGATCACGACCAGCGATACGACCTGGCCGTGATCGTTGGTAAGTCCTTGTGTGGTCGCTGGGGAGCTGTCACACAGACAGCTCTCCAGCGACCAACGATGCCGATGTCCCCGGGTTACCAGGGTAAACATCGGGTTACTAAGCGCAGGGCCGCGCTTACTAACCCGATGTTTCCCCTGTTTACCATTGTAAATGTAAAAAAACCCCCCACATACTCACATTCCGGTGCCTGTCACGTCCCCGGGCGTCCGCTTCCCTGCACTCCTCCTGCATCCTGTGTAAGCGCGGCCATAAAGCAGAGCGGTAACGTCACCGCTGTGCTCTGATGTACGGCCGGCCGGCGCTGACACAGGATGCAGGAGGAGTGCAGGGAAGCGGACTCCCGGGGACGTCACAGGCACCGGAATGTGAGTATGTGGTTTGTTTTTTTTACATTTACAATGGTAACCAGGGTAAACATCGGGTTACTAAGCGCGGCCCTGCACTTAGTAACCCGATATTTACCCTGGTTACCAGTGAAGACATCGCTGCATCGGCGTCACACACGCCGATGCAGCGATGTCAGCGGGTGATCCAGCGACGAAATAAAGTTTCAAACGATCTGCTACAACGTACGATTCTCAGCGGGGTCCCTGATCGCAGTAGCGTGTCAGACACAGCGAGATCGTAACTATATCGCTGGAACGTCACGGATCGTGCCGTCGTAGCGACCAAAGTGCAACTGTGAGACGGTACCCTTAGTCCCAGAGCATTTATGATGTGAAAGATAGTGGTGATGATTGTAGTGCAGAGTGGATAGTGCAGTAAATAACTCTGAGGACACAGCAAGGTGCAGTCTTCACACTTTTATTCACTGGTTATGGTGCAGTCCATGACACTGATTATAGATGGTAATGCAGATCCGGACAGCCTGGAAGCAATTTGGGATCCACCTAACCAGGTGGGTTCAGAGTAGGCCTCCCTATTGTGCTGTATTTTGAGATCCTTGCTGCCTAAAGCTGTGCTTAGTTCTCTGATCCTTCGTGTTCTTTAGTCCTTGTCTGTATTGCAGGCAGCTGGAGCCTATTACAGGTGTCACTCCTTTGTGGTGGCTCCGGCCTCTCATTTGCTGCTGTGCCTTCAGGTGTTGTGATGGGCAAGGAGACCTGCAGTCCCCTGCCCTCCGGATTTAGCTGCTGGGACTTCAGTACCCGTACAACCACGGACTCCGGTGTCCGGTCTCTAGCACTTGGCCCTGAAGTGAGCTTATATCAGCTCCACTCCTCAGGTTCTTCCTTGACTTCCTCTTTCCTGTCTGTCTCCCTCAGACCCTACACTAGACTGACCGACTCCTCCTCCAGGCCAGAACTTATCAGGGAAGCTCCCCTGAAATCAGGTGTTAGAGCTCCCCCTTCTGGTCTGTAGTAGGTAAGGTGTTGGATGTAAGTGTTACCTGCTAAGGGGATCCCTCTTTGCTTCCAGGTATACGAAAATCACTGCACTCATCCAGTTCAGAGAAAACAAAAGTTATTTGCTGAAGTGAAAATTTATTTAGAATATGGTGATGCAGATGAAACGGAAAATGATTATGGCAGTTTTAACGTTTCGACCACACAGTGGCCTTGATCACAATACAGTGCCTTATGGGTTATTCGTTTCAAGCATAGTTTGTTGCATCATTCGTGTACAAACGAAGAAGGAGATAGACAAGTTTCGAGCCCCAATTAGGGAAGCAAAATCTGAAAACCAAACCAAGAGAGCCTGGAAAGGTGAATACACGCCCAAAAACCATCTATAGCGCAAATAGGTTTTCAGATTTTGCTTCCCTAATTGGGGCTCGAAACTTGTCTATCTCCTTCTTCGTTTGTACACGAATGATGCAACAAACTATGCTTGAAACGAATAACCCATAAGGCACTGTATTGTGATCAAGGCCACTGTGTGGTCGAAACGTTAAAACTGCCATAATCATTTTCCGTTTCATCTGCATCACTATATTCTAAATAAATTTTCACTTCAGCAAAGAACTTTTGTTTTCTCTGAACTGGATGAGTGCAGTGATTTTCGTATACCTAGTATTTATGGGACCACTGGTTCCTTTCACATGCACCTCCGAACTCTATAATTAGTCGAGTGCTAGCTCTTCGTCTACTTTACCTCTTTGCTTCCAGGCAGGACATCACCCCCTGTGAGGGAGGCAATGCCACTATGGCAACCGGACTCCTGGGGTGCCACATAAGCACTGCGCATATTCGGCCACCACTGCTATACTGCGCTGGCCAGTAATCTAGATAACAAGCAGCAACCAATTAAATGTAAAATTCTCAAATTGAGAGAGGATTTTTTTACAAGCACTTTGCAATATTAACGACTGAAGATGATGGGACTAACCCTTTCAGCTAGCATACCTATTAAATAAAAGTCAATAGACTCAATGATTTTGGCAACAGATCTTAGGGGAAAGAAACGTTGTTGGAAGAAAATTGGATTACAACAGGCCTGATCCTTTTTTCCTGCAGGTGACAAGAGGGACCTCGAATTAGCTCATTCTCTCCCAATTTAGAAAAACAAGCACTTAGCTGAGACGAGCAAACTAATAGAGAAGACGTCAGCTGTGTCTTTTGCATTGTCAGTTTTAGGCTTTGTGTAGATTGCGATAGTAACTTGTTTACTTATATACTCTTTTTCATTTTATTTTTTTATTTTTCTTCTATGCTTTTCTTGTAACGTTCTAAAAAAATCTTAATTAAGAAAAGTAATCAAAATAACACTGGATCGATCTCTTTGCAGCCAACAGTGATGAAAGTGATTCAATCCTCGCAATCACAGTGGATAAAACTCCCGATGGAAGATTGGGCTTCAGTGTTCGAGGTGGTTCAGAACACGGGCTGGGGATATTTGTCAGTAAAGTGGAAGAAGGAAGCAGTGCTGGTAAGATACATGTATACCCGATGTGCATATCTTATGTGCCTAATAGTGTTCTAAGGTTTTAAAGAGACTACTACCAAATTTGACATGACTTATCATATACAGTATATATAATCGTCTAAGGGGTACTTCCGTCTGTCTGTCTGTAACGGAAATCCCGTGTCGCTGATTGGTCGCGGCCGGCAGGCCACGACCAATCAGTGACAGGCTTAGTCCGGCCGCGAATTGGCCCATCCCTACTCTCCACCAGTCAGTGCCCCCTCCCTACTCCTCTCCAGTCAGTGCCAGTGTGTCGCCCCATCCCGGACCAACTTTTTACTATTGATGCTGCCTATGCAGCATCAATAATAAAAAGATATAATGTTAAAAATAATAAAAAAATAAAAAATTGTGCTATTCTCATCTTCCGCCGTCCACCGATGCGCGCGATGCTGCCGCCAGCTTCCGTTCCCAGTGATGCATTGCGAAATTACCCAGATAACTTAGCGGTCTCGGGACAGCTTCGGTGGACGCCGGAGGGTGTGTATATAACTATTTTTTATTTTAATTTTCTTTTTAGCAGGGATATGGTGCCCACACTGCTATATACTACGTGGGCTGTGTTATATACTGTGTGGGCTGTGTTATATACTGCGTGGGCTGTGTTATATACTGCGTGGCCTGTGTTATATACCAGGTGGGCTGTGTTATATACTGTCTGGCTGCTATATACTACGTGGGCAGTGTTATATACTGCGTGGGCTGTGCTATATATTACGTGGGCTATGTTATATACTACGTGGCTGCTATATACAATGTGGCTGCTACATACTACATGGCTGTGCTATATACTACGTGGCTTCTGTGTTATATACTACATGGCTGTGCTATATACTACGTGGCTGTGTTATATACTACGTGGCTGTGCTATATACTACGTGGCTGTGCTAAGCATGGCGTACATACATACATACGTAATCTAGAATACCCGAACTGCGTTAGAATCGGGCCACCATCTAGTATATATATATATATATATATATATATATATATATATATATATATAATCGGGCCAAAATCTAGTTTATATATATATATATATATATATATATATATATATATATATACTGCTCCAAAAAATAAAGGGAACACTAAAATATCACATCATAGATATCACTGAATGAAATATTTCAGTTGCAAATCTTTATTCATTGCATACTGGAATGTGTTGAGAACAATAAAACATAAAAATGATCAATGTAAATCAAAATGAATATCCCATGGAGGTCTGGATTTGGAATGATACTTAAAATCAAAGTGGAAAATCAAATTACAGGCTGATCCAACATCAGTGGAAATGCCTCATGACAGGGAAAAGATGCTCGGTAGTGTGTGTGGCCTCCATGTGCCTGTATGACCTCCCTACAACACCTAGGCATGCTCCTGATGAGGCAGCGGATGGTCTCCTGAGGGATCTCCTCCCAGACCTGGACTAAAGCATCCGCCAACTCCTGGACAGTCTGTGGTGCAATGTGACGTTGGTGGATGGAGCGAGACATGATGTCCCAGATGTGCTCAATCGGATTCAGGTCTGGGGAACGGGCGGGCCAGTCCATAGCTTCAATGCCTTCTGTTGGGACGAGCTCTGAGAAGGTGGTATCTCTACTGACCGCAGTCCCTAATCCTAACAACAACACTAGTAATAGCCGTGGGATGTTCCTAACTCTCCCTAGACACCTCTTCACAGCCTAAGAACTAACTACCCCTAAAGAAGGAAATAGAAAGCTATCTTGCCTCAGAGAAAACCCCAAAAGGAAAGACAGACCCCCACAAATATTGGCTGTGAGTGAAGAGGGAAATGATGTACACAGAAATGAAATCAGATTTCAGCAAAGGAGGCCAATACTAAACTTGATAGACAGAGAGAAAAGGATACTGTGCGGTCAGTATTAAAAACTACAAAATCCACGCAGAGTTTACAAAAATGAACTCCACACCGACTCACGGTGTGGAGGGGCAAATCTGCTTTCCCAGAGCTTCCAGCTAGCCTAAATATGACATAGTGACAAGCTGGACAAAAAGAGAAATATTTGCAAAGCAATAGAGTCCAAACAAATGGACAAACAAGGACTAGCAAAAACTTATCTTTTGCTGACAAGGACAGGCCATATGAGAAATCCAAGGAGAGAACCAAATCCAAGCCAAGGACATTGACAGCTGGCATGAACTAAAGCCTAGAGCAGGTTTAAATAACAAACCCAGGCAAGGCGATTAGTGAAGGCAGCTGCCACAGCTACCCAAAGAAGCAGCAGTTCCACTCGAAACCACCAGAGGGAGCCCAAGGGCAGAACTCACAAAAATACCATTAGCAACCACAGGAGGGAGCTCCAGAACGGAATTCACAACAGTACCCCCCCCCCCTTGAGGAGGGGTCACCGAACCCTCACCAGAGCTCCCAGGCCGATCAGGATGAGCCAAATGGAAAGCACGAACCAAATCGGCAGCATGAACATCGGAGGCCACAACCCAAGAATTATCCTCCTGGCCATAACCCTTCCACTTGACCAGATACTGAAGCTTCCGCCTCGAAAAACGAGAATCCAAAATCTTCTCCACCACATATTCCAATTCCCCCTCAACCAACACCGGAGCAGGAGGATCAACGGAGGGAACCATAGGTACCACATATCTCCGCAACAAGGATCTATGGAACACATTATGAATGGAAAAGGAAACAGGAAGGGCCAAACGAAAAGACACCGGATTAATAATTTCAGAAATCTTATAAGGCCCAATAAAGCGAGGCTTGAACTTAGGGGAAGAAACCTTCATAGGAACATGACGAGAAGACAACCAGACCAAATCCCCAACACGAAGCCGGGGACCAACACACCGACGACGGTTAGCAAAACTTTGAGCCTTTTCCTGAGACAACGTCAAATTGTCCACCACATGAGTCCAAATTTGCTGCAACCTGTCCACCACAGAATCCACACCAGGACAGTCAGAAGGCTCAAGCTGCCCTGAAGAAAAACGAGGATGAAAACCAAAATTACAAAAGAAAGGCGAAACCAAGGTAGCCGAACTAGCCCGATTATTAAGGGCAAACTCCGCCAATGGCAAAAAGGTCACCCAATCATCCTGATCAGCAGACACGAAGCATCTCAAATAGGTTTCCAAGGTCTGATTGGTTCGCTCCGTTTGGCCATTTGTCTGAGGATGGAATGCAGAAGAAAAAGACAAATCAATGCCCATTCTAGCACAAAAGGACCGCCAAAACCTGGAAACGAACTGGGAACCTCTGTCAGACACAATATTCTCCGGAATACCATGCAAACGAACCACATGCTGAAAAAATAATGGAACTAAATCAGAGGAGGAAGGCAACTTAGGCAACGGTACCAAATGGACCATCTTAGAAAACCGGTCACAAAACACCCAGATGACAGACATCTTCTGAGAAACAGGAAGATCAGAAATAAAATCCATGGAAATAGGGCCTCTCAGGAGTAGGCAAAGGCAAAAGCAACCCACTGGCACGGGAACAGCAAGGCTTAGCCCGAGCACAGGTCCCACAGGACTGCACAAACGAACGCACATCCCGCGACAAGGAAGGCCACCAAAAGGACCTAGCCACCAAATCTCTGGTACCGAAAATCCCAGGGTGACCAGCCAACACCGAACAATGAACCTCAGAAATTACCCTGCTAGTCCATCTATCAGGAACAAACAGTTTCCCCACAGGACAGCGGTCAGGTTTATCAGCCTGAAACTCCTGAAGTACCTGCCGCAAATCAGGGGAGATGGCAGAAAGAATCACCCCCTCCTTGAGGATCCCAGCCGGCTCAAGAACTCCCGGAGAATCAGGCAAAAAACTCCTAGAAAGGGCATCAGCCTTCACATTCTTAGATCCCGGAATATACGAGACCACAAAATCAAAACGTGAGAAAAACAGAGACCACCGAGCCTGTCTAGGATTCAACCGCTTAGCAGACTCGAGGTAAATCAGATTCTTATGATCAGTCAAGACCACCACGCGATGCTTGGCTCCCTCAAGCCAATGTCGCCACTCCTCAAATGCCCACTTCATAGCCAACAACTCCCGATTGCCGACATCATAATTACGCTCAGCAGGCGAAAACTTTCTGGAGAAGAAAGCACACGGTTTCATCAAAGAGCCATCAGAATTTCTGTGAGACAAAACGGCCCCTGCCCCAATCTCAGAAGCATCAACCTCAACCTGAAAAGGGAGAGAAACATCTGGCTGACGCAACACAGGGGCAGAAGTAAAACGACGTTTAAGCTCCTGAAAGGCCTCAACAGCCGCAGAGGACCAATTCATCACATCAGCGCCCTTCCTCGTCAAATCGGTCAGAGGCTTCACCACACTAGAAAAATTAGCAATAAAGCGGCGATAAAAATTGGCAAAGCCCAAAAATTTCTGAAGGCTCTTTACAGATGTAGGTTGAGTCCAATCATGAATGGCCTGAACTTTAACAGGGTCCATTTCAATAGCCGAGGGAGAAAAAATGAAACCCAAAAAAGAAACCTTCTGAACTCCAAAGAGGCACTTAGACCCCTTCACAAACAACGCATTAGCACGAAGGACCTGAAATACCATCCTAACCTGCCTCACATGAGACTCCCAATCATCGGAGAAAACCAAAATATCATCCAAATACACAATCATGAATTTATCCAGATAATTCCGGAAGATATCATGCATAAAGGACTGAAATACCGATGGAGCATTAGAAAGCCCGAATGGCATCACAAGATATTCAAAATGGCCTTCGGGCGTATTAAATGCTGTTTTCCATTCATCACCTTGTTTAATATGCACGAGATTATACGCCCCTCGAAGGTCGATTTTAGTTAACCAACTGGCACCCTTAATCCGAGCAAACAAATCAGAAAGTAAAGGTAAAGGGTACTGGAACTTGACAGTGATCTTATTGAGAAGGCGATAATCTATACAGGGTCTCAAGGAGCCATCCTTCTTGGCAACAAAAAAAAATCCCGCTCGCAATGGTGACAAAGACGGGCGAATATGCCCCTTCTCCAAGGACTCCTTTACATAACTCCGCATAGCGGCATGCTCTGGCACAGACAGATTGAAAAGTCGGCCCTTAGGGAACTTACAGCCAGGAATCAAATTAATGGCACAATCGCAGTCCCTATGAGGAGGCAGGGAACTGGACTTGGGCTCATCAAATATATCCTGGAAATCCGACAAAAACTCAGGAAATTCAGAAGAAGGGGACGAGGATATGGACATCAAAGGAATATCACTATGTATCCCCTGACAACCCCAACCAGTTACAGACATAGATCTCCAATCCAGCACTGGATTATGTACCTGTAACCATGGAAAACTCAGCACAACAACATCATGCAAATTATGCAACACCAAAAAGTGAATATTTTCCTGATGTGCTGGAGCCATGTACATGGTTAACTGTGTCCAGTACTGAGGTTTATTCTTGGCCAATGGCGTAGCATCAATCCCCCTTAATGGAATAGGACTCTGCAAAGGCTCCAAGGAAAAACCACAGCGCTTGGCAAATTCTAAGTCGATTAAGTTCAGGGCAGCGCCAGAATCCACAAATGCCATAACAGAAAAGGACGACAATGAGCAAATCAGGGTAACAGACAAGAGAAATTTAGGCTGTGCAGTACTAATGGTAACAGACCTAGGGACCCTCTTAGTACGCTTAGGGAAATCAGAAAAAGCATGAGCAGAATCACCACAGTAAAAACACAGGCCATTCTGACGTCTGAATTTCTGCCTTTCTGCTCTCGTCAAAATCCTATCACATTGCATAGGCTCAGGACTCTGCTCAGAGGACACTGCCATATGGTGCACCACCTTGCGCTCGCGCAAGCGCCGATCAATCTGAATGGCCAAAGACATTGACTCATTCAGACCAGCAGGCGTGGGAAACCCCACCATAACATCTTTAAGGGCTTCAGAAAGACCCTTTCTAAAAATCGCTGCCAGGGCATACTCATTCCATTTTGTGAGCACAGACCACTTTCTAAATTTCTGGCAGTATACTTCTGCTGCTTCCTGACCCTGACACAGAGCCAGCAAAGTTTTTTCTGCCTGATCCACAGAATTAGGCTCGTCATACAGCAATCCGAGCGCTTGAAAAAATGCGTCAATATTAAGCAATGCAGGATTTCCTGGCTCAAGGGAGAATGCCCAGTCCTGCGGGTCGCCACGCAGCAAGGAAATAACAATCTTCACCTGCTGAATGGGGTCACCAGAGGAACGGGGTCTCAGAGCAAAAAACAATCTGCAATTATTGTTAAAATTCAAAAATTTAGATCTATTCCCAGAAAACAAATCAGGAATAGGAATTCTAGGCTCTAATACCGGAGTCTGGACAACATAATCTTGGATACTCTGTACCCTTGCAGCGAGTTGATCCACGCGCAAGGACAGACCCTGAACCTCCATATCAGCACCAAAATCCTGAACCACCCAGAGATTAAGGGGGAAAAAAAGACAAAACAAGCTGCAAAGGAAAAAAAAATGGCTCAGAACTTTCTTTTCCCTCTTTTGAGATGCATTTAACACATTGTGGGCCAGCTGTACTGTTATGACCTGGTGGTTAAGAGGCCACACTGATATGACCTGGTGGCTAAAACGCAACATGGGACGAGCTCTGAGAAGGTGGTATCTCTACTGACCGCAGTCCCTAATCCTAACAACAACACTAGTAATAGCCGTGGGATGTTCCCAACTCTCTCTAGACACCTCTTCACAGCCTAAGAACTAACTACCCCTAAAGAAGGAAAATGGAAAGCTATCTTGCCTCAGAGAAAACCCCAAAAGGAAAGATAGCCCCCCACAAATATTGGCTGTGAGTGAAGAGGGAAATGACGTACACAGAAATGAAATCAGATTTCAGCAAAGGAGGCCAATACTAAACTTGATAGACAGAGAGAAAAGGATACTGTGCGGTCAGTATTAAAAACTACAAAATCCACGCAGAGTTTACAAAGATGAACTCCACACCGACTCACGGTGTGGAGGGGCAAATCTGCTTTCCCAGAGCTTCCAGCTAGCCTAAATATGACAGTGACAAGCTGGACAAAAAGAGAAATATTTGCAAAGCAATAGAGTCCAAACAAATGGACAAACAAGGACTAGCAAAAACTTATCTTTTGCTGACAAGGACAGGCCATATGAGAAATCCAAGGAGAGAACCAAATCCAAGCCAAGGACATTGACAGCTGGCATGAACTAAAGCCCAGAGCAGGTTTAAATAA
This sequence comes from Ranitomeya variabilis, assembly GCF_051348905.1. Classification (NCBI taxonomy): domain Eukaryota; kingdom Metazoa; phylum Chordata; class Amphibia; order Anura; family Dendrobatidae; genus Ranitomeya; species Ranitomeya variabilis. The sequence continues at coordinate 65,908,888 of NC_135235.1, forward strand.
CAAACCCAGGCAAGGCGATTAGTGAAGGCAGCTGCCACAGCTACCCAAAGAAGCAGCAGTTCCACTCGAAACCACCAGAGGGAGCCCAAGGGCAGAACTCACAAAAATACCATTAGCAACCACAGGAGGGAGCTCCAGAGCGGAATTCACAACAGCCTTCATCTTGCAGGAACTGCTGACACACTCCAGCCACATGAGGTCTGGCATTGTCCTGCATTAGGAGGAACCCAGGGCGTACCTCACCAACATATGGTCTCACAAGGGGTCTGAGGATCTCATCTCGGTACTTAATAGCAGTCAGGCTACCGCTGGCGAGCACATGGAGGGCTGTGCGGCCCTCCAATGAAATGCCACCCCACACCATTACTGACCCACTGCCAAACCGGTCATGCTGAAGGATGTTGCAGGCAGCAGATCGCTCTCCACGGCATCTCCAAACTCTGTCAAGTCTGTCACATGTGCTCAGTGTGAACCTGCTTTCATCTGTGAAGAGCACAGTGCGTCAGTGGCGAATTTGCCATTGCCAATCCTGATGTTCTGTGGCAAATGCCAAGCGTCCTGCACGGTGTTGGGCTGTGAGCACAACCCCCATCTGAGGACGTCGGGCACTCAGACCATCCTCGTGGAGTCGGTTTCTAACCGTTTTTGCAGACACATGCACATTTGTGGCCTGCTGGAGGTCATTTTACAGGGCTCTGGCAGTTCTCCTCTTGTCCTTCCTTGCACAAAGGCTGAGGTAGCAGTCCTGCTGCTGGGTTGTTGCCCTCCTACGGCCCCCTCCACGTCTCCTGGTGTACTGGCCTGTCTCCTGGTAGCGCCTCCAGCCTCTGGACACTATGCTGACAGACACAGGAAACCTTCTTGCCACAGCTCACATTGATGTGCCATCCTGGATGAGCTGCACTACCTGAGCTACATGTGTGGGTTGTAGAGTCCGTCTCATGCTACCATGAGTGTGAAAGCACAACCAACATTCAAAAGTGACCAAAACATCAGCCAGAAAGCATTGGTACTGAGATGTGGTCCTTGGTCCCCACCTGCAGAACCACTCCTTACTTCCTAAGTGGACAGTTTGATTTCACAGAAGTTTGATTTACTTGGAGTTATATTCTGTTGTTTAAGTGTCCCCTTTATTTTTTTGAGCAGTGTATATATATATATATATATATATATATATATATATATATATGTATATATATATATATATATATATACTGTATATATATATATACATATATATTATATATACAGTGGATATGGAAAGTATTTAGACCCCTTTACATTTTTCATTCTTTGTTTCATTGCAGCCATTTGGTAAATTCAAAAAAGTTCTTTTTTTTCTCCGAGCAGTCATAAATACTCGGAGACCACCCGAGCGTGCTCGGGAAAACCCGAGCAACGAGTACACTCGCTCATCACTAGTTGTTATGGTCACCTGCTGAGAATTTCATGTCAATAGCACTTTTAGAAACATATTTACTTATAAATACTTATTTCACCCCCTGTATATGCATAGGGTATAATACGCTTTTATTTCATACTCGCAGATCTAGCCGGGCTTTGCGTTGGAGATAAGATTGCAGAGGTGAATGGTATCAGTTTGGAAAGTATAACCATGGGAAGCGCTGTCAAAGTTCTGACTGGGAACAACCGTCTACGTATGATGGTGAGACGGATGGGAAAAGTGCCAGGGATTAAGTTCTCCAGAGAAAAGACCACATGGTAAGCAGAGCCGTACTCTTCACTCACATCCTCCCGCTCATTGTCGGCCATTCTAGGTAACCAAAAATCACAATGTATCACCTCTATGGACCAAAGAGAGCGTGTCAAGTTCATTAGAGGATCACAGTATCTGCTTTCACAGCAGTAAAAGGGCTTGTGCGAGCATGAACTCTGACCAGAAAAGGCGCCACTCAGAAACGCCACGCTAAGTCTATGGAAATCTAGTGAATGCCGATTTAACCTTTAAATGTGGGGTATGCAGCAGGGCTGGGAGCCGTGGCATCCATGTCTATTCATAATAAAATAATATTTCTAATATAACCTCTAAAAGTTTCTAGTTATGTGTAGATGTAGGCTCATTATACAATTATCCAGTAGTGGTGATATTGAATACGCAAAGAAAAAAATAGCTTTAAATGGAATCTGTCAGCAGTTTGTTGGTGTGTATTCTGACAGCAGCGTGATGTAGGCACAGAGACCCTGATTACAGGGATGTATCACCTAATTTACTTGGCGCAGTAGTTGTGACACAATCAGTTTTCTCTGCTGCAGATCTAGCAGAGCTCAAATGCTGAGCTGTGTATATCCCTGCCAACAACCCTGATCAACACTTTACATTGACATAAGACTGCTAATCAGTGATGGTAATGGGGTTGGGCCAGGAGGCACAAGACACCTAGTTCTCTAGTAATAATCTCTTGCTGATAAAACACTAATTTTATTAAAATAGCAACAGATTTAACTAGCAATTTTTTTTTAAAGAAATCTCTTTTACACTGTGCAGAAATAATCAGCAGCGGAAAATACTCAGTGCTCCAGATTTGAATGCTGCAGATTTTCAATGGGGAGTTCAGCCTTTGCAATGCAATCGGTGATATCTCTGGCTAGTGGGGATGAGAGAACCCGAACTGTAAAGATTGGGGTTCATACCGGACACTTAGTGTCCAGTACCGAATTCCGAACATGGACTTTTTCTTGTAAGTCCGTTTTACTGTTTGGGTTTGATGCCGAGTAAAGTTTGTTGAAAGACTGCAGCGCAACCAATAAACAAGCTTTTAGGTTGTGGACACTTCTGGACAGTTTGTTGTTGCCTCTGGGCAACCTAGCAAATATGAGTCAATACACGCTGCTCTGGGTCTTGGACACATGGTCTGAGCTTGCACTGTATGCCTTGGAGGTACTGGCCTGCCCTGCGGCAAGGTGTGATCACAGACAGCCGCATCTGCCTGTCCACAGGCAACATGAGCAAGCTCACATTCATTAAAATGAACCAGGCGTGGATCCTACAGAACTTGTCCTTATCAAGGAAGCACAAAAACAGTCTTGGCTACCTTCTTCTCTTATTCTATCTACAACTCCACGTCCATCTCCACCTCCTCCTCAGCCTCATCCTCCACATGGACCTCTGCATCCTTCTTTTTTTTTTTCTTATTATTTTTAGTAATTTTCTTAAAAAAATACAAAAACAAAAAAATGAACAATGTTGGCGACCTCCTCATCCACCTCTTCCACCTACATGCCAGGGTCACCTCCACCTCCTCCTCAACCTCCTCCTTCACTTGGACCTCTGCATCCTGGTTCAAGATTATTATTTTTTATGTTTTTTTTAATTCTATGTTATTTTAAGTCATTTTCCTTTCCATATTTGTTTGCAGGGCAATTGTTCTGCTCTTACCCCCATTTTGCTTCCTTTTGCTGCCCCCCTCCAACCATTTTCCAGCACCAAACTTAAGGTTCCCATTGGCTTCTATTGGGTTTGGTGTCAAGTTTGGGTCAAGTTCTGGTGCCTGAACCGAACTTTAGATTACAGCTCGACTGAACGCGAACATCCACGTGTCCGCTCATCTCTTCTGGCTACTCCACAGTATTTCTGCAATGAAATCCACAGTGTTTTTTGCCACTGTGGATTTTCACAGCAGATTTTCCAGCAGCAAATCAGTCATGTGTAAGAATACCTTGCTTTTCAATTCTTGAAGTGTCCAGGTCTACTGGGTCGCATAGCAACAATATACTGTTTTATGCTATACATTAAATGTGTAGTGACGCCAATACAGCAGAAGGTGCCCCATGGCAAAAGAAAACAACATAATGGCGTCCCTACTACTGCTTGATCATGCTATCATCTACTGCTCCACACTCTGCTTCTGTAAGGTAGCATTGCCACCAGTTCCTTTAATTTAGAAGGATCAGAAAAATCTGGGCCTCAATGTCATAAAAAAACAACTTTGCATTAGGTCTTGATTAAAAACTTCCTACTGTTTTAGGTTTACAGCTCCCATACAGATCTATGTGTTCTAGTGATTACAACCAAGACCTTGCACACTCAGTAGATTAGGAGAAGTAGGGGAAGATTGAAGGGAGCTTGACTGCATGGCCAGACTACATAGTCTTCCTTAGTAGTCTGTTACCATGGAGACACATAGGTCTTGGTAGGAAGGGTTTACCCAAGATACACAATATTTGAAAAATTGCTGCTTTTTAAAAATAAAAATAAAAAATATATATATATATATATATATGTATATATATATATATATATATATATATATATATATATATTGAGATTCACTATAGCGATAACTGGTTGTAAGAGTGTGTATAAGTGTTTGTGTCACCAATGTATTAGATCATATATCTCCCTATCTAAAATTTCAGGGTAGATGTGCTGAATAAGAGACTCATAGTAGAGAAGGGAAGTTCGACACCATCAGACAGCAGCTCTGAAGATGGAATGAAAAGGATCGTCCATCTCTACACGTCCTCTGATGACACGTGCTGGGGGTTTAACATTAGAGGGGGGAAAGAATTTGGACTTGGGATCTTTGTTTCCAAGTAAGTGAAGAGTCCAAACAAATGTACTTTTATATTTTAGTTCATAGATTGTTGGGTGTAGTTGTCTGAGTCATCTGAGCAGTTGGGTAAGTTTGGCAACTTGAAATATTCCATGAAGCTAAAAATATGACATAAGTCGCATATAACATCCATCTTTTATAAAGTTCTATCAAATTGCTTTTTACAACTTTGTGTTTCTCATTACTTTTGTAGCTGTATTTTTCCAGATTGCACCCAATAACCTCAAATAAAATTGGAAACTGTATATTTTTTAAGCTTCACTGATTTATGAGAAAATTGGCCTAAAATACACAAAATTTAAGCTGAAGGCCCTTAAACATGTAAGTGAAAAGTCATCCAAACATGGCCATTTAATATGTATGGGAGCCTCCCGACACTCCCTCAATAAAAGATGTTCGTGGAGAGAAGGATCGGCCAGGTTTATGTGTATGGGGGCAGTTGGGAGAAATAGCTGTCAGTCAAAAGAGTAAATGGGAGAAAATTATCTACTGTACATGGACAGTTAAAGAAGCACTCCTCCTATCAAAGTTGTTATCCTCTTATTATATCACAGCCATCATATTATATGGCACTGTGTACTTACAATTGCTTATTTTGCCTTTCTACTCAGTTAATTCTTCTCTTTTCCATGATGTCTATGACATCACATGCTTAAAAACCGACTAGCTGAATCCTTCTAAGTTCTATGTAGAAACTGGAAGTCTCTTTTCCATGCATGAGTCATCATTAGAACTACAATTCTACATCACTACAAAGTCCTTGGCAGCCCAGCTCCAACCCATCTTCGACTCCTGACCCAACAGCTCCTCTCCTACCCCAAGCCAGAAACTTTGCAGTGATGTAGACCTGATTTTCATCCATTTTAGTACATGTGTACATTACTACCATCAGTGTGGCTTCAAATACGAGGAAAAAAAAGACTTATGGACTTATCTGGGTATCTATGAAATGATGTAAAGTCATAAAACCTGTTGTGATCTTAAATACCATACATCACGATATGTCTCCTAAATCTTAGCTCTCATTTATTTTATCATATTTTTGTTTTGTCCTCAGAGTTGATTCAGGGGGAATAGCTGAAGAAAGAGGCATCAAAATTGGAGATCAAGTTCTTGCAGCCAACGGAATTAACTTTGAAGACATAAGCCATAGTAAAGCGGTCGAAGTGCTAAAGGGGTTAACTCACATCATGCTCACAATCAAGGTGAATCCAGAATAGTTTATTTAGAGATTGTATGAAACGGAAAAGATAAATTCCTACAAAAAAAACATTTAGAATTGAGAGTCCTCAGTGGTTGATACCTTTTAATGGCTAACTGACTTTATCAAAATACAAAAAAAACATCACTTAACTAATGTTTCCAAGCCGCAACAATAAATGCAAACCAAGCTGGTCACACTCCAAATGTAAGGCGCAAAGCATAGCAGCATTATGCACAGATAAGGAACTTGGCTTAAAAGATCCAGCAATCTAGTGGATTCCCTATTCTAGTGTTCCAAAATCCCAAACGAGTTTGATTTTGTACTTTTCACAGGGGAATAAATGTACAAAATAGAAGCCAAAAGCCCACAATAGTGAAGTACTAAAATCAATTAGAGAGCCAGCTCTGATGGCTGCTGTTTAACTCCTTAAATGTCACTATAAGTTCCTGAAAAAAATGAAGATTAGAAAAAAAAATATTCTTAATAATATAAGAAAATTTTGAAACATAAAAAAGTTGCAATCACCCATTTTTACTCAGCCAAAAATCAAGAAATAAAAAACGCATATTTGCTACTTCACCTCCGCATTCATAAAAGTCTGGTCTACCAAAATATAAAATGATTTAGTCCATAAGGTAAATGCTGTATAGAGAAATAAAATAGTAACCACCGAATTGCTGTTTTTCGGTTGCTGTATCTCCTTACAAAAATACAATACATAGAGCTCATATATACCATGTATTTTGGACTATAAGACGCCCTTTTTTCCCAAAAATTTGAGAGGAAAATGGGGAGTCCGTCTTATAGTTCAAATGTAGCTTACCTGGGAAGTTGTGGTAGTGGTGGAGCTGCATCACAGGAGGCAAATTCCGTTCCTCATTAGGCAGCAGAAGCGGTGCGATGCTGCGGTCCTGATTTCGGCAATGAGGCAAGGTGGAGTTCATTACTTTCCCGATGACCATGCATAGTCTGACATCTTGGCCCGGCCCACCCAGGGCCCGCAGCATTGCTCCACTTCTGCCTCCACCAGCTTCCTGAGGAAGGGACCATGTCTCCTGGGGTGCCCACTCCATCGCCGCCGTCCCACAGGTTAAATACCTTAAATTTGGATTATAAAATGGACCCTCTTCTTATAAAAAAATCTTTTTTTTGCTACTTTCCTCCCCAAAAATTTGGGTGCGTCTTATGGTCCAGTGCGTCTTATGGTCCGAAAAAGAAACTACAAAAGAAACTACAGCTCATAACAAAAAAACAAGCTCTAATTGAAGAGAAAATAAGGAAGTTACTGGTCTCAGGAAAAAGGCAACACAAGCCAAATATTTCTTTACAAACGTCAGAATTTTTTTTTTACGCCGCTAAAATAATAATTAAAACTATTGCCCCAATTCATTATTGTTGTTTCTCCACTAGAGTAATTTTCTCATTTTTAGTGGCTTTAGTATTTGCGCCTTATTCTCTATATCATTTTTCCAGTTGTCTGTCATTTTTAAGTTGTTTTTTTTTTATTTTTCCTTGACAACTTTTCCTATCCAATTGGTTTAGACAGATTCATGAAAAGCGACTTTTACCAAATGTCGCTTTTTTTTGCCACATCTCGCTTTAGTCTCTGCCTGAAGTAATGCATCAGGCGAAGTTTTAAGTTTGGCTCATTTTTTGACAAACGTGAAACTTTTTAAAGAATTTGACACACACAGAATTATAACTAGGCTTGCTGACTCGTTCATTCTCCAAGGAGAATATTAATATTTATGATATAACTGGTTGAAAAATTAGAAAAAGAGATAAACCTACATCATACACAAATATTCTTAAAAGCAAAATATTTTTTCTAAACAATAAAAAGAAAACTACCGTACTAGTGACATGCTGCAGCGTTAGAGTCATTAGTGAAAACCCGCGCCTGTTTCTGGGTAAGTGACTTACCGCTAATTACCTCCTCCATAAAGGGAAGGGTATAATCAAGCATCACGCAGGCAGCGTCTCAAGGCATTGCAGGGTCACTTACTTAAGGCTCTGTGTCTACGGTTTCATCTGTGAAGAGCAATGTATTATTCATCAAGCAGGCCGATCAGGTTTTACTTTCTGCAGCTCATCTCATATTTGCAGGTCCGTGTGTATTTTATTAGCGCGTCTCTCGTTGTGTCTTACAGGAGATGGGGATGTACCCTGCGTACAAGGAGATGATTGCAGAGTATTGTTGGTTTAATCGATGTAAGTACTGAATAATAAAACAGGATCGTCACGTTTGAAGGGAATCCTGGTACAAGGAACTCCATTCGAGAATGTATACTGCTCTTATATAAGGTTTCCTGACATTCTAGAATAGGACTGATGAATATTCATTCACTTTTTTAAATCCAATTTATTAAGAAGGATCTGATCTGTACTGGAAAAAGGATTTTATTTGGAAGCTTTGCGTTCAAAAGTGATCAGGCAATTTAATTAAAAAGTATCCATCGTTTACCATTCCTTATGTAATTTTTGCACTTGGTGAAAATGTTGTTGTTCTCTTGAATCCAGTCTTATTGAGGACCATGCCCAATTGGCTAAAAACTTTAGCTTTATAAATAGGGAAGAGGAGGTCATATTTAAGGAACGGAGAGGCCCAGGAACAAGAGAAAAACAACACCGGATTCAGGAGAACATCGGCATTTATAACAGGTAAAAAAAATTACATATTTATTGCAAGTGGCAGGTCCTCATTAAAGGAGGTGTCTTGTTTAGAAGGCCTTATTCCAAATACTTTATTAGGCTCTTTGCTACGGGGGTTTCCTTTTTTTAGGTGGACTCTGACTCACCCCTGGTGACCAGCTGAATGTAGAGGCCATGATGCTCACCGGTACCTTCATGGATTACCCAGGCATATTATTGTACATACAGTTGTGGCTGTGCTTGGTATACAGCTCACTTTCATCTCCTTGAATAGAACTGGGCTGCATTAAGCTGCATGATCAATAGCAGATGATTATTAGCCATGATCAGATGATGGCACTGTCCTTGGGGAAATAATCTTTCAGCTGATCAGCACGGTATACATGACTTGATATATTAGTCGCTGTAGGTTTACAAGTAGTGAAGTAACTTCGCTAAAATCCACAACAAAGAATATTTGAAGTAGTTTTGGACACGGATATGAGAATGGATCCCCTTCAAAATCCACATTTAAAAAAACCTCTTAAGCTAAACGATCTAGGGTATTCCTTGTATTACACAGATAGCCCAATGATTTCGATTGGATCTAAAGTTTCATTTCTTAGCCCTGCAGAGAACTTGAAAATGTACTACAAAGTTCACCCATAGCTTATCACTTATGGTCCCAACCATGGGACCTCCTGTGTTCAGCTTATCACCAGCAAGCCTTTCTAACTAAGAAAGTGTCCAACAAATGAAACAACTAAAGAAAATTTCCTGCTGTGTAAATTCTGTACTTGTAGGACATGTAGATTTAGACTTTCCAGGTCAGGACTTTCCTTCACGGGCCAGTACATAGTGCCATTCGGTAAGAGTGTTTACCTTCGTGGCGGACCTAGTCTGTCCTTGCTCTACATGTAATACTACATTTGTCCTCGACCAAAAGCAGTAACCGCTGATCACTAAGAGTTAGAGAAGCAATTTCTTTTTTTTTTTTTACTTAAAAAATTACTTTTAGGGCCGTATAATACATTTTTTTTGTTTCTTCTCCTCCTTATTAGTAACCAATGGCCAATTGCAGCAATTATCTCAAGCATCGGAAACCAGCTCTTCTATTTCTTCTTATTCCTCTGGACCTCCTCCAGGTTCTATTAATGGATACCATCAAGCACTTATTTCCAGCCCAGCCTTGTATGAACCAGGAATGATCGATGTTGGCATTTCTACTGAAGCCTTACTTGAGACCAATTACATGGACCAGTCAGAGACTGCCATACAAGCAGTTCCCAACATGTCATCATCAGGGCTCCTGGATCAAGAAGGATCACACAAGATGGGAATGGTCATTGGTGAAACCAAAAGGACTGTGCATCCTACTGTTCGTCTTAAAGACACTGCCATAAGATCAGAGAGTTTTCTTGAATCCCAGTTTAAGAAGAAGCAGAGGAAATCATCGGGAGATGTTCCTAGCTCAGAATCTCCAAAAACAGCCTTGTTATTAGCTCTTAGCAAACCTCGAAAACCCATCAAAAGAACTCAGAGTTACCTTACTCTGTGGGGTGAGTTTTTTGCTACATTTATTTATTTTTTTTATACATTTTATACTTTTCCTATATATTTACTCTTCATGTAGAAATCCAACTATTTATTTTAGGCTTTCTTTACTTCTGTGTTGCTCATGCTTATACTAACTTACATTGTCACATTTATTCTACTTTGCTGGAAAGTGTAGTTGCCTAAACTTTATTCAAAAGAAAGTTAAAAGAAAAGGTGCAAAATCTAAACCACCCAATGGTTTACCCAAAGGAGACTCATTAAAAAGTAGGGTCTTTTGGGCTGGTACCTCTATCTGTACAGCGATATTTTGCATCCCACCATTTACACGACTATCTAAATAGCAATCCGTCCAATGAAGGTCTAAGTATTAGACCGAAACGTTACAAATACTGGAATTCAGTTGAAATAGACACAACTTTTTCTTTTTTTTGCATAATCATAAATGCCGGATTCTCTTTTATATTATATATGAAGTGGTCCCCAACCAATCAGCCACCATTACAAAGTGACGCATATCTTCTTGTCCCCTGAAGTTCATTAGGACATTACATAAGTGTAGGCTTCCTGTAGTTGTCATATGTATTGTGACCAGAGCCTTAACTGGATTGAAAGGAGTGTGTCAGCACCACCTGGCAGTATAGCCCTTATACAAACCCACACCCTTAAAGTTCAAATCACTGCCTCCATTCTGCCGAAACTGACATGTAATCAAACATTCTACTTAGGGCGCTTGGTGCACCCTGGGTGTGACCAAGAGGCTCAGTGCACTGATTACACATGCTCCAACTTCCTCACTAGTGAGTCACCGCACTGGGTTGCTTTAAAGTGAGCACTTTGTGCAGATAACACATAGGCCAGGCAGTGAGGGAGGCTGGCATGCAGAACCGGTGAACAGCACGGTGCTCTGAGCCTCTTTGACATGCCCAGGGTGCACCGACCACCCGAATTAGCATATCTGAATTAACTTAATTTCTGAAGAATGGAAGCAGAGATTAGAACACAATGGCCCTGATTTATTAAGACTGCGGGTTTGTAAGCCAGTACTAATGAACGCAGCACACCAAATTTATAAAGACACTTGTGTTTGTAATGAATTTTGTGCACCTTCCAAACTGCCATGTGGCACCGCCAGAAAAGTACTGCAGCCAGGCCCCAAGTGCTGACATACATTTTTACATAACGCATGCCATTTTTGTTTTGTAAATGATGATAAATTTGTCAGACTTTTGGTCCCACCCTGTCTCATCCGAGCTCCGCTCACTTTTCAAAAAGTTGGGAGCAAATCTGATCAGGCCGAAAAGGTAATGACCATTCTTCTTTTTTTTTCATTTCCACCTGCTGTTTAGCAAATATAATGCTTTGATTATTTTAATTGTTATGGCCATATGAGGCTTTGTTTTATTCACAAGAAATATTATTTTCAGCTCTCTTTGATGGTATTTATCATTTATTATTTAATTTTATTTTATTTTTGTTGAGCAAAAAATGTCTACATCTGTTTTTTTTACTTAATGTGTCAGTTTATGTTTTTAATTATTATGTACACAATATAATGTATTTTATACTTAATAATGATATGAATGTGGCTGTGGACTTTAGTATTTTTTTTTTTATTTTTTTTTCTATTAAAGGATAATTTTTCATTATGTATAGATATTATACATCTTTTTTACATTATATCTTCTATATTTTACTTATAGTATATTAAAACTACTAATGTATAATGACTATTCTCTGTGTCCCTACACTTTTGTTATTGAACACACAGCTCTGAAGTTCTTCCTAGGTCACAATGGCTGCAGTCGGGTTCTGAGTTGGGGAATTGGGGAGTTCCTGAGTTGGGGAGTCCTCTGAGATCATGCCTCAGTCATAAACCACAGCAACTAAAGGGTTACGTGCTGGGCCTGAAGCTTCCTCCAATTCAAGCTGTAATGGAGGCACTTGCTTCTCATTACGGCTTCTGCAGACCGTATGTTTGGTCCGCGTACAAAACATTGGATTGCACTCACATACTCATTGACTTGCATGGCCGAAACCCAGTCTAAGAAAAAAGATCACAGCATGCCTGATTTGCATCCGTAAATCGGATCAACACAAAAAATCAGACTGTGTCTGTGTTACAGAAAAAGACATATCTGGCTGCAATAATACACCCAGCTCTGATTCATTATATTTCGGGCAGCATGAATCTAGTGACAGGTTTCCTTTAAGTCATTTTTTTGGTCTTGTCTTTACTTTTGCTCCAAATTTATCTAAACGGGCACACAATGTTTGATGAATTGGTGCAAAGTCAAAGATGCCTATTTTTGTGCTCTTTTGCTCCTTTTTTAGACCGGGGTCACATGATGGTATATTCTCTCTGAGCAGAGAGTCATTAACATAATTGATCCAATTCTCTCACAAACTCTAGTCCCAGTTTGAGTAGAGTGTCAGCTTAGTGTGATCCGATTCTCTCGCATAAGAAAGTCTTTTCACGGGTGAGGAGAAGATGGAGAACTTAATTTCTCCATCTTTTCCATTGTCTGAGTCTGTGGAAATCAGACTGCACTGGGATGACATCCAAATGCTGTCCGATGTAGACTCGGTGCGTGTCATCACACTTATGGATCCACTTGCAGCATGCTGTGATTTTTTTTCTCGTGCTGCATCGGCATGAGGAGAACACACATCAGCAGTGCCCCGTAGAACAACCTTGCTCCGAGTGCCATCGGATAAAACATAGCACCCCTCTGAGTTATACACTTGTGTGATCGAGCCCTTAAAGTAAAATGACAATCTTCTCACTAAACTTTAGAAAGTTAGTCTGCAGCTAGGCAAAAAAAATGGCAGATGTTGTACTCCATTAGGCTACACAGAATATCTCTGCTCAAAAATTTTACTGCAATTCGAAAAGTCACAAATGATGATTTAGATTCTATATAACCAAAACCACAATGCTGAACCAAAAAGAAAAAGAGCAGTCATCACCAAGTAAATGGAATAGTGAATAAGGCGCATGTAAAAATAAGTCACGGTTAGAACAATTTTAACTCCAGAATAAAGATAAAAAAGCAATTCTGCATAAGCGCTTAAGTCTTCATTCATTCTTTTTTCTTACTATATTTTTTGCAGAGGCCAGAAAGAAGAAGAAAAAAGAGAAGCGTTCCACTCCTGAAAGTCCAGGCCTGCAACGGTCCAAGACGTTCATGAACTTATTTTTTAAGGGCGGACTTGGAAAACAAAATGGAACCAACAGTAAGGAAACTTATATTCCGGATTCTAAGAGAAGAAGCAAGTCCCCTTCACACGGCGATTCAGAGAAAGGTATTACTGAGATTTGCTTCCTTTCATGGTCCCCAAATCTTTGTAAATTACAATTAGTATATGGTGTATTGACACAAAGCAGTTTTCATTAAGATCAGAATGACTTTGCGCCTTTGTAGCGACAACGGTCAGCAATGACTATATATATGTAGGTGAATGATGTTATATTTGTGCCAGGATGTCTTAATTAGCTGGGAAAAATCATTTCTCGGCAATTGCTTATTGGTAATTGTTTTGCATTTTATATACATTGTGCTTTGTAATGCTATTTCATATTTTACTGCTTGCTCATGACTGTAGCTAGGAACAACATTGCGATTTCTTTGAAATTGAGCTCTCCTTATAGAGGATGTCCATTGCAATCCCATCTTGTAATTAGGCTCCCCCAGTCCGCAGTTGGGCCCCCTTTCTATCAGCTGTATTCTAAGAGGGAGTTTGCCAGCAAGGGGCCCATTAGGACCCTGATTCATTAGACTTTTTTAGCCCAATTCATCATTGTATTGTAGAGTTCAGCCTGTTTTTGTAACACTGTAATGGTCTTCAATAAAGAAGGGTGGCCTCAAACTGTCCCTGGAACAGGGACCCTAAATATCCCTGTCCCTGGGGTACTCTTAAAGGTAGGTCTGAGTCTCCCACCTTACTATGCTCCTATTAAGGTCCTAAGCTGTCTTCTCCCCCTGGGAGGCCTGTGACAGATATACTAGTGTATAAACACGTAAGACAAACAGGGATAACATAAATCAACTTACATACAAAAAACACCAAGGTAGAGAGGAATAAAGGGAAGGATAGGAATGAACAAAATGAAATGGGATTAGGATAATGGAGAAAGCATACACACAAAAACAGCACACAACAATCTCCAGCAGCAACTATGAACTCCAACTTCAGCACATCAACTACAACAAAACCAGAGCACATGTTTTGAAGAGGAAAAAAGGAGGGCTATTTAGCACTAAATAGTGGTAAAGAACCCAAAGCCTGCAAAAAGGGCCACCCACTCCATACTTATGATGAAGACAAAGAGGATAAAGGAGTATAACGGGTATACAAGTTTATTAAATATACAAAGTGTAAATACATACATTAAACCACATGAAAATAGAATGTTTACAAAAGTTTAAATACAAAGTGCATAAGGATGGAAAACGGAAACAGGTATCCCACCGGTGTGCGGAGCCCAAGTAATGGACCAGTCTGAAAAAATCAGCAGACTGGTAATGTGCAAAGCCGCAAGGAGCCACCTTACTAATAAGTGCAGTAGAGTGACAGACAGTCACTAGTAATAAGCAATGAAAGATGGCGCTTACCGCAAATAGGGTGGGCTGTCCAGAACACCGGACTGGAACCAGGATACAGAGACCCCTGTACCCCTGCGGTAAGCGCCATCTTTCATTGCTTATTACTTAATTTACTTTACATGCTGAACTTGTGACCTCCAGTCATTTACCTTAGGTGTGCTATGTGGTGCCTGTTACCTGTATCGGTCTTTCATATAGTTACTTGAATATTATCCTTGTTGATATTAAATATTATGTACCCTTTGTATTTTATGATGGTAACCAAATAAATGTTAATATATTTTATACTCTAAATGGCAGTTGCGTAAACTCCTTTGTCAGATTATATATATATCCTTTCCCTCATATGTTGGAATGGAAGGGGACTGGCTTATCTATGGAAATTAGGAATCAGCCTGCCCCCTTCCCTCACTGCTCAGGTAACCTGTCCACACTGGCAATGCACAGAGCCTGGGATCTGGCCTGGAGCAGCGACTGGTGAATAGAGGATCTGAGTTAATAGACCAAACTTACCATTTATACATCATTTACCTGTATTTTAATGGCCTGGAAAAGAAAACCTTTAATTTAGAAAGTAATAAAGGTTAATAAACTGTGCAAATCCAAAAAGGAAAAAAATGGCAAATTCATCCCTGCTACATCTATAATTACATGTTATTTTCTGAATAGAATCATTTTTGATGATTTCAGGAATTTCAGGAATATGTTTCTTGGTACGATTGTCTACCATACGTTGTTTTCCAGCAGCAGCCTTGTCACACATTATTGTCACTGTGACACCTTACTCCAAGGAAAGCCTGTCACCGCTAAGAAGGATTTAGTCACCAATCCAATTTATCCTTCTTGTAATCTGATCCTATATTTGAATGGTCCCCAAATCCTGCTGAGATTACCTTTAGTGAACCTGAGCTTCAGAAAGAAATCGCCTATTGTTTCAGATTGTGCAGGATTTCCTGTATTAGGGTATCACATTTGAGTGCGAAAAAAAAATTATAATATTTTGCGGAATTTCACAGTGTTAGGCCGCCTACTGTATGTGTGATCTGTCGTGATCTGTCAACACTGAAATTGCTGCACAAAGAAAATCGTGAAATTAAGGAAATCAGAGGATGGATAGACATGTTGATGATATTCAATTGATGAAAAAAATGGAAAAACAATCCCGATATCTTGATTTATATAGTATGAAGTATGAGTGCAGAAATCCACACACTTACACACCTGTGGCTGCTATCAATGAGGTAATTAATGGTCGTCTGCGGAATGTTCTGCAGCGCTGAATGCACTTGGGGAAATCATCAAGATCCTCTGCTGGCAGCTCCTCCCTTTGCAATTGCTGACCAACGACATCCCAGATGTGCTCAATGGGAGACAATTCTGGAGACGTGTTGCTCACTTCATACTGAATAAATCGAGATGTTTTGAATACTTTTTTCTTTATTTGCAGATCAGTAACCTGTCTATCTATCCTGATTTTCAATACAGTGACCTTTCCTTCTTGTTGTTGCAGATTCAGTGTTGAGGAGGCGGCAATGTAATCGCTCTTACGCCAGTTATTGGCCTGTGTAAAGATAGCATCAATCATCAAACAAATGAGCATAACGCTGGTTCGTCGGATGATTGTATTGTTCTTGCTAGCATTAATATCATTGTTGAAATGACAGAAAAACGACATTTGTATATTAAAATCATTGTTGTCAGCAGCACATCGTCCTGTGTAAACAGATGTGCTGCTGATAACAAGGATACCCTATGCACACATAATCATCAGATTAGCAATCGATTAGGGGCATAGAACTCTGGGCGCCTGATATACTTCTTTGTAGCCAGTCAGCAGTCATTTAAGGCTATGGTACATGTAAATGAACACTTATGCCCATGCTCTTTTTGAATTAAAAGTGTTCATCTTCATGGCTGTTAGAATTTCAGAAATATCAGTATATATTAATTAATTATTAATTTATAATAAGTAATATAATGGTTTAAATATAAGAAATTGACTCTTGACAATCAGTGTACAGTGGCTTGCGAAAGTATTCACCTCGTTGGCATATTTCCTATTTTGCTGCCTAACAACCTGGAATTTCTCTGTTTTTGTTTTTGAGGGTTTGCATCAGTTCATGTAAAGAACATGCCTAAAACTGTGAACATTTTGTTTTCTTTTTATTGTCAAGCAAACAACAGATAGGACAAAATAACTGAAAACTTCAGTGTGCATAACTATTCACCTCCCTAAAGTCAGTACTTTGCAGAGCCTCCTTTTGCGGCAATTACAGCTGCAAGTCACTTTGGATACGTCTGTATGAGCTTTCCACATCTTGCCACTGCGATTTTTGCCTATTCCTCAAGGCAAAACTGCTCCAGCTTTTTCAAGTTGGATGGTTTCCTCTGATGAACAGCAGTCTTCAAGTCTGAGTACAGATACACAATTGGATTAAGGTCTGGACTTTGTGTAGGCCACTACAAAACATTTACACATTTCCCCTTAAAATACCTCGAGGGTTGCTTTAGCAGTATGCTTTGGTTCATTTTCTTGTTGGAAGGTGAACCTCCATCCCAGTATCAAATCACTCACAGACCGAAATAGGTTTTGCTGAAGAATATCCATGTATTTCGCACCATCCGTCTTCACCTAGACCATTTCCCCTGTCTATGCTGCTGCCACCACCATATTTGACTGCTGGCATATTGTTCTTGGTGTTATGAGCTATGTTGGTTTAATGCCAGACATAGCGTTTACCTTGGTGGCTAAAAAGCTCAATTTTGGTCTCATCTGATCACAGCACCTTCCTCCATACATTTGGATAGTCTCCCACATGGCTTTTTGCAAACTCAAAATGAGTCTTACAATTTTAGTGTGTGAGTAAAGGCTTTTTTCTGTCCACTCTTTCATAAAAGCCTCCTCTATGGAGTGTATGGCTTTTTGTGGCCGTAAGGACAGTTACTCCATTCTCTGCTTGGTATCTCTGCACGTCCTCCAGGGTTACGTTTGGTCTCTGTGCTGCGTCTCTGTTTAATGCCCTCCTTGCCCGGGCTGAGAGTATTGGTGGGCGGCCCTCTCTTGGCAGGTTTGCTGTGGTACCATGTTCTTTCCATATGATGATAATGGGTTTGAGTGTGTTCTGGGGAATCATCAGAGACTGGGATTTTTTTTTTGTAACCCAACCCTGACTTGTACTTCTCAACAACTTTGTCCCTGACTTTTTTGGAGATCTCCTTGGTCTTCATGGTGTTTGGTTAGTGGTGCCTCTTGCTTAATGGTATTGCAGCCTCTGTGGCCTTTCAGAAAAGGTAAAGTGTATATACTGACCGACATGTGACACTTAGATTGTATACAGGTGGACGTCCTGTCACTAAGTATGTGATTTGAAGGGAATTGCTTGCACCAGAAATTTTTAGAGGCTTCTAAGTAAAATGGGTGAAAACATATGCATATGCCAATTTTTAGTTATTTGATCTTACAAATTTAATATACGGCTATATTTTTCTTCACGTCACCAACATAGGTTTTTTAGTGCTGATGCATCACACACAGATCAGATTACAAAAATATTTAAACACAGGTTGTAATGTAATAAAATAGGTAAAATCCCAGAGAGGGTGAATACTTTTGCAAGCCGCTGTACAGTTTGCCATCCTTTAACAATGGGTTCCAGTAAGTAGCGGTAATTTGTCTTCTGCATAGTTGTAATATTATTTTTTTATTTTTTTCTAGTTAATATTGTTCAGAAATTTATGATGAGAAGCCTGAAGAAGGGTAAATCCTAATGTAATGTGTGCACACAGTTTGTCGTGATCCTGCCACAACTATATAAAGATGCAGATACCTTTTTAAGAACCTACATTCTCATACATGATGGAAGATTTTTTATTTTCAGCAAATTTACCAGACTATGTGAATCATTTCTTCACTGTAATCTATGGGTCAGCAAATCAGTTAGCCCATGTACTTGATGTGTCTTCTGGCAGCCTTGCTCAGGACATTCTTTGTTATCCTGAGTATCAACAATATGTATTTTTTTTATATTTTTGGACGCAATGATATAGAAGCGTTCCTTCTTCACAGTGATGCATCTTTGTATGTGTTGGGGCAGTTATGAGCATGCGTTCCTATATTCTTATTCATCCCTAAAAATGAAAACCCATTCTGTGACGGTATACAGTGAATATACTTTAATCAGGTCTCAAGAAGGTCCTGTCCAAAGTCAAAAAGTCTACTACTAGGACAACCCCTTCTTAAACTAAATGTTCGGTCTTGATAAAATAATATAACTGATACGTGCCTCCAGTGCCGGTTCTGTTCCAGTTATGTCAGCTCTCGAGGTCATGGGGCTGTGATGGAGGGAAATGACACCCGGTGCCCAATCAGTGCTGGCGTCACTGTCCCCGCCTACTGTTGAAATGAACACCAAGAAGTCTGAGATCAGCTGCAGCCCGGACCTCCGCTTCATGTTCAGTCTGTCCGAAGGCGGGAACAGTGATCCCAGTGCTGATTGGGCGCCGAGCATCACGTGACATTTCACCGCATTACAGCTGCGGGACCTCAACTGCTGACACCACTGGAACAGAGCCATCATGGGGGCGTGTATAGGTTTATTTATTTTATTGGGGCCAAACATTTAGTTTAAGAAGAGGTTGTCTTACTAGTGGACAACCCCTTTAAAATACACCTTAACTTACCAAGTTCTACAAGAAATCCTTGCAATTCCTAAATGACAGTCATGTAACAGATTACTTTGCTTTCTTGTAAAAGTGGCACGAACATTTGATGGTTTCAAAACACACTGGATGGGACAGAACACTTTGTGGCTGCAGGTCACATTGGTTACACAATGTGCTTGAAGGTTGCAGAATCTTAGTTACGTGTCCAATTCTAAGCAATACTCGGTCCAGGGGACCATCCCGTAATTCACAAGTCTAGGTTGCACCCTAGAGTGATGCTGTGGGAGCAGCACAGACCACCAATCTGGTCTTATGTGACATCACCAGCCACTCTGTATATATGTGTAATACCCCAGAGTTGTATTACTAGGTAAACTCTGGGTAAATTATTGTTAATAATAATAATAATAATAATAATAATAATAATCTTTTGATATAGAGCTAACAAATTCCGCAGGGCTTTACAGTTTGCACACATTATCATCACTGTCCCCGATGAGGCTCACAATCTAAATTCCCTATCAGTATGTCTTTGGAATATGTCTATTTATGATTTGCTGTTACACTGTTAGTACAGTAATAGTTAAATCCTCTTACTAGAGCAGCTGCTAGGCCAGAAGTTTAGTGGATAGAGTCCCTGAGTGTACAAAAGTTAGATAAAAGTTTTATTGTAGAGAGTTCTAGAGTTGCAAAATTGTAAGCAACATCTTGAGAGGACAGAAGGAAATCAGCCAGAGGAACATGTGAGGAGATCCTTATTCTTCCCCTACCAGCATGCGGGATAGTTATAGACTGACTGGAAAAAACCTGTAGGACATCCTAGAACTTTTTAGGCAGATGGAATTCTCTGGTCTGCACAGCACTCTTAGCCTACCCAGATACTAAACTGTGGACACATGAGGAGTGCGGGCCTGGAGAGTGGTTGCTTGAGATCAGGAGTCCTACAACATGATGAAGGTCAGAGGAAGCAGGGATGTAGGGATCTGCTGGGGAACGCCAACCCGGTGGGATGGGGAGAACCTCTATCATGTCAGTTTGGAGAACAGAATAGGCTCTGTTCACACTTGCTGAATGTCACACCTCTCATCTGCCATTTTCCCTGTATCTGTCGCTAAACGCCTGCCTGAGGAACCTTGTCATTTGCACATGTCTGCCCTGCATCATCTCTGGCTGTAATTCCTTCTTGGCTGTGTTCTACAAGTAAAAGTTTCATCTGCTTGAACAGTTCACCTGCTTCCGTCCCTTTTCTTCCTCTCCTGTCTTCCTCTGTACCAACATCACGGGGGAAGGTCGGCAAGATCACACCATCAGAGGGCACGGTAAGAAGCGACGTTTATCCCCCGCATGCCCACAGCCACGTGCCCTTATCAGAGGATCCGACCCATGCCCGGTGTACTGGAGGATAATCCCATTGCCCTGTGCTCCGGTGTGCATTACACATGTGCCCAGCAATTCCATCGGTCCTCGTGACTGTTTGGCCACCCACTACCTTTCAAAAAATTCACTCCCAACTACCCAAGACTGCAAGTCACTGAATAGACAACATAGTCTCTGTCCTAGTCCTTGCTAGCAGGGGTTACACTTGGTCCACCTCTGAGGACATTTTTTTTATTTTAGTTATATGCATTTATTTGGGACTAAAATTAATTTTTGCAAGTTAGTGTCTTTGAACATTTTACACCATTTGCCTTCTATAGCTTTTTTGTTGCTCTTTCTGTTACTGACTGCAGAATGAGTTATCGGAGTATCTGTCAGCGAGTTTGTTTGTGATGGTCTCATTAGAGAGTTTGTAGCTCTTTTATCTGTCTTTTTCTGAGCTCCATCAGCTGATTCATGACCACAAACCACATAAAAATAGGAAAACAAAAAGCCTGTAATCGTCAAACAGTGCAACAGTTTTAATAAAATCCAATTGCAAAAATTATTTTTAGCCCCAAGTGCATACCTAAAATTCAGAAAGAGGATCAGAGGGAAAATTTACTAAAGATTCGCTGACATTGGAGTATAAATCGGACAAGTGTAATATGAGAAAAAAATCGTGCACTCCTATAACATACGGATTACATGCGCAGGACACTCGTCCAACTTTTTGCAATTTTTAATACGCTGATGTGAGTAAACCCCAAGGCTCTACCGGTGATGATTTCTATAGGTGGTGATGATGGGTGTATGTATTCTTAAAGACCACTATCATTGACTATGGTTTCAGAATGAGAAATAAGGAAGATCCATCTGCTTTGTTCTAGGTAAAGATCGGACTCGTCCATTTTTCTTTGGTGCACAGCGCGATCTGAATGCTCTCTACAATGGAGATATGACTATGGAGGATCGATTGGCTGTTACCGAAGACATGGCCCGAAAGCTACTCAATGAGGATGAAGTGGCGGCAGTTCTGCGCCATTGTCGCAGGGTAAGGGAGTGATCATTTCACCTCTACACAGGGTCAGTAATATAAAGATTGGGGAAGGAGAAAACCTTTTTGTTTTTATCAAGAAAGCCAATACAGACTATTTGCTCACTCACCTCTTGTCTCAATACTGAACATGTACACAGCCCTTTTATGACATGGGGTGATATGTTATACTGCCCTCATTGAAAGTTATGGTTCCATACTTGGCCTCCATATACTTACAACTGAGGTTTTCTCTTGGCCTCCGTATCAAAAAAAGCTTGCCAGATGCCATTGTGCTTCCAGGGAAAAATATCTCAGTAATTAACAAACCTAAAGTACCCATGGCTTCACAATATGAGGATGCACTTTAAGGAACAGGGGAGAGGTACATCTGGAGAGCCACAGGTTTGACACCACTCATGGGTTTACGTGAGGGTAGGTGGACCTAGCAGTCTGGTTCCAGAACCCGTTTGGGTCACCCTACCACTGTGGCTCCCTCATCTGCTCTCCTTCGGTTAGAAGACACCATGTGAATATATAATTTATTAGTTTCTCTTCACTTATTCGCTAGTATCATCATACAGGAACAGAAATACTAAAAGAATGGCCGTTCTAAATGCCTGAAGGCTGGACATTGGGGGGACACAACAGACCATGTTGACCATAATGGGATCGTGTTTGTGTTGTGGCGACAGTCCGCTACAATATATGCTAAAGAGACTGGATGTGTATTGGGGGAAGACTGATGCATAGTAACTACATTAATCCATTAATCACAGCAGAGAAATGAGGCATAAATCAAAGAGAAAAGGGATGTACATGATGGACAGTAATGAAAAACACTGATACACTTGTAATTTATCGGTCCGCCCCCATTGAACTTCCAGCCTCATTAGCATATTAGTTTAGAATGCAGTTTGTCAGCACTTTGGGGCCTTGGGTAGCACTTTCTGGCCATACATGTGCAGTGGGGAAAAAAAGTGTTTAGTCAGCCACCAATTATGCAAGTTCTCCCATTTAAAAAGATGAGAGAGGCCTGTAATTGACATCATAGGTAGACCACAACTATGCGAGTCAAAATGAGAAAACAAATCCAGAAAATCACCTTGTCTGATTTGGCAAGATTTATTTTGCAAATTATGGTGGAAAATAAGTATTTGGTCATTAACAAAAGTTCATCTCAATATTTTTTTATATATCCTTTTTTGGCAGTGACAGAGGTCAAACGTTTTCTGTAAGTCTTCACAAGGTTGGCACACACTGTTGGTGGTATGTTGGCCCATCTCCTCTAGAGCAGTGATGTTTTGGGCCTGTCGCTGGGCAACACAGATTTTCATCTCCCTCCAAAGGTTTTCTATGGGGTTGAGATCTGGAGACTGGCTATGCCACTCAAGGACCTTCATATGGTTCTTACGAAGCCACTCCTTCGTTGCCCTGGCGGTGTGCTTGGGATCATTATCATGCTGAAAGACCCATGCACGTTTCATCTTCAATGCCCTTGCTGATGGAAGGAGGCTTGCAGTCAAAATCTCATGAAACATGGCCCCATTCATTCTTTCATGTACATGGATCAGTCTTCCTGGTCCCTTTGCAGAGAAACAGCCCCAAAGCATGATGTTACTCTTCTGGATAATCCAAATGCTCTCTAGCAAACTTCAGACCGGCCCGGCTATGTACTGGCTTAAGCAGAGGGACACGTCTGCCACTGCAGGATCTGAGTCCCTGGCGGCGTAGTGTGTTACTGATGGTAGCCTTTGTTACGGTGGTCCCTGCTCTATGCAGGTCATTCACTAGGTCCCCCTTGTGGTTCTGGGATTTTTGCTCACTGTTCTTGTTATCATTTTCACCCCACGGGATGAGATCTTGCATGGAGCCCCAGATCGAGAGAGATTATCAGTGGTCTGGTATGTCTTCCATTTTCTTATTATTGCTCTCACTGTTGATTTCATTACCCCAAGCTGCTTGACTATTGCAGATTCAGTCTTCCCATCCTGGTGCAGGGCTACAGTTTTGAATTCTGGTGTCCTTCAACAGCTCTTTGGTCTTCACCATAGTGGAGTTTGAAGTGTGACTGTTAGAGGTTGTGGACAGGTGTCTTTTATACTGATAACAAGTTTAAACAGGTGCCATTACTACAGGTAATGAGGGGTGGACAGAGGAGCCTCTTAAAAAAGAAGTTACAGGTCTGTGAGATCCAGAAATCTTGCATGTTTTTAGGTGACCAAATACTTATTTTCCACCATAATTTGCTAAATAAATCTTGCCAAATCAGACAAGGTAAGGTAGTTGTGGTCTACCTATGATGTCAATCACAGGCCTCTCTCATCTTTTTAAGTGGGAGAACTTGCACAATTGGTCAATGACTAAATTTATTTTTCCCCACTGTATCTATTACCTTGTATTTTCAAGACTTACATGGCTGTTCAGGGGGTCTAAAGTGATTTAGATTCCCTTTAAGTTCAATTGTGATCCCTTGAAGACGCTAAATATAACTATGAAAAGTTTATGCAACCCTCCTCTAGGTTATTGAGTAAAGCATTCTTATCTTTGAACTAAAGATGGCGCCAAAAAACAGTCAAAGAAATTATATTTTGTTAGTACTAATTGGTAGCAGCCTTGGATATACTTTCTTTTAGAAATAATTTTTGCCGTGAGGATATTTCATAAAGATATACAAACTGAACTCTTACTCTAACATTACCTCTGCTACCAGTATATCCAGGAAGGAGGGATTGAGGATCTCGTCAGACCATTGCTTGCAATTTTGGACCGTCCCGAGAAGCTTCTCCTCTTAAGAGATGTCAGGTAGGATTTCTCTGCTGTAGAATCTGGTAGACGAAAATCAAGGAAAAATCTTTTTCTGTCATTCACATGCTACCTTATAGAACAGGTCTGCTCAAGTCCCAGTTTTTGGATCAGTTGGACTTCCAATGCTTTTTCTTATGGCTTCTCTTTCATGAAGTTACTGGATTGATTCCTTAGTGATGAGTGAATAAATTAGAGTTTCCCTCTTCACTCCCCCAGCAAGGAGAAATCGGGTCACCAGTACCTACATCTTTTATTGCCCCCCACTATCGTGTGATCGCTGCATTACGCTGAGACCTAAGTATATAGATGATGGTCACCCTCCTTTCACGTAGGTTGGACCATTCAACAGACCCTCAAAGTTTCTATCTTTGCAAAGATATCAGCCTTCACCTAGAATTTTTGACCTCCAGATTTAACCAACTCTATCTGCCATACTTACCAACTTTTCCAGATTGCATACCTGAACATTCTTTGTGGCTCGTGAAATGCTTTGCCACCATTTTTTACACACAGTCGTTCCTCCTAGGGGATATGCCCCTCCACAGTCCTTCCATTCTCTAGCTCTAAATCTGTATTTGGATGTGGTAGCAAAAAAAGCTTCTGGAATCACTTGTTTCTGGAAAGTATCGGGAGTCTTTAGTAGCACTCAAGAGACTCACCAACTCTTCCAAGAGTCCTGGAGATTTCTCCATTTTCCAGGAGCCTTCTAATTTTCCCAGATAGTTGTCAAGTATTCTATATGCTAATAACCAAAAATTGGACACTTTCTTCAATACTTCTGTAACCACAATTCAGTACCTCTGGCAGGTTGGGGGTAATGGTAGGAAAACTGAAGTTCCCAGTCACTGACATTCTTTAAAGAGGTTATTAGAACTATAACATTGATGGCCTGCCCTTAAGATTGGTCATAAATGTTTTATTCGTGAGGATCCTACCCCAAAGACTCTTGCTATTCATCATTGAATGGCTCTGATCTGCAGGATCTGGAACAGTCACATGTATCAAAAACCTATGTGCCTGCATGCGCAAATTTAAAGGCATGCTGCGCTGTCAAGTGATCGGTGGTGGCCATTTAGATTAGAGTCCTTCTACCATATTCTATCATCTTGTGATAAAATCCAAATGTATAAAAGTAAAAAGCATCATATCAAACAATATCTAAAGTTACTGAATCTGTGTGTTTCTTTAGTGTTGTCACTGTAATGTACATTTATTATGTTTTCTATGTTATATAACAGAGGTTTAATTGCACTGACGGATCTTGGACGCTTTGACAGTATGGTTATATCCCTGGAGATGGAAGCGTATGATGCCCTCAAGAGTCGATCAGGTAAATTAGCATTCAGTTCTGATTTTTTGTTTAATTCTCTAAAACTGAGAAAGTGATAAAATAACAAAATAATTTATACTTACCTCATAAATCCTCCCCCGCTGCAGTAAGGATGACTTCCTGACCATGCAAACATGACAATTGCAGCCAAAGACTGTGCTCAGCAATGCTGTGACATACAGTGGGTACGGAAAGTATTCAGACCCCTTTAAATTTTACACTCTTTGTTTCATTGCAGCCATTTGGTAAATTCAAAAAACTTAATTTCTCCTTCACCTCATTGGGGGACACAGACCATGGGTGTTATGCTGCTGCCACTAGGAGGACACTAAGCAAAAAACATAAAGAGATTAGCTCCTCCTCCACAGTATACACCCTCTGCTGGCTCTACCCTGAACCAGTTCGGTGTCAAAGCAGTAGGAGCTCATAAATGGTAAATAATAAGGCAACATGTCAAAAACCAAAGAGCAAACCACAAGCCAACAGGCTAATAAGGTGGGTGCTGTGTCCCCCAATGAGCGTCTCGGAGAAAAGGATTTTACAGTAAGTACACAAAATCCCTATTTCTCCTTCGCCTCCTTGGGGGACCAGACCATGGGACGTTCCAAAGCAGTTCATGGCTGGGAAACAGCGCGACAGCTGAAACCTTGTGTACCACCAGGTCATATCTGCCCTACAGATGTGATACTGCCAACTGCAGAATCCGTCTGCCAAAGGCCGCATCCGCAGTAGCTTGTGAAAGAATGTTGTGATGCTTAACAAGCACGTGCAGGCTGGACCAGCCGCAGCCGTGCACACTTGCTGTGCCAATGCCGGTGCTGAATGGCCTAGGAAGCCTGCACCAACCGAGTGGAGTGTGCCTCGATTGGTGTCTGTAGGAGGCACTAGGGTCTGGCTTCAGACCCCTACGTTATTATTCTAACTTTTTCCTTTTTTACCCTTTTTTCTACGGATTCAAGGGGCGATGGGGCCTTTCAAGGTCCAGATCTCCCAAAATCAGCAACAGGCGGGCACACGGAGTGTCGTCTCCCCTTATCCCCTCCTGCAACCTCAACGCCAGCCTGAGCTCTCCTCAGGGGTGTCGGATTCCTTCAATGGGTCCACTCTCCCCACATCAACAACAGACGGGAACATGGGGTGTCGCCCCCAAGTACCCCTTCTGGAGCCAGGTTCTTCAGCCGGACATGCCAGCTTGCCTCAACAATCCTGACAAGAAAATTACCTCTAGTAACATGCAGAGGCTCCATGCGGCGTCCGTGCGGCCCCACTGCACCACTACTGACAGAAAGTGGATGGTTACTGGAGGCTAACAAAACCTCTCCACCTCCCCATCAAAGAGATGGCGGATTGAGGAGATAATCCGTGCAGATGGCGAGTGGTTTTCTATCTCCTGGTGACCTTTGCGGCCTATTTTACATTCCAGCCTCAGTCGCCCCCTTCGCGGCCTCTCAGGCGGTCTCTGATATCGCGGCCTCTGCCACTTAGCAGCATGGTCACCCCCGGACTCAGACAGCGGCCGCCGCCGTCTTTACCACGGCCACCGTCTCCATCACTGTGACGCGGCTGCCATTGCAGTGCCACGGCCACCGCCGCCAGTACCGTGCCTGCTGCCATTACCACGCCCGCCGCCCTCATCACCATGACGTGGCCGCCATTGCAGTGCCGCGGCCGCCACCATCATTGCTGTGACGCAGCCGCCATTGCCGCACCACGGCCGCCGCCATTACCGCGGCCACTCTCGTCGTGCCGCAGCTTCCGCAGCCATCTCCGCGAACAAAAAGTTAGGTCCCGGTTTCTGGACGGGTTAGGCCTAACTCTACCCACCCGGCCGACTCCGCCCTCATTTCTGGCGCCTCTCGTTCCTGACGAGAGGCGCCAAATCCACCATTAAAAAGAAAGGAGATGATTACAGTGGAATCTGTATTACTGGCTGCAAAGTTCCGCTTGCGTTGCATATGCATAAAGTGCTTCAGTGCAGAGATATGGGCATGTGTAATGGGCTAATATTCTCTGCTGCAGATCAGCAAAATCGTCCACACTGCATTATATCAGACCACACCAATGGTGTTGCGAGCTTTGGCACCACCGCAAGGGTCGTTTCTGACTGCGGACAATTACTCGTCTGTCACCGCTACACAGACTGCCGTCTCTGGAGGCACGGACATATGACCTGGGAGCACTGACTGATGGAACGCACGATTACGCCTCGTGTAATGCCCCTTCAGTTTACCTTACGATGAAGGCCCCTCTGCCATTCGAGTTTCTTCAGACAGAAGCTGACAGCAACAAAGAATGTCCAATTTTCTGGCTAACGTCTCAGTAGCTCGTCCCCCAGGCATTCTGCTGTTTTTTGGTATACGTGAGCTCCGTTTCCAGCTCCCCCGTCTCTGGGGGTTGCAGCGAACATTACTCAGGATATGAGTCTGATGTGGCTGTATACATGGACTCCCTCGAGTACCATAAGAGCTGTACAATGTCTGGAATTAGTCCTTATCTCAATGGGACCTTCAAAAAGACCAAACGTCTTTACACGGAGTTTCTGACATTGGTCAGAGACCTAGCAGTCGCTGGACAAATGATTTTCAGGGCTAAAGCCGTTAAAGCACGGTACCCCTTTGTCCACACACTAAAAAGAGAGTGGAAGGAGTCTCCAACAATGGATCCTATATTGCGGTTCACTTACTAAGCTCTACTGTCTTTGACCGACGGCTTGTCTATTAAAATCTCCACTGACCAATTTGCAATCTTCCGCAGTCAGTCTATTGAGGCTTCTGGGGCAACTCTCTTCCCTTCCCTCGCTGTCTCCTAGGCGGCCAGAGCCATGATGGTCTGAGCTAAGGCTCTAGCCAAGAACGGTCAAGACAATAGCTTGCCTCACTAGGTGGTCAGTCTGGATTACCAAATAGCCTAGGCCGGGGATTATGGGTACATGCATCCCTGGATACAGCAGATGATGACGCTCTTATAGCCCAAACGCCATTATCATCAGGGGAGCCTTATGGCTACAGGAGTGGCGAGCAGATTCCGCTTCCAGAAAATCTCTAACTCCCTTCCTTTCCAGAGTAGGCATTTATTACGCTACTGGAGGAGCTACTGGAGGAAAGAGCATCTTCAGTCGGCCCTGTCTAAATCATCAACAGGTTCACCACAAGCTGTCTTACACTAACGCAGGCTGGTCATCCGTGGGCACAGAGATTCACATCCTTCATTCAAGCTCTCTCATTCCTGAAAACGCAGACCTTCACGGTCCAAACCCAAGGGTACCCCTTCCCACAAGTTTCTCTGCTCAGAGACTCATTGCAGTATCTGAAAGACACGGAAAGGGTAGGCATCCTTCTACTCTCGTTTTTATCAGGTCTGACTTGCGGTCATTCTCGATCATGGGTCGGAAATCCTGATACGGACATGGAATTCCTGTCCCCCTCGCTAACACGTTTCCTCCGGTCCTGTCTTTTAAGGACAGAAGGAGCAAGCGGCTCCACCTTATCAGCTCATTTATGTACCCCGCATCTACAGAACCATTGTCCCGGTCCCACACACAGACAGGTTCAAACGGTTTTACTCAAACCCGTTTGTGGTTCCAAAGAAGGACAGAACCATGTGTCCCATCCTAGACTTAAATCTGTCAAACAAGTTTGTCAGGGTGCGTCATTTCAAAATGGAATTTTACCATTCTGTTATCACCTCACATTCCAATCCTTCTCAGGCCGACAAGGATGTCTCCGCTTCGCCATCGGAGATAACCACTTTCAGTTCAAGCCTTTAACCTTTGGCCTCGCCACGGCTCGCAGGCTGTTCTCCAAGGTCATGGCAGTCGTTATTTCTATACTGCACTCTCGGGGTGTGGTGATTCTGCCCTACCTAGACTACCTCCTTATCAAGGGATCATCCCTTCAAGCCTAGACTACCTCCTTATCAAGGGATCATCCCTTCAAGTGTCAGTATCACCGTGGACACTCTCATTCGTCTAGGTTGGTTAGTGAACATGAGCAAGTCCTTTCCAGCCCCATCCCAGAGGATTTTCGTTTTTAGGCTTGGACGCTTCCCGATGGTTGATAATTCCACCTTCAAGAAAGATTTCCACACTTATCCAGGAAGCTCGGAAGCTTCCCCTCGGCCGTTCTCTTTCCCTGCAATCAGCACCTTTCGCTCATCTACATCTCTGTCCTTCTGCAGCAGGCAATGCAGCGTGGGACAGATATCTGTCCTTTCTGGACAGCCTTTTTTTTGCCTGTCTCTCCGGATCAGGCGGTCTCTGAGGCAGTGGAAATTGTTGTCCTCATTGATTCGGGTAAAGTACTTCTTCCTGATCCCTCGCGGGTGTTGACCACCGACGCCAGTCTCCTAGGTTGGAGAGTGATCTTCCGCCACCACACGGTACAGGGACGCTTGCCCCTTTGGTAATCAGGTCTCCTGATCAATTTTCTCGAGATCCGGGCAATCAGACTAGTCCTTCAGCGTTTCCGCCGGCTTCCCGACAGTCATCCCCTCCGGATACAACTAGTCAACGCCACGCCTGTGGCATACATCTGCCGTCAGGAGGGCTCAGGAAGCACAGGAGCTATGCTTGACGTAGCTCACATTCTACAAGGGGCTGATACAAACCATTTACTGGTTTTCGCAGTTCATGTTCTAGGGGTAGGGAATTGGGCGCACTTTTCCTCAGCCACCAGGGCCTCATCTCAGGACACTGGTCCTTTCCCCGGAAGCCTTTCAGCACGTTTGGCAATGCTGGGTAACGCTGCATATAAACTTCATAGCCTCTACACTAAACGCCAAAGTCCCGGCTTTTCTAGCTCCATTCCGTGACCCAATTGCCCT
This sequence comes from Ranitomeya variabilis, assembly GCF_051348905.1. Classification (NCBI taxonomy): domain Eukaryota; kingdom Metazoa; phylum Chordata; class Amphibia; order Anura; family Dendrobatidae; genus Ranitomeya; species Ranitomeya variabilis. The sequence continues at coordinate 65,939,471 of NC_135235.1, forward strand.
CGGATCCGATGACCTGGTGCTTCCATGGCATCAGTTTCGCTTCCATTCATTTTTCAACGCCGTTTACGCTAATCCCAAGGGTCATCCGGGAAGATCAAGGTGGAGGGAATCCCAGTGATTCTCAATGCACCAGTCTGGCTATGCAGAGCGTGGTACGCGGATTTAGTGCAACTAGTCCCCTCCCCCAGCAGTTACCAGACCAGCCAGACCTTCTCTTTCAAGGGCCAATCTTTCACCAGAAATCCTGTTTTTTTAGCCCAGGCTGGTTTTCTCGCAATACGTAGCTTCTACTATCATTTATGCATGAAAACCTACATAGATGCGCATTTACCTTCGCATCTGGAAGGCCTTTTTTTCCCTTGGTGCAAGATCCGTGGATGTTCAACTCTTGTATTTCTATTTCTTCCATCTTGTAGTTTCTCCAGGCTGGATTTGACTCAGGTCTGACACTAGCTTCTCTTTAAGGCAAAATTTCAGCTCTATCCTTCCCATTCCACCGAAGAATAGTTTCTAAATCACGGGTTAAGACCTTCATACAGGAGGTGTTGCATCTTGTCCCTCTCTATAAGATGCCACTGGATACTTGGGATCTTAATCTGGTCCTAGGTGCCTTCCAGGAGGCTCCCTTAGAACCCCCTTGCAGGATACGTTGCTTCCCCTTCTTTCTGGGAAAAGTTGCTTTCCTTGTGGCAATGATATCCATCAGGTGGGTTTCTGAGTTAGCGGCTTTGCCTGGCAAAGCTCCTTTTCCGGTTTTCCACCAGAACAAGGCGGTGTTGAGGACGTTTCAGTCCTTTTCTTTGTCTAAGACCGTTTCTTCCTTTCATCTGAATTAGGACATAGTTTTGCCCTCGTTCTGCCTAGCTCTGGCTCATTGTACGGACAAGGTTCTCCTCTTCTCGACTAGTGAGGGCACTCAGGAAATACTTTCCCAGGATAGCATCTTTTCACACATCTGATTCCCTTTTTCCGTGTTTCCAAAGGGAAACAGAAAGGGACCTACCTGTTTCTAAGGCTGCTATAGCAGATGGATCACTTCACTGATCCATGACGCTTACTGTGCAACAGTACAGCTGATCCCTGCGAGGATCGAGGCACACTCCACTCGGTTAATGGAAGCTTCCTGGGCAATTCAGCACTAGGCATTGGCACAGCGAGTGTGCACGGTTGCGGCTGGTCCAGCCTGTACGCGGTTGTTAAGCATCACAACATTCTTTTGCAAGCTACTGCGGATGCGGCCTTTGGCAGATGGATTCTGCAATCGGCAGTATCACATCTGTAGGGCAGATATGACCTGGTGGTACACTAGGTTTCAGCTGTCGCGCTGTTTCCCACCCATGGACTGCTTTGGGACGTCCCATGGTCTGTGTCCCCCAATGAGGCGAAGGAGAAATAGCAATTTTTCTGTACTTACCGTAAAATCCTTTTTTCCGAGATGCTCATTGGGGGACACAGTACCCACCCTATTAGCCTGTTGGTTTGTGGTTTGCTCTTTGGTTTTTGACATGTTGCCTTATTATTTACAATTTATGAGCTCCTACTGCATTGACACCGAACTGGTTCAGGGTAGAGCCAGCAGAGGGTGTATACTGCGGAGGAAGAGCTAATCTCTTTATGTTTTTTGCTTAGTGTCCTCCTAGTGGCAGCAGCATAAAACACCCATGGTCTGTGTCCCCCAATGCGCGTCTCGGAGAAAAGGATTTTATTGTGAGTACACAAAAATCCCTATTTTTTTTCACAATAATGTACACTGTGCACCCCATCTTGACTGAAAAAAAACAGAAATGTAGACATTTTTGCAAATTTATTAAAAAAAGAAAAACTGAACTATCACATGGTCATAAGTATTCAGACCATTTGCTCAGACACTCATATTTAAGTCACATGCTGTCCATTTCGCAAGGCACAGATCTGGCCAAGGTTGCAAAAGAATTTCTGCAGTACTCAAGGTTCCTAAGATCACAGTGGCCTCCATAATCTTTAAATGGAAGAAGTTTGGGACCACCAGAAGTCTTCCTAGACCTGGCCTTACAGCCAAACTGAGCAATCATGGGAGAAGAGGTAAAGAAGAACCACAAGATCACTGTGGCTGGGCTCCAGAAATGCAGTAGGGAGATGGGAGAAAGTTCCACAAAGTCAACTATCACTGCAGCCCTCCACCAGTTGCGCGTTTACGGCTAAATGGCCCAACGGAAGCCTCTCCTCAGTGCAAGACACTTGAAAGCCCGCATAGAGTTTGCTAAAAAACACTCCAAGACTATGAGAAATAAGATTCTCTGGTCTGATGAGATGAAGATAGACCTTTTTGGTGATAATTGTAAGCGGCATGTGTGGAGAAAACCAGGCACTGCTCATCACCTGCCCAATACAATCCCAACAGTGAAACATGATGTTGGCAGCTTCATGCTATGGGGGTGTTTTTCAGCTGCAGGGACAGGACGACTGGTTGTCATTGAAGGAAACATGAATGCGGCCAAGTACAGAGATATCTTGGATGAAAACCTCTTCCAGAGTGCTCTGGACCTCAGACTTGGCCGAAGTTTCACCTTCCATAATAATGACCCTAAGCACACAGCTAAAATAACAGAGGAGTTGCTCCAGAACAATTCTTGACCATTCTTGACTGGCCCAGCCAGAGCCCTGACCTAAACCCAATTGGGCATCTCTGGAGAGACCTGAAAATGGCTGTCCACCAATGTTCACCATCCAACCTGACGGAACTGGAGAGGATCTGCAAGGAAGAATGGCAGAGGATCACCAAATCCAGGTGTGAAAAACTTGTTGCATCATTCCCAAGAAGACTTATGGCTGTACTAGCTCAAAAGGGTGCTTCTACTCAATACTGAGCAAATGGTCTGAATACTTAAGACCATGTTATATTTCAGTTTTTCTTTTTTAATAAATTTGCAAAAATCTCTACATTTCTGGGGGGGTTTCAGTCAAGATGGGGTGCAGAGTGTACATTAATGAGAAAAAAAATGAACTTTTTTTTAATTTACCAAATGGCTGCAATGAAACAAAGAGTGAAAAATGTAAAAGGGTCTGAATACTTTCCGTACCCACTGTACATGCCGGCATTATCACTAAGGACAGCGACTGACTGCAGTCATCATGTGCAGATGGTTGACCAACAGGACCACAGCATTGAACAGTGTGGCATTTACCAGTTGAGCAATAATTTGTTTTTCTATCACATTTCTAATTTGGGGCAATTTTCACCTTGTTCTTTTTCAGAAATGCAACAAATGTGTGTGTTTGGATCATTGTCAGGTGTAAAAGGGCAAATCGGCCAAGGGCACAGAGTGATGGCAGTATCTTCTCTTTCAGAAAGCAGTACATCTGTGAATTCATAATCCCATCAATGAAATGTAACTCGCCAACATCAGCAGAACTCATGCAGCCCCACATAGGAACACTGCCACCACCATGTTTCACTGTAGGCACCAGGCATTTTTCTAAATTCTTTATTCTAAATGCATGGTGCCTTCAGTATAGGGTGAAAGTGATTCAGTGACCAAGTTTCCTGACTGAACTCAATCAAAAACCTATGGGGAATCCGTTAGAGACAAGTTGAGAATCGCTATCCCTCCAAGGTTGTTCTAGAAGTATGGAAAAAGATAGATGTTGGAATGTGTCGCCAACTTGTTCATTCCATACCTGGAGATGTTGTCCTTAAAAATCATGAAGTTCATGCAAAATACCAGATGTAGTTTAAGATGTGGGGTGTATTCATTTTTTGCATCAACAAATTTGAGTAAAACTGAATATAAAGTGATGAAAGCCATTTGATTAATCTTGAAGTGTTTGAATTTCCACAGAGTCGCAAATATCAGGAAATTTGACTCCAAGTTGATCCTCTGTGGATCGATCTGCTCATCTCTAATGATAACTAGCTGATCGGTGGACGTTCAACCGGTATGACCTCCACTGATACAGAAAATTGAGTTTTGCAAAGCCCCTTATGAATGAAGCGGTGGCATGTGCACAATCACTCCACTCTTTCTCTATGGGCTAAAAGTATTCAGCAGACCAAATAACAGCTACGCACTATGTAAATTGTATCTGGCAATAACAACTAGTACAATATATTCTTATTAAATACTTAATTAGTCACACTTAAAGTGTGAACAGATAGGAATGAAGAACACCCACTAAACATTCCAGGACGAACGATTCTCATTTAGGCAGAGGCGGTACCAGTACAATCAGAGTTTATGACCTTTGCACAGCTGTCACTGGACCATCATAGTGAGATAGTAATGAAATAATAATAATTTTATTTATATAGCACCAACATTTTCCCCTGCACTTTACAATTGAGCAGGTATGCGTACTGAGTATATACTGTCACTGACTTAATTACTGGAGGTAAAGTCCATAAAATGTCCAGAATGTTTTTATAAAATTAATTGACCCCCTGCAGTTATTGGTCTGATGCTCACCTTGCCCCCACCGATCTTTGTTTCCTGGTCGAATGCTCAAAAAATAACAAATGGGGGAAATGCCTGCTCATCCAATCACTGAAACGAGTCACGGTAGTGGCCTCTGATTGGCTCTGTGGGCATTTCTGGACATTTCCTGTGCATCAGGGACAGGCGGAAGAAGCAGAGATCAGAGGGGACAAGGCGTGCATCAGAACAGAATCTGTGAGGGATTGAGTACAGTGAGCATTATGTTTTAAACCACTGTGAACAATTTTTAAAAAATCCATATAGTCCCTTTAATTAAGGTGTTCCTATAATGCCAGTGTTTTTAATAGGTTTTATTTTGTGTATTCATTCTAGTGGCTTCTCCTGCACTCCGGCCGGCCATGTCCAACACTCTTCCCAAGAAACATCTTGTTACACCAATTCCAGGTCAGTAATTTTTATTACTTTTAATTGCTGTACATGAGAAGGGGTTACATACAAAATACAAATATAAGTTACAATGAACAGAATAATAGTGACAAACTCGTAAGACAGGTCATTGCAGGCTGCAAGCTTTCTTGAGCAGGTGAGTTTTCAAGTTCCGTCTGAAAGTTCCAAATGTGGTGGACAACTGGATGTGTTGAGGCACAAAATTTCAGAGGAAGGGAAATACTCTGGAAAAGTATTGGAGGCGATTGGATGAGGAACGTAAGAGAGTGAAAGAGAAAAAGAGGTCTTGGGAGGACCAGAGATTACAGGTGAGAAGGTGTTAGGAGAAAACAGATTATGGGCGGCTTTGTAGTTCATTGTTAGCAGTGTGAACTTCATTCCTTCAGGAATTGGGAGCCAATGAAGGAATTTATAGAAGGAAGAAATAGAGAAGTATCAAGGAGAAAGGTTGACTAATCATGCAGCAGAGTTAAGGAAGGACTGGAGAGGTGCTAGAGTTTTAGCTGGAAGGCCACAGAGGAAATTGCAGTAGTTGAGGCAGAAGATGATGAGGGCTTGCAGTAACATTTTATTAGATATGGGATTACAAAAAGGAAGAATACAGGAAATATTTTTGAGTTGGACAACAGGGGAGAGTGGAGGGTTACTCCGAGGCAGAGGACTTCTGGTACAGGGGAAAGCATGATGTTATTTATTGTGATAGATAAATTGGGAAAGGGATTTGAGTGGGATGGAGAAAAGATAATCAGTTCAGTTTTGTCTACTGTAGTGCTGCGATAGCACACGTACGCAGTGAAGAGGCAGTGACCCACAAAGTTCAAACACAAAATGTTCCTTTAATGTGTTACTTTACACAGTCCATTTCTCACAAGTGCATAGAATTCATGTTTAGTTCACATAAACATTGCACTGCAAAACACACGGCATCTTCCAAGTCACAGTCCCTACACACAGTATATAGCACACGGACTTCTCTTTGCCCGGTTTCCGTGGGGCAACTGCAGGTTGTGACCAAGTCTCTGACACACACAGCTTCATATGTTGCAGACACTACACACACCAGTCCTCCTCTGACTAGTTCCCGTGGGTGTCCTGCACTGCTGTATCACAGTCTTTTTACTCACACAGCTTTTACTCACACTCCATTGGTTTGCGGCCACTAAACACGCTGGTCCTCCTTTGACCAGTTCCCGTGGGTGGTGGCAACGCTGTGTTAGCTGTGGATGCCAGGCGTCTCAGCTCCCCTGGCTGTTTGGCTCCGCTCTGTCCTATGTCACTGCACACCGACAAAGCTCTGCAGAGCCTCTTGCTCTGTCCTCCTCCAAACACCAGCCAGACACTGACTCTGACCCTGACACCTGACACACCCATACACTTTACTGCAGGGTTTTTAACAAACAAATTGTGGCTTCCCGCTACATGGAAAACCGGACCGGAAATTAAATAGACTGCACCATTAACATACTTCAGTCAATTTCATAACACAAAACCCAGAGCAGGTTTTACCTAAATCTGTCTTGGACAAACAGTATGTCCAAGACTAACCTTATTTATTATGACATTTAACCTGCATTGCAGTCACCACTATGCCTGTGACTGCCATGCATACCTATGGACTTCATACGTCTCCATGCACATTCTGGGGAGCACAAACAGCACCCCCTAGCTGTAACAGGGGTCACTGCCTCACACTACATTGACCTTTGGGAAGTAATTAATTTATCTGAAATGTCCACTTGCCGGGGACTCTGAATAATGTGTCAGAACAACTGTATATGTCTATATTGTAAAAGTGGCACTATAAGTCCTAAAGTCTACCTTCTTTATGCCAATCATTCATAAATTCCTGGACAGTCCATAGAAACAGGAAACACAAAAATTGATGTCTGTGATTTTCTTTCAAATGATCTTATATAAATTATTATAATTGTAATTCCCAACATTTTAGGTTATACAGAAAATGCAGCTGTGAGTTCATATTACTGCTGGTCACATAGACAAGTGTTACATCTGATCTTTTTGATTCAACAGGGTTTTCTGATGGAGTCCATAGAAAATGTCAGCTTGTCTGTCATTTTTTAAATAAAAAAATAAATAAAAAACAGGTTATCAACCCCTACCATGTATTAGTTGTGTCATTTAACAGAAACTATTGCTCCTGCTAGTAGAAAATAGCTTGTTCTTTTTTGAGAATACTTTCCAAAAGTCTAAAAAAAAATGTCAGCCATCATGATAACACCTCCAAAAATTTCTCAAAAAGTGAATCTCCTTGAGAAGACCACTTATCTAAATCACTTTTTATGCTACAGATTTTCCCTGTCTGTTGTGTATATTGAGAGGACTCCACAGAAGGACCATTTTTTATAGGATTTTCCTCTCAAGATAATTGACTGTATATTAGCAGACCTTTTTTTTTATATACTATGCTCCTTTAAAACTATTAGTTTTATCCCAAGTGCTTTATTAGGAAATATATTTAGTACTTTACTTTCTTTTTTATATCAGATCACAGAGGAGCCTTCCAGCTTAAGCCAGTAGAAGATATGATACACAATGATAAACCGCTGATAGGGGGAATGGACAGGTTGCAGGTTTCGGATTCTACAAATATAAAACGGACTCAAAAAAACTTTACCCCACTTGAAGATGTGCCAGTCGATTCATATGATGCCCAAAACATAACTTACAGTAAGTCTTCCTCTAGCAAGGCAAGGCCAAATTGGCTTCTTGCTGAACCCACAAAGTCATCTTCTGATTTATCCCAAACATCCTCGTCTCTGCCTAGTGATTACAAGTCTACGAGGAGTAGAAAAGATCAAAAAGACTCAAGTGAGAACTCAAAAGCATCGAGGACTATCCGCAGTAGATCTAGAGAAAAAAAAGATAATGCTTATTCTGTTCTCAACAAACCCAAGAAATCCAGGCCAATCTTATCTCAGATTTTCGGTGGCGTTTCCCTGAGTCCTTCAAATCTTGATATCAAGCTGAAACCTGTGAAATTAGAGATAGAGACCAATCATGTAGAAGCTGATCTGGTGTCCCAAAATGGTTTTGGTGAAGAGAAGGAGGAAGAGTATGAGCTGGTGACTGTGATGGTCTCCAAGATGAAGCAGTCTTTGGGTAAGTTGCACATCCATGACGTCTCCTAACTTTAATTTCACACACAATTTTCTGGTTTCCTTCAAAGACTAACCATCATTTTATATTTTTTTTCCATAAATCAATACTACACCTGAAAATAAGAAACTTTATAATGTATCTTATCACAGAAGTCTGTTTTTTTTGTCTCCTCTTGGCCTGATCATTCATTCTCAAAAGTCATTGATAAATTTGTATTCACTGAATATCAACTTTCCTATTATTGACACAGGAGATTACAGTTAGTGCTCATAAAGCTCAATTGAGAACTGTAAGGCCGGGGTCACACTTGTGAGTGCAATGCAAGAAACTTGCGCGAGTCTCACGCATCAATACCCGGCACTGCTGCCGCCACTCGGGAGCGGAGCGTTCAGCTGCATAAAAATGCATGCATCCGCATGCTCCGGTCCCGAGTGCTGGCGGCAGTGCCGGGTATTGATGCGAGAGACTCGCATTACACTCACAAGTGTGACCCCGGCCTAACTGTCATTTCAGGAGAACTTGCAACAGAATATTTGTGTCTGTCTCTAGCTCCTCTCCCCTACATTGAACTTTATGAGCACCGACTGCCATCTCTTATATAAGTAATGGATAGACAAATTTTTATTTTTATTAAAATAAAAATTCAAACAATGGTTACTCTTTAAATAAAGATGCATTTGGACATTCACATTTCCACTGAAAAATCGTTGGACTGACAATCCTCCAAATAAAAAAAATGTGAATAAAAACTTGTTGAAAGGCGGACACACGCAAGGCCCAAGAGGTATGAGGGCCACTTCTACCCCCAAATTAGGTGGAATTGTGCATTGTGATGAGCTATTGGACTGTACAGGGCCCATATACTGTTCTGTCTGTGTCCGCTCCAGAGCCTGTCCATTGTTGATTGATGCGACTCCCCTGCACAGGTAATAGATCCTGCACACAACATAGAAAGTGAATAAAATACAAGACTGTATTAAATCTCATAAGTCAGTTTTAAGTTGTAATTTAAGTACAGGATATAAAAACAGTCACTAGAAGGCCTAAGCCTAAGGCTTGGTGAGACAGCCTTAGATTGCTTCTCTGAGTGGTGCATACAGAAGAGGGCAACGGGATACTGTAATAATACACATACATCCGGTATATAGAAGTGTATGTGAGGAGCGCACTGACACATAACAGCACCCCTAAACATCAGTAAATATGAAACGCCTATGTGTGTGGTGTCTTCTGCAGCAACAGGTTTCCAGGGTGTTTGTATACCTCAACATCACACATGGTCAAACTCTGGCCCACAGGGTGGTTATATTTGGCCGAAACCCACACCCCTGCCTGGCATCACACTTTAAACTGAATTGGCATTTTGGATGCAGACACAGTTGAAAGCAGTGGTGGAAGATGGAGCCGTCAGCTGACACTCCCTCCGTCATCATACTCCCTCTGCATAAACAAAAACACGGAGGAAAAGAGTCCACTTCAACATATTTAGAGAACAATATACAAAAAGTTTATTAAATAATCAATACAAAAACAGAATTAAAAATACAAAACATGGGTGTATTGTTAATACCGCCATATCGCAGAAGACACATAGGAGGAAATGCGGCAATGACCAAGTCAGGGGGGAGTTCACATATACACCTTTTGGGTGGCAGCGTCAGCTCAGAAAATAGAAGGAATGTATGACCAAATACAATTACTACGTTCCACTCATATGGCGCAAATAGCCCAGAGTACAAAAGGTCATATATTCATAAGCACATGTAATTGCTGCTTACCCATTGTAAATCAGGTGTGTCCTCCCCACCTTGCTCGGTCCCCCCGGGCAATCTGACCAAGTTACTCGCACAGTGTGAATGTAAGTGGATTGTCACCCTTGACACCCTTGCCCCTAAGGGACTTAATGAACAGCTTAGCTTCGCTCCTTTTCTGTGAGAGTCCCGTGGGTTCTCCTTCGTGTTCTATATATTATTTGGTTCCAAAAATATACTTCCATAATTTTTCGGCTCTGTCCTGACATGCAGCAATATAATGAGGATGTAATGTGGAAAATATTCCATGTCCCTTGACCTGGCTGTCCTCTCTTGGGTGATTTTTTCACCACTCGCTTTTAATATTTTTATATATTTACGTCTTGTTGTGTGTTTTTCTTTTCTTTTTAGTTTTTATTAGTTATCCATGGCTACGCACTGGTGATGACGCCGCAGCAAAACCCGGTGAACGTCTCGGAATCTGAAGAGAAGGAGTGTCCTGTAGTTTCTGTCTATACGTTGTCCACGTATAGGTTCTTATACGTGGTTTATGTTTTCTTATGAATCTGCACTTTATGTAGTCTCTATACGCTAACATCATTCTTTAGTGAATGTTTGTATGAGTTGCTAGCATGTTTATATTATTTGGTTTAGTTCAGGAATTGGGGGTCTTTAGTTATTCACTAAGTTTCACTTGATATCCCTGCGCTTTTTATAAACGTGCAGGATCATAGATCATACATCAATTTTAACCTCCTTGGTTGGTTTATATTTTAGCACCGTGAGCGGACCCTTTGACATTGAATATGTACTTTGGGACTGTAAGCGACCACCAATATATAGTACAATTTATTCCCCAGTATGTTGTGGGGTCTGTTCCATTATGTATACACGGATTCACATATATGTTTCACATGTATGATAATATGCTTTGTTTATATATTTATATGTATGTTATTATTTCTTTTTGTCATCTGTCTTTTTATTGCTACGCTCCTTTTTCTCCCTTTTTCTGTCTTTTTTTGTCATTGTTTTTATGTAACTGTATACACTCTAAACACATGTGATGCGTTATTATTATTTTTTTGCATCTTTTTGGCGTCCTGTTTTTCCACTTTATTGGGGACGCCTCTAATCTATCTAGCGTTCCGGTTTACGTACATTTCGGGACGCTGCGGCGTTCTGTTTCTGTTTTTGAGCGATCTTAACTTTATCACTAAAAAAATGGCTGTAGCCATGGCCTTTTTATTGGGAATTGGTGGTGCGCATGCCCGGTGTCGTCCATCGTAGCCATCTTCTTGTGGACCTATCACTTACAAGTGGGGAGTGTCACACTTTTTGTGTTTGGAAGGTGGAGCTCCGCCTCTCATACACTCCCCACTGTGATGGCCCTATTGAGCGATGCACTCTGGACGCTACTGCGCATGCGCCGGCGTCACCGATTCTACTTCCGGGTCTATGATATAAAAACACAATGAGACACACTATGGATACACCCTGTTGAAAAAGCCACGCGAAACGCGCGTCAAGCGGGGGGACCGAGCAAGGTGGGGAGGACACACCTGATTTACAATGGGTAAGCAGCAATTACATGTGCTTATGAATATATGACCTTTTGTACTCTGGGCTATTTGCGCCATATGAGTGGAACGTAGTAATTGTATTTGGTCATACATTCCTTCTATTTTCTGAGCTGACGCTGCCACCCAAAAGGTGTATATGTGAACTCCCCCCTGACTTGGTCATTGCCGCATTTCCTCCTATGTGTCTTCTGCGATATGGCGGTATTAACAATACACCCATGTTTTGTATTTTTAATTCTGTTTTTGTATTGATTATTTAATAAACTTTTTGTATATTGTTCTCTAAATATGTTGAAGTGGACTCTTTTCCTCCGTGTTTTTGTTTATGTATTGATTTGGAGTAGTCCCAGAAGGGCACCTGAGGAGTGCCTAGAGAGAGTTGGTACTTACCACTCACACATACTGAGTATATTGGTGCTTCATGACTGTAATATTAAATCATACTCCCTCTGCGTCTGACGTCTCCGCACAGTGGGTGCGATAACGTTACGGTTTCAAACCCGCTGTGCCAAGCAATGAAGAGTTGCAGAAGACAAGCTACCGAGACTGGAGCAACAGGGGACCGGGGAGAGGTGACCATTCGTTTGTTTTAATCTGGGTCCCATTATTCTTTATGGAAGACTATGTGGGGCCATTATACTATATGGAGGACTATGTGGGGCCCATTATACTGTATGGAGGCATATATATATATATATATATATATATATATATATATATATATATATATACAGCTCTTGTAGGTATAGTTTTTTCCTAAAAAGAGGTGTTAGTTTAGTGGTTACTGGGGTCGTTCCTCACTTGAGAATAGCAATACAACTTTGTCACACAGCATGCTTGGTTTCCGCAATCTCCCTTTATCTACAGGGTGGGCCATTTATATGGATACACCTAAATAAAATGGGAATGGTTGGTGATATTAATTTCCTGTTTATGGCACATTAGTATATGGGAGGGGGGAAACTTTTCAAGATGGGTTGTGACCATGGCGGCCATTTTGAAGTCGGCCATTTTGGATCCAACTTTATTTTTTCCAATGGAAGAGGGTCAAGTGACACATCAAACTTATTGAGAATTTAACAAGAAAAACAATGGTCTGCTTGGTTTTAGCGTAACTTTATTCTTTCATGAGTTACTTACAAGTTTATGACAACTTATAAAATGTGTTCAAAGTGCTGCCCATTGCGTTGGATTGTCAATGCAACCCTCTTCTCCCACTCTTGACACACTGATAGCAACACTGCAGAAGAAATGCTAGCACAGGCTTCCAGTATCCGTTGTTTCAGATGCTGCACATCTCGTATCTTCACAGCAAAGACAATTGCCTTCAGATGACTCCAAAGATAAAAGTCTAAGGGGGTCAGATCGGGAGACCTTGGTGGCCATTCAACTGGCCCATGACGACCAATCGACTTTCCCGGAAACTGTTCATGTAGGAATGCTCGGACCTGACACCCATAACGTGGTGGTGCACCATCTTGCTGGAAAAACTCAGGGAATGTGCCATCTTCAGTGCATAAAGAGGGCAACACATCATCATGATGGTCGTCGTGGGCCAGTTGAATGGCCACCAAGGTCTCACCTTCCCTTTTATTTAGTGACTGTTTAAAACCATTGTGTGTTTTTTCGTACTTTCATCTATAACTTTTATGTAACTTAATAAATCTTGTATTTATTCAATTTCAATGGTAAAGTGTTGTGGTCATGATCTATGACCTGTGCAGAGGATATTGTGCAGGGAGGGAAAAAGAAGTGATCTGTTGGGACCATCACCTAGGTGTTATCTGCTCTTAGCTTTGTATTATGGGCATTACTATGACATTTTAATCCTTCCTGTATTGACATGGAGATGACTGCTGAGATGTGATCTCTACAGAACAGCAAATATCAGCGCATTATGTGGCTCAATGGCTCTTGTGCTAGTATCAGGAATGTTTAAATATAAACCATGAAATTAGAAGAAACAATTCACATTTTTTAGGACTGTTAATATGTTTTTTTTAATTTACATTTACTTCTGATTGCAGATTACTTGCAATGGCTGTCATAGGATATAAGATGTGTAAGGTATAATGTAGGGGGAATTGTAATTTTAAGATTTATACATATTCACATTTTATAGGTATTAGCATTTCTGGGGGCATGGAATCTAAAATTCAACCAATGGTTAAGATAGAGAAGATCTTTCCAGGAGGAGCAGCTTTTGTCAGTGGAGATCTGCAGGTAAAGATGTCTTGCTTTTGTGATATTCTACCAATACCCTGCCATTATCATTTCAATTTAGTAACTTCAAAATTCACAGATATAACCTGAAATAAGTTTGACATGGTCCAACAAGAGTCATCCGACTCTATAAATAGGTGTACATTATCAATACAATCAATTCTATAGAAATGCTCAGATGCTCGCATTAGTCACTAAAGTGGGAATGTTTTCTCTGGAGCAAATTAGGCATCATCTGGAAGTGTGATAGATGAGGCAGGGATTATCAAGTTCTGGGCAAAAATCTCATAGTTTAATCCATAGAGCCTACTGTAAACTTTGGCAGAGACATGCAATGATTATAACTTTCCTGTTATAGTTTGACAATTTAGCATGACAATGTACAAAGCTAGGCCCTTAAAAGGTCGGTTTGGCATCTATTAATGTGACTGGCCTGCACAAAACATCACTGACCACCTTCATCTGTAATTAATCTTGCGTGAATATCAAGACCTAAATCCACTGGGAACAAAACTAAACGAATACATACCTCCCAAAATTTGCATTCCAACTCTGTTATTTTTAAGCCCCCACTACTGACTAACGAAAGAAGATGCAAATATGTGTAGGTACCACTCACTTTGGGACTTGGCTGGGGTGTAGGCTAATGTTCCTGTTGCCGCATTCCAAAATTTAGTACAGGGCTTTTCTTAGTGGAGTTTGAAGTGTTAAATCTGAAAAGTTCCGTTGATATTAAAGAGGACCTGACACCAGGTGACAAGTGGCCAGTTTTTGCTCTTATTGTATTTCTGTTAGGGAAGGTTCACACGACCAATTTCTCCACATCCAAGAAAAACGGTTCTATTATTCTAATCAGATTTTGATCAGAGTTTCATCATTTTTTTCTCGTATGTGTAGTGAAAAAAAGTTTCCTCAGTCCAAGGACAAAATCAAACGTGCACAGCCTCATAGAATATCATAGGTACGAGTGCCATCCACGAAAACCACGGATAGCACCTGATTGAGAAAATCGGTGTTGTGCACGAGTTTTTTTTTCTTTTTAATCTAACACACTTCCAGAGATATGGGCCTTTTTATTCAGTGTGCCCAATATGCTAATTTTTTTGCTCTTTCCAAAAGGGCGTTGCTCACAGAGTAAATATGCAGAGCAGCCTGAAAACACGCCCCTTTAGTAAAGACCACAAAAATTTGCATATTGCACACACTAAATTAAACGACCTGTTTCTCTGGAACCGTACAACGGATTTTAAAAAATGGAAAAGCTGATTACTCAGGAGAGCTGAGGGAATAAAATATATGCAAAATATGTCCAATTTTTTTACCTAGTGGCAGGTCCTCTTTAAGGACGCTCACACTAGTGATCATTTAGGAGAGTGAGACAATTTTTTCTGACTTGTCATCCGTGTGCTGTCAATGTGCAATCCGTTTTTTCACTCCGCAATTATTAATCTTTTACAGTTTCCTATATTACAGAATTGTAATGTATCTGTAAAAATCCGATGGCACATTGATGTCTTTATGGCAGGAGATTTCCTTTTTTTAATTGTCCAATTTTCATCTTGAGTTTTTATTTGTATGGCTTCACGTTGGCACGCACAACAGCAGTGAAAGCTATTATGAGAATAAAATAATACTAACGATATTGTTTGTTTTGCTTTTTTCAAAACGCTTCATGTTCAGGTTTGATGTTCTTGGAGGTCATGCATCCTATACACGTCTCTATAAGACTTGAAGAACGTCAGAAATAATGCTCGTTTTAGGTGTTACAAAATAATAATACTAATACATAATAAAAAAAGTAAAATAAAAAAAATGAAAACGAAAAGTGAATGAGGATTACAGGGAACTTTATTTTTTTTAATAGTTATTATAAAAACTGTTGACAATAAATTAAATGAATAAATTGTAACACGTCTGACGACATTTCTAGGCTGGCTATGAACTGGTATCGGTTGACGGGGAGACGTTGCAGAACGTGACACACCAGCGGGCAGTAGACGTGATTCGCCAGTCCTACAGCAACAAACAGAGGGAGCCAATGGAGCTGGTTGTTAAAATTCCCAAGAAAACTGAACATTAATGGCAACATCCTCCCCTAATATTGTCACTAAGCTTCCAGGAACCGATTAACTGACAAACCTTTATAGCCCACCTAGGACCAGCACCATCTGTTATCACTGCAAGTGCCTAATGTGTTCCCGAGTCTTCCTGTGTATCCCTTGCACTTTCCCGGACTGTCCTATCTGAATCAGCACTAAAAGCTGCATACAATTCCTTGTATTTCAGAACACGGACCACACTGATCTTTATTTTTAATAATTATGTACATACTTTTGTAAAATGTAATAAAAGTTTTTACTGCGCTACCGTTGTCAAAAGAAGACCGGTTCTGTCTGTTTCACAAGGTCACATAGAAAACAAAGTCCCTTTCCACTCTCTTCCCCTTGATCATAGTGATTCGCGAGCTTCACTATGAGCATGCTCGGGTGCTATCTGAGTGTCTTCGGCATGCTCGAAAAATATGTTTGCGTCCCTGCGGCTGCTTGTCTCGCCACTGTCCGCCAGCCGCAACACATGCATGGATTGTATGTGTTAAAAAAAAGGAAAAGAAGAAATAACAAATCTGGAGCATTTCTTAGAATTCTGCATTGTTTTAGTTCCTCTATTATTCCTCAGGAAATGTATTCATAAATTGGGGGTTACCATTCCTTTTGTGAAAGAGATGTATCTCTCCAGAATTTGGCACAAATTGGACACAGAGTGTGTAGAGAGACGTGCATTCCCTCAACATCATGTTGTCAATTTATTCATAAATTTCTAAGGAACAATGTATCCAGAATAGTTATTTCATGTAGAATACAAGTTTTTGCTAAAACAGACAAGTCAGGAGTAGAGATTAGCAAATATTTCAATGTTCGGTTCGGATTACCATCGCCGAAATTGCAATATTCGCCGGTAAATTCGTCGAATATTCACCGAACATAACCGAACGCCATTCAGGTCAATGGGAGGCAAAAACAAAAGCATGCACAACACCTTATAACAGCCCCAAATGCTACCAAAACACATCAAATTAGGGACAGACACCAGGAAAGTGGCCTCAATTCACCCACAGTACTAATTGTAGCATGGCACTGCAGCAATCAGCCAGGCATGAGGTATCAGGGTCTGGGACAGCATTTACAGCTTTCAATTGAACGTCACAGTAAGACAAAGTGGGTGCGGGATCGGTGCAGGCCTCCTGTGCTGGGAGCCCTGATACCACATGCAACAGTTCATCCTGCTTTCATACTCCGCTACACTCAGGTGGCAGAAATATATAAATTTCTTAGACTACTATTGTCAGAAAAATATAAGGATAGTAACACGGGTAGTTGACTCCAAGGAAGTGGGGACCTGATGGTCATGGGGGCCTACTGCTACAGGCAACACGCATGAAGGAGACCCAACCAGGAATCTACACATTTACAAAAATAGTGGCAGACACCAACAAAGTGGCACCATTGCAATAAAGTAGAATTAGTATAGTGGGAACCGACACCTCTTCCACTACAGCCAATCCAGCAGATGGAGACTGTAATGGGCAAGGTGGTGAAATCACTGTTCCTTATCCCTCTGAAAGTGTGGAAGGGGCGTAACTAGGTGGTGTGTTGTGTGAGCAGGAGACATTGCCCTGTCTGTTAGGTACAAAGAGTTCCAACAAAGGGCCAAGTCTGTAATGTCAACAGATCAGAAAGTCAGTAGTAAGAGGGAATGGTCCACTGTGTCAAAGACAGATACCAGGTCCAGGAGAAGGACAAACTCGCATAGCTTTCATTTGGCAGTTAGTAGGTCATCGGTGACTTTAGTCAGAGCGGTTTCAGTGGAATGGTGCAGTCTGAAGTCAGATTGTAAGCGGTCAAAGAGGAAGCAAGAGGAGACGTGGGAGGACAGTTCAAAATGGACATGTTCCAGTAGTTTGGAGGCATAGAGGAGAAATGATATGGGATGATAGGTAGACGCGAGGATGGGTCAAGGGTGGGCTTTTTGAGGATGGGTGTGATCGAGGTATGTTTCAATCAGGATGGAAAACACCTGTTAGTGACAGGTTGAAGAGGTGGGTTAGGCTTGTGATGAAGACTGGTAAAGTTTGGAATGAGGTGGGACGTTATTCTGTCAAGTTCACAGGTGGTGAGGCAAAGTATTCAGCTGAGATGAGAGAAGAGGGAGGGGGAACTGGTGGATGCAGGAAAGAATTGAAAGTACTGAATAGCTGTTCAGAGTTGTGAGACAGGTATGATATGAGGGATAAGAAGTCGGTTTGATTTGCTGCAGTCAGAATTTGCACAGCATTTTTACAACTTTTGTTACTGGACAGGCAACTCCTCTCCCTTTCTTTGGCAGCTGTACAACGGTACGTTTTGTAGATGAGGGCCAGAAAGAACATGTGCTCCAGTAGATAGCAAGTGCTATATCAAGGGGCCTCTGCTCCTCTTCCTCCACCTTAAAATCACACACAGTACAGTCCTCAGTGGTGGCACCCCAATTACCCTTTTTTTCCCCACATCACAACTCTCCAAGCACCTAACTGACTCTTGGGAACTACAGATGGCTGAGTCTGTAGATTTCTTCACACATTGTATGCCATGGGCATAGGAATTGTACTCTAAAGAGTCACAGAGTCAAGAGGAGGAAATCATCTGCACCGATGGCCAAATTTTTTCTCACTTTGATCCATGGCCGGACAAAGTTTTGTCCAAGCATAAACCAAACCCTTATGAACAGACGTTAACACCGTTGGGTGAAGGTGATCCATTTGTATCGAAACTCAGATATTTGAGGCGCCTGTGGACTATACTGTGCTGTCAAGGCAGGAAGAGGAGAAGGGTGACTCTCAGGGCGAGGAGTGGGAGTAGCTCAGCAGAGGAGGAGAAGGAAGACGGAGTTACGTACACACAGAGTTATGCAACTATGACAACCAATGCATCCTGAGGCCCAACTCTGGCAGTGGACAGCAGCGTTCGCTGTTCTTCAATTGGCTATCTTAGGTCTTTTTTTCAGACCGGCAATAATCGAAAAAATCATGTCAAATTTTTTAAAAACAACCTAGTAGAGTAAAAAATGAAATAACTTCAGTACTACATGCATGACCTGACACATGCACAATCAACATGTGCTAATCTGGGAATGTCACTGTGCTAAAACGCAGACTAGCGGGTCTCGCCAACCACCGTCCACCCCATCACCCGCATCTTCTGATTCTTCCTCACCGTGGCAAGCGTTGTCACACAGGTCTCCGGCCGAAGAACCTCCACTTGTTTACCCCTTACAGTTGGGGTGACTGAGAGCCTGTCAGCTGATGCGGAATTGGACATGCCTGCTGTTTTTGACTGCTCTTACATACCAAGAACACCTCATCTTCCTCAATCCACCATAACATCTCCGCCTGCACCTCTCTCACAGTCCAGCAGCTTGTTGTGTTCACCCTACTCCACCCTGTGTCAGCACAGCAGCAAACCTTCATTTGTGCAGTTGTGCTCACGTAAAAGATTCTTTACTCCTACACATGGCAAAGTTAGCTTGAATTTCACCATCTTCAATCTACTAATAATAACCTTTATTTATATATACACATTCCACGTAGCTTTACGAGTCAGCAGTTCATATAAAACAGTCAAAAATGTAAGATAAACAAAGCAAAAATAATGACAACCCTGCTTTTCAGAGCTTACAATCTACAATGAGGTGGGGGTGACACAATTGACAATTACAGATGCTTATTTACAATGATGGTACAACCGTCTTGAGGAAATGGGGAGTAGATAAAGGCTGCATGAGCCTTTGGGGTACGGCTAAGTTTGATGGCGAATTATGTTCAGGGAAGTAGAGAATATACTATATATATAAAAAGGACTTTGATTAGGGAACGTGATAGGCCGTCCTAAACAGATGTATTTTTAAGGAACACCTAAAAATGTCTAAGTTGTGGTTATACTCCTAATTTCATAGGGGACAAAGGGTACGAGGTGAGTCATCTAGGTATGAGATTGAACTGAACCAGACAAAGTCCAGATCAGGGGTGTTACCGTCTTTGTGTGTCTCAGAGTTTGATAGTTGTGAGAGGCCACGACAATTGGCTAGAGATATAAGCTGGGATGCAGTTGAGGAGGTGGAGCTGTTGGAGTCTCCCAGATAAGGGTTGTTAATTCTGAGGACATGAAGTGTGGCCGCAATGCAAAAAAGTGGCCAAGGAAGTGGGTGGGAGAGCCTCAGGGCCGGTATATAACTGTTACTCTGAGGGAGAGGGGATGGAACAGTCTGATGGTATGGACCTCAAAAGAAGAATGGCATCCAATCGGCCTGTATTTATTGGGTTAAAAACAAGACTGTTGGCAGCGAGGATTGTAGGGTTATCGTCGAGAAAGCAGTGATCGTACGGCAGTATATATGCATATTCCATGTGTTGTAATCTGGACGTGGATAAGCCATACGCTCACTATGTGGCCTCCTCGGATGATCCGTCGCCCAATCGTGCCATTGTCTGGACAATAGGGTCCAGCTGAGAGCTGTTCGCTACAAAGATCACAGCGCTTGTTTCTGTTTAACTCATGGCCTGTGATCTCTGTGATTATTGCATGGCCACTCCAATCTGTTGGCCACGGAAATTCAGTCTTTCCGCCATATGGATACAGACGGTTTCCGAAAGCTGATGGCTGTCGCATTCCCCCCAGTACCAGTTGCACAGTCACCAAACAATTTCAAAGTGAGATGTCCCCTACTGTATGACGTTAGTAACAGAAGAATTTTTTTTGTCATTCTGTTGATGAGTCCTGTATAACATTGACTAGATGCTTAAAACAATTTCAATCTGAGATCTCCCCTTCTGTATTTGGCTAGTAACATAAAATAACATATTTTTTTTAGTGTGGATGAGGCCTGTACAATCTAGAAGATTGTCCGTGGCATTGGAACACCCTCTTTTCTATAGTTGCTGCTGGTAAGGTGCAGGTTTGTTGGAGAAATATGGCCAACGTGTTCAGTGTCGGACTGGAGCACCTTGGGCCCACCAGAGGAAATAATTCTTGAGGCCCACTATGTAGCGACATAGAAATAAATACAAGACTACCAATTGTGTGGTAAAACATGCTAATATCAGGGTATAATATAAGGTAGTACACGTCTTAATTATGTAGCAGGGGTTGGGGTAAAATCATAGAGGGGTAGCCCCCTCAAAAAATATAATATCGCCCCCTCATAGAATATAATGTAGTCTCCCTCATAGAATATAATGTAGCCCCCCTCATAAAATAATGTAGCCCCCTCATAAAATATAATGCAGCCCCCCTCTCATAGAATATAATGCAGCGCCCCACAAAATATAATGCGATCCCCTCAAGTATAACGCAGTCCCCACTATAGAATATAATGTAGCACCCTCATAGGGTATAATGTAGCCCCCCTCATATAGTACAATGCAGCCCACCACAGAGTATACTGTAGCCCCCTCATAGGGCATAATGCTGCCCCCCTCACATAGTATGATGTAGCCCCCCAGAATATAATGTAGTCCCCTGAGAGAATAATGCAGCCCCACCACAGAATATAATGCAGTCCCCATAGAGTATACTGTAGCCCCCAGAATATAATGTAGTCCCCTGAGAATAATGCAGTCCCCCCACAGAATATAATGTAGCCCCCTCATAAAGTATAATGCAGCCCCTCTACACCCCCATCTTTGTCCTCATCACCACCTCCATCATTGCATTCTCCCCCACCAACCCTATCATTCTCCCCCACCACCCCCATCACTGCCCATTCCACCATCTCCAGCATTGCCTCCTCCCCACCACCATCTTTGTCCATTTCATCACCTCCATCATTGCCTCCCGCCACCACCATCATTGCCCATCATCTCCATCATTGCCTCCCCACCGCCATCATTGCCCATCACCTCCATCATTGCCTCCCCTACCAACATTACCTAATTGCCTCCATCATTGCATCCCCCACCATTATTGCCTATCACCGCCATCATTGCCTCCCCCACCATCATTGCCTATCACCGCCATCATTGCCTCCCCCACCATCATTGCCCATCTCCTCCATCATTGCATCCCCCCACCATCATTGCCTATCACCTCCATCATTGCCTCCCCTGCCATCATTGCCTATCACCGCCATCATTGCCTCCCCCACCATCATTGCCTATCACCTCCATCATTGCCTCCCCACCATCATTGCCTATCACCACCATCATTGCCTCTGCCACCATCATTGCCCATCACTTCAATCATTGCCTCCCCTCACCATCATTGCCCATCACCTCCATCATTGCCTCCCCCACCACCATCATTGCCCATCACCTGCATAATTGCCTCCCCCCACCAATATCATTGTCCTTCCCCACCACCCCTCTCACACACACAAAGCACCGCATCACTCTCTCACTCTAACACACAAAGCACCGCACCACATACACACACGCAGGTACACAGACACAGCATAGCTCACCTCCCCGCAGCAGCAGCAGCATATCCCGACAGCTTCTTCCTCGCCGGCAGCTTTCTGTCTGAGACAGCACACTGGATGATGATGTCATCCAGCTGGGCTGTCTCAGACAGGAAGCAGGACACAGGGATGTGCTGTGCTGTATGTCTGTGTGCCTGTGTGTGTGTATGTGGTGTGGTGCTTTGTGTGTGTGGTGCAGTGGTGGGGCTTTACATGCAGGCAGTGTTAGCTGCAGCCTGCGGCTTACGCTGCCTGCTATTAAAGAGATATGGTATTCACGCCTCTCCACACCCATGGGGGCATGGGGAAGCATGAATATTCATTTTGCTTTGGTAACGGGGACAGGATCCTGTCTCCAGCTGCTGCTACACTGGCACAGGGTGGGTCGCCTTGACTCAGGGGCCCCATAGCCACTGGCTGGGGGCCCCAGGTGCAGTGGGGGCCCTTGAAGCAGTGGGGGCCCTAGGCAGCTGCTGGACAGTATGCCAGCAGGTGTCAGTGCCTTGGCCCACCGGAGAATCCTTCAGTTCTCCGGTGGGCCAGTCCGAGCCTGGACGTGTTGTTGCATGAACTGATCAGTAAAAGGGCTTTGACGATGGTGGGAATGGGAACATACAACAAGATCAATAACAGGGCGGCTATGGGAAGTACAAGTTCCAGGATCCAGCCTAGAAATATTACTCATTTACCTAACACCAATTACCAGAGAGCGTTTGATGCTCGTCAGAAGATAGGTGTAACAGATGCGCGTCTCAAGCTAAGCATAAAAGATGCCCGTGAGAAATTGGATGCCAAAGATGCACATAATCTAGAAGATAGGCTCAAAACAAGTTCAAACTCAGATCTCGGCTGCAGTATCACATTTGTAAAAAAAAATAATAAATTAATTTTAATATGCAACAGCTCTGTACACAGAACAATTTCAACGCCACTAAATGAAAAGGTTGGATATAGTGGGCTGTATCACATTTATCAACAGAAAAAAATAATTTTTTTTAATGTGCTTGAGGTCTGAAGACCGCTTTATATCGCCACAAAATGACAATGTGGGATACGACAGGCTGTATCACATTCAGCAACCGAAAATATCATATTTTTTTAATGCACGTTAGGTCTGTAGATAGGTTCATATAACTATCACAACATGACAACGTGGGATACGGCAGGCTGTATCACATTCAGCAACAGAAAATATAATTTTTTTCATGCGTGTTAGGTCTGCAGATAGGTTCATATCACTGCCACAACATGACAATGTGGGATACGGCGGGCTGTATCACATTCAGCAAGAGAAAAAATTATATATCTTTTTTAATGCACGTTAGGTCTGCAGACAGGATCATATCACCGCCACAACATGACAATGTAGGATACGGTGGGCTGTATCATATTCAGCAGCAGAAAATATTATTTTTTCAATGTGCCTTAGGTCTGCAGACAGGTTCATATTACCGCCACAAAATGACAACGTTGGATACAGCAGGCTGTTTCACATTTAGCAACAGAAAAAAATTATATATTTTTTTAATGTGCCTTAGGTCTGCAGACAGTTCCATATCACCACAGCACTAAATGACAAGGTGGGATACAGCAGGCGGTTTCACATTTAGCTAGTGAAAACTTATTATTTAGAATGCTATTCTCAAGCATGGAGCACAATAGAAGCAGTGCACAACACACCTGTAGGATATCTGCCCTGCTGGCTTTGTCTGTGGAACTCAGTAATGGCCACAAAAAAAATGCTGGAAGGTAAATTTAACAGCTACACTGGACACTAGCTAGCTACACTATCTGACTGATATACAACCACCTAGCTAACTAGCTAAAATCTGGGATACAGCAGGCTTTTCCACATTTCGCTAGTGAAAAAATATTAATTAGAATGCTATACTAGTGCATGGAGCACAATAGAAGCAGTGCACAACACACTTGTAGGACATGTGCCCTATGTACTGGCTTTGTCTGAGGACCTCAGCAGTAATAGCCAAAAAAAACACAAAGTGCTAGAAGGTAAATTTAACAGCCACACTGGACACTATCTAACTATACTATCTGACTGATATATAACCGCCTAACTAACTAGCTAAAATCTTGCTGCTAACAGTGCCAGCGTCAGGAGCAGCCTCTCTGTGTTGTTACCGTGTCAAAATGGCGCTAAAACAAAATGTCTGCTATTTATATGAAGAGGGACATGTGATTTCAGCAGCCAAGTCGTTGTGTCAGGACATTGTGGGTGTTTCCTGCGCCCTGGTTGGCTAGCCGCAATGTGCACACTTAAAGTTAGGAAAATAAATGACTGCTTACAAGAATGCCGCGCCTCTGAGTTCTGCAAACCCCCTCCCCTCATCAAACCTGTGCCAAACGCTCATGATACACCACCATTATCGTTGCTATAGTGCTGAAAATACTTTTGTGGCAACGAAAATATTTTCCGACACTTTTACCGAATGTTAACGATTTTTTCCGATTTTATAAAATTTTGCTTGTGATTCCGATCATGAATCCGAATGTGCCATATTCGTGCCGAATTTATGTTTGGTGATCGTTTTCTGAACAAAATCGCTCATCACTAGTCTCTAGTGTCTACGCGTTTCACCGTCCTACTAGTAGACGAATCATCAGGAGACATCTATTTACAAATACCTATTATGATCTTAAGCCCATCATGTAATTATTATAGTATTAGAGACAATCATAAAAATCACCTATAAAAATCTACAATAGATCATAAGATTTTTTGATGGAAGCGCTTCTTCAAAAATAAGGGCATGCCCATTCTATGACGTCTGAATGCGCGCCTAACCCTAATGTATTAATTATTATCTAATCTAAACAGAGAATAGATTGATGCCGCAGTCATGCTTACGGAACGATTAAAGAATTGGGAGGAGCGCAGAGGAACTGAGCAGTGAGTTACAGTGATGGTGCCAGCCTCACACTATAACCTCATCTCAAGATCTTATTTTATGTCTGTTACACATGTAGAACGTCAAGATCTTTTATTCCTTTTTCAGGGCTGAAAATCCGAAAGAAAAAAACTCAAGGAAAAGAAATAATAAGACCAGCAAACCGACTCCCAAAGAAAAGAGCAAAAAAATAGTGATGAGGTAACACAGCAGCGACGCCTTAATTTCTGTGTTGGGGAAGGGAGAGGAGGACCCTTCTACACCAGCACTTTTACACTGATAATTGGGGGGGAGTAGTCACATAGAAATATTCACAGTATGAATATCAATATGAACAGAATGGGTCTAGTGATGAGCGAGTGTACTCGTTGCTCAGGTTTTCCCCGTGGCTGCTGAATGATTTACGGCTATTAGCCAGGCTGAGTACATGTGGGGGTTGCCTGGTTGCTAGGGAATACCCACATGTAATTAAGCAGGCTAGTAGCTATAAATCATCCAGCTGCCGTGATGAAAACTAAATCTCTGAACAGTCATAAATACTCGGAGGTCACCCGAGCAACGAGTACACTCGCTCATCACTAAATGGGTCTTTTATAGAAGACAGAGTGATTGGGAAACACATAAGATAATGATGACGTGCCACATATTGTAACAAAGAATGGTCAGGAAAGGTACAGAGAACCATGATTATATGTCTCCAGCGAATTAAGATTTCACTAAACTGTTTGTCTTTTAATGTCTTCTTGTTCTAGGTGGTGAGCCATTAACAACTCTGACTAAATAAGAAAAGCTGCCACTAAATGCCAAGAGCAAACTCCAGCCACCACCATAATTTAGGATAATTCTATTATCTATTTTATTGATAGGACTACTTTTTTTTTTTATCTTCTATATCCATAATTTTTTTTAGATTTATCGTATATACTCGAGTATAAGCCGAGATTTTCAGCCCACTTTTTTGAGCTGAATGTCCCCCTCTCGGCTTATACTCGAGTCATACCCAGGGGTCGGCAGGGGAGGGGGAGCGGCAGCTGTGTAATAATACTCACCTGCTCCTGGCGCGGTCCCTGGTTCCTGGGCACCGGCAGCTTCTTTCTGTAGTGAGCGGTCACATGGTACCGCTCATTACAGTAATGAATATGGACCCGGCTCCACTCCCTTGGGGTGGAGCCGCATATTCATTACTGTAATGAGCGGTACCATGTGACCGCTCAATACAGGAAGAAGCTGCTGGCGCCGGGGAACAGACGTGCAGGGACCGCGCCGGGAGCAGGTGAGTATAACTCAGTGCGCGATAGTCACCTGCTCCCAGTTCCACCGTCGACGCCGCTGCGTCTTCCGCTTCCTCTACAGTGACGATCAGGTCAAAGGGCACGATGATGCGATTAGTGCGCACCGCCCTCTGCCTGAACATCAGTGCAGAGGACAGGGAAGACACAGTGCCGGTCGGCGGTGGAACGGGGAGCAGGTGAATATAGCAAGTGTCGGGGGCCTGAGAGGTGAGTATGTCATTTTTTATTTTTTTAATCGCAGCAACAGCATATGGGGCAAATGTCTGTATGGAGCATCTTATGGGGCCATGTGAAGCATTATATGGGGCAATTATCTGTATGGAGCATCTTATGGGGCCATGTGCAGCATTATATGGGGCAAATATCTCTATAGAGTATCTTATGGGGTCATAATCAACATTTGTGCAGCATTATATGGGGCATATTTTAATATGGAGCATCTTATGGAGCCCATCATAAACTGTATGGAGCATTACATGGGGCGTATTTTGTATGGAGCATCTTATGGGGCCATCATGAACTGTATGGAGCATTATATGGGGCTCCTGATTCAATATTGGTATCTATTTTTATTTTTGAAATTTACCAGTAGCTGCTGCATTTTCCACCCCAGGCTTATACTCGAGTCATTAAGTTTTCCCATTTTTTTGTGGCAAAATTAGGGGGGTCGGCTTATACTCGAGTATATACAGTAGTTAATATTTCAGGATTTATTCATATGGTTATATTCATTTTTATATTTTTTAACATATTTATATTTTTATATATTCTAAATAAGAAATATATACTTTTATAGCCAATAACATCTATGGCTAATTTCCACTAGCCAATACCATCTACAGCTAACTTTCACCTGGCAATACCATCAACGATTAATTTCAACTTGCCAGCTACTCCTAGCTTACTTCTGCCAGTACCATCTATGCCTAACTATCACCAGCGAATACTATTCACGGCTAATTTCTGCCTGCCAGTTCATCGATGGCTAACTATCATCAGCCAGTACCAACAACGACTAACTTCCACCAGCCAGCTCCAACTACGCCTAATTACCACCAGCCTGTACCATCAATGACTAACTTCCTCCTGCCTGCACCAACTACGCCTAACTACCACCAGCCAGTACCATCAATGACTAACTTCCACCAGCCAGCTCCAACTATGCCTAACTAATACCAGCCTGTACCATCAATGACTAACTTCCTCCTGCCTGCTCCATCTACACCTGACTACAACCAGCCAGTACCAACAACGACTAACTTCCTCCTGCCTGCTCCAACTACGCCTAACTACCACCAGCCAGTACCAACAATGACTAACTTCCTCCTGCCTGCTCCACGCCGAACTACCACCAGCCAGTACCATCAATGACTAACTTCCACCAGCCAGCTCCAACTACACCAGTACCATCAATGACTAACTTCCACCAGCCAGCTCCAACTACGCCTAACTACAACCAGCCAGTACCATCAATGACTAACTTCCTCCTGCCTGCACCAACTACGCCTAACTACAACCAGCCAGTACCAACTACACCAGTACCATCAATGACTAACTTCCACCAGCCAGCTCCAACTATGCCTAATTACCACCAGCCTGTACCATCAATGACTAACTTCCTCCTGCCTGCTCCATCTACACCTGACTACCACCAGCCAGTACCAACAACGACTAACTTCCTCCTGCCTGCTCCAACTACGCCTAACTACCACCAGCCAGTACCAACAATGACTAACTTCCTCCTGCCTGCTCCAACTACGCCAAACTACCACCAGCCAGTACCATCAATGACTAACTTCCACCAGCCAGCTCCAACTACACCAGTACCATCAATGACTAACTTCCACCAGCCAGCTCCAACTACGCCTAACTACAACCAGCCAGTACCATCAATGACTAACTTCCTCCTGCCTGCACCAACTACGCCTAACTACAACCAGCCAGTACCAACTACACCAGTACCATCAATGACTAACTTCCACCAGCCAGCTCCAACTACGCCTAATTACCACCAGCCTGCCCTGTACCATCAATGACTAACTTCCTCCTGCCTGCTCCATCTACACCTGACTACCACCAGCCAGTACCAACAACGATTAACTTCCACCAGCCACCTCAAACTACGCCTAACTGGGTCTCTTAGTAGCCCACGTTAGGACTCTAATGAGAGGTTAGGCAGGACATGCCTTTGGCTATTATATAGTTATTGCCTCTCTCTTACATGTGGCCTCTATATTTTCTTTATGTGACTCTCTCAGCATTTCTTATGGCGGATTGTGGGTCACATATCACAAGTGACTGCTCTGCTTGCTAATAGTCCCTGATAAGTCGTCCATATTTACATCTGTTTCTTACTACTGGACAGGTTGTGCGGTGTGGTCCTTTATTTCTGACTTCGGGCGCAGGGATTTATGTGCTGGTACCATCTTCATACTGTGCTATTGTTATATATACATCTTTTTCATTTGTTATCAATACTCTGCACAATTGTATAGTATCCGGGGGAGTGCCATGGTATTATGGCCTATATATATTATAGTACGGCCAGGGTGATTTTTGTGAGAATATATTATATATAAGGTCACATTGTTTAGTCTTATGTGGGTTACTGCCGTATTAGGGGCTGTTGTGTATAGCATAATCATGCTTTTTAAATGTTTTTAACCGTAAGTGTTCATGTCACTTTTTTGTTACTCAATAAAGCTGTGTTCATATTTATGCCAGATTCGTATTGTGGTGATCCCCATATATAGGACCTAGTCTGTTTCTCTTTAGTATGCTCAAACTACGCCTAACTACAACCAGCCAGTACCAACAATGGCTATCTTCCACCAGCCAGTATGTTTTGTATATAGTGTAAATATTGTAAATTCCGTAAATAAGAGATTTATATTTTTATACCAAAGTGCTAGTTGTGGATTGTGTTCTTTATTCCTCTACAAATATTATCTGTCCTAAGAGATGTTGATCGTTCACATGCTTAAAGCTTATTCCAATTGTTAACACAACGGCTGATGTGTTAGGCTAATAATGTCGTGTGTCACAGCGCTCTGTGCGATTTGTTCAGCTCGTCCCCATACAGCAGTAGCAGAGTGATATTCCTCAGCGGTCTTAGTAATGAATAATCCTGCCGATCCCTATTGTTGCTTCCCTGTGAGCTACTCTCAACACAACATTCCCCAAGCTCTTGCTCTCTTCTCCTGCCAGAGTTAAAGAGAAAAAGATTTCCGAGGGTAAGACTGGGTCATAGCAGATAAGGAGGAGTTACAGCCAAGGCGGTCGGCATGTGCTGCTCCATTCTAATGGGGATACATGCCCCGCGGCGTCGCTCCTGCAAGTGAACTAATCAGTTAGCTATATAGGACAATATCCTGTGTGTAATCGATCTTCCAGCATCTAACTAGATTGTGCTAAAACTATGTTGCTGTCTCAGGAGGCCCCATTTACTAATCAAAATCATTTGGGCATAAAACTGTGTTGCGGTGAGAAACAAGAAGGCCACATTTCCTGTTAAAAATCATTAGACCTAATATAAAAGATCAGCCAGGAGACCCTATATGCTAATCCAATTTGTTTGTGATAAAACTGTTGCAGTGAGGAATCAGGAGGACAGATTTTCTCTTAAAAATCGTAAGACCTAATATTGTGGTTCAGCCAGGAGGCCGTATTTGCTAATCCAAATCATTTGGGATAAACGTGTGTTGCAGTGAGGAATCGGAAGTAGCGATGAGCAAATTTGTTCGGAAAACGTTTGCCAAACATAAATTCGGCACGAATATGGCACATTCAGATTCTTGATAGGATACACAAGCATTATTTTATAAAATTGTGAAAAATCGGAAACATTCGGTAAAATGTGAAGGAAAATATTTACGTTGCCACAAAAGTATTTTCTGCACTTTAGCAACAATAATAGTGGTGTATCATGAGCGTTTGGCACGTGTTTTGATGACGAGAGGGGGTTTGCAGAGCTCAGAGGCGCGACGTTCTTGTAAACAGTAATTTTTTTTTTTTCCTAATTGTATGTTTGCACATTGCAGCTAGCCAATCAGGGAGCAGGAAACATCCACATTGTCCTGACACAACAGCTTGTGTCATTGGCTGCTGAAATCATATGTCCCTCTCCATATAAAGAGCGGACATCTTGTTTTAGCGCCATTTTGACACTGTAAGGCCGGCGTCACACATGCGTGTTTTACGTACGTAAGAGCGCAGAAACTACGTATGGAGCGCCCCCACACCGCCGCAGGGCCGAGGGGTACCCGGAGCCGGGCCTCTGGGTCTCAGTCCTGGGGTTGTCACGCTGGCTAGACCCGGTCCGTGGCCCTGTCTGTCAGTGGGGGACGTCCGGTGCAATAAGTGGTGTTGTAACGGTGCAGTTGTGGGGTGCAGGTCGCGGTAAATAACGAGGACACCAGATTGCAGTCTCTTTACCTCTTTACTGAAGATCTCTGAGTCCTCAGTCCAGAATACGGCTCACCAGGCTGCGCAAGTCCGGCCGGTCCAATGACACTTCCAGAGTTCTCTTCACAGGAGGAAATCTGTGCCTTCCCCCTAGCGCTATGTGTTGTAGTCCTTCCCTGCTGTGCTTACGGAAAGTACCCCACAACTGTTGTGTCTGTTTCTTAAGTTCCCTCACAACTCGACTAGATGATGTTCTGCTAATCCTCCGTCCCTCCCTGAGGTTCAGGTAGGAACGGCACCCGTTTGACGGGTAGGCCTGGAGTTCTTCCGG
The DNA here is from genome assembly GCF_051348905.1 of Ranitomeya variabilis. Taxonomy (NCBI): domain Eukaryota; kingdom Metazoa; phylum Chordata; class Amphibia; order Anura; family Dendrobatidae; genus Ranitomeya; species Ranitomeya variabilis. The sequence goes on from NC_135235.1 coordinate 65,970,427, forward strand.
GACCCTAGAGACGCCCCTCTCCCACAATTGCCTCCCAAGACTTCATAGGTGATTTGAGTTAGACAGCCCGCCTGAGACTGACTGTCCTGCCGCTGTTTGGAGTATTGCTTGAAGCTGAATGTTATTCTACTCCCTCGGCGTTCCGGCCACCGGTAGTGCGCCTCAGTAGGATGTTGCTTCGGTCTTACAGCACGACTCCTACTGGTATTTCTCCTTTGCGTGATCCCGTTTCTCACTCAGCACAATCTATCTCTCTTCTAATCCTTTCTTGGGCACCGCCGCTACCCGGAGCAGGCACGGTCCCGTTACGTTCGTTCTCGTTGCCAAGCCTCTGTCAGGATCCCATCCCTGACAGAGACCCTACTGTATCTTCCCCTACAACACCCTCTGCCACAAGGTGTTGCCTGGTTCTAACCCAGTCAGCTTTCTGATCTAACTTCCTGCCTGACCCCCAGTTTACCCACTATGGTGGGGAGTGGCCTAATGAATAGCACCCTTAGCTCCCCCCGGAGGCCCGGCTGTGAAATGTATTGGTGTCTGTGATACCTGATCAGATGAACTCCTTCAGTGCCATCGGACGCACCATAGCTCCCCATAGTGGCGGAGCCACAGTACTGCAACGACCAGGACTCTGGGGCGCTGCACTCCCCCCTGGTTAAACACAGTACTCCGGGACTGGGAAGAAAACAACAATACAAGTTTAGCAAAAAGACATACAATTTTGTTGAGTGCAATAACAATAAGTATACTTGAACAGGCTTCCCTTTATGGGAGGTAAGGACACTTGAACGTTACAAACATGGTTAAATAACATAGCAACATGCTATAAATAACTCTTCTTACCCAACCGGGTATTCTACTAAGTGCAAAAACTGCTGAACAATACTTTAACGTTGCCTTTAAGGACATACACTCTGTATCCACTAAAGACCTTCCTATAATCACATTATAAGGTAATTTAACTTTTTCATTCTCCTTCTTTAAATCTGCAGGACCGCCTGTCCTATCGGCACCAGACCTACTGCCTCTCCTTTCTGTTACAGGACCGCCCCGTTCAGCCAGGGCCTACCGCCTTTTCAACTTCTATACACAGTATAGATCATAACATTACCTTCAGTTTTAGAAGCACTGAGCCATCTACGTATGGCTCCTAGGAGGACTCACTTCCTAACCCCTACGGGTTAACTTTCTGTCCTCTGTAACACATTATTAACTCTTTCTTTACAATAAACTAACTTTCTATGGAGGACTCAGGGTTTACCTTCTATCCCCACTTTCTATCAACATTATCAATCATCCCTTTTCTTCCGAGAAACATCATCATCATTTCTTCACAATTAACTGGTTGGATACATATAACTTTCTCATGTACATATTATCATCACTTTCTTTCATCGAACATTATTGCTACCTGTCTTAAAGCAATATCACCGTTTAAGTGCAACAATTGAACATCCCCTTTAAGAAGGGACCAAGTCTCTATGAGGTAGCATATCTTCTCAGGCTACCAGTCCATACTCATCAAAGGTTCCAGTGTGGTATCTTCACAAAGAGTCCTTTTTAAAGTAAAACCAGTAGGGAGCGCCTTTAAGAAGGTGCAACTATTTACAATAAGTTTGTATCATGCACTGTTCATGATTGCGGCAGTTCTTGATAACAGGAAACAAAAAGTGGAAAAACAAACCAAACAATTGGGATCCCGGGTCAACAAAGGGATCCCTTTTAAAAGTTAACCCTGAACGGGTTTAGCAGCAGAACAGGAAACAGTAACTATATACATATTTTAAGAGTAGTATTATCTTACTCATTCGGTGCAGAAGGTGGTTTCCTCCCGGGCCTCACCAGACCATCGGGTCGCGCTGGTGATCTAGGAAGTGGTTCTGGTCCCAGCAATGACAGGATCCCTCGCCGTGATGCTCTTTTCGCCGAGGATCCTGCACGCCCCCAGGGTACATGGTGGGTCCGGGTTCTCCGCTGCTCCGCTGGGTCAGGTTCCATTGCCTTTTCGGCAGGAGGCTCATCTTCAGATGTTGCAGCGGCAGCCTGGAGCGCGACGCACCGCTGGACACCCCGCGCCATCCAGCCAGCCTTGCCGGTTGCCCTCCTCCACCTAGTATAAGTGACAGCATCACCGGGCTCCAGGTCGCGAGCAAACCCTCTCCCGCAGGGCTCGACCTCCTCCTGGTCCACGTGGACTTGTAGCGGCTCCCCGATCTCCTGTATAACCCCTCTTCCATGTCGGGGGTTGAAGGAGACCACTACACCCCAGTGTGACGACGGGGTTTCTCCCACACTGGTCAAATCAATCTGAGCTGCAGGCTGGGGCCGGCTCCGCCACGCCGTCATCAGGTGCCACAGGTGCTCGGCCTCCGGCAAGATCCTCATACCCTGTGTGGGCAGCGTATCTTCCGCCGCGGCCGGGTTGGGAAGAGCAGGGGACACCGGAGATGGACGGATCTCCGTGGGCTGGCCTAGCCGAGTAAGCACGCGGGCATCAGCCTCTAAGCGGCGCGCTAGTTGGCGAGCCTCGGCTGCAGCTACACACTCCTCAGATGGTGGCAAGGGGGGTCGGCCCATCGGTAGCTCCATGAGGGTCAGTCCCTGCAACGTTGACGCATCTGGGGCTGTGTCGGGTGGTGCAGCCTCAGGCTGGATTGGGTCAGTCCCACGCGGTGTTCTCGGTGTCGCCATCTTTTCTCCTTCTCCAGTGTCTTCTTCCCGCGGTCTTTTTTGTGGGCGGCCCCGTCTCCATGGTCTCCACCCTCCAAACAGGATGAGGAGGCGGACCTCGGCTGTTGACGGACACGTCCTCAGGACCAAGAAATGTTTAGACTGGGCGGCCATTGTTCTTCACGCTTTCTAGCTTGTCTACGCCTACTCCACGCCCCTCTTCCTCTCCTGCGCCTCTCCTCAGCGCTGCAATGGCGGCGGTTTTGGCGGTTAATGGCACAGCACAGTCTTTCAATAAAGTACAGTCCAAGCACAATAAGTCACAGTTCCAAGGCACACATGACCTGATTCTTCAGGCTTAAGTAGATCCTGTTTGTGACGCCAAGTTGGAGCGCCCCCACACCGCCGCAGGGCCGAGGGGTACCCGGAGCCGGGCCTCTGGGTCTCAGTCCTGGGGTTGTCACGGTGGCTAGACCCGGTCCGTGGCCATGTCTGTCAGTGGGGGACGTCCGGTGCAATAAGTGGTGTTGTAACGGTGCAGTTGTGGGGTGCAGGTCGCGGTAAATAACGAGGACACCAGATTGCAGTCTCTTTACCTCTTTACTGAAGATCTCTGAGTCCTCAGTCCAGAATACGGCTCACCAGGCTGCGCAAGTCCGGCCGGTCCAATGACACTTCCAGAGTTCTCTTCACAGGAGGAAATCTGTGCCTTCCCCCTAGCGCTATGTGTTGTAGTCCTTCCCTGCTGTGCTTACGGAAAGTACCCCACAACTGTTGTGTCTGTTTCTTAAGTTCCCTCACAACTCGACTAGATGATGTTCTGCTAATCCTCCGTCCCTCCCTGAGGTTCGGGTAGGAACAACACCCGTTTGACGGGTAGGCCTGGAGTTCTTCCGGGACCCTAGAGACGCCCCTCTCCCACAATTGCCTCCCAAGACTTCATAGGTGATTTGAGTTAGACAGCCCGCCTGAGACTGACTGTCCTGCCGCTGTTTGGAGTATTGCTTGAAGCTGAATGTTATTCTACTCCCTCGGCGTTCCGGCCACCGGTAGTGCGCCTCAGTAGGATGTTGCTTCGGTCTTACAGCACGACTCCTACTGGTATTTCTCCTTTGCGTGATCCCGTTTCTCACTCAGCACAATCTATCTCTCTTCTAATCCTTTCTTGGGCACCGCCGCTACCCGGAGCAGGCACGGTCCCGTTACGTTCGTTCTCGTTGCCAAGCCTCTGTCAGGATCCCACCCCTGACAGAGACCCTACTGTATCTTCCCCTACAACACCCTCTGCCACAAGGTGTTGCCTGGTTCCAACCCAGTCAGCTTTCTGATCTAACTTCCTGTCTGACCCCCAGTTTACCCACTATGGTGGGGAGTGGCCTAATGAATAGCACCCTTAGCTCCCCCCGGAGGCCCGGCTGTGAAATGTATTGGTGTCTGTGATACCTGATCAGATGAACTCCTTCAGTGCCATCGGACGCACCATAGCTCCCCATAGTGGCGGAGCCACAGTACTGCAACGACCAGGACTCTGGGGCGCTGCACGTACGTAAAACTCGCATTACATACGGCACAATTATTCTCAATGGGGCTGCTCCTATTAGCCGTATATTACGGTTCAGTATTATACGGCTTTCTACGGCCGTACAAAATCGCAGCATGCTGCGTTTGTCAGCGTATTGCACAAAAAAAATCGCCAATGAAAGTCTATGGGGGCGAGAAAAATACGGATTCCACACGGACCAGCAGTGTGACTTGCGAGAAATACGCAGCGGTGTTAGTGAAAAGTCGGTAATTCAATTGCCGGCTTTTCATTTCTCCTGCACAAACCCGACAGGATATGAGACATGGTTTACATACAGTAAACCATCTCATATCCCCTTTTTTTTGCATATTCCACACTACTAATGTTAGTAGTGTGTGTATGCAAAATTTGGGCGCTGTAGCTTGTAAAATAAAGGGTTAAATGGCGGAAAAAATTGGCGTGGGCTCCCGCGCAATTTTCTCCGCCAGAATGGTAAAGCCAGTGACTGAGGGCAGATATTAATAGCCAGGAGAGGGTCCATGGTTATTGGCCCGCCCCGTGGCTAAAAACATCTGCCCCCAGCCACCCCAGAAAAGGCACATCTGGAAGATGCGCCTATTCTGGCACTTGGCCACTCTCTTCCCACTCCCTGTAGCGGTGGGATATGGGGTAATGAAGGGTTAATGCCACCTTGCTATTGTAAGGTGACATTAAGCCAGATTAATAATGGAGAGGCGTCAATTATGACACCTATCCATTATTAATCCAATTGTTTGAAAGGGTTAAAAAACACACACACACATGATTTAAAAGTATTTTAATGAAATAAACACAGCGGTTGTTTTAATAATTTATTGTTCTCTCAATCCATTTCCAGGCCCTCGCTTGGCAAAATAATAAACACACAATATACATACCTTCTGGTGAACCGTCTCGTCCCACGAAGTAATCCATCTGAAGGGGTTAACTAATATTACAGGCAGGAGCCCTGCTAATGCAGCGGTGTGCTCCTGCTTGTAATTCCCCGGCGAATGAATGAAATGTAGGTCATTGACCTACATTTCCTTCAGTCGCGGTGATGCGCCCCCTGGTGGATGTCCTCATATGACCTGGAGCGTGGGAAAAAGTTCCCAGGCTGCAGTTCATGAGAACATCCAGCAGAGGGCGCCTCACCGCGACTCAATGTAAGTACAGATCCAGCTTTCCTTTCAGCACCCGGGGATTACAGGCACGAGTGAGTGGTTTATCGCAGCTCGTGCCTGTAATATTAGTTAACCCCTTCAGATGGATTACCTCGTTGGACGTGATCTGACATCAGAAGGTATGTATCGTGTGCGTTTATTATTTTGCCAAGCGAGGGCGATGGGCGAGGGCAATGGATTGAGAGAACAATAAATTATTAAAACAACCGCTGTGTTTATTTCATTAAAATACTTTTAAATCATGTGTGTGTGTGTTTTTTTAACCCTTTCAAACAATTGGATTAATAATGGATAGGTGTCATAATTGACGCCTCTCTATTATTAATCTGGCATAATGTCACCTTACAATAGCAAGATGGCATTAACCCTTCATTACCCCATATCCCACCGCTACAGGGAGTGGGAAGAGAGTGGCCAAGTGCCAGAATAGGCGCATCTTCCAGATGTGCCTTTTCTGGGGTGGCTGGGGGCAGATGTTTTTAGCCACGGGGGGGCCAATAACCATGGACCCTCTCCAGGCTATTAATATCTGCCCTCAGTCACTGGCTTTACCATTCTGGCGGAGAAAATTGCGCGGGAGCCCACGCCAATTTTTTCCGCCATTTAACCCTTTATTTCAGCAGCTACATCACTGAAATTTTGCACATACACACTACTAACATTAGTAGTGTGGAATATGCAAAACAAAAGGGGATATGAGATGGTTTACTGTATGTAAACCATGTCTCATATCCTGTCGGGTTTGTGCAGGAGAAATGAAAAGCCGGCAATTGAATTACCGGCTGTTCACATAGATCGCGCTGAATGAAATCTAAATACAGAATATATATATGTGTCTCAATGACATATATATATATATATATATATATATATATATATATATATATATATATATATACATATATACTGTATATATGTTTTCCCTAACATTTGAGCACATAAATCCATTAGATGTCGGTTTTGCAAGCCTGCGCGAAAATCTCGCAGTACGGATGCCATACGGATTACATACGGAGGATGCCATGCGCAAAATACGCTGAAACACCCTGACTACGGATCAATATTTTGGGAACATTTCTCCGTATTACGGCCGTAGTACGGACGTATAATACGTGGTGTATTGTCTTACGCCAAGTGTGACGCCGGCCTAACAGTGCAGAGAGGCTGCTCTGTCTTGACGCTGGCAGTGTTAGCAGGTAGATTTTTTTTTTTACTGTAAATTTCTATTACATTTTTCAAGTATAAAGATTGAAAATAAGGACACAAAAATCCAAGCAAATATATTCAGAAACATTTTCTAGAGATTAAATTGCTGTAAATTAAAGGAGCTACAAGGCAAAACACAGTGCTATAGAGTAGTAGGGATCGCTCCCTCCAGTGGTGAAAAACCAAAATGCAAGATAATGCATTAAAAACTAAAATGTAGCTAGACTTTCTAGTAACGCTTTCGAATGGGTATATTAGACACCACTGTATGCTAGCTCCAATGATTAAACCACCAAATAAAACTTATTAAGTTAACTACATACAGTGCCTTGCGAAAGTATTTGGCTCCCTGGAACTTTTCAACCTTTTCCCACACATCATGCTTCAAACATAAAGATACCAAATGTAAATTTTTGGTGAAGAATCAAAAAGTGGAACACAATTGTGAGGTTGAATGAAATTTATTGGTTATTTTAAATTTTTGTGGAAATTCAAAAACTGAACAGTGGGGCGTGCAATATTATTCGGCCCCTTTACTTTCAGTGCAGCAAACTCACTCCAGAAGTTCATTGTGGATCTCTGAATGATCCAATGTTGTCATAAATGCCTAATGATGATAAATATAATCCACCTGTGTGTAATCAAGTCTCCGTATAAATGCATCTGATCTGTGATAGTCTCAGGGTTCTGTTTGAAGCACAGAGAGCATCATGAAGACCGAGAAGCACAACAGGCAGGTCCATGATACTGTTGTGGAGAAGTTTAAAGCCGGATTTGGATACAAAATGATTTCCAAAACTTAAAACACCCCAAGGAGCACTGTGCAAGCGATCATATTGAAATGGAAGGAGTATCATACCACTGCAAATCTACCAAGACCCGGCCGTCCCTCTAAACTTTCATCTCAAACAAGGAGAAGACTGATCATAGATGCAGCCAAGAGGCCCATCATCACTCTGGATGAACTGCAGAGATCTACAGCTGAGGTGGGACAGTCTGTCCATAGGACAACAATCAGTCATACACTGCACAAATCTGGCCTTTATGGAAGAGTGGCAAGAAGAAAGCCATTTCTCAAAGATATCCATAAAAAGTGTATTTAAAGTTTGCAAAAAGCCACCTGGGAGACACACCAAATGTGTGGAAGAAGGTGCTCTGGTCAGATGAACCCAAAATCGAACTTTTTGGCAACAATACCAAACGATATGGTTGGCGTAAAGGCAACACAGCTCATCACCCTGAACACACCATCCCCACTGTCAAACATGGTGGTGGCAGCATCATGGTTTGGGTCTGATTTTCTTCAGCAGGGACAAGGAAGATGGTTAAAATTAATGGGAAGATGGATGGAGCCAAATACAGGACCATTCTTGAAGAAAACCTGTTGGAGTCTGCAAAAGACCTGAGACTGGGACGGAGATTTGTCTTCCAACAAGACAATGATCCCAAACATAAAGCAAAATCTACAATGGAATGATTCACAAAGAAATGTATCCAGGTGTTAGAATGGCCAAGTCAAAGTCCAGACCTCAATCCAATCAAGAATCTGTGGAAAGAGCTGAAAACTGCTGTTCACAAACGATCTCCATCAAACCTCACTGAGCTCGAGCTGTTTGCCAGGGAAGAATGGGCAAGAATTTCAATCTCTCGATGTACAAAACTGATAGAGACATACCCCAAGCGACTTGCAGCTGTAATCGCAGCAAAAGGTGGCGCAACAAAGTTTTAAGTTAAAGGGGCCGAATAATATTGCACGCCCCACTTTTCAGTTTTTGAATTTCCACAAAAAATATAAAATAACCAATACATTTGGTTCAACTTCACAATTGTGTTCCACTTGTTGTTGATTCTTCACCAAAAATTTACATTTGGCATCTATGTTTGAAGCATGATATGTGGGAAAAGGTTGAAAGGTTCCAGAGAGCCGAATACTTTCGCAAGGCATTGTATAAAAAGACAGGACAGACACAAGGTAGGATGGGAGGGGGAAAGGCACAAAACCTGTAGTAATAAGGAGAAAGAAGATGCTTAGGAACTATACTGAACCCAATAATAGTCCCAAGGGGCCCACACAATGTTAAACCTGTCCACACGTGCATTCATCAAGGCCGTCATATATTCCATCCTACAAATGTCAGCTACAGTGGGTACGGAAAGTATTCAGACCTCTTTAAATGTCTCACTCTTTGTTTCAATGCATACATTTGGTAAATTTAAAAAAGTTCATTTTTTTCTCATTAATGTACACTCTGCACCCCATCTTGACTGAAAAAAAACAGAATTGTAGAGATTTTTGCAAATTTATTAAAAAAGAAAAACTGAAATATCACATGGTCATAAGTATTCAGCCCCTTTGCTCAGACACTCTTATTTAAGTCACATGATGTCCATTTCCTTGTGATCCTCCTTGAGATGGTTCTACTCCTTCATTGGAGTCCAGCTGTGTTTAATTAAACTGATAGGACTTGATTTGGAAAGGCGCACACCTGTCTGTATAAGACCTCACAGCTCACAGTGCATGTCAGACCAAATGAGAATCATGAGGTCAAAGGAACTGTCTAAGGAGCTCAGAAACAGAATTGTGGCAAGGAACACATCTGGCCGAGGATTCTTCAGAGCACAGTGGCCTCAATAATCCTTAAATGGAAGAAGTTTGGGACCACCAGAAGTCTTCCTAGATCTGGCCGTCCAGCCAAACTGAGCAATCGTGGGAGAAATGCCTTGGTGAGAGAGGTAAAGAAGAACCCCAAGATCACTGTGGCTGAGCTCCACAGATGCAGTAGGGAGATGGGAGAAAGTTCCACAAAGTCAACTATCACTGCAGCCCTCCGCCAGTCAGGCCCTTTTGGCAGAGTGGCCCGACGGAAGCCTCTCCTCAGTGCAAGACATATGAAAGCCAGCATAGTTTGCTAAAAAAAATACTTTTTTGGTGATAACTCTAAGCGGTATGTGTGGAGAAGACCAGGCACTGCTCATCACCTGACCAATACAATCCCAACAGTGAAACATGGTGGTGGCAGCATCATGCTATGGGGGTGTTTTTCAGCTGCAGGGACAGGACGACTGATTGCAATTGAAGGAAACATGAATGCGGCCAAGTACAGAGATATGTTGGATGAAAACCTCTTCCAGAGTGCTCCGGACCTCAGACTTGGCCGAAAGTTCACCTTCCAACAAGACAATGACCCTAAGCACACAGCTAAACTAACAAAGGAGTGGCTTCAGAACAACTCTGTGACCATTCTTGACTGGCCCAGCCAGAGCCCTGACCTAAACCCAATTGAGCATCTCTGCAGAGACCTGAAAATGGTTACAATGTTCACCATCCAACCTGAGGGAACTGGAGAGGATCTGCAAGGAAGAATGGCAGAGGATCCCCAAATCCCGGTGTGAAAAACTTGTTGCATCATTCCCAAGAAGACTCATGGCTGTACTAGCTCAAAAGGGTGCTTCCCCTCAATACTGAGCAAAGGGTCTGAATACATGACCATGTGATATTTCATGTTATTTTTTAATAAATTTGCAAAAATGTATACATTTCTTGTTTTTTTTTCAGTCAAGATGGGGTGCAGAGTGTACATTAATGAGAAAAAAATGAACTTTTATGAATTTACCAAATGGCTGCAATGAAACAAAGAGTGAAAAATTGAAAGGGATCTGAATACTTTCCCTACCCACTGTATTCTGTTCAGCAAATGTTGTTGAGAAAGGGGGGCGGTCTGCTTCCAATGAAGAGCTATCAAACACCTTGCTGCGGTAAGAATGTGAAGTAATAATCTAGCTCTTACCCATCCCTTTAGGGGGGATGTTTGGAAGATAAATAGCTGGGTCCAGTCCAACCTTCACAAAAAGGACCCTGCATATCAAAGCTTTCACCTCTTCCCAAAATCCGATGATCTCGGGACACGACCAAACGATATGGAATTGTGAGCCTACCTCTGAGGGCTTATCTTTTGCTTTCCGAGCTGACAATCGCTCCTATGTAGCTGAATTACAGGCTTGCTATGAGCGCCGACCACAGGGTGGCGCTCACAGCAAGCCGGCATCAACAACCATGGAGGTCTCAAGGAGACCTCAGGTTGTCATGCTGTCGCATCGCTGACCCCCGTGTGACAGGGGTCAGCGATGCGCTCATTTCCGGCCTGATGGCCGAAGCGGTAGTTAAATGCCGCTGTCAGCGTTTGACAGGATGAATCATCGCAGGATCCGTGCTATTTGGTATTAATGGCTGTTATATGAAGGATATCATAGGTGAATTAAGAGAAGCCAAACAAACCTCCTTTGTAAACTGCATACGGCCCAACAGCAAAATTGCTGTTTTCGTAATTCTGTAATGCTGTAGATAAGTCCCTTTTGTAACCTGAAAGATAACAAAAAACAAGTTATAATTTGCTCACCCAGGGGCGGTCCCGGTGTGGTCCGGTCCAATGGGCGTCATGGTCCGGGTCCGGCGCCTCCCATCTCCATGACGTCCTCTTCCTTGCTTCCTGTCACGGCTCCTGCGCAGGCGTACTTTATCTGCCCTGTTGAGGGCAGCGTAAAGTACTGCAGTGCGCAGGTGCTGGGCTTCTCGGGCTTTCCCGGCGCCTGCGCACTGCTGTACTTTGCACTGCCCTCAACAGGGAGCCATGACAGGAAGCAAGAAAGAGGACGTCATTGCATGAAGATGGGAGCCGCCGGACCCGGACCGCGACACCCATCGCACAGAATGGTGTAGATAAGCCCCTGATGGCGGTGGCCACAGCTTATGTACGAAAAAGTAGGTGACAGATTCCCTTTAATTGTCCACAATAGTGAATTCGGATGAAACAGAGCTAGCCATAATTTTTCTATTTCTGTCCATTTGTTAAAAGCCCACAGTGAGGCCCACGGGGAATCCTACGCAGATGGGCTGCCCCATAATATTTGATAATGTTAGGAACTGAAAGGCCCCCTTGTGTTTTAGGAGAGACGGGGACACGCTTGGAGATCCTATGGCGCTGACCATTCCAGATGAACCGCATTATAGCTGCTTGGAGAGACTTAAGTTCCCCCATAGGGATCCTAACTGGTAAAGTTTCAAAGTGATAGAGCAACTTGAAAAGAAGAGACATTTTAATTGAGGCTATCCGACCTATCAATGAGAGCGAGTGCAGCGACCATCTATCCAGCAATCTCCTCAAATCACCGAAAAGTGACGGACAATTGCATGAATATAGATTATCATAGGAACAAGATAAATTATTCCCTAAGCACTTAATAGCATCAGTCTTCCATCTGAATTTGAAGTTTGATTTTAAATGATCCAAGGCAGTAGGAGGAATATTTAATGGCAAGGCTTCTGTTTTAGACGTATTTAGTTTATAGCCCGAAAGGCCACCGTACACCCTCAAAACCTCTAGTAAATTGGGCAATGTAGTATGAAGTTTAGTAAGGGTCAGGAGGACATCGTCTGCAAACAAAGAGATTTTATAATTTTTGTTCCTTACCTCTACTCCCGAAATATTAAGATTTAGACAAATCATTGCCGCCAGTGGTTCAATGCACATTACATATAGTAAAGGCAAGAGGGAGCGTCCCTGATGGGTACCATTCGCAATGCTAAAAGAACAGCTAGATTTTAGCTAGTTAGCTAGGCGATTGTTTCTTGCTCAGAGAGTTTAACTAGGTAGTGTCCTGTGTGGCTGTGAAATTGACCTTTCAGCAAATTTTTTTTGCCATTACTGAGGTCCACAGACAAAGACAGCAGGGCACGTCATACAAGTATGTTGTGCACTGCTTCTATTGTGCTCCATGCACAAGTATAACATTCTAAATCTTATTTTGTCATTTAGTGCTGTGGTGACATTGTTCAGTGATTTGAGCTGTTGTGCATAAAAAAAAATTTGGGGGGGGCAGTTGCTACCTTGATTCACCATGTCATATCTCACCTTGCTATTTAGTGGCAGTGAAATTCCACAGTGTGCATAGCTCATGCACATTATTAAAAGTATATCAATTTTTTCTGTTGCTAAATGTGATACAGCCCACCGTATTCCACATTGTCATTTTGTGGCAGTGACATGAAGCTGTCTGCTGACCTAATGCACATTAAAAAAAGAAAATTATTATTTTTGTCTGTTGCAAAACATGATACAGCCCGCCTTATCCCATGTTGTCATATTGTGGCGGTGATGTGAAGCTGTATGCAGACCTAACGCACATTAAAAAAAAATTATATTTTTGTTTGTTGCAAAACGTGTTACAGGTCGCCACATCCTACGTTGTCATTTTTTGGCCGCGATATGAAGCTGTCTGCAGACCTCACACACATTAAAATATATATTTGTTTCTGTTGCTAAACATAACACAGCCCGCTATATTCAACCTTGTCATTTAGTGGTGTTGAAATTGTTCTGTGTGCAGAGCTGTTGCACATTACATTTTTTATTTTATTTTTTTACAAGCGTGATACAGCAGCCAAGATCTGAGTTTGAACTTGTTTTGAGCCTATCTTCTAGATTATGTACATCTTTGGCAACCAATTTCTCACGGGCTTCTTTTATGCTTAGCTTGAGACGCGCAACTGTTACATCTCTCTTCTGATGAGCATCAAACGCTCTCTGGTAATTGGTGTTGGGTAAACGAATAATTGTAGACTGGATCCTGGATCTCATACCTCCCTGTTATTGATCCTGTTGTATGTTCCCATTCCAGCCATCGTCATGCCCCTTTTCCTGATCAGTGCACCTAACGACACGTCGTTCATATTTGTCCGGCAAACCTGCATCTAACCAGCAGCAACTGTAGGAAAGAGGGCATTCCAACGCCACAGACAATCTCCTAGATTATACAGGCCTCATCCACACTAAAAATATTTTTTTTCATGTTACTAACGTGATACCGAAGGGGAGATCTCAGTTTGAAATTGTTTTGCGCATCTAGTCAATGTTATACAGGCCTCATTGACAGGCCCCCAAAAATTCTTCTGTTACTAACGTAACGCAGAAGCGATATCTCACGTAGAAATTGTTTGCAGCATCTAGTCAATGTTATACAGGCCTCATCGACAGGCTCCCCAAAAATTATTCTGTTACTAACGTAATACAGTAGGGGACATTTCTTTGAAATTGTTTGGAACATGTAGTCAATGTTATACAGGCCTCATCGACAGGTCCCAAAAATTTCTTCTGTTACAAACGTATAATATAGTAGGGGACACCTAATTAAAACATTTTTTAGAGCATATCTTCTTTGTTATCCAGCCCTCATCCGCACTTAAACTATTCTTTCTTCTGTTACTAATGTCATACACTAGGGAACATCTCACTTTGAATTTTTTTAGGAGCAGATCTTCTTTGTCATAGAGGCCTCATCTACACTGAAACAATTCTTTCTTCCTTGAGTAACATGATTCATAACGCCATATTTCACCTTCTAATTTTGTGCAGCTGAAATTCAGCTGTGTGCAGAGTAAAAAAATCTAATTTTTAGTTGCTAATAGTGTGCTAGCACACAATCTGAGCAACATGACTGGAAAGAAGCGAGGTTATGGTGGAAGGGGGATTAGCCTTAGTGTTCGAGGTGTATGTGGGGTACCTACCCCCAGTAGGTGTTAATGTTTCTGAAAGCACTAGTGAACCAACAATGTTATATCCTATCCAAAGACAACTGTCAACTTCTGTTTCTGAATGTTGTAGTTTTTAGTGTGCTGCATTGTTTTCACGTAATTGCAGTCTCTGATATCTTTAGTGTGGTTTATGTGCCTGCTGTTGCTGCTGCTGCTGGAGATGTTAACTCTAATTTGTGGAAATGTAAACAGTCCTGTTTGGTAGTGTAGTGGAAGATCTGTCGGTCCCTATTCTATTTCTACTGTGGTAAAATTGATGCCACTTTGATGGTGTCTGCCACTAATTTTTTGGAAATGTGAACAACCCTGGTTGGGTGTCCATCAGCTGGGTTGGTGTAGTGAAAGACCTGTCAGTCCCTATTATAATATTTCTATTGTGGTAAAATTGATGCCACTTTGTTGGTGTCTGGCACTATTTTTTTAAAATGTGAACACTCCTAAATGGGTGTCCATCTGCTGAATTGGGTATAGTGGAAGACTTTTCAGACCCTATTAGACTATTTCTACTTTGGTGAAATTGATATCACTTTGTTGGAATCTGCCAATAAATGTTTGTAAATGTGTAGATTTCTGGTTGGGTCTCCTTCATGTGTGTTGCCTGTAGGAGTAGGCCTCCGATACCGGCAGTCCTCCACTGTCTTTAAGTCAACTACCAGTGTTGCAATCCTTACATTTTTCTGACAATAGTAATCTGCAAAACTGATATGTGTGCAACCTGAGTGTGGATGAGCATCAATTTCATTTTTTTTTTGTTTTATCACTTATATAGCCCCAATAATTCAACATTCGTTTTACAGACATTTACAGACATTACTGGCACTGTCACCATTGGGACTCACAATCTAAATTTACTATTTGTATGTCTTTGTAGTGTGGGTAGAAAAATAATTACTGGGGAGTACACCCTCACAAACATGGGTAGAACATACAAACTCTTTGCAGATGCTGTCCTTGGTGGGGTTGAAACACAGGACTACAGCGTTGCAAGGTTGCTAATGTTTTTGCATTGACAACTGAACGTTTCTCTGGTTGAAAGGCTGTCACTGGGATGCAAACTGTGTGCCTCACTGCTTTCTTGTGAAAAAGGGGAAAAGCTCTGTCAAGATTGTCTTCCAGCATGTTTTGATACTGCAGCATGGGTGTGTCCCTTTCCGGTGGGGAAGCAACTGGTAAAATGTGCTTTTATATTGTGGATAGAGCACGCTGGCAACCCAGTAATCAGCACTATTTTGAATCATAACAATACAGGTAACAATAAAAATCATGTTGTACATAATGCTGCAAGAAGGTGCTCATGAGTCGATCTCTTTCATAAGGTCCAACTCCACAGTGTGTTAGTGACGGGATAACTCTCAAGCTTTCTTCCTCCATCCCCTCCTGACAACAACGGACAACATAGAGGGAATCATTATCGTCTTCATCTCCTAACTGTTGCGTGTTCATCACCTCTTCATTCTCGTCCATTTCATAGTCCATAGTCCATTCCATGTGTTCCTCCCATTGCAACTGCCTATGAGACAACAGACCTGAACTTATTTATATTGTTAACCCTAAAGGTATCCTCCTCTGCTTCCTTCTCTGCCCCCGGGACCACCACCTCCTCCTCACCCAGACTATTTAAAGTGTGCTCCAGCCTGTAGATAAAAGTAATAGTGATGCTGGTGATGGCATCGTCATCACTAACCATCTTAGTAGCCACTAAGAAAACGTGCAGAAGGGTGCAGAGGTCCTTCATCTGTGTCCACTACACAAGTGTGAATTGCGCAACATTCGTCCTACGTTGTGCCAGGCTATGAAAAATATCATACTGCACCAGCTCTCAGCGCTGCTGCCACAGTCGCTGCAACATGTGCAGAGTTTAATTCCCTGATGTGGTCATATCGCATGTCAACCGGTTAACCGGTAGTCCGAAAGATCTCTATACCAACTGAAGTGGAATGGTGGAAGTCAGCACGACGGTGGTTTCTGCAGCAGCGCATCCAGGCTGGGATAGTGGTGGAGTGTTATGATCCTTAGTGGCTTAGGATCACAAATCTGACCAGCTAAGTAGGAGAACATTGGACGAGCTCTGGGGATGTGGTAACTGGACTGACCGCAAACCTGATCCTAACCGCACACACTATAGGCAGCCGTGGAACGTTACCTAAAATCCTAGACGTCTCTTTACAGCCTGAGAAACTGGCTACCCCTAGAGAGAAATAGAAGCCACACTTGCCTCAGATAAATAACCCCAAAGTTTAGAACAGCCCCCCACAAATAATAACGGTGAGTAAAGGAGAAAGCACAAACGCAGTAATGAAAACAGGTTCAGCAAAGGAGGCCCGCTAATCACTAGATAGAAAGAGGACAGTAAAGAATCTATGCGGTCAGTACAAAACCCTATCCAAAAATATCCACGCAGAAGATTGTTGTGAATTCTGTTTTTGGCTCCCTCTGGTGGTTACTGGTGGTACTGGCTGACTTTTTGTCTTGCACCTGTTCCCATCAGGAATCTGGGAGTTTCCTATTTAGTCTGGCTTCTCAGTCATTCTAGTGCCGGCAATCAATGTTACCAGAGCACCTCTGTTGCTTGCTACCTGCTCCAAGTCTGCAATTCAGCTAAGTTGGATCTTTGGCATTTTTTGTGTTTGTTTGTCCAGCATGCATTTATATTTCTCTTGCTGCTGGAAGCTCTAGTGATCTGAAATTACTACTCCGGTGTCATGAGTTGATAACGGAGTTAAAGTAATTTCAGGATGGCTGTTTAGGGTTTTGAGGTGACCGCGAAGTCCTCTTTTGTATTTTCTGCTATCTAGTCAGAGGGCCTCTCTTTGCTGAATCTATATTCATACTGCGTACGTGTTTTCCTCTTACCTAACCGTTATTATATGTGGGGGGCTACTATCACTTTTGGGGTTTCCCTGGAGGCAAGCCAGGTCTGTGTATTCCTCTACTAGGAGTAACTAGATCTCCGGCTGGGGCGAGGTGTCTAGGGATAATCGTAGGCACACCCCCTGGCTACTATTAGTTGCGTGTTAGGTTCAGCGTCGCGGACATCTGAGATTCCATCATTCCTAGAGCTAGTCCGTTTTTGCCTGAGTCCCTGCCATTGGGAACCATGACAGTATTGCCGGACGCAAATGTATTAAAGGTATTGGCTGAAGAAAGAGAGAAAAGAAGAAGTTTCTGACACTTTTTTTTTTTTTTTTTACTCAGAAGTTCTGTCTAGCCATAATTGCAATCTGCTGCTTTTTTCTCTCCTCTTAACCCCTGAATGGCTCAGATCGCAGCTGTTGAGAAATGGATATCCAGAGTTTAGCTACAGGCCTGAGTGCTCTTGCTTCTAAGGTTCAAAATATCCAAGACTATGTTATACATGCTCCTATGTCAGAACCCAAGATTCCTATACCTGAGTTCTTTTCTGGAGATAGATCTCGTTTTTTGAATTTTAAGCACAATTGTAAATTGTATCTTTCTCTGAGATCTCGCTCCGCTGGAGACTCCGCTCAGCAGGTTAAAATTGTGATTTCCTTGTTGCGGGGTGACCCCCAGAATTGGGCATTTGCATTGGCACCAGGGGATCCTGCGCTGCTCAATGTGGATGCGTTTTTTCTGGCACTGGGGTTGCTCTATGAGGAACCTAATTTGGAGATTCAGGCTGAAAAGGCCTTGATAGCCCTCTCTCAAGGGCATGATGAAGCTGAAATATATTGTCAAAAATTTCGAAAATGGTCTGTGCTTACTCAGTGGAATGAGTGCGCCCTGGCGGCGAATTTCAGAGAAGGGCTCTCTGACGCCGTTAAAGATGTCATGGTGGGGTTTCCTACGCCCACAGGTCTGAATGAATCCATGACTATGGCTATTCAGATTGATCGGCGTTTACGGGAGCGCAAACCTGTGCACCATTTGGCGGTGTCTTATGAGCAGACACCGGAGATTATGCAATGTGATAGAATTCGGTCCAGAAGTGAACGGCAGAATTATAGACGTAAAAATGGGTTGTGCTTCTACTGTGGTGATTCTGCTCATGTTATATCAGCATGCTCTAAACGCACAAAAAAGGTTGATAAGTCTTTTGCATTTGGCACTTTACAGTCTAAGTTTATTTTGTCTGTAACTTTGATCTGTTCATTATCATCTATTACTGTGGATGCCTATGTGGATTCTGGCGCTTCCTTGAGTCTTATGGATTTGTCCTTTGCCAGACGCTGTGGGTTTAGCCTAGAGCCTTTGCGTATAATTTGGTGCGGATTAAGCAGGGAGATGAGTGTAAAACTGCATTTAATACGCCCGAGGGCCATTTTGAGTATTTGGTAATGCCTTTTGGTCTTTCTAATGCTCCTTCAGTCTTTCAGTCCTTTATGCACGATATTTTCCGTAAATACCTGGATAAATTTATGATTGTGTATTTGGATGATATTTTGATTTTTTCGGATGACTGGGAGTCGCATGTTCAACAGGTTAGGAAGGTTTTTCAGGTTTTGCGGGCCAATTCTTTGTTTGTAAAGGGTTCAAAGTGTATTTTTGGGGTTCAGAAGATCTCCTTTTTGGGGTATATTTTTTCCCCTTCTTCTGTTGAGATGGATCCTGTCAAGGTTCGGGCTATTTGTGATTGGACGCAGCCTACTTCCCTGAAGAGTCTTCAGAAGTTCTTGGGCTTTGCTAATTTCTATCGTCGATTTATAACTGGGTTTTCAAGTGTTGCTAAACCTCTGACTGATTTGACTAAGAAGGGTGCTGATGTTGCCAATTGGTCCTCTGCGGCTGTGGAGGCCTTTCGGGAGCTTAAGCGCCGCTTTTCTTCCGCCCCTGTGTTGCGCCAGCCTGATGTTTCGCTCCCTTTTCAGGTCGAGGTTGATGCTTCCGAGATTGGAGCGGGGGCGGTTTTGTCGCAGAGAAGTCCCGATTGCTCAGTGATGAGACCATGTGCATTCTTCTCTCGAAAGTTTTCGCCCGCCGAGCAAAATTATGATGTCGGTAATCGGGAGCTCTTGGCTATGAAGTGGGCATTTGAGGAGTGGCGTCATTGGCTTGAGGGTGCTAGACATCAGGTGGTGGTCTTGACTGATCACAAGAATCTGATTTACCTTGAGTCTGCCAGGCGTCTGAATCCTAGACAGGCGCGCTGGTCGTTGTTTTTCTCCCGGTTTAATTTTGTGGTTTCATACTTGCCGGGTTCAAAAAATGTGAAGGCAGATGCCCTTTCTAGGAGTTTTGAGCCTGACTCCTCTGGTGATTCTGAGCCTACGGGTATCCTTAAGGATGGGGTGATTTTGTCTGCTGTCTCCCCAGACTTGCGACGTGCTTTGCAGGAGTTTCAGACTGATAGGCCTGATCGTTGTCCGCCTGGGAGACTGTTTGTTCCAGATGAATGGACCAGTAGAGTCATCTCGGAGGTTCATTCTTCTGTGTTGGCAGGTCACCCTGGAATTTTTGGTACCAGAGATTTGGTGGCCAGGTCCTTCTGGTGGCCTTCCCTGTCTCGGGATGTGCGTGCCTTTGTACAGTCTTGTGATGTTTGTGCTCGGGCCAAGCCTTGTTGTTCTCGGGCTAGTGGATTGTTGTTGTCCTTGCCTATTCCGAAGAGGCCGTGGACGCACATCTCTATAGACTTTATCTCGGACCTCCCGGTTTCTCAGAAAATGTCCGTCATTTGGGTGGTGTGTGACCGTTTTTCTAAGATGGTTCATTTGGTACCCTTGCCCAAATTGCCTTCTTCATCTGAGTTGGTTCCTTTATTTTTTCAGAATGTGGTTCGTTTACATGGTATCCCGGAAAACATCGTTTCTGACAGGGGGTCTCAATTTGTGTCTAGGTTCTGGCGAGCGTTCTGTGCCAGGATGGGCATTGATTTGTCTTTTTCGTCTGCATTCCATCCTCAGACTAATGGCCAGACGGAGCGAACTAATCAGACCTTGGAGACTTATTTGAGGTGTTTTGTGTCTGCTGATCAGGATGATTGGGTCGCCTTTTTGCCGTTGGCAGAGTTTGCCCTCAATAATCGGGCCAGTTCTGCCACTCTGGTTTCTCCTTTCTTTTGCAATTCAGGGTTTCACCCTCGTTTTTCATCTGGCCAGGTGGAATCTTCGGATTGCCCTGGAGTGGACACGGTGGTGGATAGACTGCACCGGATTTGGAGTCATGTGGTGGACAATTTGAAGTTGTCTCAGGAGAAGACTCAGCAGTTTGCTAATCGTCATCGTCGTGTGGGTCATCATCTCCGCGTTGGGGACTTGGTGTGGTTATCTTCTCGTTTTGTCCCTATGAAGGTCTCTTCTCCTAAGTTTAAACCTCGGTTCATAGGTCCTTATAAGATTTTGGAGATTCTTAATCCTGTATCTTTTCGTTTGGACCTACCAGCATCTTTCACCATTCATAATGTCTTCCATCGGTCGTTGTTGCGGAGGTACGAGGTACCGGTTGTTCCTTCTGTTGAGCCTCCTGCTCCTGTGCTGGTGGAGGGTGAATTGGAGTATGTTGTGGAGAAGATTTTGGACTCTCGCGTTTCCAGACGGAGACTTCAATATTTGGTTAAATGGAAGGGATACGGTCAGGAGGATAATTCTTGGGTGACTGCCTCCGATGTTCATGCCTCTGATTTGGTTCGCGCCTTTCATAGGGCGCATCCAGATCGCCCTGGTGGTTCTCATGAGGGTTCGGTGCCCCCTCCTTAAGGGGGGGGTACTGTTGTGAATTCTGTTTTTGGGCTCCCTCTGGTGGTTACTGGTGGTACTGGCTGACTTTTTGTCTTGCACCTGTTCCCATCAGGAATCTGGGAGTTTCCTATTTAGTCTGGCTTCTCAGTCATTCTAGTGCCGGCAATCAATGTTACCAGAGCACCTCTGTTGCTTGCTACCTGCTCCAAGTCTGCAATTCAGCTAAGTTGGATCTTTGGCATTTTTTGTGTTTGTTTGTCCAGCATGCATTTATATTTCTCTTGCTGCTGGAAGCTCTAGTGATCTGAAATTACTACTCCGGTGTCATGAGTTGATAACGGAGTTAAAGTAATTTCAGGATGGCTGTTTAGGGTTTTGAGGTGACTGCGAAGTCCTCTTTTGTATTTTCTGCTATCTAGTCAGAGGGCCTCTCTTTGCTGAATCTATATTCATACTGCGTACGTGTTTTCCTCTTACCTAACTGTTATTATATGTGGGGGGCTACTATCACTTTTGGGGTTTCCCTGGAGGCAAGCCAGGTCTGTGTATTCCTCTACTAGGAGTAACTAGATCTCCGGCTGGTGCGAGGTGTCTAGGGATAATCGTAGGCACACCCCCTGGCTACTATTAGTTGCGTGTTAGGTTCAGCGTCGCGGTCATCTGAGATTCCATCATTCCTAGAGCTAGTCCGTTTTTGCCTGAGTCCCTGCCATTGGGAACCATGACAGAAGATGCAAGAACCCCCACACCAACTAACGATGTGAGGGGAGAACCTCAGCACCCCAAAGCTACCAGCAAGCGAAAAGATCACATATTAGCAAGCTGGACTGAACTCATCATATACTGAGAAAACATATTGAACACAGATGAGCAAAAATAAACTAGCAAAAACTTAGCTTCACTTGGAGAGCCAGATCACGAATGAAGTCAGGAGAGATCAAAACCAGCACTGAATACAACGACAGCAGGCAAAAAGTGAAGGTCCAGGTGAGTTAAATAGAAAACCTGAATAGCAGGTGACGAGGCAGCTGATCCCAGCCACAGACCCGCAGAATAACAAAAGAGCCACCAGAGGGAGCCCAAAGATAGAACTCACACAGTACCACTCACGACCACAGGAGGGAGTCCGAAAACAGAGCTCACAGCAGTACCCCCCCCCTTGAGGAGGGGTCACCGAACCCTCATCAGAACCCCCAGGGCGATCAGGATGAGCCACATGGAAGGCACGAACCAAATCGGCCGCATGAACATCAGAGGCGACAACCCAGGAATTATCCTCCTGACCATAGCCCTTCCACTTAACCAAGTACTGAAGCCTCCACCTTGAAATACGAGAATCCAAGATCTTCTCCACCACGTACTCCAATTCTCCCTCAACCAGCACCGGGGCAGGAGGAACAACCGAAGGAACCACAGGCACCACATACCTCCGCAACAAAGACCTACGGAACACATTATGAATGGCAAACGATGCTGGGAGGTCCAAACGAAATGACACAGGGTTGAGGATTTCCAAAATTTTATAAGGACCGATGAAACGAGGCTTAAACTTAGGAGAAGAAAGCTTCATAGGAACAAAACGAGAAGACAACCACACCAAATCCCCCACACCAAGTCGGGGACCCACACAGCGACGGCGGTTAGCAAAGCGCTGAGCCTTCTCTTGTGACAACGTCAAATTGTCCACCACATGGTTCCAAATCTGCTGCAACCTATCCACCTGTTGTGAATTGGACTTTTTGGCTCCCTCTTGTGGTCACTAGCGACATGACACTTTGAGCTTCTTTCTCTAGCTTGGTACCCACCTGGCTCGTAAGTCCAGGGGTGTTGCTATTTAAGCTTCCTGGATTTTCAGTCTGGTGCCTGGCATCGTTGTAATCAGTTTCTTTCTGTTTGCTCCTGTCTGCTGGTCCTGGTTCTTGCAAAATAAGCTAAGTCCTGCTTCCTTATTTTTTGGTTATTTGCATTTGCTCTTATTTCTGTCCAGCTTGCACCAAATGTGATTCCTGATATAGCTGGAAGCTCTAGGGGGCTGATATTCTCCCCCCGTGCCGTTAGACGGTTCGGGGGTTCTTGAATATTCAGCGCGGAAATTTTGATAGGGTTTTTGCTGACCGTATAAGTCATCTTCCTATATTCTGCTATTAGTCAGTGGGCCTCTCTTTGCTAAAAAACCTAGTTCATCCTTGCGTTTGTCTTTTCTTCTTACCTCACCGTTATTATTTGTTGGGGGCTTGTATCCAACTTTTGGGGTCTTTTCTCTGGAGGCAAGAAAGGTCTATCTTTTCCCTTCTAGGGTTAGTTAGTTCTCCGGCTGGCGCGAGACGTCTAGAACCAACGTAGGTACGTTCCCCGGCTGCTGCTATTTGTGGTGCTAGGTTCAGGTATACGGTCAGCCTAGTTACCACTGCCCTATGAGCTGGTTTTTTGTGTTTGCAGACTTGGTTATAAATTCTGAGACCCTCTGCCATTGGGGTCATAACAGTATGCCAGGCCAAAGGTGAATGTTTAATGCATTGCAGAAGTGGGATTATAAGAAAGGAAATTCTGAGTTTGTTTTTTTTTTTCTTTCTTCCTCCCCTTTACCTCAGAGTGGCTTGAGCTTGCTGCAGACATGAATGTCCAGACCTTGATTACTAGTGTGGATCAGCTTGCTGCTCGTGTGCAGGGTATTCAAGATTTTGTTACCAGTAGTCCTATGTCAGAACCTAAAATACCTATTCCTGAACTGTTTTCTGGAGACCGATTTAAGTTTAGGAATTTCAGGAATAATTGTAAATTGTTTCTATCTCTGAGACCCCGTTCGTCTGGAGACTCAGCTCAGCAAGTTAAAATTGTTATCTCTTTCTTGCAGGGCGACCCTCAGGATTGGGCTTTCTCGTTAGCGCCAGGAGATCCGGCATTGGCAAATATTGATGCGTTTTTTCTGGCGCTCGGGTTGCTTTACGAGGAACCCAATCTTGAAATTCAGGCAGAAAAAGCCTTGCTGGCTATCTCTCAGGGCCAGGATGAAGCTGAAGTGTATTGCCAAAAATTTCGGAAATGGTCCGTGCTTACTCAGTGGAATGAGTGTGCTCTGGCCGCAAATTTCAGAAATGGCCTTTCTGAAGCCATTAAGAATGTGATGGTGGGTTTCTCCATTCCTACAAGTCTAAATGATTCCATGGCGCTGGCTATTCAGATTGACCGGCGTTTGCGGGAGCGCAAAGCCGCTAATCCTCTGGTGGTGTTGTCTGAACAAACACCTGATTTAATGCAATGTGGTAGAATTCAGACTAGAAATGAACGGAAAAATCATAGACGTCTGAATGGGTTGTGTTTTTACTGTGGTGATTCTACACATGTTATATCAGCATGCTCTAAACGCCTAACAAGGGTTGTTAGTCCTGTCGCCATTGGTAATCTGCAACCTAAATTTATTTTGTCTGTGACTTTAATTTGCTCATTGTCTTCCTACCCTGCTATGGCGTTTGTGGATTCAGGTGCTGCCCTGAGTCTTATGGATCTGTCATTTGCCAAGCGCTGTGGTTTTGTACTTGAGCCGTTGGTAAATCCTATCCCTCTTAGAGGTATTGATGCTACGCCATTGGCGGAAAATAAGCCGCAGTTTTGGACACAGGTAACCATGTGCATGACTCCTGAACATCGGGAGGTGATTCGTTTTCTTGTTCTGCATAAAATGCATGATTTGGTCGTTTTGGGTCTGCCATGGTTACAGACCCATAATCCAGTTTTGGATTGGAAGGCAATGTCAGTGTCAAGTTGGGGTTGTCAGGGAATTCATGGTGATTCCCCGCCGGTGTCTATTGCTTCCTCTACTCCTTCGGAAGTTCCTGAGTATTTGTCTGATTATCAGGATGTTTTCAGCGAGTCCAGGTCCAGTGCTCTTCCTCCTCATAGGGATTGTGACTGCGCTATAGATTTGATTCCAGGTAGTAAATTTCCTAAGGGAAGATTATTTAATCTGTCTGTACCTGAGCATACCGCAATGCGTTCGTATATCAAGGAGTCTCTGGAGAAGGGGCATATCCGTCCATCCTCTTCCCCTCTTGGTGCGGGATTCTTTTTTGTGGCCAAGAAGGACGGATCTTTGAGACCTTGTATAGACTATCGGCTTCTGAATAAAATCACTGTTAAATTTCAGTATCCTTTGCCTCTGTTGTCAGACTTGTTTGCCCGGATTAAGGGTGCCAAGTGGTTCACCAAGATAGATCTTCGTGGTGCGTACAACCTTGTGCGCATTAAGCAAGGAGATGAATGGAAAACTGCATTTAATACGCCCGAAGGTCATTTTGAGTACTTGGTGATGCCTTTTGGGCTCTCTAATGCTCCTTCAGTTTTTCAGTCCTTTATGCATGATATCTTCCGGAAGTATCTGGATAAATTTACTATTGTTTATCTGGATGATATTCTGGTTTTTTCTGATGATTGGGACTCCCATGTTAAGCAGGTCAGGACGGTGTTTCAGGTTTTGCGTGAGAATGCTTTGTTCGTTAAGGGCTCAAAGTGTCTCTTTGGAGTACAGAAGGTTCCCTTTTTGGGTTTTATTTTTTCCCCTTCTGCGGTGGAGATGGACCCAGTCAAGGTCCGAGCTATTCATGATTGGACTCAACCCACGTCAGTTAAGAGTCTTCAGAAGTTCTTGGGTTTTGCTAACTTCTACCGTCGTTTTATCGCTAACTTTTCTAGCGTTGTTAAACCTTTGACGGATATGACCAAGAAAGGTTCTGATGTTGCTAACTGGGCTCCTGCAGCCGTGGAAGCTTTCCAAGAGCTGAAGCGCCGGTTTACTTCGGCGCCTGTTTTGTGCCAGCCTGATGTCTCACTTCCCTTTCAGGTTGAAGTGGATGCTTCTGAGATCGGGGCAGGGGCCGTTTTGTCGCAGAGAGGCCCTGGTTGCTCTGTAATGAGACCATGTGCTTTTTTTTTCTAGGAAGTTTTCGCCTGCTGAGCGGAACTATGATGTTGGCAATCGGGAGTTGTTGGCCATGAAGTGGGCATTTGAGGAGTGGTGTCATTGGCTCGAGGGTGCTAAGCATCGTGTGGTGGTCTTGACTGATCACAAGAATCTGATGTATCTCGAGTCTGCTAAACGCCTGAATCCTAGACAGGCCCGTTGGTCATTGTTTTTCTCCCGTTTTGACTTTGTGGTCTCGTACCTACCAGGTTCAAAGAATGTGAAGGCTGATGCTCTTTCAAGGAGCTTTGTGCCTGACTCTCCTGGAGTTTCAGAGCCAGCTGGTATTCTTAAAGAGGGAGTAATCTTGTCAGCCATTTCTCCGGATTTGCGACGTGTGTTGCAGAGATTTCAGGCTGGTAGACCTGACTCTTGTCCACCTGACAGACTGTTTGTTCCTGATAAATGGACCAGCAGAGTCATTTCCGAGGTTCATTCCTCGGTGTTGGCAGGGCATCCGGGAATTTTTGGCACCAGAGATTTGGTGGCTAGGTCCTTTTGGTGGCCTTCCTTGTCACGGGATGTGCGGTCATTTGTGCAGTCCTGTGGGACTTGTGCTCGAGCTAAGCCTTGCTGTTCTCGTGCCAGCGGGTTGCTCTTGCCTTTACCTGTCCCGAAGAGGCCTTGGACACACATTTCCATGGATTTCATTTCAGATCTTCCGGTGTCTCAGGGCATGTCTGTCATCTGGGTGGTATGTGATCGCTTTTCCAAGATGGTCCATTTGGTGTCCTTGCCTAAGCTGCCTTCCTCTTCCGATCTGGTTCCTTTATTCTTTCAGAATGTGGTTCGCTTGCACGGCATTCCTGAGAATATCGTGTCTGACAGAGGATCCCAGTTTGTTTCCAGGTTCTGGCGATCCTTTTGTGCTAAGATGGGCATTGATTTGTCATTTTCGTCTGCCTTTCATCCTCAGACTAATGGCCAAACGGAGCGAACAAATCAGACTCTAGAGGCTTATTTGAGGTGTTTTGTTTCTGCAGATCAGGATGATTGGGTGACCTTCTTGCCATTGGCTGAGTTTGCCCTTAATAATCGGGCTAGTTCCGCTACTTTGGTTTTGCCATTTTTCTGCAACTCTGGTTTTCATCCTCGTTTTTCCTCGGGACATGTTGAGCCCTCTGACTGTCCTGGGGTAGATTCTGTGGTGGATAGGTTGCAGCGGATCTGGAATCATGTGGTGGACAACCTAAAGTTGTCACAGGAGAAGGCTCAGCGTTTTGCCAACCGCTTCGTGTTGGGGATTTGGTGTGGCTGTCTTCTCGGTTTGTTCCTATGAAGGTCTCCTCTCCTAAATTTAAGCCTCGCTTCATCGGTCCTTATAAGATTTTGGAAATCCTTAATCCAGTGTCCTTTCGCTTGGATCTTCCGGTGTCGTTTGCCATTCTGTTGTGAATTCTGTTTTTGGCTCCCTCTGGTGGCTACTGGTGGTACTGGTTGACTTTGGTCTTGTGTTTCCAGTGCACCTGTTTTCATCAGGAAATTGGGAGTTTCCTATTTAGTCTGGCTTCTCAGTCACTCTAGTGCCGGCAATCAATGTTACCAGAGCATCTCTGTTGCTTGCTACCTGCTCCAAGTCTGCAATTCAGCTAAGTTGAAATCTTTGGCTTTTTTGTGTTTGTTTTGTCCAGCATGCATTTATATTTCTCGTGCTGCTGGAAGCTCTAGTGATCTGAAATTACTACTCTGGTGTCATGAGTTGATAACGGAGTTAAGGTAGTTTCAGGATGGCTGCTTAGGGTTTTGAGGTAACCGCGAAGTCCTCTTTTGTATTTTCATCTATCTAGTCAGAGGGCCTCACTTTGCTGAATCTATATTCATACTGCGTTTGTGTTTTCCTCTTACCTAACCGTTATTACATGTGGGGGGCTACTATAACTTTTGGGGTTTCCCTGGAGGCAAGCCAGGTCTGTGTATTCCTCTTCTAGGGGTAGTTAGCTCTCCGGCTGGCGCGAGGTGTCTAGGGATACAACGTAGGCACACCCCCTGGCTACTTTTATTTGCGTGTTAGGTTCAGCATCGCGGTTACCTGAGATACCATCTTCCTAGAGCTAGTCCGTTTTTGCCCATGTCCCTGCCATTGGGATTCATGACAGTATTGCCGGCCAGAATGTATTAAAGGTATTGGCTAAAGAAGGAGAGGTGTTGTGAAATTGGATTCTGGGCTCCCCCGGTGGCCACTTGTGGAATTGTACTTGTGTGCATCATCCCCTCTGTTCACCTGCTCCTATCAGGATGTGGGAGTCGCTATATAACCTTGCTCCTCTGTCAGTTTCATGCCGGTCAACAATGTAATCAGAAGCCTTCTGTGCATGTTCCTGCTACTAGACAACTCCTAGCTAAGTTGGACTTTTGTCCTTGTGTGTTTTTGCATTTTGTTCCTGTTCACAGCTGCTGTTTCGTTACTGTGTCTGGAAAGCTCTTGTGAGCGGAAATTGCCACTCTGGTGTTATGAGTTAATGCTAGAGTCTTAAAGTAATTTCTGGATGGTGTTTTGATAGGGTTTTCTGCTGACCATGAAAGTGCCCTTTCTGTCTTCATGCTATCTAGTAAGCGGACCTCGATTTTGCTAAACCTATTTTCATACTACGTTTGTCATTTCATCTAAAATCACCGCCAATATATGTGGGGGCCTCTGTCTGCCTTTTGGGAAAATTTCTCTAGAGGTGAGCCAGGACTGTCTTTTCCTCTGCTAGGATTAGGTAGTTCTCCGGCTGGCGCTGGGCATCTAGGGATAAAAAACGTAGGCATGCTACCCGGCCACTTCTAGTTGTGCGGCAGGTTTAGTTCATGGTCAGTATAGTTTCCATCTTCCAAGAGCTAGTTCTCATATATGCTGGGCTATGTTCTCTCGCCATTGAGAATCATGACAGTTTGACCGGCCCAAAAGAGGGTTAAATTACTGGCTGAGAAAGGAGAGAAAAAAGAAGTCTGCTACAATTTTTTTTTTTTTTTTTTTCCCTCTAGTTCTGAGTGTGCTCTTAATTGAATCACTTGCTAGTTTGCCTATGCTGCAGCCTTCCTCTCTTTCTCTCCTTCTAATCCTTGAATGGCTCTGTGTTCACCTGTTTCAAATGGATCTTCAGAGTGTAGCTACAGGTTTGAATAATCTCGCCACAAAGGTACAAAATTTGCAAGATTTTGTTGTTCATGCACCTATGTCTGAGCCTAGAATTCCTTTGCCTGAATTCTTCTCGGGGAATAGATCTCACTTTCAAAATTTTAAAAATAATTGCAAATTGTTTTTGTCCCTGAAGTCTCGCTCTGCCGGAGACCCTGCACAGCAGGTCAGGATTGTAATTTCCTTGCTCCGGGGCGACCCTCAGGACTGGGCTTTTGCATTGGCACCAGGGGATCCTGCGTTGCTCAATGTGGATGCGTTTTTTCTGGCCTTGGGGTTGCTTTATGAGGAACCTCATTTAGAGCTTCAGGCGGAAAAGGCCTTGATGTCCTTGTCTCAGGGGCAAGATGAAGCTGAAATATACTGCCAAAAATTCCGCAAATGGTCGGTGCTTACTCAGTGGAATGAGTGCGCCCTGGCGGCGATTTTCAGAGAAGGTCTCTCTGATGCCATTAAGGATGTTATGGTGGGGTTCCCTGTGCCTGCGAGTCTGAATGAGTCCATGACGATGGCTATTCAGATCGATAGGCGTCTGCGGGAGCGCAAACCTGTGCACCATTTGGCGGTGTCTACTGAGAAAACGCCAGAAAATATGCAATGTGATAGAATTCTGTCCAGAAGCGAGCGGCAGAATTTTAGACGAAAAAATGGGTTGTGCTTCTATTGTGGTGATTCAACTCATGTTATATCAGCATGCTTTAAGCGTACTAAGAAGCCTGACAAGTCTGTTTCAATTAGCACTTTACAGTCTAAGTTTATTCTATCTGTGACCCTGATTTGTTCTTTGTCATCTATTACCGCGGACGCCTATGTCGACTCTGGCGCTGCTTTGAGTCTTATGGATTGGTCCTTTGCCAAACGCTGTGGGTATGATTTGGAGCCATTGGAGGCTCCGATACCTCTGAAAGGGATTGACTCCACCCCATTGGCTAGTAATAAACCACAATACTGGACACAAGTGACTATGCGTGTCAATCCGGATCACCAGGAGGTTATTCGCTTTCTGGTGCTGTATAATCTACATGATGTTTTGGTGCTGGGATTGCCATGGCTGCAATCTCATAACCCAGTCCTCGACTGGAGAGCTATGTCTGTGTTAAGCTGGGGATGTAAAGGAACTCATGGGGACGTACCTTTGGTTTCCATTTCATCATCTATTCCCTCTGAGATTCCTGAATTCTTGTCTGACTTTCGTGACGTTTTTGAAGAACCCAAGGTTGGTTCACTACCTCCGCACCGGGAGTGCGATTGTGCCATAGACTTGATCCCGGGTAGTAAATACCCTAAGGGTCGTTTATTTAATCTGTCTGTGCCTGAACACGCGGCTATGCGAGAATATATAAAGGAGTCCTTGGAAAAGGGACATATTCGTCCTTCGTCATCTCCCTTAGGAGCCGGTTTTTTCTTTGTGTCTAAGAAAAACGGCTCTTTGAGGCCGTGTATTGATTATCGACTTTTGAATAAAATCACGGTTAAATATCAATATCCGTTACCACTGCTTACTGATTTGTTTGCTCGTATAAAGGGGGCCAAGTGGTTCTCTAAGATTGATCTCCGTGGGGCGTATAATTTGGTGCGAATCAAGCAGGGGGATGAGTGGAAAACCGCATTTAATACGCCCGAGGGCCATTTTGAGTATTTGGTGATGCCTTTTGGTCTTTCAAATGCCCCTTCAGTCTTCCAGTCCTTTATGCATGACATTTTCCGCGATTATTTGGATAAATTTATGATTGTGTATCTGGATGATATTCTGATTTTTTCGGATGACTGGGACTCTCATGTCCAGCAGGTCAGGAGGGTTTTTCAGGTTTTGCGGTCTAATTCCTTGTGTGTGAAGGGTTCTAAGTGTGTTTTTGGGGTTCAAAAGATTTCCTTCTTGGGATACATTTTTTCCCCCTCTTCCATCGAGATGGATCCTGTCAAGGTTCAGGCTATTGGTGATTGGACGCAACCCTCTTCTCTTAAGAGTCTTCAGAAATTTTTGGGCTTTGCTAACTTTTATCGTCGATTTATTGCTGGTTTTTCTGATGTTGTAAAACCATTGACTGATTTGACTAAGAAGGGTGCTGATGTTGCTGATTGGTCCCCTGATGCTGTGGAGGCCTTTCGGGAGCTCAAGCGCCGCTTTTCTTCCGCCCCAGTGTTGCGTCAGCCTGATGTTGCTCTTCCTTTTCAGGTTGAGGTCGACACTTCTGAAATCGGAGCTGGGGCGGTGTTGTCGCAGAGAAGTTCCGACTGCTCCGTGATGAGACCTTGTGCCTTTTTTTCCCGTAAATTTTCGCCCGCCGAGCGGAATTATGATATTGGGAATCGGGAGCTTTTGGCCATGAAGTGGGCTTTTGAGGAGTGGCGTCACTGGCTTGAGGGGGCCAGACATCAGGTGGTGGTATTGACTGACCACAAAAATTTAATTTACCTTGAGTCTGCCAGGCGCCTGAATCCTAGACAGGCGCGCTGGTCGTTGTTTTTCTCTCGGTTTAATTTTGTGGTGTCTTACCTACCGGGTTCTAAGAATGTTAAGGCGGATGCCCTTTCTAGGAGTTTTGAGCCTGACTCCCCTGGTAATTCTGAGCCCACAGGTATCCTTAAAGATGGAGTGATATTGTCTGCCGTTTCTCCAGACCTGCGGCGGGCCTTGCAGGAGTTTCAGGCGGATAGACCTGATCGTTGCCCACCTGGTAGACTGTTTGTTCCTGATGATTGGACCAGTAGAGTCATCTCTGAGGTTCATTCTTCTGCGTTGGCAGGTCATCCTGGAATCTTTGGTACCAGGGATTTGGTGGCAAGGTCCTTCTGGTGGCCTTCCCTGTCACGAGATGTGCGAGGCTTTGTGCAGTCTTGTGACGTTTGTGCTCGGGCCAAGCCTTGTTGTTCTCGGGCTAGTGGATTGTTGTTACCCTTGCCTATCCCGAAGAGGCCTTGGACGCACATCTCGATGGATTTTATTTCGGATCTGCCTGTTTCTCAGAAGATGTCTGTCATCTGGGTGGTGTGTGACCGTTTCTCTAAGATGGTCCATCTGGTTCCCTTGCCTAAGTTGCCTTCTTCTTCCGAGTTGGTTCCTCTGTTTTTTCAAAATGTTGTTCGTTTGCATGGTATTCCGGAGAATATCGTTTCTGACAGAGGGACCCAATTCGTGTCTAGATTTTGGCGGGCATTCTGTGCTAGGATGGGCATAGATTTGTCTTTTTCGTCTGCTTTCCATCCTCAGACTAATGGCCAGACCGAGCGGACTAATCAGACCTTGGAGACATATTTGAGGTGTTTTGTGTCTGCGGATCAGGATGATTGGGTTGCTTTTTTGCCTTTGGCGGAGTTCGCCCTCAATAATCGGGCCAGCTCTGCCACCTTGGTGTCCCCGTTTTTCTGTAATTCGGGGTTTCATCCTCGATTTTCCTCCGGTCAAGTGGAATCTTCGGATTGTCCTGGAGTGGATGCTGTGGTGGAGAGGTTGCATCAGATTTGGGGGCAGGTGGTGGACAATTTGAAGTTGTCCCAGGAGAAGACTCAGCTTTTTGCCAACCGCCGTCATCGTGTTGGTCCTCGGCTTTGTGTTGGGGACTTGGTGTGGTTGTCTTCTCGTTTTGTCCCTATGAGGGTTTCTTCTCCTAAGTTTAAGCCTCGGTTCATCGGCCCGTACAAGATATTGGAGATTCTTAACCCTGTGTCCTTCCGTTTGGACCTCCCTGCATCCTTTTCGATTCATAATGTTTTTCATCGGTCATTGTTGCGCAGGTATGAGGTACCGGCTGTGCCTTCCATTGAGCCTCCTGCTCCGGTGTTGGTTGAGGGTGAGTTGGAGTACGTTGTGGAAAAGATCTTAGACTCTCGTGTTTCCAGATGGAAACTCCAGTATCTGGTCAAATGGAAGGGATACGGTCAGGAGGATAATTCTTGGGTCACTGCCTCTGATGTTCATGCCTCCGATCTTGTCCGTGCCTTTCATAGGGCTCATCCTGATCGCCCTGGTGGTTCTGGTGAGGGTTCGGTGCCCCCTCCTTGAGGGGGGGGTACTGTTGTGAAATTGGATTCTGGGCTCCCCCGGTGGCCACTTGTGGAATTGTACTTGTGTGCATCATCCCCTCTGTTCACCTGCTCCTATCAGGATGTGGGAGTCGCTATATAACCTTGCTCCTCTGTCAGTTTCATGCCGGTCAACAATGTAATCAGAAGCCTTCTGTGCATGTTCCTGCTACTAGACAACTCCTAGCTAAGTTGGACTTTTGTCCTTGTGTGTTTTTGCATTTTGTTCCTGTTCACAGCTGCTGTTTCGTTACTGTGTCTGGAAAGCTCTTGTGAGCGGAAATTGCCACTCTGGTGTTATGAGTTAATGCTAGAGTCTTAAAGTAATTTCTGGATGGTGTTTTGATAGGGTTTTCTGCTGACCATGAAAGTGCCCTTTCTGTCTTCATGCTATCTAGTAAGCGGACCTCGATTTTGCTAAACCTATTTTCATACTACGTTTGTCATTTCATCTAAAATCACCGCCAATATATGTGGGGGCCTCTGTCTGCCTTTTGGGAAAATTTCTCTAGAGGTGAGCCAGAACTGTCTTTTCCTCTGCTAGGATTAGGTAGTTCTCCGGCTGGCGCTGGGCATCTAGGGATAAAAAACGTAGGCATGCTACCCGGCCACTTCTAGTTGTGCGGCAGGTTTAGTTCATGGTCAGTATAGTTTCCATCTTCCAAGAGCTAGTTCTCATATATGCTGGGCTATGTTCTCTCGCCATTGAGAATCATGACAGAGAGGAAAAAGAAGTTTCTGACACTTTTTTTTTTTTTTTTTTTTTACTCAGAGGTTCTGTCTAGCCATAATTGCAATCTGCTGGTTTGTTATTTTTTTTTTTTTTTTTCTCTCCTCTTAACCCCTGAATGGCTCAGATCTCTGCTGTTGAGAAATGGATACCAGAGTTTAGCTTCTAATCTTAATACTCTTGCCTCTAAGGTTCAAAATATCCAAGACTATGTTATACATGCTCCTATGTCTGAACCCAAGATCCCTATACCTGAGTTCTTTTCTGGAGATAGATCTCGCTTTTTGAATTTTAAGCACAATTGTAAATTGTATCTTTCTCTGAGATCTCGTTCCGCTGGAGACCCCGCTCAGCAGGTTAAAATTGTTATTTCCTTGTTGCGGGGTGACCCCCAGAATTGGGCATTTGCATTGGCACCAGGGGATCCTGCGCTGCTCAATGTGGATGCGTTTTTTCTGGCACTGGGGTTGCTCTATGAGGAACCTAATTTGGAGATTCAGGCTGAAAAGGCCTTGCTAGCCCTCTCTCAATTGCATGATGAAGCTGAAGTATATTGTCAAAAATTTCGAAAATGGTCTGTGCTTACTCAGTGGAATGAGTGCGCCCTGGCGGCGAATTTCAGAGAAGGTCTCTCTGACGCCGTTAAAGATGTCATGGTGGGGTTTCCTACGCCCACAGGTCTGAATGAATCCATGACTATGGCTATTGAGATTGATCGGCGTTTACGCGAGCGCAAACCTGTGCACCATTTGGCGGTGTCTTCTGAGCAGGCACCGGAGATTATGCAATGTGATAGAATTCTGTCCAGAAGTGAACGGCAGAATTATAGGCGTAAAAATGGGTTGTGCTTCTACTGTGGTGATTCTGCTCATGTTATATCAGCATGCTCTAAACGCACAAAAAAGGTTGATAATTCTTTTGCAATTGGCACCTTACAGTCTAAGTTTATTTTGTCTGTAACTTTGATCTGTTCATTATCAACTATTACTGTGGATGCCTATGTGGATTCTGGCGCTTCCTTGAGTCTTATGGATTGGTCCTTTGCCAGACGTTGTGGGTTTAGCCTAGAGCCTTTGGAAGTTCCTATCCCTCTGAAGGGTATCGACTCCACACCTTTGGCTAGGAATAAACCACAGTTCTGGACACAAGTGACTATGTGTATGACTCCTGACCATCGGGAGGTGATCTATCTGTGCCTGAGCATGCTGCTATGCGAGAGTATATTAAGGAGTCCTTGGAAAAGGGACATATCCGTCCACCATTCACAACATGTTCCATAGGTCTTTGTTGCGGCGCTACGTTGTGCCTGTGGTTCCTTCTGTTGAGCCTCCTGCTCCGGTGTTGGTTGAGGGCGAGTTGGAGTACGTGGTGGAGAAGATCTTGGATTCTCGTCTCTCCAGACGGAGGCTTCAGTATCTGGTCAAGTGGAAGGGGTATGGTCAGGAGGATAATTCCTGGGTGGTCGCCTCTGATGTTCATGCGGCCGATTTAGTTCGTGCCTTTCACGCTGCTCATCCTGATCGTCCTGGTGGTCTTGGTGAGGGTCCGGTGACCCCTCCTTAAGGGGGGGTACTGTTGTGAATTGGACTTTTTGGCTCCCTCTTGTGGTCACTAGCGACATGACACTTTGAGCTTCTTTCTCTAGCTTGGTACCCACCTGGCTCGTTAGTCCATGGGTGTTGCTATTTAAGCTTCCTGGATTTTCAGTCTGGTGCCTGGCATCGTTGTAATCAGTTCCTTTCTGTTTGCTCCTGTCTGCTGGTCCTGGTTCTTGCAAAATAAGCTAAGTCCTGCTTCCTTATTTTTTGGTTATTTGCATTTGCTCTTATTTCTGTCCAGCTTGCACCAAATGTGATTCCTGATATAGCTGGAAGCTCTAGGGGGCTGATATTCTCCCCCCGTGCCGTTAGACGGTTCGGGGGTTCTTGAATATTCAGCGCGGAAATTTTGATAGGGTTTTTGCTGACCGTATAAGTCATCTTCCTATATTCTGCTATTAGTCAGTGGGCCTCTCTTTGCTAAAAAACCTAGTTCATCCTTGCGTTTGTCTTTTCTTCTTACCTCACCGTTATTATTTGTTGGGGGCTTGTATCCAACTTTTGGGGTCTTTTCTCTGGAGGCAAGAAAGGTCTATCTTTTCCCTTCTAGGGTTAGTTAGTTCTCCGGCTGGCGCGAGACGTCTAGAACCAACGTAGGTACGTTCCCCGGCTGCTGCTATTTGTGGTGCTAGGTTCAGGTATACGGTCAGCCTAGTTACCACTGCCCTAAGAGCTGGTTTTTTGTGTTTGCAGACTTGGTTATAAATTCTGAGACCCTCTGCCATTGGGGTCATAACATCCACCACAGAATCTACCCCAGGACAGTCAGAAGGCTCAACCTGACCCGAGGAAAAACGAGGATGAAAACCAGAATTACAAAAGAAAGGCGAAACCAAAGTAGCAGAACTAGCCCGATTATTAAGGGCAAACTCGGCCAATGGCAAAAAAGTCACCCAGTCATCCTGATCAGCAGAAACAAAACATCTTAAATAAGTTTCCAAGGTCTGATTAGTTCGCTCTGTTTGGCCATTCGTCTGAGGATGGAAGGCCGACGAAAAAGATAAATCAATGCCCATCTTAGCACAAAAGGAACGCCAAAATCTGGACACAAACTGGGATCCTCTGTCAGACACAATGTTTTCAGGGATGCCGTGCAAACGAACCACATTCTGAAAAAACAGCGGAACCAAATCGGAGGAGGAAGGCAACTTAGGCAAAGGCACCAAATGGACCATTTTAGAAAAACGATCACAAACCACCCAGATGACAGACATTCTCTGAGAAACTGGAAGATCCGAAATAAAATCCATAGAAATATGCGTCCAAGGCCTCTTTGGAACTGGCAAAGGCAAAAGCAATCCACTGGCACGAGAACAGCAAGGCTTAGCCCGAGCACAAATCCCACAGGACTGCACAAAGGAACGCACATCCTGCGACAAGGAAGGCCACCAAAAGGACCTAGCCACCAAATCTCTGGTACCAAAAATCCCAGGATGACCCGCCAACACCGAAGAATAAACCTCGGAAATAACTCTGCTGGTCCATCTATCTGGGACAAACAGTCTCTCTGGTGGACAACGGTCAGGTCTATCCACCTGAAACTCCTGTAACACCCGTCACAAATCTAGGGAAATGGCAGGCAAAATCACCACCTCTCTGAGGATACCAGCCGGTTCTGAAACTCCAGGAGAGTCAGGCACAAAACTCCTAGAAAGAGCATCAGCCTTCACGTTCTTCGAACCAGGAAGGTACGAGACCACGAAATCAAAATGGGAGAAAAACAGCGACCAACGAGCCTGTCTAGGATTTAACCGTTTGGCAGACTCGAGATAAATCAAATTTTTGTGATCAGTCAAGACCACCACATGATGCTTAGCTCCCTCTAGCCAATGTCGCCACTCCTCAAATGCCCACTTCATTGCCAACAACTCCCGATTACCAACATCATAATTCCGCTCGGCAGGCGAAAATTTTCTTGAAAAGAAAGCACATGGCTTCATCACAGAGCCATCAGAGCTTCTCTGCGACAAAACAGCCCCTGCTCCAATCTCAGAAGCATCAACCTCGACCTGGAAGGGAAGAGAGACATCTGGCTGACATAAGACTGGAGCCGAAGAAAATCGGCGCTTCAGCTCCTGAAAGGCCTCCACGGCCGCAGGAGACCAGTTAGTCACATCAGAACCCTTCTTGGTCAAATCCGTCAAAAGGCTTAACCACACCAGAAAAATTAGCGATGAAGTGACAGTAAAAATTAGCAAAACCCAAGAACTTCTGAAGACTCTTAACCGATGTAGGTTGAGTTCAATCATGAATAGCCTGGACCTTGACTGGGTTCATCTCAATAGTAGAAGGAGAAAAAATAAAGCCCAAAAAGGAAATCTTCTGGACTCCGAAGAGACATTTTGAGCCCTTCACAAATAAGGCATTGGCACGCATCACCTGAAATACCATCCTGACCTGCTTCACATGGGACTCCCAATCATCAGAAAAGACCAAAATATCATCTAGATACACAATCATAAATTTATCCAGATATTCTCGGAAGATGTCGTGCATGAAGGACTGAAACACAGAAGGGGCATTAGAAAGTCCAAAAGGCATCACCAAGTACTCAAAATGGCCTTCGGGCGTATTAAATGCTGTTTTCCATTCATCGCCCTGCTATATACGCACAAGATTATACGCACCACGAAGATCTATCTTGGTGAACCAACTAGACCCCCTAATCCGAGCAAACAGATCAGACAACAATGGCAAAGGGTATTGAAATTTGACCGTGATTTTATTTAGAAGGCGATAATCTATACAGGGTCTTAAAGAACCATCCTTCTTGGCCACAAAAAAGAATCCTGCACCAAGAGGGGACGAGGACGGGCGAATATGTCCCTTCTCCAAAGACTCCTTTACATAACTCCACATAGCGGCATGCTCCGGCACAGACAAGTTAAACAGTCGTCCCTTAGGGAACTTACTACCAGGAATCAAATTTATAGCACACTCACAATCCCTATGAGGAGGTAGGGCACCGGATGTGGGCTCATCAAATACATCCTGGTAGTCCGACAAAAACTCAGGGACTTCAGAAGGGGTAGAGGAAGCAATTGATACCAAAGGAGCATCACCATGAATTCACTGGCAACCCCAACTTAACACAGACATTGCTTTCCAATCCAAGACTGGATTATGAGCCTGCAGCCATGGCAGACCTAACACGACAACGTCATGCAGATTATATAACACAAGAAAGCGAATCACCTCCTGATGTGCAGGAGTCATGCACATGGTCACTTGAGTCCAGTATTGAGGTTTATTCTTGGCCAATGGCGTAGCATCAATTCCCTTCAATGGAATAGGGAACCGCAAAGGCTCCAATACAAAACCACAGCGCCTGGCAAATGACAAATCCATCAGATTCAGGGCAGCACCTGAATCCACAAAAGCCATAACAGGGTAGGATGACAGAGAGCAAATCAAAGTAACAGAAAATGAATTTAGGCTGTACAGTACCAATGGTGACAGATTTAGCGAACTTTTTTGTGCGCTTAGGACAATCTGAGATGACATGAGCAGAATCACCACAGTAGAAGCACAACTCGTTCTGACGTCTATGATTCTGCCGTTCAATTCTGGTCAGAATCCTGTCACATTGCATAGACTTAGGTTTCTGTTCAGAAAACACCGCCAGATGGTGCTCAGCTTTGCGCTCCCGCAAACGCCGATCAATCTGAATGGCCAAAGCCATTGACTCATTCAGACTCGCAGGTGTGGGGAACCCCACCATAACATTCTTAAGGGCTTCAGAAAGACCTTTTCTGAAAATTGCTGCCAGGGCACACTCATTCCATTGAGTAAGCACTGACCATTTCCTAAATTTCTGACAATAAACCTCTACTTCATCCTGACCCTGAGAGAGGGCCAGCAAAGCCTTTTCTGCCTGGTCCTCAAGATTAGGTTCCTCATAAAGCAATCCAAGCGCCAGAAAAAAACGCATCCACATTCAGCAATGCAGGGTCTTCTGGCGCCAGGGAGAATGCCCAATCCTGAGGGTCACCACGTAACAAGGAAATAATAATTTTAACTTGCTGAGCAGGATTACCAGAGGAACGAGGTCTCAAAGAAAGGAACAACTTGCAATTATTCTTAAAATTCAAAAACTTAGATCTATCTCCAGAAATCAACTCAGGAATAGGTATTTTAGGCTCTGACATAGGACTGTGAATGACATATTCCTGAATGCTTTGTACCCTTGCAGTAAGATGATCCATATTAGAAGTCAAACTCTGAATATCCATGTCTGCAGCTGAATTCAGAGCCACCCAGAGATTAAGGGGAGGAGAGAAGCAAGACAAACTGCACCAAAGAAAAAAAAATGCACCCAGGACTTCTCTTATCCCGCTTCTGCGATGCATTTAACACTTTCGGGCCTGCTGTACTGTTATGATCCTTAGTGGCTTAGGATCACAAATCTGACCAGCTAAGTAGGAGAACATTGGATGAGCTCTGGGGATGTGGTAACTGGACTTACCGCAAACCTGATCCTAACCGCACACACTATAGGCAGCCGTGGAACGTTACCTAAAATCCTAGGCGTCTCTTCACAGCCTGAGAAACTGGCTACCCCTAGAGAGAAATAGAAGCCTTACTTGCCTCAGAGAAATAACCCCAAAGTTTAGAACAGCCCCTCACAAATAATAACGGTGAGTAAAGGAGAAAGCACAAACGCAGTAATGAAAACAGGTTCAGCAAAGGAGGCCCGCTAATCACTAGATAGAAAGAGGACAGTAAAGAATCTATGCGGTCAGTACAAAACCCTATCCAAAAATATCCATGCAGAGGATGCAAGAACCCCCACACCAACTAACGATGTGAGGGGAGAACCTCAGCACCCCAGAGCTACCAGCAAGCGAAAAGATCACATATTAGCAAGCTGGACTGAACTCATCATATACTGAGAAAACATATTGAACACAGATGAGCAAAAATAAACTAGCAAAAACTTAGCTTCACTTGGAGAGCCAGATCACGAATGAAGTCAGGAGAGATCAAAACCAGCACTGAATACAATGACAGCAGGCAAAAAGTGAAGGTCCAGGTGAGTTAAATAGAAAACCTGAATAGCAGGCGACGAGGCAGCTGATCCCAGCCACAGACCCGCAGAATAACAAAAGAGCCACCAGAGGGAGCCCAAAGATAGAACTCACACAGTACCACTCACGACCACAGGAGGGAGTCCGAAAACAGAGCTCACAACAGTGGAGGAATTGCTGTACCATCAGGTTGAGGATGCGAGACACGTGTGTAAGGTTGTCCTTATACACGGCCTTCCCTGGCTCCAGGTTGAGTATAGACAGCCATTGCTCAAACTTGGCATGGATAGCTGTCCACAACTGTTGATCTGTATAACTGCGATCTCCAAGGTACATTAATGTAAACAATGCCTGATTGCAGTGATCCCTGGTTGGAACGTGTGTTTCATTAAGGCGGATGTTGACGGCACAGGTCGAGGCCCTAGCGGAGGTGGAGGAGGCAGAAGCACTGGAGGAACTATTACATACAGAGGTTTGTTTTGCATGCCCTGGGAAATCCAAGATTTGGTGTGTAGTGACACATTGGTGTCTACTGATTTAGTTCTCCATCCCCTGGTGTGCACTAGTTTAGTTCTCCAACCCAAGGTGTTTAGTAGTTTAGTTCTCCAACCCCTGTTGCCTATTAGTTTAGTTCTCCATGTTTTGGTCTGTATTTCTTTTCTTCTGCAATCATAGCTGTTTAGTAGTTTAGTTCTCCACTTTAGTTCTGTTGTCTATTAGTTTAGTTATCCATCTTATAGTGTGTAGTGGTTTATTTCTCCATCCCCAAGCACCCTGCAAGCCTTGGGCATTGCAAGATTTCTGAAGCAGCCCCTTCCCCGACTGCCTCACAGTCACCCAGTGTCCAGTCATCGAGACATAACTTCCCTGTCTATGCTTCCTCATCCAGGTGTCAGAGTTGAAATGCAGCTTGGCAGACATTGAATTTTTCAGGCAATGGGTAATGTTGTCTGCGACTTGCAGCTGTAGTGCAGGCACATCTTTCTTAGAAAAGTAATGGTGACTGACTGGGCAACTGGTTCTGGGGGACTGTGACGGCCATCAGCTTTCAGAAACTGTCTGTATCCACAAGGCGGAAAGGCTGCATTTCCATGGTCAACAGATTGGAGTAGCCATGCAATAATCACAGAAATCACAGGCCGTGAGTGATGCTGAAAAAAAGCTCTGTGATCTTTGTGGCGAACAGATCTCAGTTGGCCCCTATAGTCCAGACAATGACACAATTGGGTGACGATCATCCTAGGAGGCCGCGGGCTGTTCACAATAATTAGTTCTCTGAAAAATAATAGCATATGGCTTATCCACCTCCGGATTAAAACACATGGAATATATGTATATCCCACCGTACGATCACTGCTAACTCCACGATAACCCTACACTCCTCGCTGCCAACAACAACCTGTTTTTAACCAAACCAAGTAAATACAGGCCGATTGGACATCATTCTTCTTTTGAGGTCACACCATCAGGGTGTTCCATCCCCTCTCCCTCAGAGTAGCAGTCATATACTGGCCCCCAGGCTTACTTACCCACTTCCTTGACGACTTTTATGCGTTGTTGCCACACTTCATGTCCTCAGAATTGCCAACTCTTATCCTGGGAGACTTTAACAACCCCACCTCCCCAACTGCATCCCAGCTTCTATCTCTAGCCACGTCTTGTGACCTCTCACAACTGTCAACCTCTCAGACACGCAAAGACGTTATGAAGGCCTTGTTTGTGCAAAAAAAAAAAAGTAATGTAGAGTGTTACTACATAAAGTTACCTCCAGATGTCACTATTGCTGCCCATAAAAAAAAACCTTGATCTCCTGCAAGTGCTACAATGAGATGGAATATACACTGCTGCATACAGTATAAAGTTGAGCAAGCACAACACAATGGAGCAATATTCTTAACGGGTCCCGTTTTTTATGCCATTACCCTTTCCATATGACTTTTGCTTTGTTTACATTGTAAATGTAGATCGAGGTGTGCACCTCGAGAAGGGTATACAAACTTTTCAGGTACAAGGGACACCTTCTTATTAATTTCCAAGAACTACAACTTTTTAAAGGGATCTTTCTAAAGCTGGTTTCTTACATTTAGCAACAACGTGAAGGTTGCAGCCAATCAGTGGTTGCTGATTAGCTGCAGTGGTCCCTTAATTCTCTCCACTAATGTTAATGCCCTACAGTCCAGGGTGGGAAGGAGTTTTGAGTGCGGAGGAGGACTACTGGTCCAGGTGGTGAGAAAAAGTTTATATTTATCCATTACAATAACTTTTAAAGTAGCGGACAACCCTCTTAATTCCTACATAGACGTCACCCCTAAAGGTCTTGTTTTATGTGGAACTTGTATTTTTTATGCCAATATTTTAGGAGACATGAATACCATGAAGGAAATGGGTGTGCCAAACCTTTTGATCAACCTCATTAGCAACCTTTACATCGAACAAGAAGCAACAGAACATGGCGACGCATCATGGTTCAAAGTAGAGCGAGCCATCAGACAAGGCTGCATCCTGTCACCATTTCTCTTTAATTTATATGCATAAGCTATATTCAGGAAGGCTGAACTTGCCGAAAAAGAAGAAGGAATCAAAATTGCTGGACGAATTATTAACAACCTTAAATATGCCGGCGATATAACATTGATAGCAACAAGCGTAGATGGAATGAAGGACTTATTACGGAGTATCAAGAAGGAGAGTTTGAACATGGGACTCCTACTCAATACAAGGAAGACAAAGATATTGGCTTCTGCCAGATATGACTGGGACACATTTGAGATAGTCGGGGACAAACTGGAAGTTGTAAAGGACTTCGACGTACTTAGCCAATGATCACTTAAGATGCGGCGATGACACCATATGTCAATAGGAGAATAACTATGGGCAAAACAACAATGAAGTCACTGGACAAGGTCTTCAAACCGAGGAACATTTCACTGGTGATGAAGTTTG
This sequence comes from Ranitomeya variabilis, assembly GCF_051348905.1. NCBI lineage: Eukaryota > Metazoa > Chordata > Amphibia > Anura > Dendrobatidae > Ranitomeya > Ranitomeya variabilis. The sequence goes on from NC_135235.1 coordinate 66,013,649, forward strand.
GTCTTTTCAGTAGTAACATACAGATGTGAAACCAGTACGATAAAAAAACAACACAGATAAAGAATCGATGCTTTCAAAATGTGGTGCTGGAGAAGGATGGCATAAATACCATGGATGGCAAGAAGAACAAACAAATCAAGCCAGGCATGCCACTCGAAATAAGGGTCACCAAGGTACGACTTGCCTACTTTGGACCAAACATACGAAGAGAGCAATCCCTGGAGAAAGACATCATGGTCAGAAGAATAGAAGGAACAAGCAACTTGATACTATCAAGATTACGGTGGAGAAAACCCTGGTGGACCTATATAGGATTGCACAAGATCAATCTTCCTACAGATCGTTCATCCATCAAGTTGCCTTGGCTCGAGATCGACCCGAAGGCTGTTAAATAATAATAATAACAATAATAAAAATATATAAGACACATTACCGTTTACTATTTTTTTCAGGGGAGAAAATAAAAAAGTAATTCCACCAATATTTTGGGGGGATTTATTTTTACAGCATTCAACATCCAATATTATTGTCCAGTAAACGTCATTCTTTCTTGGTGGGACTATGGTGATACCAATTTAATAGGGTTGTTTCCATTTTTTGTAAATTTTTAAAAAACTTTCAATTTGTTTTCAGTGTCGCCACAGTCTTGGACAAATAACATTTTTAGCCTTCTGTCGAGGAAGCCATGCGTGGGCTGGATGAGGAAGAGCTGAAGATTGTATTGGTACTGTTTTAGGGTGCATACAACTTTCAGTTTACCAATTATTCTGATTTTTATGGTAGGCAGAATAAACATTAAAAAAACTAAAATTATGTTATTATTTTGTTTGTTTGAATATAGGATAAGTGTAATATTTTACAGTTCCAATCATTAACCCCTTAACGACCGCCGATACGCCTTTTAACGGCGGCCGCTAAGGGTACTTAAACCACAGCGCCGTTAATTAAGAGTCGGATTTTCTCTGGGGTCTCGGTTGCCGAGGGTAGCCGAGACCCCAGAGAACATGATTCGGGGGTTTTTTACCGACCCCGAGTTGCGATCGCCGGTAATTAACCGTTTACCGGCGGTCGCAAAAAAAAAAAAAACGCGATGTGCCGTTTAATTTCTCTGTCCTCCGATGTGATCGCACATCGGAGGACAGAGAAATGGGGTCCCCGATGGCCCCCGATAGCCCCCCAATACTTACCTACCTCCCCCGGTGCTCCTCGTGGGTCCCCATGGGCGCCGCCATCTTTTTTCCGGGAAAAAAAAAATGGCGGGCGCACGCGCAGTACGCCCGCCGCCCGGCACCCGGAAGATCTTTGGGGTCTCGGCTGCCGGGGGTAGCCGAGACCCCAAAGAACATGATCGGGGTCGGTTTGCACCGACCCCCTGTTTTGCGATCGCCGGTAATTAACAGTTTACTGGCGACCGCAAAAAAAAAAAAGAAAAAAAAAAAGCGATCTGTATTTCTCTGTCCTCTGATGTGATCACACATCAGAGGACAGAGAAATAGGGGGATTCGGGGACCCTAACATACTCACCCGGTGTCCCTGGGTCCTCTTCTGTCTTCTCCTGCCAGCCGGCTTTTTCCTTATGGCGGGCGCATGCGCAGTGCGCCCGCCATCTGCTGCCATCTGCCGGCCAGCAGGAGAAGACGAGTTGGGGCTAAAATTAGGGTTAGGGTTAGGGTTAGGGTTAGAGTTAGAGTTAGGGTTAGGGTTAGGGTTAGGGTTAGAGTTAGGGTTAGGGTTAGGGTTAGGGTTAGAGTTAGGGTTAGGGTTAGGGTTAGAGTTAGGGTTAGGGTTAGGGTTAGGGTTAGAGTTAGGGTTAGGGTTAGAGTTAGGGTTAGGGCTAGGGTTAGGGCTAGAGTTAGGGTTAGGGTTAGGGTTAGGGTTAGAGTTAGAGTTAGGGTTAGGGTTAGGGTTAGAGTTAGGGTTAGGGTTAGGGTTAGAGTTAGGGTTAGGGTTAGGGTTAGGGTTAGAGTTAGAGTTAGGGTTAGGGTTAGGGTTAGGGCTAGGGTTAGGGCTAGAGTTAGGGTTAGGGCTAGGGTTAGGGTTGGGGCTAAATTTAGGGTTAGGGTTAGGGCTAGGGTTAGGCTACTTTCACACTAGCGTTTTTTGGCTTCCGTCGCAATGCGTCGGAGAAAAAACGCATCCTGCAAAAGTGCTTGCAGGATGCGTTTTTTCTCCATTGGCTTGCATTAGCGACACATTGCGACGGCTTGCCACATGTCGCATCCGTCGTGCGACGGATGCGTCGTGCTTTGGCGGACCGTCGGCACAAAAAAAGCTACATGTAACTTTTTTGTGCGACGTGTCCGCCATTTCCGACCGCGCATGCGCGGCCGGAACTCCGCCCCCGCCTCCCCTCACAATGGGGCAGCGGATACGTTGAAAAAACAGCATCCGCTGCACCCGTTGTGCGGCGCTTACAACGCTAGCGTCGGTACGTCGGCCCGGCACACTGCGATGGGCCGAGTACGACGCTAGTGTGAAAGTAGCCTTAGGCTTCTATCACACTTGAGTCGGTACGGGGCGGTCGCAATGCGTCGGCCCGACGTACCGACGCACGTTGTGAAAATTGTGCACAACGTGGGCAGCGGATGCAGTTTTTCAATGCATCCGCTGCCCAGTCTATGTCCTGGGGAGGAGGGGGCAGAGTTACGGCCACGCATGCGCGGAAATGGCGGACGCGACGTACAAAAAAAAGGTTACATTGAACTTTTTTTGTGACGACGGGGCTAAAGTTATGGTTAGGGTTGGGGCTAAAGTTAGGGTTGGGGCTAAAGTTAGGGTTAGAGTTGGGATTAGGGTTTGGATTAGGGTTGGGATTAGGGTTACGTTTGGGATTAGGGTTAGGGGTGTGTTGGATTTAGGGTTTTGATTAGGGTTATGGTTAGGGTTGAGATTAGGGCTGTTTTGGGGTTAGGGTTGTGATTATCGTTAGGGTTGTGATTAGGATTATGGATCGGGTTAAGGATTAGGGTTAAGGGTGTGTTGGAGTTAGGGTTGGAGTTATAATTTGGGGGTTTCCACTGTTTAGGTACATCAGGGGGGTCTCCAAACACGACAGCCAATTTTGCGCTAAAAAAGTCAAATGGTGCTCCCTCCCTTCTGAGCTCTGCCGTGCGCCCAAACAGTGGTTTACCCCCACATATGGGGCATCAGCGTACTCGGGATAAATTGGACAACAACTTTTGGGGTCCAATTTCTCCTGTTACCTTTGTGAAAATAAAAACTTGGGGGCTAAAAATCTTTTTTGTGGGAAAAAAAAATATTTTTTTATTTTCACTACTCTGCATTATAAACTTCTGTGAAGCACTTGAGCATTCAAAGTTCTCACCACATATCTAGATAAGTTCCTTAGGGGGTCTAGTTTCCAAAATGTGGTCACTTGTGGGGGGTTTCTACTGTTTAGGTACATCAGGGGCTCTGCAAACGCAACATAACACCCACAGACAATTCTATCAAAGTCTGAATTCCAAAATGGCGCTCCTTCTCTTCCGAGCTCTGCCGTGCGCCCAAACAGTGGTTTACCCCCACATATTGGGTACCAGCATACTCAGGACAAATTGGACAACAACTTTTGGGGTCCAATTTCTCTTGTTACCCTTGTGAAAATAAAAATTTGGGGGCTAAAAAAATCTTTGTGGGAAAAAATTTTTTTTTTTATTTTCACTACTATGCATTATAAACTTCTGTGAAGCACTTGGGCATTCAAAGTTCTCACCACATATCTAGATAAGTTCCTTGGGGGGTCTATTTTCCAAAATGGGGTCACTTGTTGGGAGTTTCTACTGTTTAGGTACATTAGGGGTCTGCAAACGCAACATAACGCCCGCAGACAATTCTATCAAAGTCTGCATTCCAAAATGGCGCTCCTTCCCTTCCGAGCTCTGCCGTGCGCCCAAGCAGTGGTTTACCCCCACATATGGGGTACCAGCATACTCAGGACAAATTGGACAACAACTTTTGGGGTCCAATTTCTCTTGTTACCCTTGTGAAAATAAAAATTTGGGGGCTAAAAAAATCTTTGTGGGAAAAAATTTTTTTTTTTATTTTCACTACTATGCATTATAAACTTCTGTGAAGCACTTGGGCATTCAAAGTTCTCACCACATATCTAGATAAGTTCCTTGGGGGGTCTATTTTCCAAAATGGGGTCACTTGTTGGGAGTTTCTACTGTTTAGGTACATTAGGGGTCTGCAAACGCAACATAACGCCCGCAGACAATTCTATCAAAGTCTGCATTCCAAAATGGCGCTCCTTCCCTTCCGAGCTCTGCCGTGCGCCCAAGCAGTGGTTTACCCCCACATATGGGGTACCAGCATACTCAGGACAAATTGGACAACAACTTTTGGGGTCCAATTTCTCTTGTTACCCTTGTGAAAATAAAAACTTGGGGGCTAAAAAATCTTTATTGTTAAAAAAAAAATATTTTTTATTTTCACGACTCTGCATTATAAACTTCTGTGATGCACTTGGGCATTCAAAGTTCTCACTACACATCTAGAGAAGTTCCATGGGGGGTCTAGTTTCCAAAATGGGGTCACTTTTGGGGGGTTTCTACTGTTTAGGCACATCAGGGGCTCTCCAAACGCGACATGGCGTCCGATCTCAATTCCAGTCAATTTTGCATTGAAAAGTCAAATGGCGCTCCTTTGCTTCCGAGCTCAGCCATGCACCCAAACAGTGGTTTACCCCCACATACGGGGTGTCGGCGTACTCAAGACAAATTGTACAACAACTTCTGGTGTCCATTTTCTCCTGTTACCCTTGGTAAAATAAAAATTTGGAGGCAAAAAAATCATTTTTGTAGAAAAAATGCGATTTTTTTATTTTCACGGCTCTACGTTATAAACTTCTGTGAAGCACCTGGGGGTTTAAAGTGCTCACCACACATCTAGATAAGTTCCTTAAGGGGTCTAGTTTCCAAAATGGTGTCATTTGTGGGGGGTCTCCACTGTTTAGGCACATCAGCGGCTCTCCAAACGTGACATGGCGTCCGATCTCAATTCCAGCCAATTCTACATTGAAAAAGTAAAACGACACTCCTTCTCTTCCAAGCTCTGCGGTGCGCCCAAACAGTGGTTTACCCCCACATATGGGGTATTGACGTACTCAGGAGAAATTGCACAACAACTGTTGTGGTCTAATTTCTCCTGTTACCCTTGTGAAAATAAAAATTTGGGGGCAAAAAGATCATTTTTGTAGAAAAAATGCAATTTTTTATTTTCACGGCTTTACGTTATAAACTTCTGTGAAGCACTTGGGGGTTCAAAGTGCTCACTGAATATCTAGATAAGTTCCTTAAGGGGTCTAGTTTCCAAAATGGTATCACTTGTGGGGGGTTTCCACTGTTTAGGCACATCAGGGGCTCTCCAAACGCGACATGGCATCCGATCTCAATTCCAGCCAATTCTGCATTGAAAAAGTCAAACGGTGCTCCTTCACTTCCAAGCTCTGCGGTGCGCCCAAACAGTGGTTTACCCCCACATATGGGGTATTGACGTACTCAGGAGAAATTGCACAACAACTTTCGTTGTCTAATTTCTCCTGTTACCCTTGTGAAAATAAGAATTTGTGGGCGAAAAAATCATTTTTGTGAAAACAAATGCGATTTTTTATTTTCACGGCTCTACGTTATAAACTTCTGTGAAGCACTTGGGGGTTCAAAGTGCTCACCACACATCTAGATAAGTTCCTTAAGGGGTCTAGTTTCCAAAATGGTATCACTTGTGGGGGGTTTCCACTGTTTAGGCACATTAGGGGCTCCCGAAACGCGACATGGCGTCTGATCTCAATTCCAGCCAATTCTGCATTGAAACAGTCAAACGGTGCTCCTTCACTTCCAAGCTCTGCGGTGCGCCCAAACAGTGGTTTACCTCCACATATGGGGTATCGGCATACTCAGGAAAAATTGCACAACAAAATTTGTGGTTAAATTTCTGTTTTTACACTTGTGAAAATTTAAAAAAATGGTTCTGAAGTAAAATGTTTGCAAAAAAAAGTTAAATGTTCATTTTTTTCTTCCACATTGTTTCAGTTCCTGTGAAGTACGTAAAGGGTTAATAAACTTCTTGAATGTGGTTTTGAGCAGCTTGAGGGGTGCAGTTTTTAGAATGGTGTCACACTTGGTTATTTTCTATCATATAGACCCCTCAAAATGACTTCAAATGAGATGTGGTCCCTAAAAAAAAATGGTGTTGTAAAAATGAGAAATTGCTGGTCAACTTTTAACCCTTATAACTCCCTAACAAAAAAAAAAATTGTTTCCAAAATTGTGCTAATGTAAAGTAGACATGTGGTAAATGTTATTTATTAACTATTTTTTGTGACATATCTCTCGGATTTAAGGGCATAAAAATACAAAGTTTGAAAATTGCAAAATTTTAAAAATTTTCGCCATATTTCCATTTTTTTCATAAATAATCACAAGTAATATCGAAGAAATGTTACCAGTAACTTGAAGTACAATATGTCACGAAAAAACAATCTCAGAATCAGTGGGATCCGATAAAGCGTTCCAGAGTTATAACCTCTTAAAGTGACACTGGTCAGAATTGTAAAAATTGGCTCGGTCATTAAGTACCAAATTGGCTCTGTCACTAAGGGGTTAAGGAAACAGTGGGTTTTTTGTTTGTTTTCATTTTTTGGTGGAAATAGAACATTTTTAGCTTTTTTAAAAAAAATATACAGTACATAGGAGAGACATGTCAATCACGTCGAAGCCAGCCAGGGGGTGGTGCATGACTAGTCTCATCTATGACTTTGGACCCCAGCCAGATCTTTAAATTATGTTTCCTCTAATGTTCTGACTCATTTCAAAGGAAAAACATCCCTGACTACAATCGTGCAGCCAGGCTCTGATTTATGCTGCCTGTGGTTTGGGCAACATCAATTGACTGACAGGTTCCCTTTAAAGGACGTCTGTCAGGACAAAATGACTGTTCAAACCAAGCACAGGTGATTGGTGCACCCGTGGTGTGACCAAACACTGTTTTTTATTTATTTTACTCACCTACAGTATATAGCACCAAAACTTGCAGTGCACTTTACAGACATCATCGCTGTCCCCGATGGGGCTCACAATCTAAATTCCCTATCAGTATGTCTTTGGAGTGTTGGTGGAAACCAGAGAACCGGGAGGAAACCCACACAAACAAACCCGGGGAGAACACCCTTCATCTGCACTTGCCCTTTCTGGCACCATGGGAGTGATTCAGAAACGCTTCAGGTACAGTTTGCATTTAATGTGGTCTTGCTTTTAATACATTTAGGAGGCCATAATGGCACAGCGAATATAAAAAAAAACGTAGAGTAGGACTGCCCCATTATGAGAATGCCTTGGCGTGGCGGGGTGGCTCAAAGAATTGATCAATTGCTTGCTAAATGTCTCATTTTGAAATACAGTTAGAAATCAATATGTGCATGTGCACTTTATGTATTGCGTTCTGACCATAAGCAGGCTTCTCCTCCTTTTTATTTTAACATACAAACTCCTTGCAGATGTTGAACCCAAGACCCCAGCGTGGCAAGGCTACAATGCTAACCAGTTTATCTTCACACCTACTTGTTATCCATCTATCTCCACTCTTCTCTGACTCTATTAATCCCTTTCTGACATATGATGTACTATCCCGTCGAGGTGGTATGGGCCCGTATGACCACGGACAGGATAGTACATCATCACCGATCAGCCGCGCTCACAGGGGGTGTGGCCGATCGGGGCCGGGTGTCAGCTGACTATCACGGACCGCTCCTGGCACATTAATCCCCGGATCAAACATGATAGCAGTGTTCCGGCGGCATAGGGAAGCATCGCGCAGGGAGGGGGCTCCCTGCGTGCTTCCCTGAGACCCTCGGAGCAACGCGATGTGATCGCGCTGCTCCAAGGGTCTCCTACCTCCTCCTCCCTGCAGGCCCCGGATCCAAAATAGCCACGGAGCTCCGTCTGGGTCCTGAAGGGAGGTGGCTTGAAAGCGCCTGCTCAGAGCATTTTCATGTGTAAAAAAAAGAAAAAATCCTAAATGAAGTAAAAAAATATATTGTTCCAATAAATATATTTCTTTATCTAAATAAAAGAAACAATAAAAGTACACATATTTAGTGTCGCCGCGTCCGTAACGACCCGACCTATAAAACTGTCCAACTAGTTAACCCCTTCAGTGAACACAGTAAAAAAAAAAAAAGCAAGGCAAAAAAACAAAGCTTTATTATCATACCGCCGAACAAAATGTGGAATAACTCGTGATCAAAAAGAGGGATATAAAAACATGATACCGCTGAAAACGTCATCTTGTCCCGCAAAAAACGAGCTGCCATACAGTGTCATCAGCAAAAAAATAAAGACGTTATAGTCCTCAGAATAAAGCGTTGCAAAAAATAATTATTTTTTATATAAAATAGCTTTTATCATATAAAAGTGCCAAACCATAAAAAAATATAAATGAGGTATCGCTGTAATCATACTGACCCAAAAAATAAAACTGCTTTATCAATTTTACCAAATGGGGAACGGTATAAACAACCCCCCCCCCCCCCCAAGAAATTAATGAATTGCTGGTTTTTGGTCATTCTGCCTCACAAAAATCGGAATAAAAAGCGATCAAAAAATGTCACGTGCCCGAAAATGGTACCAATAGAAACGTCAACTCGTCCCGCAAAAAACAAGACCTCACATGACTCTGTGGACCAAAATGTGGAAAAATTATAGCTCTCAAAATGGAGACGCAAAAACAATTTTTTGCAATAAAAAGCGTCTTTTAGTGTGTGACAGCTGCCAATCATAAAAATCCGCTAAAAAACTCGCTATAAATAGTAAATCAAACCCCCTTCATTACCCCCTTAGTTATGGAAAAATAAGAAAATTTAAAAAATGTATTTATTTCCATCTTCCTGTTAGGGTTAGGGTTGGGGCTAAAGTTAGGGTTAGAGTTGGGGTGGGGCTAAAGTTAGGGTTGTGGTTAGGGTTGGGGCTAAAGTTAGGGTTAGGGTTGGGGCTGAAGTTAGGGTTAGGGCTAAAGTTAGGGTTAGGGTTAGGGCTAAAGTTAGGGTTGGGGCTAAAGTCAGGGATGGGGCTAAAGTCAGGGATGGGGCTAAAGTTAGGGATAGGATTTGGATTACATTTACGTGTGTGTCAGGGTTAGGGGTGTGGTTAGGGTTATGGTTGGGATTAGGATTAGGGGTGTGTTGGAGTTAGGGGTGTGGTTAGGGTTGGGGTTAGGGGTGTGTTGGGGGTTAGGGGTATGGTTGGGATTAGGGTTAGGGGTGTGTTCGGGTTAGGGGTGTTGTTAGGGGTATGGTTAGGGTTGGGAGTAGGGTTAGGGGTGTGTTTGGGTTAGGGTTTCATTTAGAATTGGGGGGTTTCCACTGTTTAGGCACATCAGGAGCTCTCCAAACACGACATGGCGTCCGATCTCAATTCCAGCCAATTTTGCATTGAAAAGTCAAACAGTGCTCCTTCCCTTCCCAGCTCTCCCATGCACCCAAACAGTGGTTTACCCCCACATATGGGGTATCAGCGTACTCAGGAGAAATTGGACAACAACTTTAGGGGTCCAATTTCTACTGTTAAACTTGAGAAAATAAAAAATTGGGGGCGAAAAGATAATTTTTGTCAAAAAATATGATTTTATATTTTTACGGCTCTACATTATAAACTTCTGTGAAGCACTTGGTGGGTCAAAGTGCTCACCACACATCTATATAACTTCCTTAGAGGGTCTACTTTGCAAAATGGTGTCACTTGTGGGGGGTTTCAATGTTTAGGCACATCAGGGGCTCTACAAACGCGACATGGCGTCCTATCTCAATTCCAGTCAATTTTGCATTGAAAAGTGAAATGGTGCTCCTTCCCTTCTGAGCTCTGCCATGCCCCCAAACAGTGGTTTACCCCCACATATGGGGTATCAGCGTACTCAGGATAAATTGCACAACAACTTTTTGGGTCCAATTTCTCCTGTTACCCTTGGTAAAATAAAACATATTGGAGCTGAAGTAAATTTTTTGTGAAGAAAAGTTACATTTTTTGTTAAACATTCCAAAAATTCCTGTGAAACACCTGAATGGTTAATAAACTTCTTGAATGTTGTTTTGAGCACCTTGAGGGGTGCAGTTTTTAGAGTGGTGTCACACTTGGGTATTTTATATCATATAGACCCCCCAAAGTGACTTCAAATGTGATGTGGTCCCTAATAAAAAATTGTGATGTAAAGTAGACATGTGAGAAATGTTACTTATTAAGTATTTTGTGTGATATATCTCCGTGATTTAAAGGCATACAAATTTAAAAGCTGGAAAATTGCAAAATTTTCTAAATTTTTGCCAAATTTCCGTTTTTTTTCACAAATAAACACAGATAATATAAAAGAAATTTTACCACTATCATGAAGTCAATATTTCACAAAAAGCAATGTCAGAATCATCAGGATCCGTTGAAGCGTTCCAGAGTTATAACTTCATAAAGGGACAGTGGTCAGAATTGTAAAAATTGGCCCGGTCATTAATGTGCAAACCATCCTTGGGGGTAAAGGGGTTAAGCCAAAGCTGTCAGAGATGGGGAGATGGGGATGGGGAGATAGAGGCAGGGCCGGACTGGCCATTGGGCACTTCTGGCAAATGCCAGAACGGCCGGTCCCTCTAATGGGCCGCTCGATCACCTCCACTCCCTCTTCAGCGTGCATTTCGGGCAGGCACAGCATTAGCTTGCCTGCACACACAATCACGCTGCACTGATGAACCAGCAGGACCAGGAAGGGGGCGACTCTGTGCTGTTCTGTGCCGCCCCTTGGCTCTGCTGATTTCAATTCTGCAGTGCGATCATGCACACAAGCAGGGGGCGCTGTGCAGGTCTGCCCCGTGCAGAAGTTTTAGGCCACGTTCACACTTTGCGGATTCCTCTGCGGGTTAATCCCGCAGCGGAATTGATAAATCTGCAGGGCAAAACCGCTGCGGTTATCCCTGCAGATTTATCGTCGGTTTGTTCCGCGGTTTCCGCTGCGGGATTACTCCTGTACTATTGATGCTGCATATGCAGCAATATGCAGCATCAATAGTAATGTAAAAAATAATAAAAATTGGCTATACTCACCCTCTGACGTCGCGATCTCCTCGGCGCTGCAAGCGGCTGTGCCGACAAGGACCTTCGTGACGTCACGGTCATGTGACCACGGCGTCATCACGGTCATGTGACCGCGACGTCACCACAGGTCCTGTTCGGCACAGCAACTGAGACCGGACGCCGCGGGCAGCGCTGAGAGGTGAGTATAGCATTATTTTTTATTTTAATTCTTTTTTTTACACCAAAATATGGTTCCCAGGGCCTGGAGGAGAGTCTCCTCTCCTCCACCCCGGGTACCATCGGCACATTATCCGCTTACTTCCCGCAACGTGGGCACAGCCCCGTGCGGAAAGTGAGTGGATCAATGCATTTCTATGGGTGCAGAAACGCTGCGATTCTGCACCAAGAAGTGATATGCTCCTTCTTTTTTTCCACAGAAAAGCCGCGCGGCTTTTTCCGCGGAAATCCGCAGCATGTGTACAGCGGGTTTTGTTTTCCATAGGGTAACATCGTACTTTACCCTGCATGGAAAACTGCTGCGGATCTGCAGTGTCAAATCCGCTGCGGATCCGCGGCAAAACCCGCAAAGTGTGAACATAGCCTTAGGCCTCCCGGCACTGTACTGTACCATCAAGTTGTACAAGTGCCGGCCCGGACATCCCAGGATTGCAGACTCACCGCATGATGTGAGGATGGACGTCACCTCAGAGCCAGCCGGGCTGAGAGGAGCTTCAGTGATGAGATCAGCAGAGCAGGGGGCCGGGGCAGGAGGTCTCTGACAGAGTCGGATCTTGTCTGGCCGTGGTGGCTGCAGTCGAGCTGAGGCCGGAGAGATGATTTATTGTCCAGCTTGAATCTTCACACAGATGGGGTCATGCTGTCAGTGGGGTCATCAGCTCCAGTGTGGCCTGATCTGTGTGCAGGAACAAGCTGCAGCAATAACTCCCAGCAGACAGCTGTATACAGGACCATAGGCTGACTGCTCCTGAGCCTGGCTGCAGGACATCATACACTGTATATATATATATATATATATATATATATATATATATATATATATATATATATATATATATATATATATGTATATATATATATATATATATATGTATATATATATATATATATATATATATATATATATATATATATATCCACTGTATATTATATCATGTATGTCCTGTAGCCTGGTCCAGGAGCAATCAGTCAATGCATATGTCATAATATACAATATACAGTGCACTTATGTCACTCATATCCTATACTATGTGCACAGGCATCTGATCTTATATACAGGATAATATGTGATGATATAAGATCTGATGTCTGTACTCATAGTGTAATATACATCATGACATATAATCCTGTATATAAGATCTGATGTCTGTACACATAGCATAGGATATATCAGGGATATGATATAAGTGGTGCACAGACATCGGATGTTATATACAGGGAACTATGTGACTGGTGACTGGTGTAACGTCTGATGTCTGTAGCCACAGTATACAGCAGTGCAGCTACCAGGGTGCAGAGTGGACGGTTACCCAGGGCCTCAGGGGGTGCACCCAAAGCTGCACTACCCTTAATTAATCAGCATGTATAATGTGCATATACAGTTGAGCCCTGCAGTAGATCTCCCTGCACTACCGCTCTCTGTTCTGTAGACCACAGATCACTTTATGCCTCAGGTCTATAGAACCACCGAGGCGCCGACGCACGCTGGGAACATCAGAGTCCTGGCGCATGCTACACTGCGTTGCCTTGCCACTGGACTTGTCAGGATCCTGGGTTAGATGAGTATATGATTTTTTTTTTTTTATTAAAACTTTTGATGTGATGTGGGGGCATCATAAACAATGGGAGACCCTTCTACGTAGTGTGTGGGACTCTGAAACTTTGTGGGGGGCACTCATACAATTCAGGGACTAATTCACCATCTATTATACAGCTTGTGGACTAATGCAAGGGTCACTATACAGCTTGAGGACTAATGCGGGGGCCATTATACAGCTTGGGGACTAATGCAGGGGCCATTATACAGTTTGGGAGCTAATGTGGAGGAGCATTATAGTGTACAGTTTGTGAGCTAATATGCGGGGGCCATTATGCAGTTTGGTGACTAATTTGGAGGCCATTATACAGTCTGAGGGCTACTGTGGTATTCAGTATTTTGGGGAGCAGTGGGGACATCATACTCTGTATAGCGGAGCTGTGGGCCCAATATACTGTGTATAGGGGAGCTGTGGGACCACTATACTGTGCATTGAGAAGCTGTGGGCCCACCATACTGTGTATTGGGGAGCTGTGGGCCCACCATACTATGTATAGTAGAGTTTAAGGCCCATAATGCTGTGTAGAGGGCAGTTGTGGGAACATCATATTGTGTATAGAGTAACTGTGGGTGTATTATACTGTATATAGGGGAGCTGTTTGCCCATCATAATGTATATAAAGGAGTTGTACATTGGGGACTCAGGGGACTTTAGTAGATGTTAACTGGGCACTTAAGAAGCATCATTGTTATAGGGGCACTCAGAGTATTATGGCAGTCATGTGCACAAGGGGCATTATTACTTTCTAGGGGAAAAATATGGATACTGTTTTCAAGTGCATTTGCACAGTGCATTAATATTTTCTAGTGGGGGCAATTTTACCATATAGAGGGTACAAAGGCATTATTACTATGTAAGGGGCACAGTGGTGGCATTATTATGTAGGGCAGTAAAAGGAGTGCTGTTTTTGTACCACACAGCAGGTGCAGTAATAGGGACACATACTGCAGCAGCGGTTCAGTATTGGGGTATCAGGTGCAGTAATAGGGACACATACGGCAGCAGCGGCTCAGTATTGGGGTATCAGGTGCAGTAATAGGGACACATACGGCAGCAGCGGCTCAGTATTGGGGTATCAGGTGCAGTAATAGGGACACATACGGCATCAGCAGCTCAGTATTGGGGTATCAGGGGCAGTAATAGGGACACATACTGCAGCAGCGGTTCAGTATTGGGGTATCAGGTGCAGTAATAGGGACACATACGGCAGCAGCGGCTCAGTATTGGGGTATCAGGTGCAGTAATAGGGACACATACTGCATCAGCGGCTCAGTATTGGGGTATCAGGGGCAGTAATAGGGACACATACTGCAGCAGCGGTTCAGTATTGGGGTATCAGGTGCAGTAATACGTACATATGGCAGCAGCGGCTCAGCATTGGGGTATCAGGTGCAGTAATAGGGACACATACGGCAGCAGCGGCTCAGTATTGGGGTATCAGGTGCAGTAATAGGGACACATACGGCAGCAGCGGCTCAGGATTGGGGTATCAGGTGCAGTAATAGGGACACATACGGCAGCAGCGGCTCAGTATTGGGGTATCAGGTGCAGTAATAGTGACACATACGGCAGCAGCGGCTCAGGATTGGGGTATCAGGTGCAGTAATAGGGACACATACGGCAGCAGCGGCTCAGCATTGGGGTATCAGGTGCAGTAATAGGGACACATACGGCAGCAGCGGCTCAGCATTGGGGTATCAGGTGCAGTAATAGGGACACATACGGCAGCAGCGGCTCAGCATTGGGGTATCAGGTGCAGTAATAGGGACACATATGGCAGCAGCGGCTCAGTATTGGGATATCAGGTGCAGTAATAGGGACACATACGGCAGCGGTGGCTCAGTATTGGGGTATCAGGTGCAGTAATAGGGACACATACGGCAGCAGCGGCTCAGTATTGGGGTATCAGGTGCAGTAATAGGGACACATACTGCAGCAGCGGCTCAGTATTGGGGTATCAGGTGCAGTAATAGGGACACATACTGCAGCAGAGGCTCAGTATTGGGGTATCAGGTGCAGTAATAGGGACACATATGGCAGCAGCGGCTCAGTATTGGGGTATCAGGGGCAGTAATAGGGACACATACGGCAGCAGCGGCTCAGTATCGGGGTATCAGGGGCAGTAATAGGGACACATACGGCAGCAGCAGCTCAGTATCGGGGTATCAGGGGCAGTAATAGGGACACATATGGCAGCAGCGGCTCAGTATTGGGGTATCAGGGGCAGTAATAGGGACATATACGGCAGCAGCGGCTCAGTATTGGGGTATAAGGGGCAGTAATAGGGTCACATACGGCAGCAGCGGCTCAGTATTGGGGTATCAGGTGCAGTAATAGGGACACATACGGCAGCAGCGGCTCAGTATTGGGGTATCAGGTGCAGTAATAGGGACACATACGGCAGCAGCGGCTCAGTATTGGGGTATCAGGTGCAGTAATAGGGACACATACGGCAGCAGCGGCTCAGTGTTGGGGTATCAGGGGCAGTAATAGGGACACATACGGCAGCAGCGGCTCAGCATTGGGGTATCAGGTGCAGTAATAGGGACACATACGGCAGCAGCGGCTCAGCATTGGGGTATCAGGTGCAGTAATAGGGACACATACGGCAGCAGCGGCTCAGCATTGGGGTATCAGGTGCAGTAATAGGGACACATATGGCAGCAGCGGCTCAGTATTGGGATATCAGGTGCAGTAATAGGGACACATACGGCAGCGGTGGCTCAGTATTGGGGTATCAGGTGCAGTAATAGGGACACATACGGCAGCAGCGGCTCAGTATTGGGGTATCAGGTGCAGTAATAGGGACACATACTGCAGCAGCGGCTCAGTATTGGGGTATCAGGTGCAGTAATAGGGACACATACTGCAGCAGAGGCTCAGTATTGGGGTATCAGGTGCAGTAATAGGGACACATATGGCAGCAGCGGCTCAGTATTGGGGTATCAGGGGCAGTAATAGGGACACATACGGCAGCAGCGGCTCAGTATCGGGGTATCAGGGGCAGTAATAGGGACACATACGGCAGCAGCAGCTCAGTATCGGGGTATCAGGGGCAGTAATAGGGACACATATGGCAGCAGCGGCTCAGTATTGGGGTATCAGGGGCAGTAATAGGGACATATACGGCAGCAGCGGCTCAGTATTGGGGTATAAGGGGCAGTAATAGGGTCACATACGGCAGCAGCGGCTCAGTATTGGGGTATCAGGTGCAGTAATAGGGACACATACGGCAGCAGCGGCTCAGTATTGGGGTATCAGGTGCAGTAATAGGGACACATACGGCAGCAGCGGCTCAGTATTGGGGTATCAGGTGCAGTAATAGGGACACATACGGCAGCAGCGGCTCAGTATTGGGGTATCAGGGGCAGTAATAGGGACACATACGGCAGCAGCGGCTCAGTGTTGGGGTATCAGGGGCAGTAATAGGGACACATACGGCAGCAGCGGCTCAGTGTTGGGATATCAGGTGCAGTAATAGGGACACATATGGCAGCAGCGGCTCAGTGTTGGGATATTAGGTGCAGTAATAGGGACACATATGGCAGCAGCGGCTCAGTGTTGGGGTATCAGGTGCAGTAATAGGGACACATACGGCAGCAGCGGCTCAGTATTGGGGTATCAGGTGCAGTAATAGGGACACATACGGCAGCAGGGGCTCAGTATTGGGGTATAAGGTGCAGTAATAGGGACACATACGGCAGCAGCGGCTCAGTATTGGGGTATCAGGTGCAGTAATAGGGACACATACGGCAGCAGCGGCTCAGTATTGGGGTATCAGGTGCAGTAATAGGGACACATACGGCAGCAGGGGCTCAGTATCGGGGTATAAGGTGCAGTAATAGGGACACATACGGCAGCAGTGGCTCAGTATTGGGGTATCAGGGGCAGTAATAGGGACACATACGGCAGCAGAGGCTCAGTATTGGGGTATCAGGGGCAGTAATAGGGACACATACGGCAGCAGCGGCTCAGTATTGGGGTATCAGGTGAAGTAATAGGGATACATATGGCAGCAGCGGCTCAGTATTGGTGTATCAGGGGCAGTAATAGGGACACATACGGCAGCAGCGGCTCAGTATTGGGGTATCAGGGGCAGTAATAGGGACACACACGGCAGCAGCAGCTCAGTATTGGGGTATCAGCAGGATGAGGAGTTTCTGCAGGTTGGGAATAGATGGTGATGGGGCTAGAATATGAGAAGTGAAATGTGTCTTTGTTGTATTCTCTGCAGATGAGTTGTGGCTGGAGAAGTTGTCATGTCGGTCTGGGCCAGAAGAAAAAGATGGGAAAAGTGAACGAGTCAATCAGAAAGAAAGTAATCTGTAAGTCATTATCTGTAACTGTGCTGTGATCTCTTATATGTTATGCAGAGCTGATATCTACTGCTATATGGTAACGATATGGTGTTAATACAGATCTTGGCCTTTGTAGAGATTTTTGGTGGCTCAGTGGTTAGCACTGTTGCTTTGCAGCGCTGGGGTCGTGAGTTCAAATCCCACCAATGACAACATCTGCAAGGAGTTTGTATGTTCTCCCTCTGTATGTGTTTGTGTGGGTTTCCTCCGGTTCTCTGGTTTCCTCCCACATTCCAAAGACTCATAGGGAATGTAGATTGTGAGCCCCAATGGGGACAGTGATGATAACGTCTGTAAAGACCTGTAGTGCTATATCAGTGAGTAAAATAAATGCATAAATATTAGCTCATTGGTATCTGACCCTTTGCATCACTGTCCATCAGCTACTGTGTATGAAGAGGCCGCAGCACCATGTAGAGCGCAGCATCATCTTCATTATCTATGAGACCCCACTCTGTGTGTAAAATAGCAGTTTTGCCCGCTCCTACACCTAAGAGCAATAAATAGGACTGAGCTGTAATGCTGGATACAGCTGTGACTATATGTTATATAGTTGTGTTACACTTCCCTCACTTCTTATGACCTACAGGTGCACAAAGATATTACAGGTCCTTCTCCAAAAATTAGCATATAGTGTTAAATTTCATTATTTACCATAATGTAATGATTACAATTAAACTTTCATATATTATAGATTCATTATCCACCAACTGAAATTTGTCAGGTCTTTTATTGTTTTAATACTGATGATTTTGGCATACAACTCCTGATAACCCAAAAAACCTGTCTCAATAAATTAGCATATCAAGAAAAGGTTCTCTAAACGACCTATTACCCTAATCTTCTGAATCAACTAATTAACTCTAAACACATGCAAAAGATACCTGAGGCTTTTAAAAACTCCCTGCCTGGTTCATTACTCAAAACCCCCATCATGGGTAAGACTAGCGACCTGACAGATGTCAAGAAGGCCATCATTGACACCCTCAAGCAAGAGGGTAAGACCCAGAAAGAAATTTCTCAACAAATAGGCTGTTCCCAGAGTGCTGTATCAAGGCACCTCAATGGTAAGTCTGTTGGAAGGAAACAATGTGGCAGAAAACGCTGTACAACGAGAAGAGGTGACCGGACCCTGAGGAAGATTGTGGAGAAGGACCGATTCCAGACCTTGGGGAACCTGAGGAAGCAGTGGACTGAGTCTGGTGTGGAAACATCCAGAGCCACCGTGCACAGGCGTGTGCAGGAAATGGGCTACAGGTGCCGCATTCCCCAGGTAAAGCCACTTTTGAACCATACACAGCGGCAGAAGCGCCTGACCTGGGCTACAGAGAAGCAGCACTGGACTGTTGCTAAGTGGTCCCAAGTACTTTTTTCTGATGAAAGCAAATTTTGCATGTCATTCGGAAATCAAGGTGCCAGAGTCTGGAGGAAGACTGGGGAGAAGGAAATGCCAAAATGCCTGAAGTCCAGTGTCAAGTACCCACAGTCAGTGGTGTGGGGTGCCATGTCAGCTGCTGGTGTTGGTCCACTGTGTTTCATCAAGGGCAGGGTCAATGCAGCTAGCTATCAGGAGATTTTGGAGCACTTCATGCTTCCTGGCACCTGCTCACAGTGCCAAAACCACTGGTAAATGGTTTACTGACCATGGTATTACTGTGCTCAATTGGCCTGCCAACTCTCCTGACCTGAACCCCATAGAGAATCTGTGGGATATTGTGAAGAGAAAGTTGAGAGACGCAAGACCCAACACTCTGGATGAGCTTAAGGCCGCTATTGAAGCATCCTGGGCCTCCATAACATCTCAGCAGTGTCACAGGCTGATTGCCTCCATGCCACGCCGCATTGAAGCAGTCATTTCTGCCAAAGGATTCCCGACCAAGTATTGAGTGCATAACTGAACATTATTATTTGATGGTTTTTTTGTTTGTTATTAAAAAACACTTTTATTTGATTGGACGGGTGAAATATGCTAATTTATTGAGACAGGTTTTTTGGGTTATCAGGAGTTGTATGCCAAAATCATCAGTATTAAAACAATAAAAGACCTGACAAATTTCAGTTGGTGGATAATGAATCTATAATATATGAAAGTTTAATTGTAATCATTACATTATGGTAAATAATGAAATTTAACACTATATGCTAATTTTTTGAGAAGGACCTGTACATATTCACCATATGACAAATGGGCCTGTGTACCTTCAAATGCCAGGGCTGAATTTTAGCCCCAGTCCAGCCCTGGATAGAGGGAAAACACTTAGGTGAGAAGATGCACTCAAATGTATGGCCATGCCAAGGATGCACAGAGCACCTGTGCTTGGTTTGAACAGTCATTCTCTGCTAAAGCCTTTTGAGTTAAAACTGGTTTGGAGTTCACACCTGAAGGTGCATTCCATCTGAGAAGTGTATGGCATAGTAACAGTATTTTCTAGATAGGTGTAAAGGTACCGTCACACAGTGAAATTTCCATCGCTGCGATGGCACGATTCGTGACGTCGCAGCGTCGTATGAATATCGCTCCAGCGTCGTAGACTGCGGTCACACTTTGCAATCACGGCGCTGGAGCGATGCCGAAGTCCCCGGGTAACCAGGGTAAACATCGGGTTACTAAGCGCAGGGCCGCGCTTAGTAACCCAATGTTTACCCTGGTTACCAGCGTTAACGTAAAAAAAACAAACAGTACATACTTACATTCCGGTGTCTGTCCCCGGCGTTCTGCTTCTCTCCACTGTGTAAGCGCCATAGCCGGAAAGCAGAGCGGTGACGTCACCGCGTCACAGCTGTGCACGCTTTCCGGCCGGCAGGCGCTCACACAGTGGAGAGAAGCTGAGACGCCGGAGGACAGACACCGGAATGTAAGTATGTACTGTTTGTTTTTTTTACGTTTACGCTTGTAACCAGGGTAAACATCGGGTTACTAAGCGCGGCCCTGCGCTTAGTTACCCGATGTTTACCCTGGTTACAAGCGAACACATCGCTGGATCGCTGTCACACACAACGATCCAGCGATGTCAGCGGGTGATCAAGCGACGAAAGAAAGTTCCAAACGATGTGCTACGACGTACGATTCTCAGCAGGGTCCCTGGTCGCTGCTGCGTGTCAGACACTGCGATATCGTAACGATATCGCTAGAACATCACGAATCGTACCGTCGTAGCGATGGAAATTTCACTGTGTGACGGTACCCTAAGTCTGAAAGGTGTAGGTTGATTTGCAGTGTAGAGAGGAGAAGATACAGATCTTTCCATTGTAGTCAGGGAACAGCTGAGAATTTCACAAATCTCTCTTTTGTACAGTGCTTAATGGGACCTCCATTTTCCTGATCTGTGCCAGCCACACAGTGCTCCACCATAACTGTACCAGATCCGGAACAGAGAGCAGAGGACAGAATTGTCTTTTCGAAAATACTGTATGGTTTTCTACAGTATGAATACACATGCATGTACGTCTGTGTCCTTTCAGAAGCTCCACAGAAAGGCATTTTGAACTATGTACAGTCTCCGGGTCTTGGGTTGCCACTACTGGCCAAAGTGCTTCAGGTGCTAGACAGTTGCTATTCATATCTAGGGTGCTAGATATGAACCATTTTCCAGTTAACACAAATAACCTATTAAACTACAGCGTGTTCCAAATTATTATGCAAATTGGATTTAAGTGTCATAAAGATTTAATTGTTTTGTTGTTCAAATAAACTCGTGGATGGTATTGTGTCTCAGGGCTCAATGAATCACTGAAATCAATCTTAAACACATGTGATAATTAGTTTTCCAGGTGATTCTAATTAAAGGAATACTTAAAAATGATGTTCCACATTATTAAGCAGGCCACAGGTTTCAAGCAATATGGGAAATAAAAAGGATCTCTCTGCTGCTGAAAAGCATTAAATAGTGCAATGCTTTGGACAAGGTATGAAAACATTAGATATTTCACGAAAACTTAAGAGTGATCATCATACTGTGAAGAGATTTGTGACTGAAACAGAGCACAGAGTTCTTGCAGATAAAGGCATAATGAGGAAGGTTTCTGCCAGACAAAATACCATTACAAAGCAGCAAATAGTTATTTTAAGCTGCTGGTGCCTCTAGAGTCCCTCGAACCTCAAAGTATAGGCTTGAGGTGGAGCATACACCTACTATTCGGCCACCCCTAAACAGTATTCACAAGCAGAAACGGTTGCAGTGGGCCCAGACATACATGAAGACTAATTTCCAAACAGTCTTGTTTACTGATGAGCATCGAGCAACCCTGGATGGTCCAGATGGATAGAGTAGTGGATGGTTGGTGGATGGCCACCATGTCCAAACAAGGCTGCGACGTCAGCAAGGAGGTGGAGGAGTCATGTTTTGGGACGGAATCATGGGGAAACAGCTGGTAGGGCCCTTTAAGGTTCCTGGAGGTGGGAAAATGACCTCTGCAAAGTATATAGAGTTTCTGACAACTTTCTTCCATGGCATTAAAAGCAGAAACGTGCCTTCAGGAGCAAAATCATCTTCATGCATGACAATGCACCATCTCATGCTGCAGAGAAAACCTCTGAGTCATTGCCTGCTATGGGCATAAAAGGAGATAAACTCATGGTGTGGCCACCATCTTCCCCTGACCTCAACCCCATAGAGAACCTTTGGAGTATCATCAAGCAAAAGATCTATGAGGGTGGGAGGCAGTTCACATCAAAACAGCAGCACTGGGAGGCTATTCCGACTTCATGCAAAGAAATACAAGCAGAAACTCTCCAAAAACTCACAAGTTCAATGGATGCAATAATTGTGAAGGTGATATCAAAGAAGGGGTCCAAAGTTAACATGTAACTTAGCCTGTTAGGATGTTTTGGAGTTAAATTGCTTTTTTGTTCAGTGAATGTGACCTCCTAATGCTGCAAATTCCACAAATGAGCATTTTTAGTTCTCATATTTTCAGCATGTCACCATCTATCCCCAACCTGCACAACCTCCTCATCCTACTAGCACCCCAATGCTGCTACCGTATGTGTCACTATTACTGCACCTGCTGTGTAGTTCTCTGTGCCATCTAAATTCTAAACCAACCCTCTATAATATAGTAACACCTGGTACAAGTGCCCTAGAAAACAGTGGCCATATTTTGTCCCCTAGAAAGTAATATTGCCCTGTGTGTGCCCAGGCTCGGACTGGCCCACCGGAGAACTGGAGGATTCTCCGGTGGGCCCTGGCACTGACACCTGCTGGCATACTGGCCAGCAGCTGCCTAGGGCCCCCACTGCTCCAGGGCCCCCCCGGCCGCCCGCCTCCCTCCCTTGAAGACGATACTCACCCTGCTCCAGCGATGGTCTCGGCGTCTACAGCTCGTCCTGAATGAGCGGTCACGTGGTACCGCTCATTAAGGTCATGAATATGCGCATATTCATGACCTTAATGAGCTGTATCACATGACCGCTCAGGCAGGAAGAAGGTGCTGGGCCGGGAGTCAGGACAGAGCGCGAGGGATGTCGGCGCGGCCGTGCAGTGTGGGACAGGTGAGTATGAGGGGAGGGGGGATGAAGGAAGACGGTAAGCAGGCGCGCTATGCAAGATGGGAGCAGGAGCGGGAGTGGGGGGGTGGAGAGATGAGCCATGCATACAGGGGGGAATATGAGCCATGCATACGGGAGGGGACTATGAGCCATGCATACAAGGGGCCGGGGGAATATGAGCCATGCATACAGGGGGGAATATGAGCCATGCATACAGGGGGGAATATGAGCCACGCATACGGGGGGGGATATGAGCCATGCATACAGGAGGGGGAATATGAACCATGCATACAGGGGGGGATATGAGCCATGCATTGGGGGGGGGAATATGAGCCATGCATACAAGGGGGAATATGAGCCATGCATACAGGGGGGGAATATGAGCCATGCATACAGGAGGGAATATGAGCCATGCATACAGGGGGGGAATATGAGCCATGCATACAGGAGGGAATATGAGCCATGCATACAGGGATGAATATGAGCCATGCATATGGGATGGGAGGGAGATGAGCCATGCATACAGGAGGGAATATGAGCCTTGCATACAGGGGGGGAATATGAGCCATGCATACAGGGGGGAATATGAGCCATGCATATGGGATGGGAGGGAGATGAGCCATGCATACAGGAGGGGGGGTCATTATACAGTATGGAGAACCGTGTGGCCATTATACAGTATTGAGCATCATGTGTGGCCGTTATACAGTATGGAGCATCATGTGTGGCCAATGGACATTATACAGTATGGAGCATCATGTGTGGCCGTTATACAGTATGGAGCATCATGTGTGGCCATTATACAGTATTGAGCATCATGTGGGATCATTATACAGCATGGAGAACTGTGTGTGGCCGGCATACAGTATGGAGCATCATTTGTGGCCATTAAACAGTATTGAGCATCATGTGGGATCATTATACAGCATGGAGAACTGTGTGTGGCCGTTATACAGTATGGAGCACTATCTGTGGCCATTATACAGTATGGAGAACAGTGTGTGGCCATTATACAGTATGGAGCATCATGTGTGGTGGCCGTTATACAGTATTCAGTATCATGTGTGGCCATTATACAGTATGGAGCACTGTGTGGCCACATTTTTTTTTGTTTACAATTATTGTATATAAAACAGTGTGATCAGCAGTGCTAAATGGCTGTGGTTGGGACGTGGATATGTGACTAGTTGTGAAATGGGTGTGGTCAGAGGCGTGGCATAAAATTTGCTGCGGCGCACTACGCGCGCCGCAAACTTTATGCCTCCTTCCCTTCTTCAAAAGTTGGGAGATATGGTACCACATTTGCCAGATCATGGCAAGTGGCACAAATCCCATAGGGAATGAATGAGGCCGAACGCAATGTTGCTGTAAGTGATCCGTTACGCGGCACATGCAGAAAAACTGCCGGATCTGCTGCAAAAAGCGACTTTCACATCAGCGATTCTTGCCAATAGTGTCATACTCACCAAAGGGGGAGGCAGCACTAAAAGTGACTAGGGCAGCATAAACTCTAAATATGGCCCTGGGGGGGCTACATTATATTCTGTGGGGGGACTGCATTATACTCAGGGTACTACATTATATTATGGGGGGCTACATCATACTATATGAGGGGGCTACAGTATACTCTATGGGGGGCTTCATTATATTCTGTGGTGGAACTGCATTCTCTCAGGGGACTACATTATATTCTGTGGTGGGTTGCATTATACTATATGAGGGGGCTGCATTATACCCTATGGGGGTGCTACATTATATTCTATGGTGGGGACTGTGTCATACCTGAGGGGGTTGCATTATATTTTGTGGGGTGCTGCATTGTATTCTATGAGAGGGGACTGCATTATATTTCATGAGGGGGCTACATTATATTCTGTGAGGGGGCTACCCCAACCCTTGCTACATAATTAAGACGTGAACTACCTTATAATATATACAAAAAGATATCCAAAAGCATATCTATGCTAATAATAGGGTTCCTTCACCGTGAAGAGAAATCCCAAATAGCATGGAAGGGGTGTGTGCAGCTACACTAAACCCAATGAACAGGTATAAACATACCTTTAACACACCACTCAAAAGAGGGAGTAGAAAGATAACAAATTTTATTCAGTCACATATAGTATCATACAAATATCACATATAAAGAATGAACGTAAGAGGAAGGATTTTACTCAAGCAAAATGCACAAACAGGATAGAGGAAGTACATATATTCAGGCTCTGGGATAGTGTGTGAAGCATGATTATATGAATAAATCTAAAGAGCCATACCAAGGCTGGCCTTAAAGTGCATAGTACAAACTTCATGCAAGAGTGAGTCATACCAGTAACTAACACATACCTGTTATGGATCCTGGTGGTTAGGATCACAAAACTGACCTGACAGGTAAACCAAAATAATAGGACAAGCTCTGGGGATGTGGTAACTATACTGACCGCGACCCTGATCCTATCCAAACACACTAAAGGCAGCCGTGGAGCGTTACCTAAAAACCTAGACGCCTCTTCACAGCCTGAGAAACTAGCTACCCCTAGAGAGAAAACAAAGACCTCACTTGCCTCAGAGAAATAACCCCAAAGTTTAGACAGCCCCCCACAAATAATAACGGTGAGTTAAGGGGAAAGCACAAACGTAGAAATGAAAACAGGTTTTAGCAAATGAGGCCCGCTAATACTAAATAGTCAGAAGATAGCGAGGGATCTGTGTGGTCAGTACAAAAGCTAACAAAAAATATTCATGCAGAGAATACAAGAACCCCCACACCGACTCACGATGTGAGGGGCGCAACTCCGCACCCCAGAGCTACCAGCAAGCGGAAATCACATATAAGCAAGCTGGACTGAACTCATCATATAGTGAGAAACATTTTCAATGAAACAATGAGCAAATGAACTAGCAAGACTTAGCTTCTCCAGGAGGAGACAGGACACAAGTGAAGTCCAGAAAAGATCAGCACCAGAACTGAATACAACGACAGCAGGCAACCAGTAAAGGTCCAGGTGAATTAAATAGGAATCAGACTAGCAGGAAACGAGACAGCTGAGCCACCTACAGACCAGCCGTATAGCTAAAGGCCACAAGAGGGAGCCCAAGAACAGAACTCACACAGTACCACTCATGACCACAGGAGGGAGCCTGAGAACGGAATTCACAACAGTACCCCCCCCCCTTGAGGAGGGGTCACCGAACCCTCACCAGAGCCCCCCAGGCTGATCAGGACGAGCCAAATGAAAGGCACGAACCAAATCGGCCGCATGGACATCAGAGGCGACAACCCAGGAATTATCCTCCTGACCATAGCCCTTCCATTTGACTAAGTACTGAAGCTTCCGTCTTGAAATACTAGAATCCAAGATCTTCTCCACCACATACTCCAATTCTCACGTGACCAAGACTGGAGCAGGAGGATCAACAGAAGGAACCACTGGCACCACATACCTCCGCAACAAGGACCTATGGAACACATTATGAATGGCAAACGATGCTGGGAGGTCCAAACGAAATGATACAGGGTTGAGGATTTCGAGAATCTTATAAGGACCGATGAACCGAGGCTTGAACTTAGGAGAGGAAACTTTCATAGGAACATAACGAGAAGACAACCATACCAAATCCCCCACACGAAGTCGGGGACCCACACAGCGACGGCGGTTGGCAAAGCGCTGAGCCTTCTCTTGTGACAGCGTCAAATTGTCCACCACGTGGTTCCAAATCTGCTGCAACCTATCTACCAAAACCCTGGTGCCAAAAATTCCAGGATGACCCGCCAACACTGAAGAATGAACCTCAGAAATGACTCTACTGGTCCATCTATCCGGGACAAACAGTCTCTCCGGTGGACAACGGTCAGGTCTAATGGCCTGAAATTCCTGTAGCACCCGTCGCAAATCAGGGGAGATGGCAGACAAAATCACTCCCTCTCTGAGGATACCAGCCGGTTCCGGAACTCCCGAAGAGTCAGGCACAAAACTCCTAGAAAGGGCATCAGCCTTAACGTTCTTCGAACCCGGAAGGTACGAAACCACGAAATCAAAACGGGAGAAAAACAGCGACCAACGAGCCTGTCTAGGATTCAGCCGCTTGGCAGACTCGAGATAAGTCAAATTCTTGTGATCCGTCAAGACCACCACACGATGTTTGGCTCCCTCAAGCCAATGTCGCCACTCCTCAAATGCCCACTTCATTGCCAACAACTCCCGATTACCAACATCATAATTCCGCTCGGCAGGCGAAAACTTTCTTGAAAAGAAAGCACATGGTCTCATCGCAGAACCATCAGAGCTTCTCTGCGACAAGACAGCCCCAGCTCCAATCTCAGAAGCATCAACCTCGACCTGGAAGGGAAGAGAGACATCCGGCTGACGCAAAACAGGAGCCGAAGAAAACCGACGTTTCAGCTCCTGAAAGGCCTCCACGGCTGCAGGAGACCAATTCGTCACATCAGAACCCTTCTTGGTCAAATCCGTCAAAGGCTTAACCACACTTGAGAAATTAGTGATGAAGCGACGGTAAAAATTAGCAAAACCCAAGAACTTCTGAAGACTCTTCACCGATGTAGGTTGAGTCCAGTCATGAATGGCCTGGACCTTGACTGGATCCATCTCAATAGTAGAAGGAGAAAAAATAAAGCCCAAAAAGGAAACCTTCTGGACTCCAAAGAGACATTTAGAGCCCTTCACAAACAAGGCATTGGCTCGCAGGACCTGAAATACCATCCTGACCTGCTTCACATGAGATTCCCAGTCATCAGAAAAGACCAAAATATCATCCAGGTACACAATCATAAATCTATCCAGATACTCTCGGAAGATGTCGTGCATGAAGGACTGGAACACAGAAGGGGCATTAGAAAGCCCAAAAGGCATCACCAAGTACTCAAAATGGCCTTCGGGCGTATTAAATGCTGTTTTCCATTCATCGCCCTGCTTAATACACACAAGATTATACGCTTCACGAAGATCTATCTTGGTGAACCAACTGGACCCCTTAATCCGAGCAAACAGATCCGACAATAGAGGCAAAGGGTACTGAAATTTGACCGTGATGTTATTTAGAAGGCGATAATCTATACAGGGTCTCAGAGAACCATCCTTCTTGGCCACAAAAAAGAACCCCGCACCCAAAGGGGACGAGGACAGGCGAATATGCCCCTTCTCCAAAGACTCCTTTATATAACTCCGCATAGCGGCATGTTCTGGTACAGATAAATTAAAAAGTCGTCCCTTAGGGAACTTACTACCAGGAATCAAATTTATAGCGCAATCACAATCCATATGAGGAGGTAGGGCACTGGATTTGGGCTCATCAAATACATCCTGGTAGTCCGACAAAAATTCAGGGACTTCAGAAGGAGTAGAAGAAGCAATTGACACCAAAGGAGCATCGCCATGAATCCCCTGGCAACCCCAACTTGTCACAGACATTGCTTTCCAATCCAAGACTGGATTATGAGCCTGCAGCCATGGCAGACCCAACACGACAACGTCATGCAAATTATGCAACACAAGAAAGCGAATCACCTCCTGATGTGCAGGAGTCATGCACATGGTCACTTGAGCCCAGTACTGAGGTTTATTCTTGGCCAATGGAGTAGCAGCAATTCCCTTTAGTGGAATAGGGAATTGTAAAGGCTCCAAGATAAAACCACAGCTCCTGGCAAAAGACAAATCCATCAAATTCAGGGCAGCACCTGAATCCACAAAAGCCATAACTGAGTAGGATGACAGAGAGCAAATCAAAGTAACAGACAAAATGAATTTAGGCTGTACAGTACCAATGGTGACAGACCTAGTGAAGCTTTTTGTGCGCTTAGAGCATGCTGAGATAACAAGAGCAGAATCACCACAGTAAAAGCACAACCCATTCTGACGTCTGTGATTTTGCCGTTCAATTCTGGTCAGAATCCTGTCACATTGCATAGACTCAGGCTTCTGTTCAGAAAATACCGCCAGATGGTGCACAGGTTTGCGCTCCCGCAAACGCCGATCAACCTGAATGGCCAAAGACATTGACTCATTCAGACCTGCAGGCGTGGGGAACCCCACCATAACATCCTTGAGGGCTTCAGAAAGACCCTTTCTGAAAATCGCTGCCAGGGCACACTCATTCCTCTGAGTGAGCACAGACCATTTTCTGAACTTCTGACAGTAAACCTCAGCTTCATCCTGACCCTGAGAAAGAGTCAGCAAAACCTTTTCTGCTTGGTCTACCAGATTTGGTTCCTCATAGAGCAATCCGAGCGCCAGAAAAAACGCATCCACATTTAGCAATGCAGGATCTCCTGGCGCCAGAGAGAATGCCCAATCTTGAGGGTCACCACGTAACAAAGAAATAACAATTTTAACTTGTTGAACAGGGTCACCTGAGGAACGAGGTCTCAGAGAAAGAAATAACTTACAATTATTCTTAAAGTTCAAAAACCTAGATCGATCTCCAGAGAATAACTCAGGAATTGGTATTTTAGGCTCGGACATAGGACTGTGAATTACATAGTCCTGAATGCTTTGTACCCTTGCAGAGAGATGATCCACACTAGAGGACAGACTCTGAATGTCCATATCTGCAGCTGAATTCTGAACCACCCAGAGATTAAGGGGAGGAGAGAAGCAAAACACACTGCAGAGAAAAAAAAATGAACTCAGGATTTCTCTTATCCCTCTTCGGCGATGCATTAACACTTTAAGGCCTGCTGTACTGTTATGGATCCTGGTGGTTAGGATCACAAAACTGACCTGACAGGTAAACCAAAATAATAGGACAAGCTCTGGGGATATGGTAACTATACTGACCGCGACCCTGATCCTATCCAAACACACTAAAGGCAGCCGTGGAGCGTTACCTAAAAACCTAGACGCCTCTTCACAGCCTGAGAAACTAGCTACCCCTAGAGAGAAAGCAAAGACCTCACTTGCCTCAGAGAAATAACCCCAAAGTTTAGACAGCCCCCCACAAATAATAACGGTGAGTTAAGGGGAAAGCACAAACGTAGAAATGAAAACAGGTTTTAGCAAATGAGGCCCGCTAATACTAAATAGTCAGAAGATAGCGAGGGATCTGTGTGGTCAGTACAAAAGCTAACAAAAAATATCCACGCAGAGAATACAAGAACCCCCACACCGACTCACGATGTGAGGGGCGCAACTCCGCACCCCAGAGCTACCAGCAAGCGAGAAATCACATATAAGCAAGCTGGACTGAACTCATCATATAGTGAGAAACATTTTCAATGAAACAATGAGCAAATGAACTAGCAAGACTTAGCTTCTCCAGGAGGAGACAGGACACAAGTGAAGTCCAGAAAAGATCAGCACCAGAACTGAATACAACGACAGCAGGCAACCAGTAAAGGTCCAGGTGAATTAAATAGGAATCAGACTAGCAGGAAACGAGACAGCTGAGCCACCTACAGACCAGCCGTATAGCTAAAGGCCATAAGAGGGAGCCCAAGAACAGAACTCACACAGTACCACTCATGACCACAGGAGGGAGCCTGAGAACGGAATTCACAACACATACCCATATCGTCTGCCTGTCCTCGATCACTGAAACCCCGACGCATGTTTCGCTGGTCGCTTTATCAAGGGGAAAGAAAAGTGTGCCTCAGGGTATAATACTTTATATTATACCCTGATATTAGCGCTTTTTACCGCACAATTGGTGGTCTTGTATCTATTTCTATGTAGCTACATAGTGGGCCCCAAGAATGATTTTCTCTGGTGGGCCCAAGGTGCTCCAGTCTGACGCTGTGTGTGCACCTTTGATAGTCGCAGTAACCTGAGTTCCCCTATAACAATAAGTGCCCACTTTACATTGAATAATGTCCTGAGTCTCCCCCTTGTACAGCTCCCCTATACACAGTATAATGCTCTCTTTTGCATAACATGATGCCTCCTCACTGTAATGTACCTGCACACAGTATACTGACCCCTTAGTAGCCCCCAAACTGTTTGATGGCCCCTTCACTGTAATCTCCACACTGTATGATGGCCCCTTAGATAGCCTCCATATAGTGTAATGTGCCAGATAGTCCTCAATATAGTATAATACATTCCCCAGAGGTCTTCATATAGTATACTGCATTCCCCATAGGTCTGTATAGTATAATGCACTCCCTATAGGTCTGTATAGTGTAATGCACTACCCACAGGCCTGTACAGTATAATGCACCCTCACAGGCAACCAGCACAGTATAATGCACCCCCACAGGCAACCAGTACAGTATAATGCACCCCCATAGGCAGACAGAACAGTATAATGCATCCCCATTAGGCAGTCTGTATAGCACAATGCACCCCAGTTAGGCAGCCAGTACAATATAATACACCCCCATTAGGCAGCCTGTATCTTATAATGCACCTCCATTAGGCAGGCAGTATAGTATAATGCACCCCCATTAGGCAGTCAGTATTGTATAATGCACCCCCATTAGGCAGTCTGTATAGTATAATGCACCCACATTAGGCAGCCTGTATAGTATAATGCACCCCCATTAGGCAGCCAGTATAGTATAATGCACCATTAGGCAGCCTGTATATTATATTGCACCCCCATTAGGCAGCCTGTATAGTATAATGCACCCCCATTAGGCAGCCAGTACAGTATAATGCACCCCAAGTAGGCAGCCAGTATAGTATAATGCACCCCCATTAGGCAGCCTGTATAGTATAATGCACCCCCATTAGGCAGCCAGTATAGTATAATGCACCATTAGGCAGCCTGTATAGAATATTGCACCCCCATTAGGCAGCCTGTATAGTATGATGCACACCCATTAGGCAGCCAGTACAGTATAATGCACCCCCATTTGGCAGCCTGTATAGTATAATGCACCCCCATTAGGCAGCCAGTATAGTATAATGCACCTCCATTAGGCAGCCTGTATAGTATATTGCACCCCATTAGGCAGCCTGTATAGTATAATGCACCCCCATTAGGCAGCCTGTATAGTATAATGCACCCCCATTAGGCAGCCTGTATAGTATAATACACCCACATTAGGCTGTCTGTATAGCATAATGCACCCCCATTAGACAGCCAGTACAATATAATGCACCCGATAAAAAAAAAATTTAAAAATCCAATACTCACCTTTCTTCCTCCTTGTTCCTGCGGTGCTCTGAGCGCCCCCACATCTCCGGACAGCGCCAAGTACTGACATCATCGCACCTCCTGTCAGTGTCGGTGACATCAGATGCTGACAGGAGGATGATGGGAGAAGGAGCATTACGCCCCCTCTCTCATCAATGTGGTCAGCTGTATCGGCATCTAACTGATACAGCTGTCAGTATCTAGTCCTGGAATCTGTTTCTCTTGCCCTTAGACTTGCCCTTAGTTAACATGGATCTAGAGGGGGGGCTGTATGGGGCGCAGCTAAAAGGAAGCCCCCACATGACTGCGTTGCCATGGGGAGCAGGGTAGTAATTTTTTGAAAAGTAAAACTGGGAGGCTCAGGATTGGTAGGATAGGAATTGGGGCGGGGAATTCTATGGGATTGGGAGGAGGGGACCTGGAAAAGTGCGGGAAAGGGGTCAGTCAGTCAGAGACAGGCGAAGTGAGTTCACCAGCTGCCACAGCGTTACTTACCATGGCCACAGTGGACAGCTTGGTCGCTCAGCTTCGCAGGGAGGCAAGATCCAGGAGGGCCGGATGGCTTGAAGAGCAGCTCACTGGGCTGCTAGGAGGCAGCGGCAGCCAGGACAGTGGGAGCCGGGTCAGGAGTTCCAGGAGGTCGAGGCCGCCTGAGAGGCTGTCCCCGGATACCACACCGCGCCGCAGGCGCAGGCCGCGGAGCCCCTCCGGGGACCCTGCGGGGGCTGGGGGACACGGCGCAGCCACACCGCCCGCCCCCCCTCCAGCAGGAATCCACCCGGCGGCCCTGCCGGCGCGAGGCGACGAGGCGCTGCGGGAGCTGTGCAGGCGCGGCAGGACGCCGGCGCTGCACCGGATGTTATGGTTGCACTTCCGGTTCGGCCGAGCAGGGGGCGCAGGAGCGCTGCAGCGCCGAGATTTTCACCTCAGACCCGCCGGGGAGCCGCTCCAGCGGTGGTGACACCAGGGATGGAGCGCGGGAGGTGCGCGGGAGGTGCGCAGCAGCGGCGGCATCTGCCAGGAGCCGGGAGCCGGAGCGGCGCACAGAGCGGATGGTTCGGCTGCGGCGCCCAGGGGATTTATACAAGCTGCCAGATCCAGGTCCAGCAGGAGGTCGAGGGAACGGTCGCCTTCGCCAGTCTCGGTCCCCCCTGGTGACATGGAGGCCAGGGGCGCGGGCCTGGGGCACACGAGTGGCAGTGACGACTCCGGGAACGAACATCAGGCTGACGGGGACCGGCAGGATTCAGGAAGCACGGCTGGTGGGGACACAGCACCTGCGCAGCCCCATGAGTATACGTCCAGTCTTTTTCCGGTGCCGGGGGTTTCGGGGTTAGCTGAGCGGGGTGGTGGTGAGGTTCCGGGTGTTAGAGAGCTTTTAGTGGGTATGTCGCAGATTTTGAGTAGATTGGATGGCAGTGTTGCGGATAGGGTAGGAGCGTCGCCCGCTCGGGCTTGGGTGTCGGGGGCTGGTCATGGAGTGGGGGGTTTGAGCGAGTTTGCGAGTTCTGGTAGCGGTCCGACGTCTTCAGCGGCTGGGGTGTCGGTGTCGGTGCAAACAGAAACGGAAAAGGGGGATACCGTTAAGCTAGACGATAGGGCAAAAGGCGAGGTTTACGCGTGTTTTGAGGGCCCGCTGGGGGCCCATTTGAAGAAGGAGGTGAAGGACAAGATTTGGAAAGATGAATACGTGGAGATTTTCTCTCTCCTTCCTTTAGAAAAATTTAATTTGGATAAAGGAAAGAAAGAAGATAGTAAAAAGGAGGAGGAAGAAAACTGGCAGCAGGCATTTGCCATTCTGGCGAGTGTTATAGGGGAGAAATTCCCAGAGAATTGCTCAGTGCTGTTTTGTTATTTTGACGCCATTGGGGAAGCACATCGTACCTACGGGGGCCAGGCTTGGCTGAGATACGATGAACAGTTCAGGCATTGCAAAGCGGTGAGGCCCGAGATAAGATGGGAGCAAAAGGACATCGGTTTGTGGTTGAAGGTAATGGCCCCGGTGCGATATGGACAGTCCTTTCAAGGGGGCGGGGGGGTAGCAGTCAACAGTAAGGGCAAGGTGGAGCAGGACAGGGGTCACAGGGGGCAAAAGAAAGAACGGGGACATGCTGGCAGTTTAACGACGGCCAGTGTAAGTATGGCGCCACCTGTAAGTTTAAACACATTTGCTCCCATTGCAACGGGGCCTCACATGGGGCTGCTAAGTGTTTCAAGAAATCGCGTGGTAAGCCATCCGTGGGTGGCGGTCAAGGGGGAGACTCCGGTGAGGCTTCAAAAGATGGCCCCCTATCTAAATAGATACCCGGATTATCAAAAAGCGGAAGTTATTAGGGATGGTTTTCTTGAGGGGTTTAAGATCCCTCACCCGACGCATGTTGTCCCATTTTTTACAAAGAACTTGAGATCGGCTAGTTTGCATTCGGAGGTTGTTTCGGTTAAATTGGCGAAGGAGGTCGAATTGGGAAGAATGGCGGGGCCGTTTAGTTCGCTCCCTATGGCTGACGTAATTGTTTCCCCGCTTGGGGTGGTGCCCAAGAAGGAGCCGAATAAATTTTGGCTGATTCAGCACCTGTCTTATCCCAAGGGATCCTCGGTGAATGATGGGATTGCGGAAGAGTTGTGCTCCGTTGTTTATACCTCTTTCGATGCCTCTGTCCAGTGGGTGCGCGGGTACGGGCCTGGGGCCTGGTTGGCAAAAACAGACATCGAATTGGCTTTTCGGCTTTTGCCTGTGCACCCACAGAGCATTCCTTTGTTAGGTTGTTGATGGGAGGGGGTTTTTTACTTGGATAGGTGTTTGCCTATGGGATGTTCGATTTCCTGTGCATTGTTTGAGACTTTCAGTACCTTTTTGGAATGGGTAGTGAGAGACGTTTCGGCCGTTCCTTCGGTCATTCACTATTTGGATGACTTTTTGTTTGTTGGTCCACCGGATTCTGCTGTGTGTGGTCATCTACTTGCTACCATGGAATGGGTGGCCGGACAGTTTGGTGTTCCTTTGGCGCAGGATAAAACGGAGGGCCCCTGTAAGGTCTTGAGTTTTCTAGGGATTCTCATTGATTCGGAAAAGATGGAATGTCGGTTGCCGGACGATAAGTTGCTGTTGCTTAGGCAGGAGGTGGGCAGGATTGGAAAATTGCGGAAGGTAACCTTGAAGGAGTTGCAGTCGTTGCTGGGACGCCTGAATTTTGCTTGCCATATCATGCCGATGGGCAGGATTTTTTGCCGCAGGTTGTCCAGGGCGACGGCGGGAGTCCGGTCAGCCCATCATTTTATCTGTTTGGGTAGGGAGCATAAGGACGACCCTCTTGTTTGGCAACGTTTTTTGGACAGCTATAACCGCAGGTCCCTGATTCAGCAGGAGGATCTCAATGCTTTTGACTGCGAGATCTACACGGATGCAGGGGGCGGAGTTGGCTATGGGGCCTATTGCGGAGGAAAATGGAGTGTGGAGGTTTGGCCTGAAGATTGGCAAAAGAAGGGGCTTACCAAGAATTTGACATTGTTGGAGCTGTTCCCAATTGTGGTGTCGGCGTTTATTTGGGGCGACAATTTCCGGGACTGGCGGGTGCGTTTTCATTGCGACAACTCGAGCGTGGTGTCTGTGATTAACAGCTTATCTTCTTCTTCTCCCCCG
Organism: Ranitomeya variabilis; assembly: GCF_051348905.1. NCBI lineage: Eukaryota > Metazoa > Chordata > Amphibia > Anura > Dendrobatidae > Ranitomeya > Ranitomeya variabilis. The sequence continues at coordinate 66,049,105 of NC_135235.1, forward strand.
GCAATCAGACTGGTTAGGGCATTGGTGTTGAGATGCCTTGAGTTGAATGCATGGATTTCGGTGGTGCACATGCCAGGCGTTCAAAACAATATAGCTGACGCTTTGTCTCGTTTGCAGTGGGACCGTTTCCGGGAATTGGCTCCAGATTCGGAGGTGACAGGAGCGGCATGTCCTTTGCATCTGTGGCAGGTGGTTACGGAAGGGGAGGCCCACTGATTCAAGCTTCGGTGTCTAACAGGACTTGGTTAGATTATACGGCGTCGTGGGCCATGTGGGAAGGTTGGTTAGATCAATGTGGCCCGGCGGAGTCAGATGGTGATAGGACTATGGCGTTATTGGCCCTGATTGGTAAGGTGGTGGAATGGGGTTGGTCTGTGTCTAGGTTAAATAAGTTTATAGCCGGTTTGGTTTTTGGTTTCCGGTTGCAAGGGGCCAGGGACGTTACAAAGGACTTTGTAATACGGCAGGCGTTAAAAGGTTTTCGCAAAGGTAACGTAACTTTTGATAAGCGTAGGCCCATTTCTTTTGAGTTATTGCAGCGGTTAGGTGAGGCCTTAGTTTTTGTTTGTCCTTCGCAGTTCGAAGTGGTACTGTTTCGGTTGGCTTTTTCTTTAGCATTTTTTGGTGCTTTGCGTTTGGGAGAATTGGTTTCCCCGAGCAGGGGCAAGTCGGGTGGTCTTTTAGCGGAAGATGTGGTTTTTTGGGATGGGGGTATCCCTTTTTGGATTAGGCGGTCGAAGACGGACCAGCTGGGCAGGGGAATGAAAGTAGTGTTAGGAAGGGTGGATGGTAGCGGGATGTGCCCGCAGCAGTGTTTGGCAGCATATTGGGGTTTGTGTCTGGTCAGGTCAGGCCCTTTGTTGCAGCATCAAGACGGGGATTTTCTGTCCCGCTTCCAGTTTGTGGCTATTTTGAAGAAGGGCTTGGAATATCTGGGTGTTAAGCCGGATAATTTCAGTTCGCACTCTTTTCGGATTGGGGCCGCGTCTGAGGCCGATGGTTTGGGCCTGGGGCCGGAGGTGATTAAGAAAATAGGCAGATGGAGTTCTAATCATTACCTGTCTTATGTGCGTCATTGAATCGGCGACGCTGGGGGTGTGTTTTGTTTTTGTGTTAATTGTGGTTATGTTTTCCAGGTCGGCCCCCCTCCTTGGCTTGGATTGTTGGACACTCTTTCGTTTACTGGGGTGCCCTCCGGGCTGATGCTAGGTCAAATGGTAGGCAACTGGGTTTTGGTCGGGAGGCAGTTGTCATTCGTTGGATGGGTCGCCGTGGTATGTTGTGGCGTAGCCTGTTGTCGGAATTCTCCCGCGTCGCTCGGTTGGATCGCCCCCCGGACATCTTGGTGGTTCACCTGGGAGGTAACGATTCAGGGGCAAAACCAGTGAGAGAACTGATTCGGGACATCCGTTTCGATTTGTTGAGACTGTGGGTTTCTTTTCCTGGTTTACTGACGGTGTGGTCGGACATTGTGCCACGCCGGAGGTGGAGGGAGGCCCGTTCCCATAAAGGGATTAACAGGGCCAGGGTAAATAGGTCAGTGGCGAGTTTTGTGTCGCGGAACGGGGGTATTGCCGTTAGACACTTTGAGCTGGAGGCCGGGGTCGGGAATTTCTGGCGGGATGATGGAGTGCATCTCAACGAGATAGGTATGGATTTATGGGCGCTCGGTCTACAGGAAGGTGTAGAAAGAGCTTTGGCGGTGGTGGGGCACTCACGAGCCTGAGGTGGTCAGGGCTGTTCGTGTGTGGCGGGGGGTGGGGTTCTTGGAGTTGCTGATGATGCTTATAGGGTTGATCTGGCTTTTGTTACAGGCTCTGGACGGGGTGTTTACCTCGGGAGCTTTGTGGTTGGTTTGCCCGAAACGGGTTATATGGTGCCCTCGAGCTGGTGGTTACGGCTGAGGGTAAATACAGGTTTTGGTTAAATTTTGTGGTAGGCTTTCGGTCTATTATGAGCCAGATTTTTGCTCCAAGAACCCTCCCCTCGAGTTTTTTATATTTACAATGTTTACATGTTGTTATTAATGTATTTGTTTGTTAATAAAATGGCCGCTGTGGCCAAATTATCCAAAAGAAATTTATGTCTTCGTGTCAATTCATTGGGTAGTTAAAGGGTATGGTTTAAAAGGGAGCAAGGTAGTTGGGTTTGAGGATTCATGACGGAAAGGATCCTGCATTGGCGATACGCGGTCATGATGTTTCACGTCGGCCATCTTGCTTCCTGCCAAAGTTGTATATAAAGCCAGCACCTGCTCTGTTTCATTGCTTGTGTATTATGTTTTGGACCTTGTTCCTCTGCAGTCCCAAGCCTGGACTTACTATCCCTGTGGGTCCTTTCCTAGCGGCGGAGTCCTCTGCCAACCTGCACGTCTGGATCCCTGCCTGCTGACCAAGTGATTGCTAACACCTGACTTCAGAAACCTCTGCCAGGCCACACCTGCGGTGAAGTAAGAACTCCAGCCAGCTAGTGTGTTCCTCTGCTCTGCAAGAGACTGTGTCTTGTGCACTCATTGCTCAGTGACTTTGCATGCTGTGTCGCAGAGTATCAGCTCTGCTATTACTGTTTATCAGATTGACTGAACATTTATCTGGACTTACATGCTATATTGCATTCAGATCACAAATACAATCTTGCTTGTGAAAACCATTGTGTCTGCAGTTTCTTTGACCTAGCCACTGGTGTCCAGTTGTATCCACTAGTATCGTGACAGGATACACAAGCCTAAAAAAAAAATGGATGCCGCTGGGTCAGAGACTTTAGAGGTGCGTGTTAAGAAGCTAAATAATATCACTGCCACTGTACACGCTGAAGTGCAGACATGGAAGAGCAGAATAGAAGGCCTAGAGGGGCAGACTAAATATGATATGCAAGTGCTCAGTCAGACCCTTCAGGAATTGCGTGGTCGGGTTGCGGCTCTGGAGGCACAATCTCAGACTTCTGTTCCAGCCATCCCCAAACTACCGCCATTTAGGTTTCGTGGCGACCGAGACAAATACCGTGGGTTTCTGAACCAGTATCGTTTATACTTTGCTGCACATGTCACACAGTTTCCTACGGACCGATCCAAAGTATTGACTATTATCATGTTGCTGATTAACAAGGCTCTTGCCTGGGCAAACCCTCTGATAGAATCGCAGGATGCATGTCTGAATGACTTTAATATGTTTATTGCCGCCAAGGGGCAGATGTTTGATGATCCGAACCTTTGCCTTACAGCGGAGACGGCCCTGCTGAATTTGCGTCAAGGTAAACGCCCAGTGACTGAGTATGCTATGGACTTTAGAAGGTGGGCTCAGGATACCACCTGGAATAGTGCAGCAAAGTACTCAATATTTAAGAAGGGGTTGTCCAGTTCTATCAAGGACGAGCTTGCATGTGCGGAGGCTCCCACTGCTCTAGGAGATTTCATCAATCACTGTATTCGCCTAGACGCTCGCATCTCCGAACGAAAACTAGAAAGGTGGACTGAGATGAACCGCAGCAATAAATCACTTCTTCCTTTTCTTCCTAAGGAGATTCCAGACTCAAGTCCTCAGGAGTCCGCACCCGAACCGATGCAGGTAAATTCCCTACGAAGTCGAGTAAGTGACGAACGGAAGGAATTTCGTTTCAAGGAGAATTTATGTTTTTACTGCGGGAAGTCAGGACATTTTATTATCAACTGCCCCAGTCGTTCTCACAGGACAACCGCAGCTGTTGTAGAACGCGACTTCTCTGAATCATACTCCGTGACTTCCGAATCAGGGCCTCCTGAAATTGCAGCAACTGTTCCGGATAATGACTTTTCAGAAATTGTTACCTCCCTATCAAGATCTGGATTGACTCCCGTTGGGTGAACAGTTCCGCCATGATAGACTCTGGGGCCAGCGGTAACTTCATGGACACTTCTTTTGCTAAGAAATATGGAATCCGATCACAGAGAAGAGTATCTTCAATTCTGATGGAGACTGTGGATGGATCCCCTTTGACCTCGGGGCCAGTAGACCAGCAGACTGAATCACTGAAGGTCCTCATGGGAGATGATCACCAGGAGAAATTTCCCTTCCTTCTGATTTCCTCTCCACATTTCCCTATTATCTTGGGTTTACCCTGGTTTCAGGCTCAAAATCCCATCATTGACTGGGAGACTAAGAGATTGCGCTTCCCAGCTAAGGAGGTAATTTCTGGGAATTCAATTGATCCATCTCCGGGCAACCCATCATCGGACCTAAAGTTACCGACAGTTTATAAAGCATTTTCGGATGTGTGCGATAAAAAGAATGCAGACAAATTGCCACCACACCGCTCTTATGACTGCCCAATCGAGCTTCTGCCTGCTGCTACCATTCCTTTCGGAAATATTTATCCATTGTCCGGTCCTGAGCTCAAAACTCTCAAAGAATATATCGACGAGAACCTGTCTAAGGGGTTCATACGCCCCTCGTCCTCTCCAGCCGGTGCACCCATCTTTTTCGTTAAAAAGAAGGATGGATCTCTCAGACCCTGTGTTGATTACCGGGAAATTAACAAGGTAACCATCAAGAACCGCTACCCCCTGCCATTAATTCCGGAGCTTCTTGAGAGAGTTCGGCAGGCCAGGGTCTTTTCAAAATTGGACCTACGCGGGGCATACAATTTAGTCCGTATAAGACCTGGAGACGAATGGAAAACAGCATTTAGGTCTCGATATGGGCACTTTGAGTATTTGGTCATGCCATTTGGACTTTGCAATGCCCCAGCAACCTTCCAACACCTAGTAAATGATATTTTTAGAGACATTCTTGATATTTTTGTCGTAATCTATTTGGATGACATTCTGATTTTTTCTAGCTCCATGGAGGAACATCAGCAACATGTCAAGACTGTCTTGCAGCGTTTGAGGGAACACCATCTGTACATCAAGCTGGGGAAGTGTGAATTTCACAAGTCGGAGATCCAATTCCTAGGTTATGTAATTTCTCCACAGGGTCTGAGTATGGATAACAGCAAGATCAGGGCGATTCAGGAGTGGCCAATCCCCAAGAACATCAAGGAAGTCCAACGTTTCATCGGATTTGCCAACTTCTACAGACGTTTCATCAAGAACTTCTCTGACATCGTCTCGCCCATCACCCGGTTGACACAGAAGAAGACAGCATTTATTTGGTCCCCTCAAGCCCAAGAAGCATTCTCTCGGCTCAAGACCAAGTTCACGTCAGCACCAGTACTGATCCACCCTGACCCGGAACTCGCCTTCATTATTGAAGTAGATGCCTCAAACTGTGCCGTCGGGGCTATACTGTCCCAAAGAACAGGTGAGAAGAATTTACTTCATCCTTGTGCTTTTCTTTCCAAGCGACTGTCTCCTGCCGAAAAGAACTATGATGTAGGAAATAAAGAATTACTGGCTATCATCGCCGCCTTCAAGGAGTGGAGACATCTTTTGCAAGGAGCTTCACAGCCGATCGTTGTCCTCACGGATCACCGCAACCTTGAGTTCATCAGGTCAGCAAGATGCCTGACCCCACGGCAGGCCCGTTGGAGTCTTTTCCTTAACCAATTCAATTTTACAATCTCTTATAGACCAGGTTCTCGCAATGGAAAAGCAGATGCTCTATCCCGGATGTACTCTGCTGACACTGTTCCAGATGCTCCACCTAAGACCATACTTTCTGATTGCAATTTTGTAGGTGTCATTCATAACCAAGATTTGTTGCAGGTCATCAAAGAAGCTTACAACTCTGATCTTTTCCTGTCTCAGCCATCTGATGAGGTAAGCCTTCTTTTTAGGAATGGGGTTTGGACCCGGGAACGGCGCCTCTACATTCCTGAAGCCGTGAGGTTAAAGGGCCACTGTCACCCCCCCAGCCGTTATAAACTAAAAGAGCCACCTTGTGCAGCAGTAATGCTGCAGTCTAACAAGGTGGCTCTTTTAGTTTTTGATTCATTTATTACCTCAATAAAGCGTTTTAAAAATTGGCCACAAATACCAGATGTTGTACCAGGAGGGAATGAATCTCCCACCTGCCGTCACTCTTCTCTTCAGGGGCGATGGTCGCCGCCCCCTGAGCGCTGTTTCTTCTTAAATCCAGTGCCTGCGCTGTGCGTGCCTGCCTGGGGCCTGCGCAGTGTTCTTTGTCAGTCACAGCTCAGATGCCGGGTGCCTGACTGCGCCTGTGCGGGCAGTGCGCCCACCCTGTTGCTGAATCCCCGCCCCGCACTGTGTTATTCATTATGCACAGTGCGGGGCTGGGATTCCTGGGAAGGCGGGGGAGCTGGGGGAGCTTCAGAGATGGGAGAGCGTCCGAGATGGGGGAGTGCCTGAACAGCGCAGTGCGCATGCCCAGGAATGCCAGCCCCGCACTGTGCATAATGAATAACACAGTGCGGGGCGGGGATTCAGTAACAGGGTGGCCGCACTGCCCGCACAGGCGCAGTCAGGCACCCTGCGTCTGAGCTGTGACTGACAATGAAGACTGCGCCTGCCCCAGGCAGGCACGCACAGCGCAGGCGCCGGATTTAAGAAGCAACAGCGCGAAGGGGGCGGCGACCATCGCCCCTGAAGAGAAGAGTGACGGCAGTTGGGAGATTCATAGAGGACGATTCGGACCGCCTCCAGGTACAATATCTGGTATTTGTGGCCAATTTTTAAAACGCTTTATTGAGGTAATAAATTAATCAAAAACTAAAAGAGTCACCTTGTTAGACTGCAGCATTACTGCTGCACAAGGTGGCTCTTTTAGTTTATAACGGCTGGGGGGGGGTCACAGTGGCCCTTTAGGAGTGTTGAGAATGGTTCATGACTCTAAGGTTGCAGGGCACAGAGGAATTCAGAAGACTCAAGAATTCTTATCTCGCTTCTTCTGGTGGCCAGGTTTTCGGAAGGATGTTCAGAAGTACGTTTCATCTTGCGAGGTATGTGCCAAATTCAATGTCCCACGTGCTTCCCCTACTGGTCTGTTACAGCCTTTGCCGGTGCCGTCTCGCCCGTGGGGATCCATTTCTATGGACTTTATTGTAGAACTGCCCCTTTCCGAGGGAAAGAGTACAATTTTGGTGGTGGTCGATCGCCTGACCAAGGCGGCCCATTTCATCCCTTGTTCCGGTTTACCCTCTGCGAAGGACACTGCTGATCTAATTATCCAGAACATCTTTCGTCTGCACAGGGTTCCGGATGAAGTGGTTTCAGACTGTGGAGTTCAATTTACTTCAAAGTTTTGGCGAAGTTTTTGTTCGGCATTAGGCATGGAAGTTAACTTATCTTCTGCTTTCCACCCACAGTCCAACGGGCAGACAGAGCGTACCAATCAAACACTGGAGCAATACCTTCGCTGCTACGTTTGCCATTTGCAAGATGATTGGGTAAGGCTACTCCCATTGGCTGAATTTTCTTATAACAACTCCCAGAGTGCCTCCACCAAGCAGTCTCCATTCTACGCTAACCTGGGATATCACCCTAGCATTCTTCCCAGATTACCGGTAGATACATCTTTACCAGCAGTTGCCGACAGGATCTCTTCACTTCAACAGAACCTTGAACTTCTGAAAGAGACTTTGGGTTCCGCACAAGATAGGTACAAGAATGCAGCTGACAGATTTCGCAAACCAACACCAAAATTTAAGGTAGGAGATTTAGCCTGGTTATCTACAAAGAATTTAAAGATGAAGATCCCTTCTCCTAAGTTGGGACAGAAGTACATTGGTCCTTATAGGATCAGTGGTCTGGTAGGTGCTGTTGCATGTCGCTTAAAACTCCCAAGAACAATGAAGATACATCCTGTCTTTCATACTTCCCTACTAAAGGCTGTAGTACCAAATCCTTTTCCAGGACGTTCATCTCCTCCTCCCGATCCCGTTCTTGTGGTTGGTCAAGAGCAGTTCATCGTTGAGAGGATTCTGGATTCAAGAATCTACAGAAATCGATTGCAGTATCTGATTAAATGGCAAGGCTATTCTTCAGAGGAGAATTCCTGGGAACCCGTGAACAATATTAACGCCTCCTGACTGATTGAGCAGTTCCATCAAAGGTACCCTGGCAAACCTGGTTTTGGGTCATCCGGAGGCCGTTCTTGAGGTGGGAGTAATGTCAGTATCTAGTCCTGGAATCTGTTTCTCTTGCCCTTAGACTTGCCCTTAGTTAACATGGATCTTGATGTTTCACGTCGGCCATCTTGCTTCCTGCCAAAGTTGTATATAAAGCCAGCACCTGCTCTGTTTCATTGCTTGTGTATTATGTTTTGGACCTTGTTCCTCTGCAGTCCCAAGCCTGGACTTACTATCCCTGTGGGTCCTTTCCTAACGGCGGAGTCCTCTGCCAACCTGCACGTCTGGATCCCTGCCTGCTGACCAAGTGATTGCTAACACCTGACTTCAGAAACCTCTGCCTGACCACACCTGCGGTGAAGTAAGAACTCCAGCCAGCTAGTGTGTTCCTCTGCTCTGCAAGAGACTGTGTCTTGTGCACTCATTGCTCAGTGACTTTGCATGCTGTGTCGCAGAATATCAGCTCTGCTATTACTGTTTATCAGATTGACTGAACATTTATCTGGACTTACATGCTATATTGCATTCAGATCACAAATACAATCTTGCTTGTGAAAACCATTGTGTCTGCAGTCTCTTTGACCTAGCCACTGGTGTCCAGTTGTATCCACTAGTATCGTGACAACAGCTGACCCTGCGATGACAGGCGGGGGGCCCACTGCTGGCACCGGGCCCCCCGCCTTCTCAGGGGCCACATAGCGGCCAGGCGGCAGAGCAGGGAGATCGTGTCTCCCTGCTCTGCTGCAGAATGTAACTGTATCGGTGCGCTGTGCACGCCAATACAGTTACATAGTGTAGCTCCAGGTGGGCCCCCTCAGAGCGCGGGGCCCTGGGCCACAGCCCCCTCTGCCCCCCCAGTAGATACACTACTGGTGAACAGTTAAGCAAGTAGAAGATGAAATTATCTCTAAAAGGCCTAAAATTAAAGATGACACATTTACTTTGTATTTTAGGTAATATATATATATACAAGGTGGGCCATTTATATGGAAACAACTAAATGAAATGGGAATGGTTGGTGATATCAACTTCCTGTTTATGGCACATTAGTATATGGGAGGGGGAAAGCTTTTCAAGATGGGTTGTTACCATCGCAACCATTTTGGATCCAACTTTATTTTTTTCAATGGGAAGAGGGTCATCAAACTCATTGAGAATTTTACAAGGAAAAAATGGTGTTCTTGGTTTTAACGTAACTTTATTCTTTCTTTAATTATTTACAAGTTTATAACCACTTATAAAATGTATTCAAAGTGCTGCCCATTGTGTTGGATTGACAATGCAACCCTCTTCTCCCACTCTTGACACACTGATAGCAACACCGCAGAAGAAATGCTAGCTCAGGCTTCCAGCATCCATTGTTTCAGATGCTGCACATCTCGTATCTTCACAGCATAGACAATTGCCTTCAGATGACCCCAAAGATAAAAGTCTAAGGGGGTCAGATTGGGAGACCTTGGTGGCCATTCTGTCATGATTCTCAATGGCGAGAGAACATAGCCCAGCATATATGAGAACTAGCTCTTGGAAGATGGAAACTATACTGACCATGAACTAAACCTGCCGCACAACTAGAAGTGGCCGGGTAGCATGCCTACGTTTTTTTTATCCCTAGATGCCCAGCGCCAGCCGGAGAACTACCTAATCCTAGCAGAGGAAAAGACAGTCCTGGCTCACCTCTAGAGAAATTTTCCCAAAAGGCAGACAGAGGCCCCCACATATATTGGCGGTGATTTTAGATGAAATGACAAACGTAGTATGAAAATAGGTTTAGCAAAAATCGAGGTCCGCTTACTAGATAGCAAGAAGACAGAAAGGGCACTTTCATGGTCAGCAGAAAACCCTATCAAAACACCATCCAGAAATTACTTTAAGACTCTAGCATTAACTCATAACACCAGAGTGGCAATTTCCGCTCACAAGAGCTTTCCAGACACAGTAACGAAACAGCAGCTGTGAACAGGAACAAAATGCAAAAACACACAAGGACAAAAGTCCAACTTAGCTGGGAGTTGTCTAGTAGCAGGAACATGCACAGAAAGGCTTCTGATTACATTGTTGACCGGCATGAAACTGACAGAGGAGCAAGGTTATATAGCGACTCCCACATCCTGATAGGAGCAGGTGAACAGAGGGGATGATGCACACAAGTACAATTCCACAAGTGGCCACCGGGGGAGCCCAGAATCCAATTTCACAACAGTACCCCCCCCTCAAGGAGGGGGCACCGAACCCTCACCAGAACCACCAGGGCGATCAGGATGAGCCCTATGAAAGGCACGGACAAGATCGGAGGCATGAACATCAGAGGCAGTGACCCAAGAATTATCCTCCTGACCGTATCCCTTCCATTTGACCAGATACTGGAGTTTCCGTCTGGAAACACGAGAGTCCAAGATCTTTTCCACAACGTACTCCAACTCACCCTCAACCAACACCGGAGCAGGAGGCTCAACGGAAGGCACAGCCGGTACCTCATACCTGCGCAACAATGACCGATGAAAAACATTATGAATCGAAAAGGATGCAGGGAGGTCCAAACGGAAGGACACAGGGTTAAGAATCTCCAATATCTTGTACGGGCCGATGAACCGAGGCTTAAACTTAGGAGAAGAAACCCTCATAGGGACAAAACGAGAAGACAACCACACCAAGTCCCCAACACAAAGCCGAGGACCAACACGACGACGGCGGTTGGCAAAAAGCTGAGTCTTCTCCTGGGACAACTTCAAATTGTCCACCACCTGCCCCCAAATCTGATGCAACCTCTCCACCACAGCATCCACTCCAGGACAATCCGAAGATTCCACTTGACCGGAGGAAAATCGAGGATGAAACCCCGAATTACAGAAAAACAGGGACACCAAGGTGGCAGAGCTGGCCCGATTATTGAGGGCGAACTCCGCCAAAGGCAAAAAAGCAACCCAATCATCCTGATCCGCAGACACAAAACACCTCAAATATGTCTCCAAGGTCTGATTAGTCCGCTCGGTCTGGCCATTAGTCTGAGGATGGAAAGCAGACGAAAAAGACAAATCTATGCCCATCCTAGCACAGAATGCCCGCCAAAATCTAGACACGAATTGGGTCCCTCTGTCAGAAACGATATTCTCCGGAATACCATGCAAACGAACAACATTTTGAAAAAACAGAGGAACCAACTCGGAAGAAGAAGGCAACTTAGGCAAGGGAACCAGATGGACCATCTTAGAGAAACGGTCACACACCACCCAGATGACAGACATCTTATGAGAAACAGGCAGATCCGAAATAAAATCCATCGAGATGTGCGTCCAAGGCCTCTTCGGGATAGGCAAGGGTAACAACAATCCACTAGCCCGAGAACAACAAGGCTTGGCCCGAGCACAAACGTCACAAGACTGCACAAAGCCTCGCACATCTCGTGACAGGGAAGGCCACCAGAAGGACCTTGCCACCAAATCCCTGGTACCAAAGATTCCAGGATGACCTGCCAACGCAGAAGAATGAACCTCAGAGATGACTCTACTGGTCCAATCATCAGGAACAAACAGTCTACCAGGTGGGCAACGATCAGGTCTATCCGCCTGAAACTCCTGCAAGGCCCGCCGCAGGTCTGGAGAAACGGCAGACAATATCACTCCATCTTTAAGGATACCTGTGGGCTCAGAATTACCAGGGGAGTCAGGCTCAAAACTCCTAGAAAGGGCATCCGCCTTAACATTCTTAGAACCCGGTAGGTAAGACACCACAAAATTAAACCGAGAGAAAAACAACGACCAGCGCGCCTGTCTAGGATTCAGGCGCCTGGCAGACTCAAGGTAAATTAAATTTTTGTGGTCAGTCAATACCACCACCTGATGTCTGGCCCCCTCAAGCCAGTGACGCCACTCCTCAAAAGCCCACTTCATGGCCAAAAGCTCCCGATTCCCAATATCATAATTCCGCTCGGCGGGCGAAAATTTACGGGAAAAAAAAGCACAAGGTCTCATCACGGAGCAGTCGGAACTTCTCTGCGACAACACCGCCCCAGCTCCGATTTCAGAAGCGTCGACCTCAACCTGAAAAGGAAGAGCAACATCAGGCTGACGCAACACTGGGGCGGAAGAAAAGCGGCGCTTGAGCTCCCGAAAGGCCTCCACAGCATCAGGGGACCAATCAGCAACATCAGCACCCTTCTTAGTCAAATCAGTCAATGGTTTTACAACATCAGAAAAACCAGCAATAAATCGACGATAAAAGTTAGCAAAGCCCAAAAATTTCTGAAGACTCTTAAGAGAAGAGGGTTGCGTCCAATCACCAATAGCCTGAACCTTGACAGGATCCATCTCGATGGAAGAGGGGGAAAAAATGTATCCCAAGAAGGAAATCTTTTGAACCCCAAAAACACACTTAGAACCCTTCACACACAAGGAATTAGACCGCAAAACCTGAAAAACCCTCCTGACCTGCTGGACATGAGAGTCCCAGTCATCCGAAAAAATCAGAATATCATCCAGATACACAATCATAAATTTGTCCAAATAATCGCGGAAAATGTCATGCATAAAGGACTGGAAGACTGAAGGGGCATTTGAAAGACCAAAAGGCATCACCAAATACTCAAAATGGCCCTCGGGCGTATTAAATGCGGTTTTCCACTCATCCCCCTGCTTGATTCGCACCAAATTATACGCCCCACGGAGATCAATCTTAGAGAACCACTTGGCCCCCTTTATACGAGCAAACAAATCAATAAGCAGTGGTAACGGATATTGATATTTAACCGTGATTTTATTCAAAAGTCGATAATCAATACACGGCCTCAAAGAGCCGTCTTTCTTAGACACAAAGAAAAAACCGGCTCCTAAGGGAGATGACGAAGGACGAATATGTCCCTTTTCCAAGGACTCCTTTATATATTCTCGCATAGCCGCGTGTTCAGGCACAGACAGATTAAATAAACGACCCTTAGGGTATTTACTACCCGGGATCAAGTCTATGGCACAATCGCACTCCCGGTGCGGAGGTAGTGAACCAACCTTGGGTTCTTCAAAAACGTCACGAAAGTCAGACAAGAATTCAGGAATCTCAGAGGGAATAGATGATGAAATGGAAACCAAAGGTACGTCCCCATGAGTTCCTTTACATCCCCAGCTTAACACAGACATAGCTCTCCAGTCGAGGACTGGGTTATGAGATTGCAGCCATGGCAATCCCAGCACCAAAACATCATGTAGATTATACAGCACCAGAAAGCGAATAACCTCCTGGTGATCCGGATTAACACGCATAGTCACTTGTGTCCAGTATTGTGGTTTATTACTAGCCAATGGGGTGGAGTCAATCCCTTTCAGAGGTATCGGAGCCTCCAATGGCTCCAAATCATACCCACAGCGTTTGGCAAAGGACCAATCCATAAGACTCAAAGCAGCGCCAGAGTCGACATAGGCGTCCGCGGTAATAGATGACAAAGAACAAATCAGGGTCACAGATAGAATAAACTTAGACTGTAAAGTGCTAATTGAAACAGACTTGTCAGGCTTCTTAGTACGCTTAAAGCATGCTGATATAACATGAGTTGAATCACCACAATAGAAGCACAACCCATTTTTTCGTCTAAAATTCTGCCGCTCGCTTCTGGACAGAATTCTATCACATTGCATATTTTCTGGCGTTTTCTCAGTAGACACCGCCAAATGGTGCACAGGTTTGCGCTCCCGCAGACGCCTATCGATCTGAATAGCCATCGTCATGGACTCATTCAGACTCGCAGGCACAGGGAACCCCACCATAACATCCTTAATGGCATCAGAGAGACCTTCTCTGAAAATCGCCGCCAGGGCGCACTCATTCCACTGAGTAAGCACAGACCATTTGCGGAATTTTTGGCAGTATATTTCAGCTTCATCTTGCCCCTGAGACAAGGACATCAAGGCCTTTTCCGCCTGAAGCTCTAAATGAGGTTCCTCATAAAGCAACCCCAAGGCCAGAAAAAACGCATCCACATTGAGCAACGCAGGATCCCCTGGTGCCAATGCAAAAGCCCAGTCTTGAGGGTCGCCCCGGAGCAAGGAAATTACAATCCTGACCTGCTGTGCAGGGTCTCCGGCAGAGCGAGACTTCAGGGACAAAAACAATTTGCAATTATTTTTAAAATTTTGAAAGTGAGATCTATTCCCCGAGAAGAATTCAGGCAAAGGAATTCTAGGCTCAGACATAGGTGCATGAACAACAAAACCTTGCAAATTTTGTACCTTTGTGGCGAGATTATTCAAACCTGTAGCTACACTCTGAAGATCCATTTGAAACAGGTGAACACAGAGCCATTCAAGGATAAGAAGGAGAGAAAGAGAGGAAGGCTGCAGTATAGGCAGACTAGCAAGTGATTCAATTAAGAGCACACTCAGAACTAGAGGGAAAAAAAAAAAAAAAAAAAAAAAATTGTAGCAGACTTCTTTTTTCTCTCCTTTCTCAGCCAGTAATTTAACCCTTTTTTTCAGGCCGGTCAAACTGTCATGATTCTCAATGGCGAGAGAACATAGCCCAGCATATATGAGAACTAGCTCTTGGAAGATGGAAACTATACTGACCATGAACTAAACCTGCCGCACAACTAGAAGTGGCCGGGTAGCATGCCTACGTTTTTTTTATCCCTAGATGCCCAGCGCCAGCCGGAGAACTACCTAATCCTAGCAGAGGAAAAGACAGTCCTGGCTCACCTCTAGAGAAATTTTCCCAAAAGGCAGACAGAGGCCCCCACATATATTGGCGGTGATTTTAGATGAAATGACAAACGTAGTATGAAAATAGGTTTAGCAAAAATCGAGGTCCGCTTACTAGATAGCAAGAAGACAGAAAGGGCACTTTCATGGTCAGCAGAAAACCCTATCAAAACACCATCCAGAAATTACTTTAAGACTCTAGCATTAACTCATAACACCAGAGTGGCAATTTCCGCTCACAAGAGCTTTCCAGACACAGTAACGAAACAGCAGCTGTGAACAGGAACAAAATGCAAAAACACACAAGGACAAAAGTCCAACTTAGCTGGGAGTTGTCTAGTAGCAGGAACATGCACAGAAAGGCTTCTGATTACATTGTTGACCGGCATGAAACTGACAGAGGAGCAAGGTTATATAGCGACTCCCACATCCTGATAGGAGCAGGTGAACAGAGGGGATGATGCACACAAGTACAATTCCACAAGTGGCCACCGGGGGAGCCCAGAATCCAATTTCACAACACCATTCAACTGGCCCACAACAACCAATCCACTTTCCAGGAAACTGTTCATGTAGGAATGCTCTGATCTGACACCCAAGATGGTGCACCACCACATACAGCTGCGGGGACTCGAACATATTAGTCGAGGATGCTCAAGTAACACCTGAGCATGTTCTGATATCCGAGCACGTTCGCTCATCACTTTTGGTAACTAGCAGCACCCCCTATTAAAAGTATCACAGCTTGTAAACGACAAGTCTTTCAATTCTTGTTGGAGGAATTTTCATCTATACAATTTTCATCCATTGTTGCTTGGAAAATTCTTCCAGTTCTGTGAAATTCCAGGATCGTCTTGCATTCACTACTATTTTGAGGTCTAGTCACAAATTTTCAATGATGTTCAGATCAGGGGACTGTGAGGTCCATTGTGAAACCTTCACCTTGCACCTTTTGAGGTAGTCTATTGTGGATTTTGACATGTGTTTAGGACCATTACCCATTTGTAGAATCTATGCTGTTTTCAACTTGAGCTTTTTTACAGATGGTGTTATGTTTGCATGAAGAATTAGTTGAAATTTAATTGAATCTATTCTTCCCTCTACCAATGAAATGTTCCCGTGCCATTGGTTGCAACACAACACACGAAAACATGATTGATCCACCTCCATGCTTAATAGTTGGTGAGATGCTCTTTTCCTGAAATTCTGTGCCCTTTTTTCTCCACACATACCTTTGATCATTGTGGCCAAAGAGCTCTATTTTATCCTCCTCAGTCCACCGGACTTGTTTCCAAAATGCATCAGACTTGTTTAGATGTTCGATCAAAAAAATGCGAAAGCCATCCCGACTCATCACAGCGACCGTAGTTGGGACAGTCCTAACTCCAATATTAAAAATCTTACTGTTTGTCAAGTGACATGCATGTAGATAAGGGCTGAGAGCGACAGAGCCCAACTACTGGACACACAGCCAAGGGAGACCACATCAATAATGCCCAGCTCAAAAGAATGTCAGACCTTTATATGCACATGATGCAAACAGACAGAAAAAAAATCAAAGGTATGAACTGGGATATAAACTGGTGTGCATGCAGCGTGTAAGCCCATGTTCACACTGGCCACTAAACAGAAAAAAATAAAGACAAAAACATGATTAATATCTTACAGTTAATAAATAAATAGCATAGTGTATGAAAATAATGATAATAATATACAGGACTTAGTTTTATTATCAAAAATATGTGAAAGCCATCCTGCCTTATTTTCATTTCATTTTGACCTGGGGTTCCCAAACGTTTACATGCCACTGTAGACCAAACTTTTATTGACGGTCGTTTAAATGCCTGTTGACCAAAGTAAATGATGCACAGTAAGCGATCTATACTAGATTGCTCAGTGTGTATAGGCTGCTATTGTTCTCAGTAGCTGTTTTCACAAAACAATACATTTTTTGTTCTTCATAAAAGATAATTTCACCCGATGAATGAGCATTTTGCTCGATCATGGGATGATCAGCAGTCTGTTTACACGGCAAGATAATCATGAATCAAGCGTTTTTAACAACACTTGCCCACGACTATCTTGCGATATAAATGCTCCTTAACACTCTGAAGATGGTGGGCACAGATTAGACCATCAAAGGGCAGGTATTTGGTATCTGGAAAAAGGGGTACAAGGTGGAGACTGTATACAATTGAGGCAAAGGGGCCACTGTATGGCCTGTGTACCCAATGGGCTCCATACCGGTGGTCTCTATACATCTTGATAGCTCTTACTGACCTTTTATTTCTCCGGATATGAACAACTCTCACCTCTCAGCTTAGATTCCAGACTTCATGTCTCTTATAAGAGTAAGCAGTGTAAGGAAGTTTATATAACGATTTGCCAGCTCTATAAAAAGCCTTGAATATTTATTAGGCCTCTGCTACATTTTCATAATTTACTTATACCAGTTTACATAGTCTGCTAACATAGCTAAATGCGGGCCTGACTGATCACATCTCCCTTGCATTAACTACCACACTGCAAATTCAATAAGGAACTTTCCACAAGACGCACTTACATCTCAGCGAACGTGTCCCAGAGTTTCCAGAAATAGATCCATTAAGCCGTGCATAGAAGCTGCTCCGAGGATCTTGGGCGAGAAGCTTCAGTCACATGAATGCTCCTCTGGAAAAAAACACGTACTCGACAGGACATGACTGCGGTTTACAAACCATCTGCATTTATAGCACCTTTGCTATAGCAAGGATTGATCAGCCATTTATCTGCTATGTGAATATTCCCTTAGACCATATTTTCAGTGCTTAAAGGGGTTGTCCATCAAATGAAGAATATTTTTAATGGAGATGAACTGGTTTAAAAAAATTATTAAATAATAATACTCTGCCTCACCAATCCCCCACATCTCTTCTTTCAATGATTACAGGGTCCTTGCTGGTCTCTACTTCCTTGTCCAGTCTCAACCTACCAGAAATGGCCAGTAATGCCTTCTCAGCCAATCATCAGCCACAGCAGAGACCCGCTTCAGGCAGTGATTGGCTAAACAGGCATTTAAAAACTTTTTCGGTTTGTGAAGTACAGTAGCAGCAAGTAGAGAAAGCATGGGAAATTGAGTTATGGACGATTGAGGATTAATACTTTTATTTTTATAAACCAGTATGAGGTTTTTGAAAAACAATTTTCATTTACTGGACAAGGCATATGATATGTCTTACAAGGGGTATTTCAAGGTACTTTTTCTTCTTTATACAAAGGATAAATATACCAATTTATACCCACCTTCGGATAGACTCTCTTAAACTGCAGACTCTGTCCACAGAATATACACAAATGGATAAAAGTATTAGTACCCTTCTGTTAAAGTGAGAAAAACCCACAATAGTCACTAAAATAACTTGAATCTGACAAAAGTAATTTTCAGACATTGCTTTTGAATTGTGGTTTAACGGAAAAAACTGCTGAAAGTGGCCTAGACAAAAATGGCCTAGAAAATATTGAATATAATTTGACCATAAGGATATGTGGGACGCCCGCCAGGGCCGTGGGGTACTCGGTACCGGGTCCAGTATTAAAGAGGATGTCACGGTGGCTGCGACCCGGTCCGTGGCCCTGGATGCCCAATTTAAGGGGAATGTCTTTTAGGGGTTTTATGAATAAAATTTATTGTTCGTGACGCCACCTGTGGTTCTCGGTCAGTAGGGACCGATGCCGCTTAAAGGGATCCTCTGGGGTGATGGTAGGGCGGCTAGATGATGATGCTTCCCACAGGTTAAGCGGGGTCCCCAGGGCTTCCTAAGTGTATGGCAAGATGGTGTAAGCCGATAAATGAGCAAAGAATGAGGACACAGGTTTGCAAAGTCTTTACCTGGTTTACTGATAGTAGTAGTAGTCCTCAGTCCAGGGTACCAAGTGCAGGGTAGCTGTGGTCCGGCCGGCTTGGAGGCAATAGGAGATCTCTCTACCAGGTGAGGTCCATAAGCGTTTCCTACTTGCGCTGTTTAGTTGGTTAGGTCCCTGCCGCTTGACTCTCAGTGCAAGTCCCCTCTTTCCTGTCCTGAGACAGATGTCTGTACGATAGGCAGTTCGAGCCTGTTTATAGGGATTCTATCATGCCCCGGGCTCTAAAGTTACTGCTTCACCTCAGACTTGATGCAGGCAATTGACATACAGTTCTATGCCCTCTGGTTCTGCTAAGTGCCCTAGAGTCTCACTATAGCCTCGGGCTCCCGGTACCCAGTTCTGCGCTCTGGCTTCCAGGGTGTTCTTCCGCTGTTCCCCTGCTGAGCCTCTTCCTTCTCTGTGCTTCTTCCCTCTAAGCTCCTCCACAATTCAACTTTTCTTCTGCTTCTCACTCTTTCCAGGGGTAGCAGCTCCCTCGTGGCTGCTCGGCTCCTACATCTGCTCCAGTTGTCCTTCTGCTCTCCTGGAGACCAACTGTCTCCCTCAGACTGGCTCACTCCTCCTCCAGATCAGAATACATAAAGTGTAAAGAAGCTCCCCTGAATCCGGGTCCTGAGCTCCCCCTCCTGGCCTAGATTCAGATGTGTTGAATGTGAGTGCCTTACCTGATAGAGAGAATCTCCCTTGCCTCCAAGCATGACATCACCCTCCCCGAAAGGAAGGCAACATCACTGCAACAACTGGTTACCTGGGGTGTTGCATATGTGCTATAGTAATTAGCATCACAGGTGTCTAAAAACTTGCCATCAGTCAGTCTGCCTATTTGAAGGGTGAAAAGTAGTCATTGTGCTATTTGGTATCATGGTGTGTACCAAACTGAACATGAACCAAAAAAGGTAAGAGAGTTGTTTCAGGAAATTAAAAAGAAAATTATAGCAAAACATATTAAAGGTAAAGACTATATGACCATCTCCAAAAAGCTTGATACACGGTTAGGCTTCTTTCACACTTCAGTTGTTTGGCGTCAGTCTGCTCCGACATAGTGACGAATCGATGGATCCATCACAATTGTTGAGAAAACGGTTCTAACGGATCTGTTTTTTTGACGGATCCGTTACTTGGGAGTTGTCTGGGAAAAGTATCTACTTTTTGGAGCATGCTCAATTGAAAAAGCAGATTGGGGCGACGGATCCGCCAAATGACGGATGGAACGGATCCGTCACCCATAGGCGGCCATTCTAGGGAATGGCGGACGCGATGGATCCGTCGTGAACCGCCATTTCGGCGCAGACAAAAAACGTTGTAATGTCCGTCAATGTCTAGATGACGTCCGCCAAATCTCAACGGATCCGTCACATGGCGGATGGAACGGACGACCATCCGCTACAATTGTCACTAATGCAAGTCTATGGGAAAATAGCGGATCCGCCCAAAAAAATGGCGAATCCGCTATTTGACGAAAAAGGATAAGAAAAATAGATGTCATACAGCCGTTAACACCAGAGCTCAAAATGTCTATTAGGTGCTTCTATGAGAAGAGGAGAGGGCAGCGGTGTTAAATTGTTCTTGTTTCATTGTTTTATTGCAAACAGCAGAAAGTTTGTAAATGTTGCTAAGAAACCAAATTTGCATGTACAATTTTGAACTCAGCTGTAAAACAGTGGCCATTGTGATGACATCAGAAAGCACTTGACATCATAGACATGACATCACAATTGGTTTAGACTGGGTAAAGTTCCATGCCAGAGCCTACTGGAGTCGTTGGAGCCGGTCAGCTTGTCCAGGTAGGTCGCTCTTCCCTCAGGTCTCATTTATGTATTTTCTAGCTGTGAGGTGTTAGAAGTGGGATTTAGTAGAATACCATTTACAACCCGTCCCCACCACCCCCTTCTCCACAAAAAAAAATCTAATGTCAAAAACACTTTTAAGAAATGTTTGTTTATCTTGAAAATATGCACTGGTGTAATATCCCATGTGTGAACCCATACTGGGTTTTTCCCATCTGTACAATCCCTTAATTAAAAGATGACACGCCACCTGCCATAAATATGTCATTTAATTTTTTACCTGGGGAAAATGACAGTTTTTCTGAATCTATAATTGGATTTGGTTTTTTTAACTCGCGCCTGCTCATTCAGGAAAAACAGCATCCGCTTACCTGGATATAAGACTTGTATTTTTAACCAACTGGGTATGATCTTTAAGAAGACTAGATTAGATTTATATACACCCACTTGGATTATAAGATTAGATTTATATACGGCGAAGAGGGGACCATGTCCAAGGAACAAAGAGGAGCAGCCGCAAAAAAACAACAAGGCCAGATTCAGGAGATCAGCGGCATTTTTATATATGTGGTATATAAATTATACATATTTTTAAGAATGAATGATTAAAGTGCGGCCATGCTGTTGTTCTGATCATGGGTCTAGAAGCTAAACACCTTAGTAGTCAGATATTTTGTCCTCTAAGACAAAGTCAAATGGACAGGAATGAAGTAGTTGGGACAACCCCATGTGGCTCCATTTTTGGGTAGCTTTGTACATAATTTGGACAAAACAGCTTTGTCCTGCAATATGGAGTCCTGGGCCTACTTTCGTTCACAGAGTCGTAGGCCATATGGATGAAAATACAGGGATCCTTTAAATGAGGCTGTGGGTTATTTGCACTCTTATTTTTTTACCTTAATTTATTTAATTCTTTCTTGATGTTGCAAACTTGATGCATAAAACAGTAATGCCAGTTATGTTGACATTCCAGGGTACATGACATCATAGACATGGTATGACATCACAATTGTCACCGATTGTACAAAGTTCTAATCCTGAATTATCTTTTCTCACTAGAGTATGGCAATTTGAAAAGGACAAGTAGATAACCATTCACTGAGCGATGAGGTCCGATTCACAGTTTTGCCCCCCTTCAAGGGCCTCTGCTACCAGAACTTCCAGGACCTATGCTACAATTTCTTGCTCTTCCAGGACCTCTGCTGCATGTTCCCAGTCTTCTAGGACCTCTGCTACTTGTTCCCACTCTTCCAAGACCTCTGCTATCAAATCTTCCAGGACCTCTGCTACCTGATCCCGGTCTTCCAAGACCTCTGTTATCTATTCCCACTCTTCCAGGATCTCTGCAACCAGATCTTCCAGATCATCTGCTACCTGTTCCCACACTTCAAGGAGCTCTGCTACAGATCTTCCAGGACCTCTGCAAACTGTTCCCCCTCTTCCAGAACTTTTAGGACCACTGTGGCCTGTTCTTGCTCTTTCAGGACCCTTGCTGCCTGTTTCTGCTATTCCAGGACCCCTGCTGCCTGTTTTTGCTCTTACAGGACCTCTGCTGCTTGTTTTTGCTTTTACAGGACCCCTCCTGCTTGCCTGTTTGTGTTCTTCCAGGACATGTGCTCCCTGTTCTTGCTCTTCCAGGACTCCTGCACCCTGGTCTTGGTCTTTCAGGACCCCTGTTGCCTGTTTTTACTCTTCCAGGACCCCTGCTGCCTCTTTTTGCTCTTCCAGGACCCTTGCTGCCTGTTTTTGCTCTTCCAGGACACATGTTGCCTGTTTTTGCTCTTCCTGGACACCTTCTGACTGCTTTTACTCTTCCAGGACACCTCCTGCCTGTTTCAGCTTTTCGAGGACCCCTGATGTATGTTTTTGCTCTTCCAGGACCCCTGCAGCCTGATATTGCTCTTCTATGACCCTTGCTGCCTGTTTTTGCTCTTCCAGGACCCTGCTGTCTGTTTTGTTCTTCCAGGACCCCTGTTGCATGTTTCTGCTTTTCCAGGACCCCTGCTGCCTGTTTTTACTCTACCAGAACCCATGCTGCCTATTGTTAGTCTTCCAGGACACCTGCTGCCTTTTTCTGCTCTTCCAGGACCCCTGCTGTCTGTTCTTGCTCTCTTCCAGGACCCCTGCTCTTTGTTTTAAGGCCATGTGCACACGCTGCGGATTCCATTGCGGAATTTTCTGCAGCGGATTTGAGAAATCCGCAGTGAAAAACCGCTGCGGTTTATACTGCGGATTTATCGCAGTTTCTTTTGCGGTTTCCTCTGCGGGTTTTTACCTGCAGATTTCTATTGGAGCAGGTGGAAACCCGCAGCGGAATCCGCACAAAGAATTGACATGCTGCAGAAAATGAACCGCTGCGTTTCCACGCGTTTTTTTCCGCATCATGTGCACTGCGGATTTAGTTTCCCATAGGTTTACATTGTACTGTAAACTCATGGGAAACTGCTGCGGATCCGCAGCTGCGGAAACGCTGCGGATCCGCAGCAAAATCCGCAGCGTGTGCACATACCCTCACTCTTCCAGGACCCCAGCTACTTCTTCCCAGTGTTCCAGGACATCTGTTATGTGTTCCCTCTCTTTTAGGACTTCTGAGCTACCTGGTACTGGTCTTCAAGGACCCCTTCTGCCTGTTTTTACTCTTCCAGGACCCCTGCTGCCTGTTTTTACTCTTTCAGGACCCCTGCTGCCTGTTTTTGCTCTTACAGGACCTCTGCTGTTTTTGCTCTTACAGGACCTCTGCTGCTTGTTTTTGCGTTTCCAGGACCCCTGCTCTTTGTTTTAACTCTTCCAGGACCCCAGCTACTTGTTCCCAGTCTTCCAGGACATCTGTTATGTGTTCCCTCTCTTTTAGGACTTCTGAGCTACCTGGTACTGGTCTTCAAGGACCCCTTCTGCCTCTTTTTGCTCTTCCAGGACCCCTGTTGCCTGTTTTTACTCTTATAGGACCCCTGCTGTTTGGTTTTACTCTTCCAGGACCTCTGCTACGTGTTACCTCTCTTCCAGGACTTCTGCGCTACCTGATACTGCTCTTCCAGGACCTCTGCTGCCTTTCTTTACTCTTCCAGGACCCCTTCTTCTTGTTTTTGCTTTTCAAGGACCCCTGCTGCCTGCCTGTTTTGCTCTTCCAGTACCCGTGCTGTCTGTTCTTGCTCTTCCAGGACCCCTACTGCTTGGTTCTGCTCTTCTGGGACCCCTGCTGCCTGCCTGTTTTGCTCTTTCAGCACCCCTGCTGCCAGTTTTTACTCTTCCAGGACCCCTGCCGCCTGTTTTTACTCTTCTAGGACCCCTGCTGCCTGTGTTTTACTCTTCCTGGACCCCTGCTGCCTGTTTTTACTCTTCCAGGACACCTGATGCCTCTTTTTGGTCTTCCAGAACCCCTGCTGCCTGCCTGTTTTTGCTCTTCCAGGACGCCTGCTGCCAGTTTTTGCTTGTCCAGAACCCATGCTGCCTGTTTTTACTCTTCCAGGACCACTGATGCCTCTTTTTGGTCTTCCAGGACCCCTGCTGCCTTTTTTTTGCTCTTCCAGGACACCTGCTGCCTGTTTTTGTTCTTTCCAGACCCTTGCTGCTTGTTTTTGTTCTTTCCAGACCCCTGCTGTTTGTTTTTACTCTTTCAAGACCCCTGCTGCCTGTTCCCAATACCACTGCTATGGTTCCCTCTCTTTCAGGACTGCTGCGCTACCTGGTACTGCTCTTCCAGGATTCCTTCTGCCTGATTTTACTCTTCCATGACCCCTGCTGCCGTTTTTTGCTCTTCGAGAACCCCTGCTGTTTGTTTCTGCTCTTCCAGGACCCCTGCTGCATGTTTTTACTCTTCCAGAACCCCTGCAGCCTGTTTTTTTTCTCTTCCAGGAACCCTCCTACCTGTGTATGCTTTTTCCAAGACCCTTGCTGTCCGTTTTTGCTCTTCCAGGACCCCTGCAGCCTGTCCGTGCTCTTCCATGACCCTTGATGCCCGTTTTTGCTCTTTCAGGACCCTGCTGCCTGTTTTTGCTCTTCCAGGACCCCTGCTGCTTGCTCCCAGTATTCCAGGACCACTGCTATGTGCTCCTTCTCTTTCATGACTTCTGCGCTACCTGGTACTGCTCTTTCAGGACCCCTCCTGCCTGTTTTTGCTTTTCTAGGACCCCCGCTGTCTGTTTCTTCTCTACCAGGACCCATGCTGCCTGTTTCTACTCTTCCAGTACCACTGCTGCCTGTTTCAGCTTTTCCTGGACCTCTGCTGCTGGTTCTCCTCTTCCCGGACCCCTGCTGTCTGTTTTTACTCTTCCAGGACCCCTGATGCCGTTTTTGGTCTTTCAGGACCCCTACTGACTGTTTCTTCTCTTCTAGGACCCCTGCTGCCTGCGTTTGCTTTTCCAGGACCTCTGCTGTCTGTTTTTGCTTTTCCAGGACCCATGCTGTCTGTTCTTGCTCTTCCAGCACCCCTGCCGTTTGTTTATACTCTTTCAAGACCCCTGCTGCCTGTTCCCAGTACCACTGCTATGTGTTCCCTCTCTTTCAGGACTTCTGCGGCTACCTGGTACTACTCTTCCAGGATTCCTTCTCCCTGATTTTGCTCTTCCTTGACCCCTGCTGCCGTTTTTTGCTCTTCGAGAACCCCTGCTGTTTGTTTCTGCTCTTCCAGGACCCCTGCAGCCTGTTTTTTTTCTCTTCCAGGACCCCTCCTACCTGTCTCTGCTTTTCCAGGACCTTTGCTGTCCGTTTTTGCTCTTCCAGGACCCCTGCAGCCTGTCCCTGCTCTTCCATGACCCTTGCTGCCTGTTTTGCTCTTTCAGGACCCTGCAGCCTGTTTTTGCTCTTCCAGGACCCCTGTTGCCTGTTTCCCCTTTTCCAGAACCCCTGCTTCCTGTCCTTGCTATTCCAGGACCCCTGCACCCTATTCTTGCTCTTCCATGACCCCTGCTCCCTGTTCTTGCTCTTTCAGGACTCCTGTTGCCTGTTTTTGTGCTTCCAGGACCCCTGCTGCCATTTTTTGCTTTTCCAGGACCCGTGCTGCCTGTTTTTACTCTTCCAGGACCCCCGCTGCCTGCTTCTGCTCTTCTAGGACCCCTGCTGCCTGTTCTTGCTCTTCCAGGACCCCTGCTGCCTGTTTTTGCTCTTCCAGGAGCCTTGCTGCCTGTTTTTACTCTTCCAGGACCCCTGCTGCTTGTTTTTCCTCTTCCAGGACTCGTGTGCCCTGTTTTTGCTCTTCCAGGACCCCTGCTGTCTGTTTTTACTCTTCCAGGACCCCTGATGCCTCTTTTCAGGAACACTGCTGACTGTTTTTGCTCTTCCAGGACCTGTGCTGCCTGTTTTTACTCTTCCAGGACACCTGCTGCCTGTTTCTGCTCTTCCAGGACCCTTGCTGCCTGTTCTTGCTCTTCCAGGACCCCTGCTGCCTGTTTTTGCTCTTCCAGGACCCCTGCTGCCTGTTTTTACTATTCCAGGACCCGTGCTGCCTGTTTTTACTCTTCCAGGACACCTGCTGCCTGTTTCTGCCCTTGCAGGACCCCTTCTGCCTGTTCTTGCTCTTCCAGGACCCCTGTTGTCTGTTTTTACTCTTCCAGGACACCTGATGCCTCTATTTGGTCTTTCAGGACCCCTGCTGACTGTTTTTGCTCTTTCAGGACCCTTGCTTCCTGTTTTTGCTCTTCCAGGACCCTTGCTGCCTGTTTTTTCTCTTCTAGGACCCCTGCTGCCTGTGTTTGCTTTTCAGGACTTCTGCTGTCTGTTTTTGCTTTTCCTTGACCCCTGCTGCCTGTTCTCGCTCTTCCACGACCACTGCTGTTTGTTTTTACTCTTTCAAGACCCCTGCTGCCTGTTCCCAGTACCACTGCTATGTGTTCCCTCTCTTTCAGGACTTCTGCGCTACCTGGTACTGCTCTTCCAGGATTCCTTCTGCCTGATTTTGCTCTTCCGGGACCCTTGTTGCCTGTTTTTACTCTTCTAGGACCCTGCTGTTTGTTTTTACTCTTCCAGGACCCCTGCTTCCTGAGTTTGCTCTTCTAGGACCCCTGCTGCTTGTTTCCAGTCTTCCAGGACCACTTCTACTTGTTACCTCTCTTTCAGGACTTCTGCGATACCTTGTACTGCTTTTCCAGGACCCCTGCTGCCTGTTTTTACTTTTGCAGGACCCCTTCTTCTTGTTTTTGCTTTTCCAGGACCCCTGCTATTTGTTTCTGCTCTTCCAGGACCCCTGCTGCATGTTTTTACTCTTCCAGAACCACTGCTGCCTGTTTTTTTTTTCTCTTCCAGGACCCCTCCTACCTGTGTCTGCTTTTTTCAGGACCCTTGCTGTCTGTTTTTGCTCTTCCAGGACCCCTGCAGCCTGTCCGTGCTCTTCCATGACGCTTGCAGCCTGTTTTCCCTCTTTCAGGACCCTGCTGCCTGTTTTTGCTCTTCCAGGACCCCTGCTGCCTGTTTTTACTATTCCAGGACCCGTGCTGCCTGTTTTTACTCTTCCAGGACACCTGCTGCCTGTTTCTGCCCTTGCAGGACCCCTTCTGCCTGTTCTTGCTCTTCCAGGACCCCTGTTGTCTGTTTTTACTCTTCCAGGACACCTGATGCCTCTTTTTGGTCTTTCAGGACCCCTGCTGACTGTTTTTGCTCTTCCAGGACCCTTGCTGCCAGTTTTTTCTCTTCTAGGACCCCTGCTGCCTGTGTTTGCTTTTCAGGACTTCTGCTGTCTGTTTTTGCTTTTCCTTGACCCCTGCTGCCTGTTCTTGCTCTTCCACGACCACTGCTGTTTGTTTTTACTCTTTCAAGACCCCTGCTGCCTGTTCCCAGTACCACTGCTATGTGTTCCCTCTCTTTCAGGACTTCTGCGCTACCTGGTACTGCTCTTCCAGGATTCCTTCTGCCTGATTTTGCTCTTCCGGGACCCTTGTTGCCTGTTTTTACTCTTCTAGGACCCTGCTGTTTGTTTTTACTCTTCCAGGACCCCTGCTTCCTGAGTTTGCTCTTCTAGGACCCCTGCTGCTTGTTTCCAGTCTTCCAGGACCACTTCTACTTGTTACCTCTCTTTCAGGACTTCTGCGATACCTTGTACTGCTTTTCCAGGACCCCTGCTGCCTGTTTTTACTTTTGCAGGACCCCTTCTTCTTGTTTTTGCTTTTCCAGGACCCCTGCTATTTGTTTCTGCTCTTCCAGGACCCCTGCTGCATGTTTTTACTCTTCCAGAACCACTGCTGCCTGTTTTTTTTCTCTTCCAGGACCCCTCCTACCTGTGTCTGCTTTTTTCAGGACCCTTGCTGTCTGTTTTTGCTCTTCCAGGACCCCTGCAGCCTGTCCGTGCTCTTCCATGACCCTTGCAGCCTGTTTTTCCTCTTTCAGGACCCTGCTGCCTGTTTTTGCTCTTCCAGGACCCCTGTTGCCTGTTTCTCCTTTTCCAGAACCCCTGCTGCCTGTTCTTGCTATTCCAGAACCCCTGCACCCTATTCTTGCTCTTCCATGACCCCTGCTCCCTGTTCTTGCTCTTTCAGGACTCCTGCTGCCTGTTTTTGCGCTTCCAGGACCCCTGCTGCCAGTTTTTGCTCTTTCAGGACCCCTGTTGCCTGCTTTTACTCTTCTACTCTTCCAGGACCCCTGTTGCCTGCTTTTACTCTTCCAGGACCCCTGTTGCCTGCTTTTACTCTTCCAGGACCCCTGCTGCCTGTTTCTGCTCTTCCATGACCCCCGCTCCCTGTTCTTGCTCTTTCAGGACTCCT
Source organism: Ranitomeya variabilis (assembly GCF_051348905.1). Lineage (NCBI taxonomy): Eukaryota > Metazoa > Chordata > Amphibia > Anura > Dendrobatidae > Ranitomeya > Ranitomeya variabilis. The sequence continues at coordinate 66,077,170 of NC_135235.1, forward strand.
GTTGCCTGTTTTTGCGCTTCCAGGACCCCTGCTGCCAGTTTTTGCTATTCCAGGACCCCTGTTGCCTGTTTTTACTCTTCCAGGACCCCTGCTGCTTGTTTTTGCTCTTCCAGGACCCGTGCTGCTTGTTTTTACTCTCCCAGGATACCTGCTGCCTGTTTCTGCTCTTCCAGGACCCCTGCTGCCTGTTCTTGCTCTTGCATGACCCCTGCTCCCTGTTCTTGCTCTTCCAGGACCCCTGCTGCCAGTTTTTGCTCTTCCAGGACCCCTGTTGCCTGTTTTTACTCTTCCAGGACCCCTGGTGCTTGTTTTTGCTCTTCCAGGACCCGTGCTGATTGTTTTTACTCTTCCAGGACACCTGCTGCCTGTTCTTGCTCTTCCAGGACCCCTGCTGCCTGTTTTTGCTCTTCCTGGACCCCTGCTGTTTGTTTTTACTCTTCTAGGACCCCTGTTGCCTGTTTCTCCTTTTCCAGAACCCCTGCTGCCTGTTCTTGCTATTCCAGAACCCCTGCACCCTATTCTTGCTCTTCCATGACCCCTGCTCCCTGTTCTTGCTCTTTCAGGACTCCTGTTGCCTGTTTTTACTCTTCCAGGAGCCCTGCTGCTTGTTTTTGCTCTTCCAGGACCCGTGCTGACTGTTTTTACTCTTCCAGGACACCTGCTGCCTGCTTTTGCTCTTCCAGGACCCCTGCTGCCTGTTCTTGCTCTTCCAGGACCCCTGCTGCCTGTTTTTGCTCTTCCTGGACCCCTGCTGTCTGTTTTTACTCTTCTAGGACCCATGTTGCCTGTTTCTCCTTTTCCAGAACCCCTGCTGCCTGTTCTTGCTATTCCAGGACCCCTGCACCCTATTCTTGCTCTTCCATGACCCCTGCTCCCTGTTCTTGCTCTTTCAGGACTCCTGTTGCTTATTTTTGCGCTTCCAGGACACCTGCTGCTTGTTTTTGCTCTTCCAGGACCCGTGCTGCCTGTGTTTACTCTTCCAGAATACCTGCTGCCTGCTTCTGCTCTACCAGGACTCCTGCTGCCTGTTCTTGCTCTTCCATGTCCCCTGCTCCCTGTTCTTGCTCTTTCAGGACTCCTGCTGCCTGCTTCTGCTCTTCCAGGACCCCTGCTGCCTGTTCTTGGTCTTCCAGGACCCCTGCTGTCTGTTTTTGCTCTTCCAGGACACCTGCTGCTTGTTTTTGCTCTTCCAGGACCCGTGCTGCCTGTGTTTACTCTTCCAGGACACCTGCTACCTGCTTCTGCTCTTCCAGGACCCCTGCTGCCCGATTTTACTCTTCCAGGACCCCTGCTGCTTGTTCTTGCTTTTCCTGGACTCGTGCTGCCTGTTTTTACTCTTCCAGAACACCTGCTACCTGCTTCTGCTCTTCCAGGACCCCTGCTGCCTATTCTTGCTCTTCCATGACCCCTGCTCCCTGTTCTTGCACTTCCAGGACCCCTGGTGCCAGTTTTTGCTCTTCCAGGACCCCTGTTGCCTGCTTCTGCTCTTCCAGGACCCCTGCTGCCTGTTCTTGGTCTTCCAGGACCCCTGCTGTCTGTTTTTGCTCTTCCAGGACCCCTGCTGTCTGTTTTTACTCTTCCAGGACCCCTGATGCCTGCTTCTGCTCTTCCAGGACCCCTGCTGCCTGTTCTTGGTCTTCCAGGACCCCTGCTGCCTGTTCTTGGTCTTCCAGGACCCCTGCTGTCTGTATTTGCTCTTCCAGGACCCCTGCTGTCTGTTTTTACTCTTTCAGGACCCCTGATGCCTGCTTCTGCTCTTCCAGGACCCCTGCTGCCTGTTCTTGGTCTTCCAGGACCCCTGCTGCCTGTTCTTGGTCTTCCATGACCCCTGCTCCCTGTTCTTGCGCTTCCAGGACCCCTGGTGCCAGTTTTTGCTCTTCCAGGACCCCTGTTGCCTGCTTCTGCTCTTCCAGGACCCCTGCTGCCTGTTCTTGGTCTTCCAGGACCCCTGCTGTCTGTTTTTGCTCTTCCAGGACCCCTGCTGTCTGTTTTTACTCTTCCAGGACCCCTGATGCCTGCTTCTGCTCTTCCAGGACCCCTGCTGCCTGTTCTTGGTCTTCCAGGACCCCTGCTGTCTGTTTTTGCTCTTCCAGGACCCCTGCTGTCTGTTTTTACTCTTCCAGGACCCCTGATGCCTGCTTCTGCTCTTCCAGGACCCCTGCTGCCTGTTCTTGGTCTTCCAGGACCCCTGCTGTCTGTTTTTGCTCTTCCAGGACCCCTGCTGTCTGTTTTTACTCTTCCAGGACCCCTGATGCCTCTTTTTGGTCTTTCAGGAACCCTGCTGACTGTTTTTGCTCTTCCAGGACCCGTGCTGTCTGTTTTTTCTCTTCCAGGACACCTGCTGCCTGTTTCTACTCTTCCAGGACCCCTGCTGCCTGTTCTTGCTCTTCCAGGACCCCTGCTGCCTGTTTTTGCTCTTCCAGGACCCCTGCTGCTTATTTTTACTATTCCAGGACCCGTGCTGCCTGTTTTTACTCTTCCAGGACACCTGCTACCTGTTTCTGCCTTTCCAGGACCCCTCCTGCCTGTTCTTGCTCTTCCAGGACCCCTACTGCCTGTTTTTACTCTTCCAGGACCCCTGATGCCTCTTTTTGGTCTTTCAGGACCCCTGCTAACTGTTTTTGCTCTTCCAGGACCCCTGCTGTCTGTTTTTGCTCTTTCAGGACCCTTGCTTCCTGTGTTTGCTCTTCCACGACCCATGCTGCCTGTTTCTTCTCTTCTAGGACCCCTGCTGCCTGCGTTTGCTTTTCCAGGACCTGTTTTTGTTTTTCTAGGACCCATGCTGTCTGTTCTTGCTCTATCAGGACCCCTGCTGTTTGTTTTTGCTCTTCCAGGACCCCTGCTGCTTGTTTTTACTATTCCAGGACCCGTGCTGCCTGTTTTTACTCTTCTAGGACACCTGCTGCCTGTTTCTGCCCTTCCAGGACCCCTCCTGCCTGTTCTTGCTCTTCCAGGACTCCTGCTGCCTGTTTTTACTCTTCCAGGACCCCTGATGCCTCGTTTTGGTCTTTCAGGACCCTTGCTTCCTGTTTTTGCTCTTCCAGGACCCTTGCTGCCTGTTTCTTCTCTTCTAGGACCCCTGCTGCCTGCGTTTGCTTTTCCAGGACCTCTGCTGTCTGTTTTAGTTTTTCTAGGACTCATGCTGTCTGTTCTTGCTCTTTCAGGACCCCTGCTGTTTGTTTTTGCTCTTCTAGGACCCCTGCTGCTTGTTTTTACTATTCCAGGACCCGTGCTGCCTGTTTTTACTCTTCCAGGACACCTGCTGCCTGTTTCTGCCCTTCCAGGACCCCTCCTGCCTGTTCTTGCTCTTCCAGGACCCCTGCTGCCTGTTTTTACTCTTCCAGGACCTCTGATGCCTCTTTTTGGTCTTTCAGGACCCCTGCTGTCTGTTTTTGCTCTTTCAGGACCCTTGCTTCCTGTTTTTGCTTTTCCAGGACCCTTGCTGCCTGTTTCTTCTCTTCTAGGACCCCTGCTGCCTGCGTTTGCTTTTCCAGGTCCTCTGCTGTCTGTTTTTGTTTTTCTAGGACCCATGCTGTCTGTTCTTGCTCTTTCAGGACCCCTGCTGTTTGTTTTTACTCTTTCAAGACCCCTGCTGCCTGTTTCCAGTATCACTGCTATGTGTTCCCTCTCTTTCAGGACTTCTGCGCTACCTGGTACTGCTCTTCCAGGATTCCTTCTTCCTGTTTTTACTCTTCTAGGACCCCTGCTTCCTGAGTTTGCTCTTCTAGGACCCATGCTGCTTGTTTCCAGTCTTCCAGGACCACTTCTACTTGTTACCTCTCTTTCAGGACTTCTGCGATACCTTGTACTGCTTTTCCAGGACCCCTGCTGCCTGTTTTTACTTTTGCAGGACCCATTCTTCTTGTTTTTGCTTTTCCAGGACCCCTGCTATTTGTTTCTGCTCTTCCAGGACCCCTGCTGCATGTTTTTACTCTTCCAGAACCACTGCTGCCTGTTTTTTTTCTCTTCCAGGACCCCTCCTACCTGTGTCTGCTTTTTCCAGGACCCTTGCTGTCTGTTTTTGCTCTTCCAGGACCCCTGCAGCCTGTCCGTACTCTTCCATGACCCTTGCTGTCTGTTTTTCCTCTTTCAGGACCCTGCTGCCTGTTTTTGCTCTTCCGGGACCCCTGTTACCTGTTTCTCCTTTTCCAGAACCCCTGCTGCCTGTTCTTGCTCTTCCAGTACCCCTGCACCCTATTCTTGCTCTTCCATGACCCCTGCTCCCTGTTCTTGCTCTTTCAGGACTCCTGTTGCCTGTTTTGCGCTTTCAGGACCCCTGCTGCCTGTTTTTGCACTTCCAGGACCCTTGTTGCCTGTTTTTACTCTTCCAGGACCCCTGCTGCCTGTTTTTGCTCTTCCAGGACCCGTGCTGCCTGTTTTTACTCTTCCAGGACACCTGCTGATTAGATTGTTGCTTGCTCTCCAGAGCTTATAATTATGTACAGATATGGAGCAATATGCAGCAGGACAAATGGAATCCAGGGAAATATCCGATCGCCAGAACTGGGGTCAGGAAGGAATTTTTTTCCCCACCGAGGCAGAAGTCTTTGGGGGGGTTTCTTCGCCTTCCTCTGGATTTATGGGTCCAGTGGCTCCCAGCTTTTCCCCAATGATCACAGCTAATTTTGTGTTCTCCATCAGGGTCTGAGCTAAGAGTCACTTTGACCATTTTTTTATTCCTTGAAGAGCCAGTAATATTTTCATTACAATGTTGCTTATTGCTATTCCAATAAAAAAAAATATTTAAAAAATATTATGGTGTGTGTGTTTTTTGTTTAGACTGCTACTTACGCAATTACAATGATGTGAGTGCTGACTATTGCCCCCAGTATTTCATTAGATCAAAAATATTGGGGTCCCATATAATGGGAGTAGGTGTTATGGGGATCCATCTCTGTGATGGTGGCATTAACATTGCATACAGTACGTCCTCCACATCATACTACCTGACAGAAGGCTGAAGTCTGGGACATAGAGCCGTACAGTAAAGGAGACACAAGGGTCTTGCACAAAACAGACTAAACAAGCCATTAGCAATTGGGCCCCAGGACACAACCTGGAGAGACGCCTCACTTAGCAACGGCCACTATATGCAGATAATGGCCCAGATTTCCTAAATGCCAAACCTTACCTTATGCATCTCATGCCAATCTCAAGTGATTTGTGCCAAATTTATAAAAAACTGAAGACCTCTTAATAAATGTGGTACATTTGGAACCATCCAAAGGCCACTTGTTCTTTTGGCCGGTATCTCCATCGATCCTTGCGACCAAGAGGTCACTACCGTGATTCTTTCCTTCCGACACACAGATTCATACATCCAAACATGCATGACACCATCACCCTACACAACCATTGTACTTTTCCAGACCGGTGGCTTGCAAAAGACGAATCCAAGCATATTTAAACCAGAAACAGAGGACCCTATCAGAAAGGAGAAAATTACTCCAATGTTGCATAAACAAGAATCCCCCGACAAGCGCCAGAGACAAACTGCTAGCCCTTTCTGATACTTGGTGTAGGTCTATAGGTAGCCGCCCTAAGTCCAGGTTTGCGTTTGAGTTTGCCTGGTGATAAGTAATCTGAGGATCACATACCTTCAGGGGAAACATCCCATAAGGGCACCGCACCCTGAATAGCACTTACAGTGTCGAACCTGGATGCCTAATGCCCACCAGTGGAATTAATTCTAGTGGCCCACCAATTCCCAGTTCAAATCCCCTTTAAAGGAAATTTGTCAGCAAGTTCTTGCTATGTAATCTTTTGTAAACAGGAGATAGAGGGTAAAACACTGAATTCAGGGATGTGTCACTTATCAGGCTTTGTGTTGTTGTTTACTTACAATGAAGGTTTTATCACTAGGACATTATCATTGCTGGGACAAGCTGCCTCATGCCAAGACATCAGACCACACTCCTCCTTTGATAAGCAGCTCACTATCAATAGACAGTGCACATACAGAGCCTGGTGAGGGCAGGGTTAGCTTTCTGAGCTATATCTAAGAACTCCGATTGTGTCACATCCGCTGCACCCAGTAATGTAGGTGATACATCATTGAAATCAGGGTCTCTTTCCTACATCATTCTGTTCTCTGATGAGGCAGAAAAAAACTGCTGATAGATTTCCTTTAAAACAGTTAACAATGTCCACCCAATACAAGTAGATAAGGTCCATGTGGGGAAAAAAACATTTGTGAGAATATTGAGAATGCAACTTGATCCACTGAATGACAATTTATAATGGATGGCACACAGGCACAACATGGATAGAATCTATGTGCTGTTCATTCACGTCACACATGAACTCACTGAAATATGTGAGCTTTGCTCATGAACCAAAAATCCAGATATGTAAAAACAACCAAAAGTTACTGTGTCCTGATGCTGTCTGTTAAAAATACAGGTAGCACACGTATGAGAAAAATCAGAGCGTGAAGGGCCTAGTAACATGAGTCCGATGGGCCCCGGAGCAAAATTTGGACCTGGGCTCCTATCTGCATGTTCATCGGATGTATGGAGCCTTGTAGCATTCTAGATCCTTTAAAGATAAACATTAGTGATGAACGAGTGTACACGTTGCTCGGGTTTTCCCGAGTATGCTCGGGTGGTCTCCGAGTATTTGTGAGTGCTCGGAGATTTAGTTTTTGTCGAGGCAGCTGCATGATCTACGGCTGCTAGCCAGCCTGAATACATGTGGGGGTTGCCTGGTTGCTAGGGAATCCCCACATGTGTTCAAGTTCTCTAGCAGCCTCAAATCATGCAGCTGCGTCAACAAAAACAAAATCTCTGAGCACTCACAAATAGTGTTGAGCATTCCGATGCTGCAAGTATCGGGTATCGGCCGATACTTGCTGTATCGGAATTCCGATACCGGGATTCCGATACTCTTGTGGTATCGGGTATCGGGTATCGGAACAACATTAATGTTAAAATGTGTAAAATAGAGAATTAAAATAAAAAATATCGCTATACTCACCTGTCCGACGCAGCCGGGACCTCAGCGCAGGAACCGGCAGCGTTGTTTGTTTAAAATTCCCGCTTTTACATGGTTACGCGAAGTCCCGGCTTGTGATTGGTCAGGGCGGCCATGTTGCCAGGCCGCGGACCAATCACAGCAAGCCGTGACGAAAATACGTCACGGCTTGCTGTGATTGGTCCGCGTCCCGGCAACATGGCCGCCATTAACCAATCACAAGCCGTGACGTCACGGGAGGCTGGAAACGCGCTCATTTTAAAAAGGGCGCGTGTCCAGCCTCCCGTGACGTCACGGCTTGTGATTGGTTGCGTCGCGGTCAACCAATCACAAGCCGGGAGGCTGGACACGCGCCCATTTCAAAATGAGCGCGTCCAGCCTCCCGGCTTGTGATTGGTTGCGCCGCGATCAACCAATCACAAGCCGTGACGTCACGGGAGGCTGGACACGCGCCCATTTCAAAATGAGCGCGTCCAGCCTCCCGGCTTGTGATTGGTTGATCGCGGCGCAACCAATCACAAGCCGTGACGTCACGGGAGGCTGGACACGCGCCCATTTTAAAATGAGCGCGTGTCCAGCCTCCCGTGACGTCCCGGCTTGTGATTGGTCAGGGCGGCCATATTGCCGGGACGCGGACCAATCACAGCAAGCCGTGACGTAATTTCGTCACGGCTTGCTGTGATTGGTCCGCGTCCCGGCAACATGGCCGACCTGACCAATCACAAGCCGGGAATTCACGTAACCAAGTAATAGCGCGATTTTTAAACAAACAACGCTGCCGGTTCCCTCGCTGAAGTCCCGGCTGCGTCGGACAGGTGAGTATAGCAATATTTTTTATTTTAATTCTTTCTTTTACACATTTATATGGTTCCCAGGGCCTGAAGGAGAGTTTCCTCTCCTTCAGACCCTGGGAACCATCAGGGATACCGTCCGATACTTGAGTCCCATTGACTTGTATTGGTATCGGGTATCGGTATCGGATTGGATCCGATATTTTGCCGGTATCGGCCGATACTTTCCGATACCGATACTTTCAAGTATCGGACGGTATCGCTCAACACTACTCACAAATACTCGGAGGCCACCCAAGCATGCTCAGGAAAACCTGAGCAACGAGTATACTCGCTCATCGCTAATAAACGTATTTGCCCCTATGTAATTGAAGCGATGGCCGTGGGACCACCATGGTGCAGGAAGACTACCGTACACAATATGGGGTGCAAACAACAAAGGGTAGATTTATTGGAAGGCAAGGAATGAAGTGGATGAGGAAGATGCAAACAGGGGTATGCAATGGCAAAACATAATTTACAAGAGTTATATTCTTTAGCTTGTCCGTAAAATAGCACGGTGCTCCAACTATTACAGAATCAACATATGCCATACAAGTAAACGCAAACAATAAACAAATAATGATGCTACTCTACGTATAACCTCCCTGGCTTTTACTAAGCAGGCCACACGTCTCCCGTGTACTGACTATTGAAGCCTACACTAGGCCCTAACGTGCACAAAAGAGGAACAAATTCACGGTGATGTTGGGGACTCAGATCCAGTCCCGGGGAGCCCCCAAAAGTCTAGTACGCTGGTGTGCACGGCTTTCTGCCAGCTCCGTGAAATGTGGTCTTCTCCTTGTTTCTGGGTCCTGGAGGTACTCCTGGAAACTGTTAATCCCTTTCTCAGTATCTTTGTGGCTTCTCAAACTCACACAGGACAGCCACTCTCGCTGCACACGGAAAAGTCTGTCAAATTTCACAAGTCCACTCCGTTACAGGCTGTGGGTCCTCTCTTGCAGAAAGCAGCACAAAGTTCTCTCTGCAGCAGCTTCAGCTCACACAAGCTGTTCAGGCTCCACCCCCACCCTCTGCACAGTCCTGCTCATTCACAGTCATTGCAGGGGAGAAGCAGAACATTCCAACACACAAGACAAGGGGGTGCAGTCTCTTAAAGTGACAGCGTGTTCCTTACTGTCCTTAACAGCACCACCCTCTTACATAATAAAGCCCTCCGTCCTGGCTCCTTCTTGGAATAATCTCCCCAGTCCTGGGCCTCATTTTAACATTTTCCCCCATCCTGGGCCCCTTCTTGGTATAATATCCCCATTCTGATATAATGTCCCATTGAGGTATAGTAACCCCCATTTTGGCATAGGGTTCCACATTCTGGTATAATATCTCTGATTTTAATGTCCCCATCCTGGTATAACGTTCCCCATTCTAGTATAATATTACCCATCCTGGTAAAATGTACCCAATTATTTTATTCTCCATGCTGGTATCCAGTTGAAATTGGTGTCGGCGGGCCCCCTCCTGCATGGGCTCAGTCGCAGATCATTACTCCCACAAGCCTAAGAGAAACTACAAATACCAGCCAGTCTGCAGATGTCAGTGTATACCAAAAGTTGTAGCAAATGGTGCAATTTTTTTTGTTATGTTTTGGATAATAGGGAAGCAGACCTGTCCCCATACTATGCTTCCGTTAAGAGAAGAGCATAGTTTGATGACAGATCTGCAAATAGAAGTTATCACCAGGAAAGTCAATAAAATGAATAAAAAAAAAAAGCAGCAATAGTTGTCTTTTAAGTCCAGACCTCTCTGGTGTCAACGGTCTGGTGGTCCGCCGTCAGGCTGACAGATGATACTAGCTGCCCAATCCGTGTACAGCATATATCAGACATGGGCAGTGAGATCTCAGCCAGGTATATTAGACTCTGAAACGCTGCCGTGCTACCCGCAGTGAGACTAGTTTCCCATGTGGCTTGGTCTCCAGCAGATTTTAAAGGCAAACAACCTGGCTACGATCATGCAGCCAGTGTCCAATAAACGTTGCCCATGGATTGGACAGTATGGATCGGCTATCGGGTTCCCTTTAAATAGCAGGAGGCGAGTATGTTTCGCGCTTGGGAGATTTGAAGATATCCCCTTTTTACAGGAATTTCTCTCACTTTCTATGAGGACTGGTAAATAAATCTCGCGCCCCACACTACACAGACCAAAAGGGGGTGATTCCTCAAAACATTGACATAAAACGACTTGGAAAGTCATAATATTTTTGAGCAACAATTTTGCACATCAGCTTGAAGGCAAAGCTGGGGGAGGATTTGGGGTGGGACGGAGGGTTACCACACCCACTTGTCAAATTAATTAAAAGGCCAGAAATGCTGCTCCAATCCCCGACATAAGGAGGCACGCCACAGAGATGTGCAGAATTAATTAAGCGTCATGCCCCTCTTAATGAATTCAGCGCATTGTACTCCAGTGAGGGCTTCATTATTCCTGGTGTGTGCATCGGCAATCTTAATGAATTGGCCCCTTAGTATTTTTCAGAATGATCCTTCAACGTTAAAAAAAAAAAAAAAAAAAAAAAAGAAAAGAAAATGGCACTTCTATCTTGTGCGTCTGCTTCACTACATTTTTGCAGTGGGAATACATTTTGGCAATCTTTTCCTAAGCCTCTGCCAACTCCAGGAACATCAGTATCTTGTGTGTCTCATGACAAGAACTTTATTGACCAAAACCAGATAAAAGTCTTCATTAATGAGATGAAAGGGAATCGGTCAGATACAATCAAGGCCTTTAATGTGTGAGAACACATGCTTTATATGACTAAGTATAAACACGACATTTGGCAGGAGACCGGGCGGTGCGCATCCTCAGCTCGCAGATGGGAAATGAGTCTTCTGGTTACTGCCGGCCCTGATCCAGCTGCACCGGGGGAACTCTTCAGATCATCACAAAGGTCTAGTATAAAAGCAGTTTGGGCCTGTGGCCCTTTATCTGTGCACAGTGTAGTATCACTGTGTCACGTTCATACTGGAGCATTGGTCTGACAAATGTCCCATTACTTCACTTTCAAGACGCTCATCAGTTCTCGACACAAGAAGCGAAGTGAACACCTCCATTCCCCTCATCTGAAATTATCTACACTACAATCCTGGCGGAAACCTGCAATAAGATCAGATATCATATTCTTTTCACAGTAATACCCGATGAGCGCTATTCCCAAAATCACAGTGGTGGGACCTCCGTCTACACTTAATGGGCAAAAGCATTGGGACGCCTGGGCGTAAAATACCTTCATGATCGTTTATGACATCTCAGCCATTAATCTGGAGTTGGTCCCAACTTTGCAGCTATAACAGCTTCCACTCTTCGGGAAGGATTCCTACAGGATTTTGGAGGTGTGGTGGTGTTGTACATTACACTATTCTGACACTTCGGCATTGTGCTTGGTGAGCTAAGGCTGCATGAAGATGCATGGTCATGGGAACCCATGCCATAAAACTCAGGCATAAGTCATATGGCAAAGCTTATTAAAGGGTCGATATTGACTGTTAGGATTGCTACTTCAAATCGGTATCACTAAAGTTCTAGTCCTCTTCCTCTCTGAAGAGGCAATTTGTATATTTAATTTCCCAGAGGATCAATGCATGGTGCCTATAAGTCTCCTTACACTGCCATGCCACTCTCCACAAAAATAAATGTTACCCTTACATCCCAGTCATAAGCCTCTCGTTCAGCCAAATCATATCTCATGCTTTGCACTAAGGAGGGGCAATACCTCAAAACACATGTCCACAGATTGAGATTCTGGCTTGACTTTTATCCTAAGTCATGTGGCAAGGCTCGTTAAAGGGTCAATATTGACTTGTAAGATTGCTACTTCCATTAGGTGGAACTAGAGTTCAAGTCCTCTTCCTCTCTGAAAAGGCAAGTTGCATTTGTAATTTTCGGGAGGATCATTGCATGGCCTATAAGTCTCCTTACACTGGCATGTCAGGCATACCACACTCTACAAGGAGAAACGTTACCCCTTAGATGAAACTCAGAGGAATGGATTTTGTGCTGATGTTAACACCAGAGGAACTCTGCAGTTATGGAGTCAGCAGAGCATTGGTGACATTTCTGCCCTTCTGCTCGGTAACTTTATGGGGTCTCCAATTTGTAGCCAAAATAGAACCAGAAAGCAGAGATACATACTGTACCGCAATAGCCCCAGTTTCTGCAATTAGATCTAAATCTTATTTATTTTTTTTATTTTGAGGGTCAAGTCTGGAAGCAACTATTTTAAGACGTCTATACACAGCCAAAGCATCTATCCAATAATGAACCGCTGACATCCCTCTAAGACACTGAGCAGCGATCATTTACACATGACCTCCCACCCATTACCTCATCGTGTTCATTTTATACTGGCGTGTGCGTACAACTTCAGATCAATGATTCCATAACCCCAAAGAGCTTACTCCAGTAACCGTAGAGTCCCCCGGGGGATAATCAGCTACTGATGGAAGGCAGACACTAGTAATGAATCACAGACGTGTTATGCTATTGCAGGATAAATTACATCCACAGCAGAACAGTCATCAGCCTTACATGTCACCACAAGAAAATGACAACGAAACGAACAAGGGCTGACGGAAAATAATATAATAGCGGTTTTCTGGCAGTGAACAGTAAAAGCAATGATGTATTTTTTCTTCTTAAAGGGAATCTGTCAGCAGTTTTTATTTTTACCACTTTGAAATCTGGAAGCAGCGGAATGTAGGGGCAGAGAGCCCGATTCCTGCAATGTGTTAATTACTGTGCTGTTGATAAAATCCCTGTTTTCTCTTCCGTAGATTTAACAGTGCTGTGAATGCTGAGCTGTGCATAACCCCGCCTACACCACTGATTGGCAGCTTTCTCACAATGTACACAGGAAGCTGCCAATCAGTGGTGGTGGTGGGGTTACAAGAAGAGCTGGACTGGCTGGCATGAGACACCCAGTCCTGCAGTGATCATCTCCTGCTGATAAAACCATACCTGTATGGAAATTACAGCAGAGCTGTTGAGCAAGTGACTCATCGCTAGAATCAAGCTCTCTGCCCCTACATTATGTTGCTTAAGATTCAATAGAAAAAAAAACTGCTGACCGATTCCCTTTAACAAATTGTATGTCAAAAGAAATACTGTAGTCAATGCTACTCATACAATGCTACTCATACTCAGAATAGACCCTCAGTTTCATATGTGTCCATCTACATAGGAGCCTACTTGTTTCCCACTGTGTTCTAAATTTAATAGATGAATAGAAGTGAAGAAACAAATGGGTTATTCTGCACCGCCGGGGAGAAAAATGAAGGATGCCAATCCAATTTCAGGTGCTTTTGTCAACGCGTTTCAACGTATATAACTTCCTCATCAGGACAAATAGCAGCGCAGAATAACCCATTTGTTTCTCCGGTTCTATGCAATCATTTACTTGTGGTTTGGCAGCAGTCTTAAGCCTTATAAGTAATTCTGTGCACACAACCCATCCAGGAGAGAGCAATCATGCATATCCTTCTATATACAGTTGTGGCCAAAAGTATTGGCACCCCTGCAATTCTGTCAGATAATACGCAGTTTCTTCCTGAAAATGATTGCAAACACAAATTCTTTGGTATTATCTTCTTTTAATTTGTCTTAAATGAAAAAACATAAAAAGAATTGTCCTAAAGCCAAACTGGATATAATTCCACACCAAACATAAAAAAGGGGGTGGACAAAAGTATTGGCACTGTTCGAAAAATCATGTGATGCTTCTCTAATTTGTGTAATTAACAGCACCTGTAACTTACCTGTGGCACCTAACAGGTGTTGGCAATAACTAAATCACACTTGCAGCCAGTTGACAAGGGTTAAAGTTGACTCAACCTCTGTCCTGTGTCCTTGTGTGCACCACATTGAGCATGGAGAAAAGAAAGAAGACCAAAGAACTGTCTGAGGACTTGAGAAACCAAATTGTGAGGAAGCATGAGCAATCTCAAGGCTACAAGTCCATCTCCAAAGACCTGAATGTTCCTGTGTCTACCGTGCGCAGTGTCATCAAGACGTTTAAAGCCCATGGCACTGTGGCTAACCTCCCTAGATGTGGACGGAAAAGAAAAATTGACAAGAGATTTCAACGCAAGATTGTGCGGATGTTGGATAAAGAACCTCGACTAACATCCAAACAAGTTCAAGCTGCCCTGCAGTCCGAGGGTACAACCGTGTCAACCCGTACTATCCGTCGGCATCTGAATGAAAAGGGACTGTATGGTAGGAGACCCAAGAAGACCCCACTTCTTACCCCACTTCTTACCCCGAGACATAAAAAAGCCAGGCTGGAGTTTGCCAAAACTTACCTGAAAAAGCCTAAAACGTTTTGGAAGAATGTTCTCTGGTCAGATGAGACAAAAGTAGAGCTTTTTGGGCAAAGGCATCAACATAGAGTTTACAGGAGAAAAAAAGAGGCATTCAAATAAAAGAACACGGTCCCTACAGTCAAACATGGCGGAGGTTCCCTGATGTTTTGGGGTTGCTTTGCTGCCTCTGGCACTGGACTGCTTGACCGTGTGCATGGCATTATGAAGTCTGAAGACTACCAACAAATTTTGCAGCATAATGTAGGGCCCAGTGTGAAAGCTGGGTCTCCCTCAGAGGTCATGGGTCTTCCAGCAGGACAATGACCCAAAACACACTTCTAACTAAGGTGGCCAGCAATGAATCCAGACCTGAATCCCATAGAACACCTGTGGAGAGATCTAAAAATGGCAGTTTGGAGAAGGCACCCCTCAAATATCAGGGACCTTGAGCAGTTTGCCAAAGAAGAATGGTCTAAAATTCCAGCAGAGCATCGTAAGAAACTCATTGATGGTTACCAGAAGCGGTTGGTCGCAGTTATTTTGGCTAAAGGTTGTGCAACCAAGTATTAGGCTGAGGGTGCCAATACTTTTGTCTGGCCCATTTTTGGAGTTTTGTGTGAAATGATCAATGTTTTGCTTTTTGCTTCATTTTCTTTTGTGTTTTTTAATTTAAGACAAATTAAATGAAGATAACAATACCAAAGAATTTGTGTTTGCAATCATTTTCAGGAAGAAACTGAGTATTATCTGACAGAATTGCAGGGGTGTCAATACTTTTGGCCACAACTGTAGTTACCCAGATTAGACCCTATTTGTGCTTTGTCTCTTCTCCAGTTTCTCTCTCTTGGATCTGTATGTAATAGAGTCAGAGTGATCCTTACAAGGGACAGGTTCCGACACGATGATGGACCCTCAGCAGAAGAAGAAAAAAAACACATTTGGCGGTGACTTGCATGACGAGAGTCTATGTGCCCATGTTCTTTATAGATGAATGGTGGGCAAAGCACATGTAAAATAATTTATGGTGGGCCCAAAAAACCTCTAGTCTAGAGATCACACTTGTTCAGTCTAGTCCCATTTCTTAGAAATTGACGTTGCCCTCATCACCAGCTGCGTAGGACAGGTGAACCTTGGTTTGCTATGGTGCACAAGTGACTGAAGTGATTATACACCAGCCATAATCATGATGAAGACAAAAAGTGTAAAGTAACAGATCAGGAAAAAAAAAAAGTTTTGGGAAAAGACAAAAGAAAAGTAAAATTCCCGAGAGCTCAAAACCCAAGAAAAAAAACCAAATGAGCATATATGTTATAGTAAGTATTAATAGTAGTAACATATAAATAACAGGATACTTACCTAACACTATTTTGATAAAAAAAAAAAGCTTAAAAGCCACGGGCAGGTGTCTGAACAGTTGGTCCCGATCCTGCTCTGCCCTTATCTACATTGGGGTTAGGTGACACTGAGTAAATTTTTAATACTAGAGACAGAATAGGACCGTCCAGATTGGGTCACCTTGTCATGGTGGGATGGATTTGACACTTTTTTTTAATCAAAATCGTGTTAACCAAGTACCCCTACCCCATGTTATTTACATGTACTATTAATATTTACTTACTACAGGGTATTTGGCCATTTCACAGACAAAAAGCAAAAAAAAAAATATGAGCAGCGTGAACATGCTCTTAGATATTGCACGTATACTGACTTATGCTCCAGCTCATTTTTTTCGGTTTCGCTGTAGTTTTTTTGTACTTTGTATAAACAGGGGAAGTCCACCCTTTCTGAGCTAGGCAAGGAATCTTTATAGCTTCCCATGGGTTGGTGTCTGAACAGTCAGGTCCCAGTTCTGCTCTGCCCTCCTCTGCATTGAGGTCAGGTGACACAAGGTAAGGTTTTAACGCTAGAGACGTGATAAAACGGTCCCGATTGGGTAAACCTTGTCGTGGTGTGATGGCTATTACACATTTTAGATCAACACAGTGTTAGCCAAGTACTCTATGCTATTTACATGTACTGTTAATATTTACTTACTGCAGGGTATCGGCTCATTTGGTTTTTTTTTTCTTGGGTTTTATCTGGTAAATGACCACAGTGTGAACATGCTCCTACACATTGAGCTCCAGCTCATTTCTTTGGTTTTGACGTATTTCTCAAAAAATGCCTACGTCATTATTTTACTTTGTATATCAGGAGTTATTATCCCTTAAGGCCCCGTCTCACATAGCGATTTACCAACGATCACGACCAGCGATACGACCTGGCCGTGATCGTTGGTAAGTCGCTGTGTGGTCGCTGGGGAGCTGTCACACAGACAGCTCTCTCCAGCGACCAACGATCAGGGGAACGACTTCGGCATCGTTGAAACTGTCTTCAACGATGCCGAAGTCCCCCTGCAGCACCCGGGTAACCAGGGTAAACATCGGGTTACTAAGTGCAGGGCCGCGCTTAGTAACCCGATATTTACCCTGGTTACCAAAAAAAACAAACAGTACATACTCACCATCTGATGTCCGTCAGGTCCCTTGCCGTCTGCTTCCCGCTCTGACAGTGCCGCCGTACAGTGAGAGCAGAGCGCAGCGGTGACGTCCCTGCTGTGCTCTCACTTCTCACTGTACGGCCGGCAGACAGTCAGAGCGGGAAGCAGACGGCAAGGGACATGACGGACATCAGATGGTGAGTATGTAGTGTTTTTTTTTTTTTTACATTTACGCTGGTAACCAGGGTAAACATCGGGTTACTAAGCGCGGCCCTGCGCTTAGTAACCCGATGTTTACCCTGGTTACCAGTGAAGACATCGCTGGATCGGTGTCACACACACCGATTCAGCGATGTCAGCGGGACCTCAACGACCAAAAAACGGTCCAGGCCATTCCGACACGACCAGCGATCTCACAGCAGGGGCCTGATCGCTGGTACATGTCACACATAGCGAGATCGCTACTGAGGTCGCTGTTGCGTCACAAAACTTGTGACTCAGCAGCGATCTCGCTAGCGATCTCGCTATGTGTGACTGGGCCTTTACAATCCAAATCATCTGATCTTGGGTGATTGTCAGCATCTTTACACAAGTAAAAAAAATCAACAAACAAAGATTTGGGCAGGGTGGTGGCTCAGTGGTTAGCACTGTAGCCTTGAAGCACCGAGGTCCTGGGATCAAATCCCACCAAGGACAACATCTGCAGGGAGTGTGTAAGCTCTCGAACCCCCTCTATAGACAGTCATGGAGCAAGTAGCTCAGGTCAGGAGACTTAGCAGTCAGACTAGGACTTCCGATCCGACTCGAATTGTGTGAAACCGGCATTACCCTATGCCCCATGAAATCAATGGCCTGGATGAGTAATTAAGTACATACATGGTCCTCTAATGGGGGAATAAGCGTTTAAAGGGAATCTGCCCATATTAATAGGTTATATATGTCCCAGGGGGTGACAGATTCCCTTTAAAGTCGATCTTCATTCTGGCTAACCGATTAAGCCCCTGAATAAGGACAACCCCTTCATTTTCCGCCATTATTTCAGAACCCTCTTAAAGGGTATTTTCACAAAGGAGGTGCCACTTGAATCATTTTCCATACAAGTAGATCAATAGAAGACAAAAGACAATTGAATTCATTTCTGGATTTCGCCAGGTTTTATTATTAGGCTCACAAACAAGTAACCCATGAAGTATGGGAATAAGTCTTTGTATTTTGCATTGGCTTTGTTACACTTACCTTTGTGAGACTTCGCTCATTCTCTATCCCTTATCTTATGTCATTACAATGGTATTTAGGCATTAGGTTTTTCAGCATTTATTAATCTTAAAGATAATGATGCTGGCCAAAGATATACAATAAAATATAGAAAACCTAATGGGTATAGGGTTCGTTCAATGTAACTAATGGCAGACAGCAACAAAAATAAGGATATAGCGGATTTCCCTTCTTTTGCATATTTTCAACTTTATGATGTGCAATGACTTCGTGTTTGCTGCCGCCAGATTATCACATAGCAGACATTACTATGACCACTTCATTACATGTGTCCGAGTAGAAGTATTGAGTGACACCATTCGCTTTAACATTTGATTTACTGGAGAATGAAGAAAAAATTCCAAGTGCTTTGAAATTGTGAAAAAAAAAATGTAATACCGCCATTGTTTTTGGAGTTTTATTTTTTTATCATACATTCAGCGGTAAAAATTACTCTGAATCACGATTCTCCAGTTCGGTATGATTTACAGCGATAATAAACGAAGATTTTTTTTTTTCATTTGTGTAGTGTAGAAAAAAAAAAATCAGAAATTTGTAATAAAAAAAATTATGGGGTTTACGTCACCATTTTTCAAGACACTTAGCTCAATCAACAACATTTGTTATTTTCCGCGTGTGGGCTTGTTTTTTGTGTGACAAAACGTTTCATTAGGTTTATCATTTTATAGTAGTGGACAACCCATTTAAGGATATCAGCCAAGCTTTCAAGTGATACCAGGCCCATTATTACTTGGGTGCAGCCCTGATTCATAATCAGGAAGGAGCAAGAAAAAGTCATCTTCCGGGTTCTGTGTGCGAAGAAAAATTACAGTAAAAAAAAAAAACACCCCGTTACAGTCATTGATTTCCCTTTGCAGATGCAGAAACTTTTTTTCATGTTATCACCTTTTCCCAATCACAGCCATTGTCATCTGTTCTTCTGTACAGTCTCCAGTGAGTCAATAGATAAAGGAGGTATTTACAGGAACTTTTCTTCATGTCATCACCTCCCTCGTTACCAACCAGGTAGGAAATTTGCCTTTTGATACATATAAGTCAAGTTCAGTATATGGTCAGAATTTTATATCAGTATTTGGAAGCCAAAACCAGGAGTGGGTGAAAAATGCAGAAGTCGTGACGTGTTTTTATTCTTCTTTTCCTCCTGTTTCTGGATTACAAATACTGATGTAAAATACTGACCAAATATTGAATGTGTGAACGTGAGTGGGTAGATAAACTGTTACCCATCTCATTTAGCATCTGAATAGCAGAGATTTTAGTTTTTTTTTAGTTCTGTGATTAGTGTATACATTGTTCTGACAGTGATCATGGTTAAAAGATTATGAATTCAGTTACTGAAGTTTTGTAAAAATTAATTTATTGATAAATACCATTGTAATCACAATAGATAAACTCCGGGAAGAGTCACAAAAAGTAGCATGAGATCCTCTAACTCTCAGCAGACAGAGGGTGGTCACATATGGCTTAGTTGTACTGGAGTGAGCTACAGACCCTCTGAGAACTTGGAGAAGGACTAGTCTTTCTATTGCAAATGGTATTATTTGACGTCTGTGTAATGATTGTGCTCTAGCGATACGCCTACCTGAGATTGAAAGCGACTACTCTTGTCAGATAAGAAGAAGTAGAGACGAAGGTGCTAGTCGTAGTTTACAAAACCAGTCATTTTGCTTTTTGGGGGGAAACAAAACCTCTTATCTTACATTATTTACAATGAGGTGACCTAAATGTTGCCACAGTGTTAATGAAGAATACAAACCTAAAGCGAATGACGGCTGTTACATGTGAGCGCAAACATTCACAAATATGGCTACAGTAATATTAACAGGGACAAATGAGAAAGAATGCAAGAAAACAGGGTTGCAGCGCCCTAAAATACACTTATAGGCATCCAATGGAAGCATCTTTGCTCGTCACTTCCCGAAATCCTAATCCTTGTGACCACAACAAATATGGCTGTCCTGAGAACGGAGCGTAAAAAAAAAAAAAAAAAACAAGACCCAAAATGTATAATGTCAACGTTCCTGCCCAATGACATTGCTTTGGTCCATTAGGCAAGGTTAGCATCGCTAGCGAGCGCGGATACGGCTCCCTTCATACACGTCAGATAGAACTTATTAACTCATCTTGGGAAATTTTAGACGCGCATAATGTCCCGTCCATTAGATTTTCGAGTTCCTCTGTCAATAGAAAAGCAAGATATGTTTTATACAATAAATGCAACAGCATATGTGGGCAAGTTGCTTTTTGGCAACACCAACTGTTGGAATGTACCCAACCCCCCAAAAAAAAAAATTAAAAAAAAGGCATAAGTGGTACTTTCTTGGCTTCAAATTTCTGTGGCTGTGATCTCTTCAAACTGAATCTCAGCAGCATGCAAGTCAAATTCATCAAGTTCCCTCGCCTCCAGTTCCAGAGAAAGCTGCTTAATGTCTCTCTCCAGCTCGCGGTTCTGTTGGTACATCTGGATATAGTTGTGTTGTAACTGCTTTTGATATCGGATCACCTTCTCTTTTTCTTCTTGCCATATGCGTCGCTCTTCTTCAAAACTTTCGAATTGTTCCTGGTTTCTTCTCCTTTCGATCATCAAGGTCTCCCTTAATCTCTCCATGTACTGCTTTAGGCTCTGGAGGTTGTCAGAATTTTGACGCTGTGCTTTGGCTTCATCGCTTTCGTAAAGCAAGAATGGATCTTCCTTCTCGTAGCAGTGGCAAAGTCCATGTCGAAGACCGGCTACGGCGGCTTCTCGGAGACTAGCCACTTCCTGGTCCAGCTTACTGGCCTTCTCCCGCAGCAGTTCGGCCTCGTTTTTCTTGCGTTGCAGCTCATTCTCGCACACCTCTAACTCCAGCGTCTTTGTGTGAGCAGTGTCCTGAAGTTCCTGAACTTGTTCCTCGCTAATCTGAAGGTCAGATCGAGTGTCTCTCAGCTGGGAACGGAGCAGTATCATGTCATTCGATTTCTGAGACAGCTCAGCTTGAGAATCTTTCAGCTGTTGTTTAAGTAGAGAAATTTCACCCGATTTCTGACAAACCTAGAACAGAAAACATGACAGGTCAGCCATGGACCATCTGCGTCTCTTCCATTCAGGGATTTAGTTTTTATCAATACATATTTTAGGGGAATATTTTTTTTTTTTTCTGCAAATCTTTTTCTAGCTATACAATCTGAAAAAGAGGAATTCCCAGAATTAAAGGTTATACCCTATGGATAGGACAGAGGATAACTTTCTAATCCATCTATGGATTGTTGAGAACTTTCAATTCTGGGACTACCCCTTCAACATAATTATCATTTTTCTAGTATACTCTAAAATACTTATGTAATTTTTCCATTAACTAAAGGGGTACTCTAGCAACTAAATTTATATCATAAATGGCTCACTCAATGGCCCGCTATCTCCTGTTTCCCACTCTTTATGAGGAGCAAAAAGTCCCTTCTACAGCAGATTTATAGGAGACTGACTAAAGACCGTGACCATTGATCAACTGCTTCTGCACTTTCCTTAGACTTTCCTGAGAAGCGCTCCTGCTCGCCTCTCCTTTTATCCAACGTCAGGTCAGCGATGCGGGAAAACTAGCCCCCATTCCGCTGATGGTGGAGGTCCCATCGTTCTGACCCCAAGTGGTACGCTGTTAGGCAACAATAGAGTATACCATAAGTGTCCTGTCGACTGCCCACTGTATGTTTAACCTGTGTAGACCTGGTCCTTAGTACTGTTTTATAGTATATTGACGGTACTACAATAGAAAAATATAATGCAAAGGTAAAAAAAAAAAGAAAGAAAAGAAAAGGTCACACAATCATTTTTTATGATATTAGAGGTACAGACTATAAAAAATAGTAATATAAAAAAAACACAAAATAGGCCACACTTTAAGAGTAGCTTTACCCAAGAATCACTGTTATACAGTTACGGCAGTTACCCTAAAATAGTAACGAAACAAAATAAAGTAAACAATGTTTTATTTTTATTTTAATTAATAAAAATTAGATATATATACATTTTTTATTAAGGAAAATAAGTAATATACGGTACTTATTGAAGAAATCCACTCCTTTCTCCTCCTCGACTGATCTTTCAGCTGAAAATACTCCATTCACAGGTAAACTCTATAATCAGTGAATACAGACATTCCAATTACTGAGATAGGAGATGACACTTGGTGCTCATAAAGTTCTTTGGAGAATTATAACTGCTGTTTCAGCAGTAGAATGTCTGTGTCGGCCTCTAGCTCCTCCCCTCTCCATAGAATTTAAAAGCACCAACTGTCATCATCTATCTCAGTAATGGGAAAGTATGTCTTCAATGAACTGAGAGTGGATGACAAATCTAAGAGGAGAAAGAACAGCATTTCTCTGATAAAATATATGACAACGTTGCTTATTCTCATGTGTAATATTGATTTATGAAATAAGGAAAACAATTAGTTAACATAATTAATATAATTTAAGAGTAATGCTATGTTGTTACCAGAAGGATCTAAAAAAGTTAGAATCGTTAAAACTAAAATGTCGCCTCAGTGCATAGTACAACCCTCATGTATGAACTGACCATCATACCTCCCATTTGGTCTCCTCCAGTCGTGGCCCGAGCTCGGTTTGCTCTCTCTCGAATGAAGCGCAGCGTTTCTCCAGCAATTCCCTCTCCTGGAGAAGTTGGGAGAAATCTTCCTGCAGCTTTTTCTTCTCTTGCTGGAGCTGGAATATTTGGAGCTGCAGAACCTGCTGCACCCGCTGAGCCTTCTGAGAAGCCTGCTTCATTTTCAGGGCACAGCTTTGTCGGAGATCCTCCATTTCCAGCTCACATCGTTTTTGCTTTTCTTCATAAACCTGTTTGAGAAAGAATATATAAAAATGTGTCTGAGCCATTAACTCGCAATTATCCTTGTTACTTATACCAGGAGACCAAGAGTTGAAGCCATGTACAGAATGAATATGTATAGATGTATAGCAACAGGTGTCATTTTTGGAGCCATGGAGTTACCAATAAAACCTAAAAAGCAGCTGTTGGCTCGTAAAGGCCATTAAACACTCCATATGTATGGTCCGTGCGCGGATAGCACACATGGTGCCTGGTTACCCTAATTGTGCCTCCAAAAGGTGACATGTTATACATATGGTGGACCTGACCAGGGGTATCGAGCTTCTGGTCTCGTGTATAGAATTTAGCCAGTACTATTTCCCATACTTCCCTCACCATCGATCCCTGGAAAGCTTTGTTGTATCACAAATCATCCACACTAACTAGGTCTCAATGTTGACTCACTTCTCTCTTTTTAGCGGCAAATCAAATGATAGCCCCTGCCTGGAGAAAAAAAGCACTTCCCATTCCTGGACTTTTTTAGCCCGTAACCTTTTGACCAGTGAGCAACTTACAAGTGTCCTGAATGACACTCAAACTATTGTTTTTTTTTTAAGGTCTGGGTCCAGAAGATAACATATGCACATCCATAATTGTTGAGAGAAAGTATGTCCTTTGACTAAAGATATAGCATAACACATCATATTCCTGTCTACTTCTGGTTCTTCTTTCTTCAACAAGCACTCCTCCTCCTTCTTCTCCTATCAAATTATATTACATTATATAGCACTGCGTACTTACCGTACAATTGCTCATTTTACCCTTCTACCAAGATAATTATTCTCTTTACCAATAGGTGTATGACATTGTGTGATTAAAAACTGATTAGCTGAACCCTTCTAAGGGTACCGTTACACAAAACGATTTACCAACGATCACGACCAGCGATACGACCTGGCCGTGATCGTTGGTAAGTCGTTGTGTGATCGCTGGGCAGCTCTCACACAGACAGCTCTCCAGCGACCAATGATGCCGAAGTCCCCAGGTAACCAGGGTAAACATCGGGTTACTAAGCGCAGGGCCGCGCTTAGTAACCCGATGTTTACCCTGGTTACCATCGTAAATGTAAAAAAAACCAAACAGTACATACTCACATTCCGGTGTCCGTCAGGTCCCTAGCCGTCTGCTTCCCGCACTGACTGAGTGCCGGCCGTAAAGTGAAAGCAGAGCACAGCGGTTTACTTTCCGGCCGGCAGTCAGTCAGTGCGGGAAGCAGATGGCTAGGGACCTGACGGACACCGGAATGTGAGTATGTACGTTTTTTTTTTTTTTTTACAATTACGATGGTAACCAGGGTAAACATCGGGTTACTAAGCGCGGCCCTGCGCTTACTAACCCGATGTTTACCCTGGTTACAAGCGAACGCATCGCTGGATCGGTGTGTCACACACACCGATCCAGCGATGACAGCGGGAGCTCCAGCGACGAAATAACGTTCCAAACGATCTGCTATGACGTACGATTCTCAGCAGGGTCCCTGATCGCTGCTGCGTGTCAGACACAGCGATATCGTATGGATATCGCTGGAACGTCACGGATCGTACCGTCGTAGCGACAAAAGTGCCACTGTGAGACGGTACCCTAAGCTCTATGTAGAAACAAGAGTTCAATTTTCCCTGCACGAGTCATAAGTCACTGCAAAAGTCCCTGAGGGGGAGAAGGGAGCAGCTGGGTCAGAAGTTGAACAGGGGAATAATTTTTGCAGGAAAAAAAGAGACTTCCTGTTTCTACATAAAGCAGAGAAAATAAAAGAAATTACTGGGTAGAAAGGCAAAATGAGCAATTGCAAGTACACAGTGCTATATAATATGATGAATGTAATAAATTAAGAGGATGAAAACTTTGTTGAGAGGAGCGCTTCTTTAATTTTCACTTCCTCCCCCTCCCCTATTCCCCTGAACGTTCCCCTTTACATACCACCCCCAAGCCACCATTTTTTCATTTTAATTGTAATCATCCTGATGTTAAATGCCATTGTTTTTCTTGTGATCACTGCAACATATTTTGCATCAACTGCTGCTGTTATATGTTGTATTTCAACTTTGTTATATTGTTAAAAAACATAATTAAATATTTGAATGAGAAAATATGTATATACATACACACACACACAAATATATATACACATATACATACACACATAGACAGTGGGTAAAATAAGTATTCCACTCAACTTTCATGGCCTGTATGCATGCTCACCGAACAGGACTCTATTGCTGAACAAAAAGCATGTTCAAGCACATTTAAAGTTTGTTGAACAACATTTAGACAAGCCTGTGAAATACTGGGAGAATATAGTCTGGTCAGAGACCAAAATTGAACTCTTTGGATGCCATAATACACACCAAAAGACAAAAGACACTGCATATCAACCCAAAAACACCATACCCACAGTGAACGTGGGAGGTAGGAACATCATGGTGTGGAGCTGTTTTTCAGCAAACGGCACTGGCAAACGTCATATGATTGAAGTATTGATGTATGGACAAATGTACTGAGAGATTCTTGATAAATACCCACTGCCATCTACCAGGATGATGAAGATGAATGATCCCAAACACACAGCCAAGGTAACGCTCAACTGCCTTCAGAGAAAGAAAATAGAGCTGATAGAATGGATCAGCCAATCACAGAACCTCAATCCAATAGAAAATTTATGGAAGGAACTAAAGCTCAGAGTTCATGTAAGGAGCCCATGGGACCTTCAGGATGTGAGTGTTTGTGTGAACGAATGGGCCAAAATCACACCTGAGCAATGCATGCGACTAGTTTAGAACAGCTGACATGTTCCTCTAACAGCCGCAGGTGGAATCATGATCCACCCGTGGCTGTTAACCTGTTAAATGCCGGTCAATCTCAGACAGCGGCATTTAACGTGTGCTTACTGGAAGCGCATCGGAAATCACGTGATCGCGGGTCACCGATGAGTCGGCATGACAACCAGAGGTCTCCAGCAGACCTCTGTGATTGTCATTCATTGCCGGATTGCTATAAGCGCCACCTGGTGGTCGGCGCTAATAGCACGTGAGCATTTCTACTACACACAGGCAATCTGATCATCGCCTGTGTGTAGCAGAGGCGATCGGATTATCACAGCTTCTAGTCTCCCATGGAGACTATTTAAGCAAGTGAAAAGTAAAAAAAAAAAAAATGTTTTTAAAAATATTTAAAAAAATCTAAAAGTTTAAATCACCCCTCTTTCGCCCCATTCAAAATAAAATAAAATAAAAATACACATATTTGGTATCACCGCATTCAGAATCGCCCGATCTAGCAAGATAAACAAAAGTATTAATCCGATCGGTAAACGGTGTAGCAAGTAAAAAAGTCAAGACGCCAGAATTACGTTTTTTGGTCTGCGCAACATTGCATAAAAATGCAATAACGGGCAATCAAAAGTTTGTATCCACACCAAAATGGTAACAATAAAATCGTCAGCTCCTCATGCAAAAAAAAAAGCCCTCACCCAGCACCAGATCACAAAAAATGGAGACCCTACGGGTTTCGAAAAATTACACAATTTTTTTTTTTTTTAAACAAAACTTTGGATTTTTTTTTTCACCACTTAAATAAAAAATAACCTATACATGTTTGGTGTCTATGAACCCGTAATGACCTGGAGAATCATAATGGCTGGTTAGTATTAGCATTTGGAGAACATGGTAAAAAAAAAAATCCCCCAAACCGTTGTGGAATTGCACTTATTTTTTGCAATTTCACTGTACTTGGAATTTTTTCCCCATTTTCAGTACATGATATGGTAAAACCAATGGTGTCGTTCAAAAGTACAAATCATCCCACAAAAAACAAGCCCTCACATGGCCATATTGACCAAAAAATAAAAAAAGTTATGGAAATCCACTTGTACTAGACTTTGAGTTTTGGAATATTTAGTGCCAGGAAGCAGATCAGATACCATTTTTGCCACTAAATATTGAGATTTGTCATTAGTATAAAAAAATATAAAATATCAGTGGCTTCAATGGTTTAATTCCCAACCTGGCAAATAGCCGCCTCGTTTTCATCCAGATTTTCTTTCAGATGCTGTAGTTCCATCTCCCGGTCTTTTAACTTCTCTTCCAACTCTCTGATAAGAATCTCTTCATTGATGATGGGTGACCTATCACATGAGCCGCTATCTGACGACTGGTTCCCTCTTCCGCTTAATGAGCCAGTGCTTTTACTGGAAGAGGAGCGTCCACTGTCAGAGTTCGAAGGACGTGTCCGTGCTCGTGACACTCGCTCAGAAAAACCATTTATGTTACTGTGATTCTCTAAGTTAATGTGGCCCATGGACATGCTGACTGGCTCTAGCTGCTGACTGCAGCCCGTGCTATAGGTAGGAAGACTAGACAGAGAGTTCCGGCCAGAATCTGACATGGTCCCAGAGATGGAACTGTTCCTGCAGCTAAGCGAGTTGTGCTTGTCGGTCGTCCCCATTGAGTTGCCATTGAAAAGAAGGTGTAAACTTCCTTGGCTGTCAGATAAGTTAGGGACTCCATTCCTTTGGACGAGATACTGTAAAGAAGAGTTCCGTTTTTTCGGCACCACTGGTTTGAAAGCTGTTGGCTTTATCAAGGTCTTCTCAATGTTCTGCAAGAAAAAGTAGAATACAATATATTTGATGGATCATGAATTAAACATTACAACAGCACACAATAGTTTCATCATTTTTAAGGTTGAAGGTAGACATCAGTCCATTGAGTTCAACCTATAACCTAACATGCGAAATTAGAAAGTCCACGCAATGAAGATTGAAGGAGCCCAGTAGTGGTTGCCAATCACAATGTTGGCCAAATTACACTCTTATCTTCGTCATTTACACTCACTACCAATGGTAATGACAAAAGTACAATTATAATACCCAAACCAATGAATGCTATGATAGTAACTGAAAACCCTCATGACATGAATATTTGCCTCCTGGTTTAGCTTGTCTGAAACCCCTGCATCAGTGCCATGGCAAACTGCATATTGTAATTATGTTACAAAATGGATTCTAAAACGTGGTGAAAGGATGTGTATACTGTACTTTTGCACTGATTTTTTATTGTTCATTTGCTTCTTTTATGCAAAAATAGGCAACTTTCTAAATAGGCTTCATTATCTATTACTATACTTGTGTCACAGAAGAGTCCTTTACCTGGCTAGCTGGTTTGCAAAATGTGACACAAATCTATCAGAGCACTACTCCTGGCTCTGACAGCTCTTCCTGCTTTCCCTGACCGCTCTCTCTCAGTGTTAGAGATAACAGAAGGAACAATTATACTTTTCCTTTCCCGTATATCTGAAGAAAAAATAAAAACAGGTCTCCTAACATAAAAGTTATCTGTGTGAGTCATCCAATCAAGAATTGTTTGGTCTTCCTCTATTAATTATGAATTATGACTTTGGCTGGCCATAAACACAAGATCAATTTTGGAAAAAAATAGCTGATTTTCACCATTTGGGCCAATTATTATCTTACAAGAGTACAAGAATATTCTCCGTGGCAAACAGCAGATTGCTTTTCTGTCATTTAGCAATCTGTCATTACAGACTACTAGACATGACTGGTCAATTATGGCAGATTGTTTGCAACTTTGCATAAGCACATTCTGCTTTTCAAGCATTTTTTTTTTTTAAAGGGAGCTTGAAAGCCAATACATCAGAGGTGTCAAACTGCATTCCACAAGGGCCGCCAACAGGTCATGTTTTCAGGATTTCCTTAGCATTCCACAAGGTGCTGGAATCATTCTGTGCAGGTGATTAAATTATCACCTGTGCAATACAAGGAAATCCTGAAAACATGACCTGTTGGCGGCCCTCGAGGAATGCAGTTTGACACCTCTGCAATACATCCTGTCCGAACCATGAGTTTCACCCATAGATGTTTGATATTGAAACGCTGTGGCGCTTCAGAGAAAAACATTCTTTAAAAGCCGTAAGGGACCAAGCCCCAAGGGTAACTAGTCAGAAAGGTGGATCCGTGATGGCTTCTCCTCACCCACTCCTATAGAGTGACAGGTCTCTCCCGTGTAAAGAGAGAGACCTAACAGTCACTGACAATGGGCGAGGAGAGTATGTTTGTAAAGTATATTTTTCTCTAAAATGCCACAGTGTTTCAGAGTCAAACAAACATGCCTGAAATCATACAGCCATTGTATGATCCTCGGACAGCATGAATCAGCTGTCAGGCTCCCTTTAAACCATGTTCCTGATCTGTCACTTTAGTCTTTTTTGTCGGAAAGTGTGCGACTGATGGGCAGAGCTATAACATACAAATGTCCAACGTTAGTATAGCCTCTGTAGAAGGTTTTAAATGTGTGTTTTGTGTGTTTCGTTTCATTAGAGTATCATTACAATGAGGTAGAAGTAGAGTGTAATCCCATCCTGGATCATATGATATTTCTGGGGAACATCTACAAATACACCATTGTAATGTCTTGATTTTGAAAAATAAACATTACATCACTAGAAAGATAATATCACTTAAGAAGATTATGCATTGAGTATTTTTTTCCTCTTCTAAAATGTCTTAAAGTGCAACTAAATCTGAGACATAAATTGCCTAAGCCATTACTAAAAACTTTAGATATTTTACAATGAAAATAATATACGTAATATGTGTTGTGTAATTGACGGGGTCATTCTAGTGTTCTGTCTGCAAGTCCTATAAAACCATACGAATTTTATTAAGGGAGGTTCTCAGCTTGGGACTCCACCATGGACACAGAGAAACCCAGGCCATCCATGTGTTGCATGGACGGCCATGAGCAGCTTGTAATACTATGGCGGTAAAGCTGGAAGATCTTACAAAAGCAAAATTAGATCTCTACCATGTGTCCCGAGAGCTGGATTTTAAAGCAGTTGAACAAGAAGAGACTTTCCTCTTACCGGAAACATCATTCTATGTCATCAGCTATTGGAACAGAGTTGACCAAAAAGATTAGCATGATCCTGGTCCAGCGGCCAAGTCCACAGCCACCAGACAAGAGCCTTCGCATGATCTTGATCCAGTGGCTCAGTCCGTAGCTACCTGACCAGAGCCTTAGCATGATCTTAGTCCAGTGGCCAAGTCTATAGCCACCAGACCAGAGCCATACGAACCTCCTACTATATGTGGCATCTGTAACGCATGCATGATGCTACACTGAACCTAATTAATAAGAGGCGCAAAGGACGAGGTTCCCATCGATCTGGTCCAGAGACCATGGACTACTGACGCAGGCGCTCAGCTCTAATTGGAAGTATGTTGTACTTAATTTTTTTACGGTCAGTGGCAGCTATTATTTCTAGTGATGTGGAACAGGAAGTTTTGCTTAGTGTGAACTACCTGGCAACGATTTGTATATATTTTGGGAGAGGTCAGTAATTATGAAATAAAAATATCTCAGCTAGCATATTAAGTTTTCGGTTTACCCTCGGATCCAACTCGACAGCACAGTTTTTAGACAAGATGTGTGTTTGGAAAGACGACCTCTGACAAACATAGTATACAAGGACTACACTCTTTAAAGCCACAGCAACTTCCTAAAGGTGGTATCGTATATATATTTAACTTGGCAGAGACAAGCAGGGTAGGAAAACAAAACAAGTTATATGTCCTTGAATGACAACAAGAGATTCTCAGAAAAGTACTACACTGCCTAGTGGAGTGTCATGGCATATCGGTTGGGAGTTATTCCAATTTGATGTATTCATAAAATAAAATACCACTTAGGGTATCTGCACACGTTGCGGATTTGGCTGCGGATGCGCAGCGGATTTGACGCTGCGGATCTGCAGCTGTTTTCCATGCGTTTTACAGTAGCATGTAAAGCTATGGAAAATCAAATCCGCTGTGCACATGCTGCGGAAAATACAGCGCAGATTTGCTGCGGTTTATCTTCTGAAGCATGTCAATTCTTTGTGCAGATTCCACAGCGTTTTACACCTATTCCTTAATAGGAATCTGCAGGTGTAAAAAAGCAGGTGAAATCCGCACAAAATCCAGGGTAAATCCGCAGGTAAAACCCAGGCCGTTTTACCTGCGGATTTTCCAGAGTCTGCGCAGAAAAATACGCACACAGATACCCTTAGACTGCAGTCGGAGGCCTCTCATACAGCCATATCAGATTTCTTACTTTGCACTGATGAGATGCAAACACCCCGAAACACGTGTCTGCAAACAGAGTATCTGGTGTGGATTTTATCCTAAAGGTACCTTCACACTAAACGACTTTGCAACGATAACGATAGCGATCCGTGACGTTGCAGCGTCCTGGATAAGCGATATCGTTGTGTTTGACACGCAGCAGCGATCAGGATCCTGCTGTGATGTCGCTGGTCGTTGCTGAAAGTCCAGAACTTTATTTGGTCGTCAGATCGGCGTGTATCGTCGTGTTTGACAGCAAAAGCAACGATGTCAGCAATGTTTTACAATGGTAACCAGGGTAAATATCGGGTTACTAAGCGCAGGGCCGCGCTTAGTAACCCGATATTTACCCTGGTTACCATTGTAAATGTAAAAAAAAAACAGTACATACTCACCTTCTGATGTCCGTCAGGTCCCTGGCCGTCTGCTTCCCGCACTGACTGTGAGCGCCGGCCGGCCGTAAAGCACAGCACAGCGGTGCCGTCACTGCTGTGCTCTGCTTTTACTTTACGGCCGGCCGGCGCTCACAGTCAGTGCGGGAAGCAGACGGCCAGGGACCTGACGGACATCAGAAGGTGAGTATGTACTGTTTTTTTTTTACATTTACAATGGTAACCAGGGTAAACATCGGGTTACTAAGCGTGGCCCTGCGCTTAGTAACCCGATGTTTACCCTGGTTACCCGGGGACTTCGGCATCGTTGGTCACTGGAGAGCTCTCTGTGTGACAGCTCTCCAGCGACCACACAGCGACGCTGCAGCGATCGGCATCGTTGTCGATATCACTGCAGCGTCGCTTAATGTGACGGTACCGTAAGTCATGTGGCAAGGCTCATTAAAGCGAGTATGTCAACAGGTTTTTATGTAATCTGAAGTCAGCAGGAGATAAAGACTGAGACACAGAATCCGGCAAAGCCCCTTCCCCATGTGATAAGCAGCTCACTGTCTATGGATTTTGTACATGGAGAGCCTTATTGGAGAGGGCGCAGTTTCTAAGCTCTGCTTCATTCTAAATCTAAAAGCTCTGATTGTGTCAGAACTGCTGCACCCAGTAATCTAAGTGATACATCATTGGATTCAGCTTCTCTTTGCCTACATCAGACTGCTCTCAGATGAGGTAACAAAAACCTGCTGACAGATTTTCTTTAAAGGGCTGCTATTGACCGTTAGGATTCCTACTTCCTGTAGGTGGCACTAGAGTTCTAGTCCTCAACCTCTGTGAAGTAATTTGCATATTTAATTTCCCAGAGGAGAATTGCATGGCCTATAAGTCTCCTTACGCTGACACATCAAGCATGTCACTCTATCCACAAGGAGAGACGTTAACCCTTTAAACCCAAAAATGAAATACAAACCTTTAAGGCTATGCTCACACACAGAGTTTTTGTCTGCAGCCAAACCCCGCTCTCTTAGCAGTAAAAAGGCAACAGGTTTTATGGCATTTTGGGGGCTTTTTTGTGCAGACTACAGGTGTGATTTGTCTACAGCACATATTTAATAAAATAAGTTTTATTACCCCCAAAAACACAGAAAAACTTGACTGCTGACACGTTTTTTTACACTTCCTCAATGCCTTCTATGGGTGAAAAAAAGGATTCAAAAAGCTGAATTCACATCCCTCACACTGAGTGTGAACCTAGCCTAAAAATCAGAGCCAAAAACGTATAGCCAAAAGTGCCCAGACAGGTTAAGATAGACAATTTGGTGAAAAAGTGATGATTAGTATTTACAATTTTTCCACTTCTGGTTCTATTTTGAAGCCTAGGTAGAAAAATCCACAAGCGAAACCTAACAGTTAGCCATGAATTATCTAGATTTATAATAACTCATAGGTCTATCATAAAAATGTACCACAGGCAAAAAGATTCCTTACACACGATACTACTTTAGGCAGCGGAAGCGAACATTACCTTTTCTAGTTTGCCAGATACGGGAATAAGTTTTGGCGGAGGTCCTCTTATATTCCCATTGAGGGTCTTGTCTTCCCGCACATCATCCACATCACTGCAAGGACTATTGGGCGCTCTGGCTTCATGCCACTCCTCCTTAAAGTCCTCGTTGACATAGGTATAATTCCCATTACTCCCAGAGGTAGCAGCACAAGTTTTCTTTGTAGGAAGTCCATTAAAAAGTGGGTCTTGGGAGTTACGACTACTTTTTAGGAGTCCTTCCTGCTGTTTAAAAAAGTTTGGCATGCTGGCAGGTTTACGGCACTTGTTACTAAATTCAGACGCCTTGCATTGCTTGTCATGGTAAGGTCTTCCAGAAATAAGACTGCTTACACTTCCCATAGTGTTCTCGGAGTCTGGTGACCTTGAGCTTGGTTGGTCTTGGGGAATATCAACTGCAGGGTTCTGGTCAATGGACAGGGGAAGAGTCTGCACTACAGCCATTGTGGGCGTACTTGGAAGACGTAGGTCTACATAAGCAACCTGAAAAAAAAAAAAAAGGAGACAACAGAAAAAAAAGTTTAATATTTTTTTCCTACTTCTCATTTCAAAGTATTCACTGTCTCAAAGCAGTCAACAGATAACCACAAAACTTTGTTTCACACTGCTGGACACCATCTCTCCTTACATTCTTTCGGCCTGGTGTTATTTTTCCACTTTCCAGGACACAGATCAAAGCATAGAAATTATGTTGCTCCTATTACACACAGGGGAGAGACCTGTCAATCATATGTAGCCATGACATTTTAGGGTAAAACATACCTGGCTGCAATTACACACCCAGGCTTGGATTCACGCTGCTATGGTTGGCGCATCAATCGCACACTACGTTAGCAGAGTTGTGTTTTACGACGCGTCTCATCGAATTCTAATATTCTGTTTTGGTGAGACCACAACTGGTTCTTATCAAAAAGCAAACAGAAAATGAGAGACCATTATCTAAAAGACATATTTTCTGAGCTACGTTACCAGAGGAAATGTGAAAATTCCAAAATAAGCAAGTGTTGGACATGCACATCAAACACTGGAGGGAACATGAACATGAAGGGTTAGATGATTGCTTAATAGGGGTTTGGCCCATTTTCAAATACTTTTGCCTGCTGGCTCAATTAATTGTAAAAATCAAAAACACACCTTACTTACCCTCCGTGGGACCAACGCCGTGTCTCTGGGGCTATTTCGGTGACTGTGAGTAGGCTGCAGCAGTTGCACCATGTCGAGAGCACTGCAGCCAATCTCAGAGATAAGTGGCTTGTGCAATCTACATTGGCAAGCAAAAACTGAACCGGCAGGCAAAAGTTTTGCAAAAGCAGATAACCCCTTCAAATGGAACTTGTCACCTCCAAAAACATTATTTTCCAACAGATATAATGACAATCTCAGGTAAAAAATTTTAACGTCTTGGGTAGCGCTGCCTTACTGGAAGTGCAGGGAACATTTATAGTCATCGCTCACTGTACAATGAGCACACTGTCATCATTCCCCCTCCCTTGACTGACAGCCTGACCGGAGAATCGTGACAGTGTGTACAGTCCATTCATTCAGTACAGGACTGGTTGTCTCATGAGACATTTATGGCACATCCTGTGGATAGGTAACTCTTCTCTAACAACAAAGATGGGAAAAGTAGGAATTATTATAGCTTTGGAACAAAAGCCGGTTACTTTATCTGTTACCTCCACAGGTTTGGTAAAAAAAACCCTAAATAAATAAAAAACCAAAGCTCTAAAAAACTAGCATAGAAAGACAGATAATATTGTCTAGTAGTAAACTATGCATCTCCTACATCAAAATTATGGTTTCCAACTGATGGAAGGATAGTGTGGTCTACTACTCAAAAAATCTATTAGTGCGCCAGTCCAAAGCTAGAAATATTTAGTTTTTAGTGGTTTCCTGCAAGCTGGATCTTGGTCAAATCTGAAATACTGAAGACATTACACGGATTCATGTAACCAGTAGGTATTTTTTTACTTTTATTCTCTCTCTTGCATGTAGCAATAGACATCCAGCCATATTTAGCAGCGAGAAATCGGACCTCAAAAAATGTTATCACTCTATAAAAAGGTTGCAATACATATAAAGGAATGTGAACTGCAGATCAACAGTCAGACACCTCTATAAATCTCTTAACCAAACAGGAAAATTGGATTTCCAGAAATATCCTAGTTACCAGACTATGCAGTTGCTACAAGAGCCAAAGTAAATGGAAATAACTGAGCAGAAAAATTATCTAAAGAAAGATTTATTAAGGGTCTAAAATCGATCCATATAAAAAGAAACAATAATAGGTGACATAACCGGTAAATTTCCAGAGTTTTATATCTGCATAGGAAGATCTTCCATAGCCTGGGTTGGCGGCATGGATGGTGAACAGCCTGAACACACTGCTGCTTTGCAGGAGTAGAGACAACAAATTAAAGGGAACCTGTCACCTGAATTTGGCGGGACAGGTTTGTGGTCATATGGGCGGGGTTTTCGGGTGTTTGATTCACCCTTTCCTTACCCGCTGGCTGCATGCTGGCAGCAATATTGGATTGAAGTTCATGCTGTGTCCTCCGTAGTACACGCCTGCGCAAGGCAATCTTGCCTTGCGCACGCGCAGTATGCTTTGCCCAACTGCGGGCAAAGCCGAAAAGCATTAGTGCGCATGCACCGGCGCAGTATGTCCCGGAACACAGCGAAATACTTCCGGGACATAGTGCGCCGGCGCATGCGCACTAATGCTTTTCGGCTTTGCCCGCAGTTGGGCAAAGCATACTGCGCGTGCGCAAGGCAAGATTGCCTTGCGCAGGCGTGTACTACGGAGGACACAGCATGAACTTCAATCCAATATTGCTGCCAGCATGCAGCCAGCGGGTAAGGAAAGGGTGAATCAAACACCCGAAAACCCCGCCCATATGACCACAAACCTGTCCCGCCAAATTCAGGTGACAGGTTCCTTTTAATGTCAATTAGCCGGACATCCAATGCCTGATGCTAAAGACTGCGGACCGTTGTATAAACACAAGTCTGACAGGTATTTTAGAACAACAAGGGCTGAATGACGGCCCTTTTTCCATTCATATGTGCACATTCCTTTATCACTTGAGCAGAATGTCAATTAATTTTACTGATAACACTAGCACAATGTAAGCAACGTTTCGGGCACTAGTATGCCCTTCTTCAGACTAGAGCTGGTTTCACTGAACATACGCTTCCCAACTTTCCCATTCACGTCAGGGGAGAAAGTTATTGCCAGACACATCTGGTGGCAGCTTATCATCTGAGGGAACTAAAGTGTGGGGAATTTAATGGAAGAGAAAGTGAAGTTCTCAGCAGCAACCGATCAGCAGCGTAGTTCCGTTCTATATGTTGCTTACATTCAGCCATGCTAGAGTCCATATTGGCTGACCAGGGGCCTGCCAGGAGTCGGACCCCCACTGACCTCATATTGATGACCTATCTATAGTTCTTCTTAATGTAAGTCCAGGACAACACCTTAAAAAAATAAGTTTATCAAAGCCTTTGCATTTTAATGTCCTATATATCTGCAGGTAAGAAATAGTTCTATATCATTTGTAAAATGATTCTTCCCATTACATTTTGGCTCTCGTCATCTGACATCTTGGCTATGCAGCTCAATGCATAAACCAGCAAGTAGAAACGTGTTCTCTATCCCAGGTCACCAAAGTCTAATGTGTACAAGTTGTCACTCTTCGGAGCACTACTAGTACTGTGCATGTACATCTTACAAAGCCAAAGGGGGCTCATTCACACGTCAGTTATTCATGCACAAGTGCTATCCGGTTTTCTTTGGTCAAGGAAAGAACTTGCACCTATCACAGTCTACGGGACCTTTCACGTGTCTGTGACTTTTTGCAGACTGAGTGGCCCGTGCAAAATTGTGGAGACCTGTCGGATATGGATCCGACTGTCGGATCAATTAGACAATGAAAGTCTATGGGTCTGGGAAAAAAAACTGGACAGTACTTGGAAGCCATCTGTGATAGATAATGAGAAGGTGGAGAAACTTTTTTGTCATCAGAGAAGAAAAAATTATCAAACTCTGAAAATCACTTTTGAAAACTCAGTTCGTTTTCACGTACGTGAAAAAAATAACATCTGAATAGGGCCTAAGGTACCTACTACTAGCTGGATACAATTCATGACCGATAGGCCTACATGACCTCTCTATAAAGAACTGGCCGGGACATAAGTTAACTACAAACAAACCACAAATTCAACAAGATATGTGGGAATATGGTCGATCTTGATAGCGTCTGTGTCTACTTCCTGAAAAGCTGGAACATATCAGGTTGTAAAGTTCTAGCGAAATCCAGTTGTATCCCTTCTCTTCTTCTTGGCCGTTAACCTTCTTCATTAAACATTGAGCCGCTGTCTAACTTTTCCATCTGATTCCCTCACTAATCCCCCTCCGACTTCTCTCCTTTCATGTCTTCAGATTCCATGGTTCCTCTGACCTCACGGCTGCTTTGAATAGGGATTTCTTTTCCCCTCTTTTTTTTTTCGTTTGTTACTCTCTTTATGAATGTTGCCAGGAGTTCAAGAAGCCTTGCGTGACTAGCTCACATTTGTGGAAACACTAGACACCAAGCCTTGCCTTCTACTAATGAAAACCTTTGCTGCCAATGACAGTGAGCTGAGAAATAACACAGCCTACTTCAACACAGAGCTCTTGATAGCAAACACCTGCCGATTGCTCCAAGGGCAACTGAGCCATTCTTCTCTTCTGTTCTCACCTCTGGAGCGAGGTCGCATAACACAAGCGAGGCGCTGATCCTGGGGCAAAACAAACAGGGAGGGCATAGTACTCAACTACAATGTCTTCTAGGAAGGTTGACTGTCTTTCTCAGGTTGCTACAACAATATTCTTATTCTGCTCTATGAGGAGTCTAACTTTAAGGTATTCAAACATATAGATCATTACTTATAATGTGTTCCCTACATCTTTTGTAATTTGAAAAATGAACCCATAGTGGTTTTCATTTATTAAAAAAAATGAACATTCTTACTACTAATCCATGCCCCTTAGCTTTTTCTTCTGGTTGGTGGCATCTGGTGACCACTGCAACTTTCTAGGCCAGCAATGGTCATGTCGTCTGAGCTGTGGTCATGTGTCTTCTGAGCTGGAAGAAACAGTCTCCTATGTCGCTCTTCAAGCTTAGATAGCCCATGACCGCTGCAGCTAATGATTTGCTACACTGGTCATCTGACATCATCCGGTGAAAGAGGAAGCAAGGAGACTGGCAGTGAAAAAGGGCCGCAACACTGAGGAATTGCAGGGGTAAAGGTGGGTGGATGTGTTTTTTTTTTCAAGTATAGTACCTCAATAGAATTATTTTTAAAATATTAAAAAGTAGTGGACAACCCCTTCAAGTTAGAATAGGGAAGAAGCTATCTGCACCTCAACACTCCCTCAAAGAGTAAATGATGTGTGGATCCAATGGGGTAAATTTTGGTTAACCGATCCTTTTAGAGGGGAAAATATTTGCCCATAATGGACTTTACTTCACTATATAACTAGTCAATGCTCAATTTAATATGCACAGTTACAAGCATACCCTAAAAACACATTTCTTTAGCAGGGCTGTGGAGTCGGAGGGAGCCCATTTTGGTGGAGTCGGTGTCATGGAAATTGAGGAGTCAGAGTCAAAGGTTTGGCTTACCAACTCCACAGCCCTGTTCTTTAGCCTGGCCTTTCACCTTCCCTGTTTCTTAATAGAATGTAAGCTTCCGAGCAGGGATCCTCATTCCTCTCCGTAGGTGTTGGACTATGTGAGTTTACGAGCAGGGCCCCTTTTTCCTCTCCGTAGGTGATGGACTATGTGAGCTTCCGAGCAGGGACTCTCAGTCCTCTCCGTAGGTGTTGGACTATGTGTCACAGTGTGATGTCTTGTCTTGTTTGCACAATTATCTGAAAGTGTTGCTGAATATGTTTGCGCTATAGAAATATAAATTATTATTATAGCTGTGACATCACCTATTCAGAGTGATGGATCATGTAATATCACCTGTGTATAAGAGTGTTACCTGTTAATGTAATCCTGCCTGTGATGGTAATGAAACTTCTGAAAAGTCTTATGTGAAGAATAGTAAGTATGAATATAAAATAGCCTTAGTGACCAGTGTGAAAGTTGTCAGATTACTATATTTTATGTATATTGTGACAGGGCAAAAAAAACAATTGTTAGATTAAAATATATATATATATTTAACACAAAAACCCGATTTAAACAATAGGTCATTCTCTGATGATACCTTCCCTTTAAATAGCTTATCCATAGCAGTAAATAGATTTGTGTCTTCTTCTGCAAAGTCAATCAGACCTATATTTCCAGGTATAATGGTTGGTAATCTATTGTGTTTTACACATTGATGATTGATCACATAACTGATGTTTTTAAGGGGGTTTTACTTTATGCACTATTAGGTTAAAAGTGTAAGTGTATTTTTACACAACATATTGTCCCAACTGTAACCTGCCTTAAAAAGGCTTTAAAACACCAAAAAACAAGGAACATATCCTCTACAATGTCAAAACGACTTTATGTGCATATGCAGCGCCCCAGAGTCCTGGTCGTTGCAGTACTGTGGCTCCGCCGCTAAGGGGGGCTATGGTACGTCTGATGGCACTGAAGGAGTTCATCTGACCAGGTATCACAGACACCAATACATTTCACAGTCGGGCCTCCAGGGGGAGCTAAGGGTACTATTCATTAGGCCACTCCTCACAGTCTGGTAAAACTGGGGGTTAGGCAGCAAGTTAGAGAGAAAGCTGACTGGGTTGGAACCAGGCAACACCTTGTGGCAGAGGGTGTTGTGGGGGAAGATTCGGTAGGGTCCCTGTCAGGGGTGGGATCCTGACAGAGGCCTGGCAACAAGAAAGAACGTTACGGGACCGTGCCTGCTCAGTATAGCCCCAAGGTGCCCCAAGAAAGGATAAGAAGCGAGATTTATTGTGCTGAGTGAGAAACGAGATCCAAGCAAGGAGGAGAATACCAGTAGGAGTCGTGCTGTAAGATCGAGGCAACATCCTACTGAGGCGCAAACAACCGGCGGCCGGAACGCCGAGGAAGTACAGAGCTTTAAGCCATACTTCAAACCAAAGGCAGGACAGTCAGTCACAGGCGGGCTGTCTCACCTAAATCACCTACGCAGACATAGGGGGCAACCTGTGGAGAGGGGCGACTCTAGGGTCCCGGAAGAGCTCCGAGCCTACCCGTCATACGGGTGCGTCCCAACCGTAACATCAGGGAGGGACGGAGGATTAGCAGAACATCATCTAATCGAGTTGTGAGGGAACACGAGAAACAGACACAACAGTTGTGGGGACTATCCCGTAAGCACAGCAGGGGAGGACCACAACACATAGCGCTAGCAGGAAGGCACAGATTTCCACCTGCAAAGAGAACTCTGGAGGTGCCATTGGACTGGCCGGACTTGCGCAGCCTGGTGAACCGTATTCCGGACTGAGGACCCAGAGACCTTCAGTAAAGAGGTAAAGAGACTGCAACCTGGTGTCCTCGTTATTTACTGCGACCGGCACTTCAACATCACCATACCACCACCTTTAGTTGCGCGCCCCTCAGCAGGGTCACGGACCGGGTCTAGCCACCGTGACAACCCCAGAGCAGAGACTCAGAGGCCCGGTACCGGGTACCCCTCGGCCCTGCGGCGGTGGGGGCGCTGCACATATGTTCCATCTTTTTCCTACGTCTTTTAATTGCTTTAATTCTCTTAAATCACTTGAGGCTTCGAAAGCCGTACAGAGGCTGAAAAGTGGCCTACACATGCCTTCACGAGAAAAAGAAAGAAAAAAAAGGAGGCAGCAAAGTTGCCATAAGGCCACATTCACACGTTGAGCACTTGGTCAGTATTTGACAACAGGATTTGTAAGCCAAAATCAGGAGTGGGTGATAAATACAGAAGTGGTGACGTGTTTCTATTATACTTTCCCTCTGATTGTTCCACTCCTGGTTTTGGCTTACAAATACTGATGTAAAATACTGACCAAATACTGACCGTGGCCTAAAAGTCATCAAAGAAGACACTTCATGAAAAACACCTCTAGCTTTTTACTTGAGCTTTTTCCTATAGCAAAAATAATGAGGGTAGTCCGGCATCTAGAAGACATCCTCAGTCAGCTTCTGGACATACCGTAGTTGGATGGATTTTTACCGAACTGGAATAAAAGGTGCTCTTCTAATGGAAGGGTCCATCTGATGATGGATTGCCTTTTTCCCCATTGTGGTTGTCCACCAGTTTATTCAAAACGGAAAAAAAAACTATTAGTGATGAGCAAACATTCTTGGATAAGGTGTAATCAGAGCATGCTCGGGTGCTAACTGAGTGTCTTTGACGTGTTCGATTAATATGATTGGGACCCAGCGGCTGCATGTCTCGAGGTTGTTAGACAGCCGCAAGACATGCAGGGATTGCCTAACAAACAGGCACGGGATCTAGAACATATTTTTCGAGCACGCCGAAGTTAGCACACAATCATGCTCAGATAACACCTTATCCGAGCACATTTGCTCATCACTATTCACTATTTGGAGAACAACCAAATGTCGTATATTTATTACTGGGGTTTCAAGAAATTATTTTTCTATTGGACCTTTATATTTAAATTACATATTTGTCATTTGCATACAAGATCAGACAAAACAGAACCAATCTCCGGACCCCGGTCTTCACATTCACCGTGTTATGGAGGTAGCTACTTCCAAAAACGAACTTCAGCATTTCTGGGAAAGGCTAATGTAGACACCAGAGTTACCGTATATTGATTTATAATCTCTGTTAGACTTGTAGTAAGCAAGTGCCTACAAATACTGTATATATTAAGCTTTTTAAAACAGTACTGATGAGAAAATAGTGTTGCTAAGATTTTCTATACACTTTTACCGTAACGTACACTTTTTAATAAATGTAAATGCATGAGATTACATCAGCTTTTCACCTGTCATTTCCAGTTCTGAACCTTTTGAAGGATAACGCGAAGTGACATTTTGAGGATTCCCGCATTGCCCATATGGTGGTACCCTGCTGGCTATGTTCCCACAGAACCTTATGGGATATGTTACCTCTGGGAGACGGAGGCATTTTCCAATACGGCACTGATTATACAACGCTTGCTTCTGCTCTAATAATTGCAAATTACAGTACAGTATACAAATACATATACTACATCATCAGTCCTACTATGCTGGGTTATTCATTATGTGAATGTTTTAAACAGTTTTTATTTCGGTTAATAACTGATGAACAAAAAAATATAAATATATGATCCTCCAAATACTCTATGATGTAGAAGTAATTGGTCACAGGTCAGATCATGCCTAATTTCCATCTCCTTTTCTTTCCATCTGTTGTACAGAACAATGGCTATCATTCACACGTGTTGTTACAGGTGCGCTAGGCTAGCATTCAGGATAACATCTGCACTCCCATTAGCTGATTAGTGGCTACAAAGCCTTGGACCCAACGGGGGAAATCATTTATAAATTAATAACATGCCATGTGATGTTCCCTGCAAAAATAGTCAACCCTTCCAAGCGTCATAGAAGAAAAATAACTGCGTGCTACAGTCATGCTCACCTTGTGCTTCCTGCTTTATCATTTCCTACAGCGCCACCATTCTCCCTCAGTTTCCTTCCTAAACAAGATTTAGGCAACAAGAGAACATCCCCAGCCCTTCCCCAACACCCAGCTGGATGAAAAATTTCCTGTCCTAACACTCCGTCCTGCAATTGATACACACAGATGGATAAAAAGGGAAAAACTAGTTATATGGGTCCTAATTTTGGAAGATTTTCTCTTTGTTTACCTGTTCTGAAGCCACCCAACCAAGAAACCTTATATGTTTGCTGATTGTGAAGAGCATACGTAGATGTCCACTTGACAAAAAAATGCTACCCTTGTAGACCTTTTTGGGAAGTTCACAAAATGTCTATAACGGGTCAGTCCCAGAGAAAAGACCCACACCTATCTCCAAGCAAGCTGGAGAGAGAAGTGTGTTCTCGATGTGGGAGCTGTATCTAGCAGACAATTTTGGTATATCCTCTAGATCTGTCTATGATGGCAATACCTCTAGGTATGAAAATATTACTGGAGACATGTCTATACTGACTCTCCTTACATTGATCAGCCATAACATAAGACCAGTATTGCCACCAAAATGGTTTTGTTCTATCAAGACATAGGGCCCAATTCGTCAAGACTGGCATTGTTCACTTTGGTCTTGATGGTGGAGCGTATTGGAGCCATAAGCTCCAGATTCATGAAGAAGTATGGACCTCCGTGTGCTACGCCAGACATGTCATTCCAGTCAGGTACTGGAATGAGATTTCTGAAGTACAGAACGCCACCACTTGTGATCAATTAGACAAGCTGTGGCATCACGCCTCTGTCCCTCCACTTCTTGTAATGAATGACAGTCTGCTCTCCTGATATTCATGTCTCACACTGCAGTAATGGGCAACCTCTTGATTTTCTCTTACTTTTCTTGTATGTAGAGAAAATATTCTTTCAGTGAAATATTTCATGCTTACATGTCTTAGCAGCAGCTGCCTGGCATTGGCAGCATTACATTGGCTGTACATCATCTCAGTACTTCCAAACATAGAGATACAAAAAATGCTGTGCTATGTGATGTGTGGGTTTCTAATCCATTAAAACACCATTTGGCAAAATTAAATGTGCTTTTAAAACCTGAGGACACAGCTTTCGAACAGGTCAAAGGTCTGAAAACAGTCTTCAGGGTCCTTATCCGGCTTGTAACACAGCTGGTTACCCAGACAGAGAAAACTGCTGCCTACGGTTCTCTGTATCATGTCCATACAAGATGCTATAAGGCAGGGGTGGGGAACTTCAGGCCCGCGGGCCATTTACGGCCCTGCTGATTCCAGGGAACCGCAGTGCTTGAGATGGCAGCTGTATTTTGCCAGCCCATTTCTTCTCTCTCTGACGCAATGGTCACTACTGAACGCCGAGGAAGATTATGTCCTGATAACAGAACCAGCATCAGGACGTACTTTGTGGGTGG
Source organism: Ranitomeya variabilis (assembly GCF_051348905.1). Classification (NCBI taxonomy): domain Eukaryota; kingdom Metazoa; phylum Chordata; class Amphibia; order Anura; family Dendrobatidae; genus Ranitomeya; species Ranitomeya variabilis. The sequence goes on from NC_135235.1 coordinate 66,121,014, forward strand.
AGTTAGTGAGCAATTTGTACGGCCCCCAAAGGACGGCAAAAATATCTAAATGGCCATTGGAAGAAAGAAAAAAAAAAAATGATTCCCCTCCCCTGCTATAAGGGATTAGTACATTATTCCTCTTGAATCAAACTTTGAAGATCTGTATATTACACATTTATAACTCTTGGAACTCATGTATATAAGGCTTAAATGTAGAAAGTCTTGAACCCTGTGGAGCCCCGGTCAACACCCCACTGTTTACGCCCTTTCACGAAAGCCCGTCACATATATTTGTAGGAAACAAGCTGCATTTGTGCTAATAATGCCATTCGAGGGACACACACAGTAAACCTGTGTGTCTTAATTGCTTTCACACCTCCCTACGTGACTGTCTAGTGCTAACATTTACTACTCCAACTGTCTGATTGTTGGTGAAAGGCTATGTAAGGAGTGTCATGGCGTCAACAGGCACAAAGTGCGAAAAAGGTGTGCCAGGCGCTCCGACGTGTCGGCGCACCCCAATGGTCCATGCTGAAGGAAGGAACAATGATTTACATGAGAACGGAGATACGTCAAAGGCCTCATTCATACGACAGTATTTTCCACATATGAGAAAACCAGACCAATTTTTTTGTCGTCAGAATTTCTTGTACATGGAGAAAATACCAAAGTGTGAATAAGGCCTCATGTGTAAACCAGCCATAGAGCTGGAGGAAAAGGTCCGCATGGACTGCACACAGACCCCCAATAGGTAGAGTGCCAGAGAACATGACCCATTTTTTACAGGGTCTATATGCAAAAAAAAAAATTTGCAGCACGCAGTATTCTTCAACGTTTTATGGACGAGAATAATGCACGTAATGTGAAGGCAGCATCTGCATCCGTCAGCGATGCGAAAAAGTGCAAGGAACTGCACATTGGACCAGCCACAGATACAAAAGGCATACGGGACTGGCCCGTACGACAGTCTGGACCTGGCCATAACCAAACAGAAAAGACTCGGCACTGTCACCAGAATTGTCCACAAGGCCACACTATCAGTATATAATTTGGATGGTACAATCCCGGGCAACTAAAGTGAGATATAATGGCCAATAGGGCTAACATCCTATACTAGAGCCAATGATCGAGGACGGGAAATTGCAAACCAACCAGAAATGATATTTCCCAGTGCTCATCGGTCACATCCGTCAGTATGCAAAGAGAAAATAGGAGTCGTATTCCAGCATAATATCAGAGCATTGTTTTTAGTCCTCTATAATGAACCTATAAGGGCATCTGCCTTCAACTTCTGGCTCAGATTTGCTTTATTTGTGACCTACATGAATCAGGACGGCTCTTTAATATATTTATCTGCTGTTTATCACTACGAAAATCCACACCTAAAATGGGCATATAAATGGGCTCATGACCCGCTATAAAAAAAATAAAAAAAATAAATAAAATAAAGACTTCTAAAAACAAACCTGCTCCGGTCGTTTCTCATGGAAAACATTCAAAACATTATGCAAATCTAATTGACTAGGATGATAATGTTACGTGCCAACGTGTGGTGTATAAATAGCAGCAGGGATCTCAGACTGCAGATATACATGTGAAAAACAAACCAAAAAAAAGACAACCCTCCAAAAAAAACAAGGTGTAAAAAATATCTTAAATCTTAGTTCCCCTGGTCTTATCACATATTGGCACACTGCGGCTAGTCATTCCAGAATCTGCTGGGGACACATTTGTATGGCCATTAATATATTGACGCAACTGAATCACGTGTATTTTTAGCGTTGTTGAAGATGGATGTCCAGCAGCAACTGTGAAGTACCTAGAGCCCAATCTTATGCCAGCACTATAAGTGCTAGAACCACCTGTATGCGGCTTCAGATCATAATGTGAAGCTCCGGGGCCTCAAAGTAACATCAGTAACAGGGGCCCACATCCACCACTGGTGTGTTCTTACCTGTTATCTGCTCTACCTCCGGGCAGTGATCGCGTGTACCTAGAGCCCAATCTTATGCCAGCACTATAAGTGCTAGAACAACCACCTGTATGCGGCTTCAGATCATAATGTGAAGCTCCGGGGCCTCAAAGTAACATCAGTAACAGGGGCCCACATCCACCACTGGTGTGTTCTTACCTGTTATCTGCTCTACCTCCGGGCAGTGATCGCGTGTACCTAGAGCCCAATCTTATGCCAGCACTATAAGTGCTAGAACAACCACCTGTATGCGGCTTCAGATCATAATGTGAAGCTCCGGGGCCTCAAAGTAACATCAGTAACAGGGGCCCACATCCACCACTGGTGTCTTACCTGGTATCTGCTCTACCTCCGGGCAGTGATCGTGTGAATTCATGATGACCACCCAATCCACTGTTAATGGGAGCAAGGTGGGACCCATAGAAGTGAATGGAGAGGTGGTCACACATGTGCACTTCTACTATACTGAGACCAGGGTTGCCAAGTTGACTTTTTATTTTTTGCTGGACAATTTATCGAAAAATCAGACAATATTTTTTTACAAACACATTAGAAAACCATCATAAATCATTAGAATTATGAGAGATACATGTCTACATCCCATTAGTCTGCTATGAAGACATTGGCTGAATTCACTGTAAACTGTTGATAATTAGAGTAAAAATAATCTGTACAAGTTCCTGCAGCTTCCAAAAAAAAATCACAGACATCTTAAATTTTTTCTTACAAACAGGGCAAAAAAGTGACCTATTTTTACTCCTGGAATTTCTAGACGGTTTGCAACCCTGATTTAGGCTGCCGTTGTCATAATTAGTGTGGATGTGATAGGTTGGAGTCCCAGCAATAATATATTGATCAGCAAGGCTGTGGGTAGGTGCAAAATGTTTGTGTAATAAGGAAGACGGACTAGGGACACGGACTAGGGAAGGGTTGCTGTCTTATAGCTGATAAGAGATGGACAAACACTTTCAATTCTGTCTCTCAGCCACTGACCCTAAAGCACCGCATGCACCTTAGATGGACGATCTTTCGGGCCGGCAGCTACTTCTTCCATATACCGAAGCGCTCGCTACTGTCCTCTCTATGAAAAAGCTACTGCCAGACATCCCCGACGGTGGCTTTTCTCAGGGAATGTAAAAAGATCAGTAGTCTGAAAGTGCACATGCTGGATCATTATCTCCTCCGACATCATCTGTTGGGTGTTGCCATACACATTAGACTGTCCGCCGAACCTATCATCGATATCGGCGAGTTCAGCCGACATTAGTCTACTGTATATGGCAGGCCATATACACATTAGGTGAAAGTCAACTGAACCTCCCCGATCTTGGTGGACCATCCAACCACCTGATGAGTATGGAGGCCTCCTGACTCTTCCCTGACAGGCAAGAGAAAGATCGGGCAATTGGAATTCCAACATCTGATCATTTTGATGTTACTGGAAGTTGCTCCCCTTTATCCTCTCTCCCCATTGAAACAACATGAGCTGATCGCCCATTGTACGGGGGAGTCGGGATAGAGGACGGTCTGCTGAACAAGCATTTGGCCAGCAGCTCTCTCGTGTATGGCCAGCAGTTATCAATGCTTGGCAGAAAAAGCCCAGGCCTCAGCATTTCTGTAGAGCTTGTGAGGTTCAGAGAGGACGGGAAATAATAGCTCCGCTTTTGTCTCCAGATTTTTCGTTCTGCTGCCTGCATAAAGGAAAGGAAATACTAGCTGCACAACCTGACAGTGTCTGGATTTAACAAGCATTCACTCGGTATAGCAACACAGATTGAGCACAACACTCAACACTTGCAAAAGTTTATTTCCCCCCACTGTGACGCAGTGGTAGAAATTTACTGCCGATTTAATGATGGCAGTGAAACACAAACTAATGTCAGTCTTCTGTAGGGTGGGCTAATACAGCACTACATGGAACAATCATGTACCTCTGCACTATGTGGCGGCACGTGACATAATATGAATGCAGGGCGCTGTATGCTGCTGTACAAGCTCATGGCTCCGACACGTTCATGGATCCAATGGCTGCAGAAATTTTCATAAACATTTGTGAACGTCAATAGTAAATTATTTAAATAAGCCAATTTCTACATGTATTTCAGTGCTTCGAGTTCAGAGGGTACTGAAAATGCAAAATGGTAAGCAAGTCAGTAATGGTAGGGGTTGCCAGGTGCTCCAAGATAGTAGCAGGGTCCTGCAGTAAGTGGTCCTTGGACGTCATGGTGGCAAGCACAGCCTCCTGGTCAAACCCCGGCAAAAAGAGAATAAAAGGACCTCATCAAAAACAAGTAGGTCATTGATGGGGATAGATGTTAAAGGAGTTGTTCTACCTTGGACTTTTATGGAAGGTCCCACATGTATCTTCGGAAAGGGGGCCCATTTTGCACTGTCAACAATGGAGAACTGACGGCGCAAGCACATCTCTGTATTCTCGCTTGTATGTGGGTTCCAAAAATGGCTGAGAAAGCAAAAATTTCCATTCGTGTGTGTGCATATTTATACATATATATTTAGTTTTATTTTTTTTAAAACAGCAGCACGCATATGTGGCCATCTCTCCAGTTTGCCTGTCACACCATTAAAATTTCTTCTCCTTAAAATCAAGTGGTAAATAAGAAATGGGGACCCCTATTTTAGTGAATGGCAGGGGTCCCAGTAGTGTGGTGTAAACAGGATTGTGGACGCAACAATGTAGAGAATGAGAAAACAAAGGCAACTTAACCAACATTTATTTATTTAATTTATACAACAACTAGAGGTGACTATGGAACAATATCAATGAATATAAAAAAAACAACAAAAAATGATGAAAATACTGTAAATTTCACTACGTGGAATATTTATACAATACTAACTGCACACTCCTTTTCCTATTACAACTAAACACTAGTATCACCCATTCTGCCGTTAAGCCGCAAGCCCCAGATCTAAGAGTCACTTTGCACGCCCTTCTCGCTGGCCGGCTCCATCCCCTGAAGCATGGTCCCGGTCCCTTGTCTTTGTACTGTAAAGGCCCCGTCTCACATAGCGAGATCGCTAGCGAGATCGCTGCTGAGTCACAAGTTTTGTGACGCAACAGCGACCTCAGTAGCGATCTCGCTATGTGTGACACGTACCAGCGACCCGGCCCCTGCTGTGAGATCGCTGGTCGTGTCGGAATGGCCTGGACCTTTTTTTGGTCGTTGAGGTCCCGCTGACATCGCTGAATCGGTGTGTGTGACACGGGTTCAGCGATGTCTTCACTGGTAACCAGGGTAAACATCGGGTTACTAAGCGCAGGGCCGCACTTAGTAACCCGATGTTTACCCTGGTTACCATCGTAAATGTAAAAAAACCAAACACTACATACTCACATTCCGGTGTCCGTCAGGTCCCTTGCCGTCTGCTTCCTGCACTGACTGACTGCCGGCCGTAAAGTGAAAGTACAGCACAGCGGTGACGTCACCGCTCTGCTGTTAGGGCCGGCGCTCAGTCAGTGCAGGAAGCGGACGCCGGGGGACGCGAAGGTGAGTATGTAGTGTTTGTTATTTTACATTTTACACTGGTAACCAGGGTAAACATCGGGTTACTAAGCGCGGCCCTGCGCTTAGCAACCCGATGTTTACCCCGGTTACCCGGGGACCTCGGCATCGTTGGTCGCTGGAGAGCTGTCTGTATCGCTGCAGCGTCGCTATGTGTGACGGGGCCTTACGTCTACCCTGGAGATTATAGCTCACAGGTACGTCCCTCTTCAGCGACCTGGTGGTCTTCCTTTCGGCCTGGTTCTGCTAACTCGGTTTGGTCTCCCAGCTCCGGGTCACCCAAGTCTGGTCTCTTGGTTCCTTCACTTGGGTCTGATCTCTCTGTTCCTTTACTAAGATTTGGTCTCTCGTAATGGAGGCTATAAGCCTGGGCAAAACCGTCAATGAAAAAGACCTGGGTATATGGGTGGATGACAAACTCATATTCAGTGGCCAGTGTCAGGCAGCTGCTACAAAGGCAAATACAATAATGGGATGCATTAAAAGAGGCATAGATGCTCATGAGGAGAACATAATTTTACCTCTATACAAGTCACTAGTTCGACCACACTTAGAATACTGTGCACAGTTCTGGTCTCCGGTGTATAAGAAAGACGTAGCTGAACTGGAGCGGGTGCAGAGAAGAGCGACCAAGGTTATTAGAGGACTGGGGGGTCTGCAATACCAAGATAGGTTATTACACTTGGGGCTATTTAGTTTGGAAAAACGAAGGCTAAGGGGTGATCTTATGTTAATGTATAAATATATGAGGGGACAGTACAAAGACCTTTCTGATGATCTTTTTAATCATAGACCGGTGACAGGGACAAGGGGGCATCCTCTACGTCTGGAGGAAAGAAGGTTTAAGCATAATAACAGACGCGGATTCTTTACTGTAAGAGCGGTGAGACTATGGAACTCTCTGCCGTATGATGTTGTAATGAGTGATTCATTACTTAAATTTAAGAGGGGACTGGATACCTTTCTGGAAAAGTATAATGTTACAGGGTATATACACTAGATTCCTTGATAAGGCGTTGATCCAGGGAACTAGTCTGATTGCCGTATGTGGGGTCGGGAAGGAATTTTTTTCCCCATGGTGGAGCTTACTCTTACCACATGGGGTTTTTTTGCCTTCCCTTGGATCAACATGTTAGGGCATGCTAGGCTATGGGTTGAACTAGATGGACTTAAAGTCTTCCTTCAACCTTAATAACTATGTAACTATGTAACTCCACGGCTCACACGTCTGTCGTGCTACACGTCCAGGCATTGACTGCCCCTCTTCACCGCTCTCCCAAACCTTTTATAATTATTAACTGCACCACAGATACCACCTGACCTGGTGCTTCCTTCTACCTATCCCCCTCAGGAACCTTTTAAGTCATCTAAAAGTTCCTGCTGATGTGGCTCTACTATCTACAACAGTTTGTAGGAAAACCCCTTTACCATAGGAACTACAATACAAAGTATAAGTCAATGATAACTACATGCATTTTTTTCTTACTTTTCTACATTTATTTTCTGATAGGATTAATAATCCAGAACACACATATACAACACACATAGTCGTACCCTTGGCTGCCTATTTCCACATGACTGAAGCGCTAGATTGAGTCACACAACAAATCCCACCTGATTGATCACAGATCACATTTCATTGCCTCGGGACAAAAAAAAAAAAGAAAATAACATGAACACAAAAGTGAGAGAAAGTGACCAAGTGGAACATCCTTCCTCATAACTAATCTATAAACCTCTGCTACTTTTATGTACACACTCCATTAATCATGGTGGAAACAAGCTCTTTATGTGAAGCCACTCTTCCATATACAGCTATGGACGAGGCCCTTATATAGGTGTCCTCTGCTCCCGAGTGAACAGATCAGGGTTTTATTCCCAGACATGAAGAAGCACGAGCACTTAAAAGGGGTTTAAAAAAAACTGTATTACTGCATAATGCATTCAACTTTCTAATATAGTCTGTATTTATAGTCCGTGTTCAATTCTATTACTATTTAAAAGATCTCCGTTTGTGGTCAGTGAATGGAAATTAATTCAGGGCAGACAAAGTACGCCTGCGCAGGAGCCGCAGCGTGAAGACCAGAAGAGGACGTCATCGTATGAAGATGGGAGGCGCCGGACCCGAACCAGCAGCGGGACCGCCCCTGGGTGAGTATAATATAACCTCTTTTTCTAATCTTTTAGGATACATCGGGGGCTTATCTACAGCATTCCAGAATGCTGTAGATAAGCCCCTGATGCCGGTGGGCTTAGCTCACCCGCGATTTTGGGGGTGACAGGTTCCCTTTAATTTGATGTGGGGTCTTAAGAGGCGATAAAGGAGTTAAGGGGTTTGTTGTCCAGTGAAAACAAGTTATCATTAACTATCCATTGGATAGGTGATGAAGCGCTGATCAGTGGGGGTCCGACTGCTGGGACCGATTGAGATCCTGGGGTTCAAATCCCACCAAGAACAACATCTGCAAGGAGTTTGTATGTTCTTCCTGTATTTGCGTGGGTTTCCGCCGGGTTCTCCGGTATCCCCCCACACACTCCAAAGACATCCTGATAGGAAATCTAGATTGAGAGCACCATTGGGGACAGTGATGATGTCTGTAAAGCACTGTAGATTTTGATAACTCTACACAAGGCTAAGTTCACATTTTCGTATATCTGCGCAGCGTATCATCTACATACGCAAATGCATGCCAAAACGCATTCAAACGCATGTTTACACAGCGTTTTTTTTTATATGCATCAGCTTATGCATGGCGGCAAAAAAACGCTGCGTGTGCATACGTTTGTATGAGTTTTTTGCCTGTGTTTGCGTTTTTTTATGCACACGCATTTGATATTTCCAGGAGGGCGTGTCTCAATCAGTTCCTGGACATGCGCAGTCCAAAGTACGCAAGCGCATCGAACGCAAAGACATGATTACGCATGCGTTCCCATAGACAGTAATGCGTTTTTTAACGCACTTCTCCGCATGTGCATGCCTGCGCATTTTTAACGTAGTTTTGACATGTTGCGTTGGCCGGACCCCGCCGCACACCTCGAAACGATGCATGCATACGCATCCGCAAGCGAACGCATGTCCATGCGTACATCATGTTAAAAGGATAGGTACGCATGCGGATGAAACGCAGGGCGCACAGACACATGTGAAACCAGCCGAAGCCGATCGGTGTGGGTCCTAGTGATTGGACTTCCCCCATCAAAAAGTTATCACCTATTCCGTGGATAGGTGATAACTTGTTTTCACCGGGCAACATCTTCAGTGACTTGCCCTTTGCATCAGGAATATTGTTGGTTTTTTTTTCATCTCACATATTAAATATTAATATTCTGAACTTTTATAATATTATTTCTTTATTATCACTTTAGACAGAAATTCAATAATATTAGTAAGGTCCAATATGCACATTAAAATGACACCACCCTTGGTGGACCGCCCATCCACCACGGCTGTGTACCATTGTACTGGCCTAAAAATAGCATTAAAGTAAAAGCAGATTGCTTGGATGCAAAGAGCTGCAAAAAAACAAAACAAAAAAACCCATGGTGAAAATAACCCCCCCTAACTCCATGGCTACTCCCATAATAGCAGCACATACACAGGATTAATTACACTCATGCTTGTGTAATGCAAATGATTCATGACCGGGTGACCTAAACCTAACACCAGCGGGTGATATCCATGTATACTCACTGCTAGACAAGTTGTTCCGGCGACACAAAGAAGCAGCGCAAAGTAAAATCTCTTGAATTTATATAAGCAACATGGCTGCGCTCTACAAAATATGATCTCGGTCCACAAATATGGGCCTCATGTGTCAAACAGTTCAGGTGCTGATAGCAGCTAGTTAACATCATGCATACGTGGATTATCAATGTCCTATCGTATTTTAATTTAATGCCAAATGGTAGGCTATCAGGTGAAATCCAGGAAACTGCTTTAAAAAGGGACCTGACACCAGGTCAAAAGGGTCCAGTTTTTGAAATTATTTTATTTTCGCTGTTTCGGAGTATAATTTTTTTTTTTTTTTTACCCCCCCCATCTCTTCCCTGACTATGCGTTTCCAGAGATAAGGGCCTGTATATTTAGCGCTTATTTTTATAGTCTTTAACAAGGGGGTGTGGCTCACAGGATCCTCTGGGGTGTGTCTCACAGGGTCCTCCGGGGTGTGTCACACAGGGTCCTCTGGGGTGTGTCACGCAGGGTCCTCTGGGGTGTGACTTTAGGCTGCTCTACATTATTACCCTGTGAACCACGCTCCCTCGCAAAGGCCATAAAAATTACCACTAAATATAAAAGGTCCATAGTTCTGGAACAATAGAGCAGATTTAAAAAAAAAAATGGAATACTCAGTGAAGCAAGTGAAGCAACAGGAAAAAAATACGTGCAAAAACTGACCACTTTTGACCTGCTGACAGGTCCTCTTTGAAGGATTATCTACTATATAATTGTCTAAGGGGTACTTCCGTCTTTCTGTCTGCAACTTCCGTCATGGAAATCCCGCGTCGCTAATTGGTCTCGCCAGCTGCCTGTCCTGGTGCTGCGACCAATCAGCGACGGGCACAGTCCGGCTGAGAATTAGTCCCTCCCTACTCCCATCCAGTCAGTGCCCGGCGCCCGCTGCATACTCCCCTCCAGTCAGCGCTCTCACAGGGTTAATGACAGCGCTAACGGACCGCGTTATGCCGCAGGTAACGCACTCCGTTAACGCTGCTATTAACCCTGTGTGACCAACTTTTAACTATTGATGCTGCCTATGCAGCATCAATAGTAAAAAGATCTCATGTTAAAAATAAAAAAACAAAAAATACTGCTATTCTCACCATCCGTCGTCCGCCGAGGCACGCACGGCTGCCGCCAGCTTCCGTTCCCAGAGATGCATTGCGAAATTACCCAGAAGACTTAGCTGTCTCACGAGACCGCTACGTCATCTGGGTAATTTCGCAATGCATCCTGGGAACGGAAGCTGGCGGCAGCCGTGCGCGCATTGACAGAGCTTCGCTGGACGACGGAGGATGAGTATAGAACTATTTTTTATTTTAATTATTTTTTTTTAATAGGGATATGGTGCCCACACTGCTGTATACTACGTGGGCTGTTATATACTGCGTGGGCTGCGTTATATACTACATGGCTGCTATATACTACATGGGCAGTGTTATATACTATGTGGGCAATGTTATATACTGCGTGGGCTGCGTTATACACTACATGGCTGCTATATACTACGTGGGCAGTGTTGTATACTATGTGGGCTGTGTTATATACTGCGTGGGCTGTGTTATATACTACATGGCCGCTATAGACTACATGGGCAGTGTTATATACTATGTGGGCAATGTTATATACTGCGTGGGCTGCGTTATATACTACTTGGCTGCTATATACTACGTGGGCAGTGTTGTATACTATGTGGGCTGTTGTATATACTGTGTGGGCTGTGTTATATACTACATCGCTGCTATATACTACATGGCCAGTGTTATATACTATGTGGGCAATGTTATATACTGTGTGTGCTGTGTTATATACTGTTTGGGCTGTGTTATATACTACGTGGGCAATGTTATATACTACGTGGGCAGTGTTATATACTACGTGGGCAGTGTTATATACTACGTGGGCAGTGTTATATACTATGTGGGAAATGTTATATATTGTTTGGGCTGTGTTATATACTGCGTGGCCACTGTTATATACTGCGTGGCCTGTATTAAGGCATCGGGTATTCTACAATATGTCATGGCCTGTGCTACATACTATGTGGCTGCTATATACATACAGTACATACATATTCTAGAAAACCCGATGCGTTAGAATCGGGCCACCATCTAGTTCTCATATATCTATTTATTTACATACAAGCCAACTGTCCTGAATTTGCTGGATCTGTCTCATTCTTTTAGAAACATTCTTGGCATATTTGTAGTGTCCTGGGCGAAAATGGACAAGAATAATGAATCTTTAAAGAAGCCCTCCTCTCATCAAAGTTATTATCCTTTTAATATATTGCAGTCATCATATTATATAGCACAATGTACGGTACTTAAAATTTCTTATTTTCCTTTCTACACAGTCCATTTTTTTCCATTAGGTCTATAACATCACGTGATTAAACACTAACTAAATCCTTCTAAGTTCTATGTAGAATCAGGAAGTCGCTTTTCCCTCCATGAGTCATCATAAAAAATACAATTCTACATCGCAGCAAACAAAATCCCTGGCAGGGGGAGGAAATACGCAGCTGGGTCAGGCATTGAAAAGAAGGAGCTGAGACGAAATTGCAGAGATGTAGAATTGTAGTTCTAATGATAACTCATGCAAAAAATAGGAGGGAGGGGGGCTTCTTTAAATTGCTAACACTAATGTATTTATCTATCCATCTAACCAAAACATTCTAATATATATGACTTCTCTCTCATATCGATCATTTATCTATCATGTCTATGTAATATTTAGCATCTAATATCTCTCTATCAGCCTGTCAAATGGCAGGCTTAATAGGATAAAAAACGGTACATTTTTAGAACATGAAATAAAGATTTTTGGGACATAATTTGGGACATTAAACACTTTCATTTAGTCTCTGCAGAAGTAAAATACATGTGGCTATATAGAGAAGGGATGACGTTCTCTTTCCAGCAGTGCTGCAGTGAGTCATCCTCACCCCTGGCTCTCATCCTTTATTCAAGCATGGGGGATTTTTTTTTTTTTTTTCAGAGCCCTCATGGTGGGTCTGGGATAGAACAAAGTGGATGATTACAATCATGTCACATGGCTACTCAAATATCCCCAAATAACAGCACAACATGAAGCATAACAGCAGAGGAGCATGTCAGGTCTCAAAAAAAGGTGTCAGGAGATGGCTTCCTCCATTACAATAATGCAGGGTCAAGAAAAAAAAAAAAAGAATTGTTTTAGAAACAGGGAATTCCAGCAATCCCTGAGGTTCAGCTGCAAAACAAATCAGCAGAAATATAATTTGAGAGCAAGCAGGGCTGGGACGTGGGGAGAGAGTCCGGTACATAACAGGAAATGTTCATCAAGACGCAGCAAGAGACTTCAACAGACATTGTTTAAAATTTCAAATAAATACAATATAACGCGGTCAGCGTCGGACTGGAGCACCTTGGGCCCACCGGAGAAAATCATTCTTGGGCCCATCACGTAGCTACACAGAAATAAATACAAGACCACCAATTATGCGGTAAAACACAATAATACCAGGGTATGAAATAAGGTAGTACAAGTCTAAATGATATAGCAGGGGTTGGGGTAACCCACCTCATAGAATATAATGCAGCCCTCCCCCATAGAATATAATGCAGCCCCCATAGGGTATTATGCTGCTTCCGCCCCTTATAGAATATAATGCAGCCCCCATAGGGTATTATGCTGCTTCCGCCCCTTATAGAATATAATGTAGCGCCCACTGAATTTGAATGTGGCGTGTGCTATGGGGGGGCGCCCCTGGAGCCAGGCGGGCCCCCCTGACTCACAGGCCCCATAGGAGCCATGTGGTGTGCCGGTATTAGCGGCACGCCACTGTCCGGGGGCCTCTGAGGGAGCGGAGGCCTTAGTCTGCCAGCCCCTAATGCCGGCGTGATAGTGGGCAGCTGCTGCAGGAATAGGCGGCTGCGGCTAACACTACCCACGATTAATGTGAAATGAATATTCACTGCTCTCCACTCCCATGGGCGTGGGGAGCAGTGAACATTCATTTCTCTTTAGAAACACGCACAGGTTTTAGCTGCAGCAGCCGGCTTCTGCCACCTGTCACCTGCTGCTCTACTGGCACCAATGGACCCTTCCGTAAAAAGTAGAAATGTACGGTGATTGGATTTCTTTGGACATTGGCTCCACATTGCACTCCAAAATGTATAATACACGTTTCTGCATTAGGCATGAGCTACATGGCAACTTGTCTGTGTCGCAGCCAAGAGAGCAGAATATGCCACTACTACATTACAATGACATACAGCATCAGGGGCAGCAGTCTTAAAAAAAAAAATCCAATTTTTTTCCCAACTTTTTGCAACTTGCCACTTACAGGTCGCAACGCAAACCCATACACTTGCATTAAGCGACATTCTTCAATCTTTGTCAGCGCAACTTGTGTCGTAGCAAACTCGTTGGGTTGCCCAAGGCTTATTTTTATGGCACTGCAATAATTATAAAACCCTGACATGACAAATTCCTCTCTGCTGCATCTGCCTATGCCCATGTGCCAGTCTCCCATCCAGCCCGCTGTAAAGTGCTGTTATTTTCCAGCGTTAATAACACGCATGAAAAGCCGCTCTTATTCTACTTTGACTTTCATTCACTTTCATCAGTGACCTCAATACTGCAAAATAATGAACGCTGCAAACGTTTTATTCCCTGTGGCCATCTCAGACTACAGTAGCCTAATTAAAATCATACATGACCTCAAATATGGGATTTTTTTTTTCGTTACAGGGCAGATGTGAAAGTGTGTTATAAAAGGGAAGGCAGGAAATCGCTTTCCCACAAATCTGGCCATAGGTTTGGAGGAGAAAGGGCCTGGATAACATATAAATCTGATCCATTGCTGCACAGCAGCTCCGGGAACGTGCTTTGAACTAAATCGGCCATTGGCTGCGGCTTCCATCAAAAATAAAAATATGAAACAGGAGCCGAGGATTATTGATCCCACATGGCATCGAATGGACTAGCTGAACCATCATCATCCCAGGCTAATCTTATTTTACCAATTGCTTCCATTCTCTCATACACTTTCCAGTGACAGGAAGAAAGAGAAGAGATTATTTACAAATAACATTTCTATGTATTTAATAATAAAAGGTTCTAACAATAAACAGTCCAAGTATCTGCATGTATGTGCTGTTGTACGTTATGTATGTGCTGTTGCACGTTTCCGTCCTAATGGGTACAACTTGTCGCGGTGGGATGGCTTTTACCCTTTTTGCATCAAAATAGCGTAAAGGAAGTATCCTGTATTATTTACATGTCCTTGTACCAGTTACTGATTTACTTGCTGCAGTGTATACGCTCATTGTTGTTCTTTTTCTTGGGGTTTTGTCTATGAAATGACCACAGTGCGAACGTACTCTTACACTTCACACATATACCAGCTTATAGTCCAGCTCAGTTTTTTAGATTGCGTGTATGCGCAGCCAAATCCTCCGAGACGACCATCCAACATTTCATTGGAAAGTGGTCTTCTAGGTGAGGGTGGTCTTCTCAAAGAATATTACCAGCAAAGAAATTACAAAGTGGAAATTAAAATCAGGTCTGGAGAAGGTGGTCTTCTCAAAGGGTCGGTCTTTTGGATTTTCGTATATATGTATTGACGCATACAAACAGGTCTAAAGAGCTTACAATCTAATTGGCAGGTGCCGGTTTTCGAGACAAAAGAATCTCATATCCTGCAATCTAATCGGTCTAATCTGTCAGACAGCGCTAATAACATTACATTGGTGATACAAAACAGCCTAATCTTCAGATACAATCTGCAACAGTGGATACACAGACCAGACACATGGCTGGAGGGGGGTAAAGGGGGATCCAACAAGTCACTTTTCCTTGACCTAGTATTTAGATTTTAGGGTTAAAAACTTCGCCCTAAGGTAAAGATAATCTAGCAGTGGCATTGATCTAGTCTGTCAGTGTGATATCATGAAGTGTAATCTTTACGGTGGCCAAATATATCAGGATATAAGAATGATAAAGGGAAATTACCCATTCAGCTCTGCTACATCTGTTCTATTATCCACAAGTGCCCATCTAAAGACACTCGAGATAGTCCATAGACCCCCTCATTCATACTCCCAATATTAGTTTTGGGATGAGCAAAATAGTCTCCTCTTATAAAGAAAGCGCTGGAACCTTAAACCCCGGTCCAGACAGGAAACTTGAGACATGAAAGTACTTTCTAATAAGTGATCTCCCAAGTACATATGTAAAGGAGTCACATTTTCCGAGCCCAGCTGTCTGAATGAGACTTTCTTTGTCTCACGGTTCTTTTTTTTTTTTTTTAAAGCTGTGAAGTTTGTTTAAAAAAAAATAAAATAAAGAAAGTCTCAGTGTCAAAGATTCCGCCATAAATATCCGGAAAATCTGTGTCTGGAGATGGACAGGGAAAATGCAGACATTAGCGCAGACTGCAGGACACTACCCCCATTCAGTGCCAATCTGGCCACCCTGTGCATGCAATGTGCTCCTACCTTGCTTTTCTTCCTCCATGGTCTCCAAGATTTTGGAATTTCTAGACTGCTCCCCAATGATCGTGTACAGTGCTGTACAGTCTGCGGCTCCCTCCTCTATTAGCAGACACACTTTCCAGATAGCAAAGTCTTTGGCTCAGGTTCTTGCTAAACTGATCAAGTTTGAAAATGCTGCTCTCCTCCCTCCCTGCTGTCTCACTCCCACCCCCATCCTCCTGTCAGGACTACTCCCTCCTCCATGGATTGACTGTATATCCAGCCCACTGCCTGGATCTGTCCCTTCAGTGGCCTCAGAGGAGAGAAAAGACAGACAGGCAACCAGGACTAGTCAGTGACCACCAACAGTCAGGCAACTGCAGCTCACAAATACAGCTTTAGTATCAATAACTGACCTAAATAACTTCAGATCTGCACCAGCCGTACACGCACAATACTGCCCGGCGAGAAATGTGTGGCCAGCCATCAATTATTATAAGCTCAGAATCTTGTACAGACAGAGCGCGTTAACATTTTTTGCTTTTTTTTTTATGTATGCTTAACATATTTTACAGTTTACAATGCACCGAACGACGGAAGATAAGTCTTTATATACAGTACTGTGCAAAAGTTTTAAGCAGGTGTGAAAAAAATGCTGCAAAGTAAGGTTATGTTCACATGTCCAGTAGTCATCCTTTAGAACGGACTCAACAGCAATCCATTCACAAAAAAAGTTTGCACAACATGTATGTTTGTCCGCCTTAAAAAAAAAAAGGAAAAAAAGATTTCAAATGACTCATCTTTTTTTTTTTTTTTATACATTGAAGTCTATGGAAGACATTAATTAGCCGTCCGCTTCTGAAAAGGATCCGATTTTTGCCAACTGGATCAATTTCAAATGGAAGAAAACATACGGCAATTTAACGAATGCTAAAACAAAAAAAAATAATTACCGTAGTTAATATCAACCTTTCTTAAGACTGACAAAAAAGTTGTGGACAACTTTTTTTTTGTCAACAGATTGCTGCTGATCTAACGGATCATTACTGAACATGTGAATAAAGTCTAAGAATGCTTTAAAAAAAAATTAAAAAAATAAAGATTTGAGAGACCTCAGTGGTTGATACTTTTTAATGGCTAAGTGAAAAGATGGTAATTGCAAATTGAAAGCTTTCGAGACTACTCCGGTCTTTTCATCAGGCATAGAAGAGACCTGAGTAGTCTCGAAAACTCAACTTAACACAAAGGTGGAAGTTACAATTTTCCAAAATGTCTTGGTATGTTGAAGTATTAATATTTCCTTTCATTGGAAGTAGAAGGCCATGGATGAATCCTGAAAAACAATCGCATAGTGTTATTCCTCATCTCCAAACTTTACAGCTGGCACAATGCAGTCGGGCAGGTGACGTTCTCCCGTCATTCACCAAACCCTAACTCGCCCATCAGAAGCCAGATAAAGAAGTGTGATCCATCACTGCCCAGAACACACTTCCACTGCTCCAGAATCCAGAGGTGACGGCTTTACACCACCCCATCAGAGGCTTGGGATTGTGCTTTGTTTTGTAAGGCCACAAAGCCCCCCTCCTCACAGCTTTTGTACCAAAGGGGTCTTCACGCTCCAGTTATTGATTCAGCAGTGTCTGTGACTTTTATGCACTATCTGCCTCCGCACTCGGCAATCCTGCTCTGTATCATTACGCGGCCTCCACTTTGTGTGGTTGTTGTGGTTCCGAAACGCTTCCACTTGTCATCAGCCAAGCTCAGTGACTGCCTGCAGCGGTCAACGTGAAGATGTCAACATGAAGTCAGAGCTGCAGCCCAAATCCTGAGACTGGAAAAACCGCAAGAGCCGGCGCCAGACCCAGAGATTTTGTTAGATTCCATGATATGAAATGTTTGGGGTCCCCTTTAATGATAAGTTAAAATGAAGGGGGACTGAGAAAACTCCACTGAAAGGGAAAAGCAATGAAATCATTGGATCCACCAAATTAATTAATGAGGTGAACGTCTCTTCGTGCACATTTCGATTTGCTTATGCACCACTAACTAAAATCTATGTCATCTAAAAACTGGCCACATAATCTTTTAGAAAAATGGTGTTGTGGCCCAAAAAGGATAAAAAAGTTCAATTTTTGTTCAAATACTATATTTGGTTATTTTATAAGGCAGGAAATCGTCAAAAAGCCCATGATAAAATCCCCAAAAAAGGTAGTATCAGGAGGAGAACCCCTACAAATCTTCAGTACAGTGCAGGGAAAATGGTGTAAGGCTATGTTCACACGTTGTGTTTTGTTGCGTTTTTTTACGCAGGCAGAACCTGCCCTCTTGGCAGTAAAGACGCCGCTTACAAAAAGCAGGTTTTGCTGCACATCATGCACATTTGTCTCTTGTGCATGATGATAAAAGTTTAGTGCCCCCCCAAAAAACATAATGCAACTTCCTGAGTTTTCTGCACCAAAAACGCAGCAAAATTTGAAACCTGCGTTTCACTTTTTTTCTGCATTTTTGCACTTTCTCATTGCTTTCTATGGGTGAAAAAATGCTGCAAAAACGCTGAAAGAAGTGACATGCTGCAAAAACGCTGAAAGAAGTGACATGCTGCAAAAACGCTGAAGTTTTCCATTTCTGAAAGCTCATATCTTTTGCTTGTACTGTAAAACGCAGCATAAAATTTGCATGCAAAATATCAACATGTGAACATAGCCTAAGTCCATCCAACATGTTATACTATGATCGTGAATAAACGGCATATTCTGTTATACCATCACTTCCTATAATATCACTATCATAAGGGCTATTTTATGTAAGAATTAGTTGGAACATGCGATCATGTACATTATGGTTGTGCCAATACTGGCGCCTGGGAATAATTAAACTGCAAATGGAATTTACATATTTATTAGTGTTCATAGTTTAGCCTGGCATCTTAGCGGCTTAATGTTCCACTTATGTAATTGTAATTACCCTGCGTATTATGAAGGACGGCAGCGCTAGATAAATATTGATGATGAGAATAATGAATAACTGGGAGGATGTGCGGTCAGTTCTACTTACACAGCAGCGCGGTGATATTGCAGTGCTCGGCATTACAAGGTGTTTTTATTGGTCATGATTTCTTCTTGGTTAAGGTCACATATACAAAAAAAAAACTGCGCTAGAGATGGTTAGTCCTGCTGTGTCTCTGGCTGGGGGGCAGAATCCTGAAAACCATGAAAGGGTGAAATTTAGCCCCCAAACTAAAAGGCCCTTCCTTTTCATGTAACAACTTTTCAACCCAATCAGACCAATTATTCATCGGTGGTTTGAAAAGTCTTTGTTAGGATCCTAGATGTCATTATCGTGGGAGGAGTGGGGTAATGTTATATGAACAATGCCCCCCAGGAAAGGTAAGCGGATTAACTCCATTCCAGAAGTAAGGATGCTCCTTACAACCCATGGAGAGGAGCGTCCCCCCAGCTGATGAGGAGTCTCATTCTATTCTACCAAAGACTTTCTGAAGTGAAGGACTTGTCCACTACCTTTACTTAAAGTGGTTGTCCACTACAAGGGTGCACACATGTCCACAGCAACCAATTACTGGCCTCAGGGGTCTTGTATCACACATGTAAATGTCATCTCCAACCATTACTGACCCAGGGCTCTTGTATCGTACATGCACCTGTCCGCTCCAACCATTACTGGCCTCAGGGCTCTTGTATCATACATGCACATGTCCACAGCAACCAATTACTGGCCTCAGGGGTCTGGTATCATACATGCACATGTCATCTCCAACCATTACTGACCCCAGGGCTCTTATATCATATATATCATACATGCACATGTCATCTCCAACCATTACTGTCCTCAGGGGTCTTGTATCATACATGCACATATCTGCTCCAACCAATTACTGGCTTCAGGGGTCTTGTATCAAACATGCACATATCTGCTCCAACCATTACTGGCTTCAGGGGTCTTGTATCATACATGCACATGTCCGCTCCAACCATTACTGGCCTCAGGGCTCGTGTATCATACATGCACATGTCCTGTCCCACCATTACTGGCCTCAGGGGTCTTGTATCATACATGCACATATCTGCTCCAACCATTACTGGCTTCAGGGGTCTTGTATCATACATGCACATATCTGCTCCAACCATTACTGGCCTCAGGGGTCTTGTATCATACATGCACATGTCCGCTCCAACCATTACTGGCCTCAGGGCTCGTGTATCATACATGCACATGTCCTGTCCCACCATTACTGGCCTCAGGGGTCTTGTATCATACATGCACATATCTGCTCCAACCATTACTGGCTTCAGGGGTCTTGTATCATACATGCACATATCTGCTCCAACCATTACTGGCTTCAGGGGTCTTGTATCATACATGCACATGTCCGCTCCAACCATTACTGGCCTCAGGGCTCGTGTATCATACATGCACATGTCCTGTCCCACCATTACTGGCCTCAGGGGTCTTGTATCATACATGCTCATGTCCTCTCCAACCATTACTGGACCCAGGGCTCGTGTATCATACATGCACATGTCCGCTCCAACCATTACTGGCCCTAGGGGTCTTGTATCATACATGCACATGTCCGCTCCAACCATTACTGGCCCTAGGGGTCTTGTATCATACATGCACATGTCCGCTCCAACTATTACTGGCCCCAGGGGTCTTGTATCATACATGCACATGTCCTCTCCCACCATTACTGGCCTCAGGGGTCTTGTATCATGTATGCACATGTCCGCTCCAACCATTACTGGCCTCATGGGTCTTGTATCATACATGCACATGTCCTCTCCAACCATTACTGGACCCAGGGCTCTTGTATTATACATGCACATGTCCGTTCCAACCATTACTGGCCCCAGGGGTCTTGTATCATACATGCACAGGTCCGCTCCAACCATTACTGGCTCCAGGGGTCTTGTATCATACATGCACAAGTCCGCTCCAACCAATTACTGACTTCAGGGCTCTTGTATCATACATGCACATGTGCTCTCCAAAAGATTACTGGCCTCAGGGGTCTTGTATCATACATGCACATGTCTTCTCCAACCATTACTGGCCCCAGAGCATTGAAGATGGGTCGTAGCTGGGTCTCCCAGCTTGACAATGACCCGAAACACACAGCCAGGGGAACTAAATAGTGGCACTGTCAGAAGCATTTTAAGGTCCTGGAGTGGCCTAGCCAGTCTCCAGACCTGAATTCAATAGAAAATCTTTGGAGGGAGCTGAAACTAAATGCTGTCCAGCATCAGCCCCGAAACCTGAAAGATCTGTGTGGAGGAGTGGGCTGAAATCCCTGCTGCAGTGTGTGCAAACTTGGTCAAGAACTACAGGAAACATCTGACCTCTGCAATTGCCAACAAAGGTTTCTGTACCAAAGATTAAGTTCTGTTTTTCTATTGTATCAAATACTTATTTCCTGCAATAAAATGCAAATTAATTATGTAAAAATCATAAAAATCGTACAATGTGATTTTGTGTATGTTTTTTAAGATTCTGTCTCTCACAGTTGAAGTGTACCTACGATAAAAATTACAGACCTCTCCATTCTTTGTAGGTGGGAAAACTTGCAAAATCGTCAGTGTATCAAATACTTATTTTTCCCACTGTATACAATGGGTTAAACTGTCTTCTATTGAAACTGATATAGCTGGTTCCTATTGAACTCATATATAGCATTCATGAATATTCTTACAAAAATAGCTACATTGAGTGAACATGACAGGGAGTCTTCGGGACTACAAAGAGGAAGCCCTTGACGTATGCATTATTCCAGACAGACCATATTCAATGTACGCCTTACCATACTGAATATTTTGAAAGATTCTTTCATTTACTTTTTATACAACATGAGGACAGTGCTGAAAAGTAAAAGGAAAAAAAAAAGGTTCTAAATGTGTATTGTCTTCGAAGATACTAGCCCACTTTATAAAATTATACTTAAAAAGATAAATGCAGACTAAATGGCCATCATTACATATCTGTAATTACACATCATGCCAAGTTCTGTTATTATCTAATCTTCGCAGTGCGGTGGAGCTGTCACTTAACCACATTGCAAAACATCCATTATTCATGTGGCCTAAAATACAGGAACGTATAATATATCCCTGAATGATCTCCATGCAGGCGAACAAATATCTCCTGCAGCTAGTCTCATGTTATTACTTTCACGTGTTTGCATAATCCTTTTCTAAAATATGTAGTCAGAATGAACAAAATACAATAGAAATCCTCCGCGGTGGCCATCGTTCTATAGCTAGCCATACATTCTAGATATAGTGACAACCATATACGTGAATATGCCATGTGATGCATCATTAGGTTCCCCCAGACCATTACATATGTAATATGGCGGCTCAATGTCAGCAAGACACAGACCAAGGTTCTTGAATTCTAGACACAATTGGTCACAAATTTTAGAACATCATTGTTGTTCTAGTTTGTACTTCATAAATTAAGTGTATGCATGAATATGATCAACTTTGTAATATATCTTATCAGAGAAATCTGCTTCTTTCATCTACTGGATTGGCCTTCCACTCTCAATTCATGGGTAAAATCTGTATTTACTGAAGACAGATTTCCTCATTACTGAGATAGGAGATGACAGTTGGTGTTTTTAAAGTTCTATGGAGGAGGGAGGAGTTAGAGGCCGGCACAGACATCCTGCTGCAAATTCTCCTGAAACAGTTACAGTTCTCCATAGAATTTTTTATATATATATTTTACCCCCGGAGTGGTATTAATTACTGTCTGATGTCTTCTGCTGTTCTCAGTGCTGCTTCGGACCTCTACTGATAATTGTCACTAGCTGGTTCGTTCCAATGCTCGCTGGCTGTACCAGAACAGAAGTCACAACTCAATGTAAGAGGAAACACCAAACCCAGGAAAAAGAAACTAAGAAAAGAGAGAGATACAACCAAGGAATTCATATAAGTGTATCTTTATTAGGGTAGTAGCAAGTCAATATACAAAAATAATTTTTTAAAATTTATTACACAAATTATATAGAAAGTGCAACACGATATAACCAAAAAGGTACAAAATAATCAATTTATACAAAAGAGATTTAATATTTATATATATGCCATATGTCCGGAATAAAGGTAAGCAAAAAATGATCTCAGGCCGTTTAAGAAAGTGAAATATTCATTAAAATATATATTAATTAAAAAATAAGATAGAGCGCTGTAACGAAGGAATTATTACCGAAACGCGCGTCGGGGCGCGTGTGCACGCTGACACCAATCCCATAAGGTACTTCTTAATGTCCGGACTGATATATGTATTTTATCCCCCTTTTTTGATCTCTGGTATAGCTGTGTCATAGCTGTGTTATATCCACGCTACATCCACGTTGTTGTATTCACGTTGCCATTCCCTTCCCTTTTCTTTAGTGGCACAATGAGTTCTTTATAGGTAATTTCTACCATGTTATGGTGATTTTGTGATATTATTCACAGGTTTTTATTACTATTTGATACACTTTTTTGGGACGTCTATGTTTTATTACATAGACTAGCCCCTTCTCTTTCTTTTTCTGCTGTGGCACTTATGCACTTTAGTCAAACGAAATGAAGAGAAAAGAAGTGGCACTCACCCGGGATTTGCTGAACGATACTTGTCCTTTATTGAAAAATCACAACATCACGGACTTTGTTACACGGAGAGGCGGCAGGTAGAGGGAGGGTTGCGGGGAGTGAGGAGAGGACTACGGCCGTTTCGCGCTTGTGCGCTTCCACGGGTCCAGCGCACAAGCGCGAAACGGCCATAGTCCTCTCCTCACTCCCCGCAACCCTCCCTCTACCTGCCGCCTCTCCGTGTAACAAAGTCCGTGATGTTGTGATTTTTCAATAAAGGACAAGTATTGTTCAGCAAATCCCGGGTGAGTGCCACTTCTTTTCTCTTCATTTCGTTTGACAATTGGCTATATTTTCATCAAGTGGAGCACCACTCTTATATTGCTGGTTATAGACGTACTACATATGTCCTGCAAAGAATCCTGTCTTCAAAGATACGAGTGTTGATTAACATTACCTGGTGTCGTTCGTTTTGCGACTTTTTGACTTATGCACTTTATATATCCCCTCTAGGTTAGTACCTGGTATTACAGTGTTCCATCACAATTTTTTAAAAAAATTTTTTTTACAGCGCTCTTATTTTTTAATTAATATATATTTTAATGAATATTTCACTTTCTTAAACGGCCTGAGATCATTTTTTGCTTACCTTTATTCCGGACATATGGCATATATATAAATATTAAATCTCTTTTGTATAAATTGATTATTTTGTACCTTTTTGGTTATATCGTGTTGCACTTTCTATATAATTTGTGTAATAAATTTAAAAAAATTATTTTTGTATATTGACTTGCTACTACCCTAATAAAGATACACTTATATGAATTCCTTGGTTGTATCTCTCTCTTTTCTTAGTTTCTTTTTCCTGGGTTTGGTGTTTCCTCTTGTAATTTAGTAGTCTCCACTGTCTATTAAACCACACTTCATAAATTAATTTTAATTATTATTACATTTACTATCCTTGAATATACGTATCTGTGTGGTTTAAACCCTCTTTTTACAACTCAATGTAAGTCTATGACAGGCAGAACACGGCCAGAATGAGGGTCTCATAGACTTACATTGAGAACTTGTGACCACTGTGACATCCATTCAGTCAGGGGCTGCGGTCACAAGATGGCGGCGTGGGAACGGAGTGGTGTCAGGAAGAGCAGAAGACGGGGGATTGTAATTATTTCAATACAGGCAGAGAACAGACATTAGTGATACCAGTCTGGGGGTGAAAAAAAACTCCAGAGTGGTGCTTTGAGGAAATATGAATTGGGCCAGAATAAGTGTAGGGAGGCGGATTATAGCTTCCCACATTCATTTGCTTCAGTAAGGGTCCATTAAGACTGACCAACCATCGATGTTAAATGACCAACGGTTGACTATACACAAATGAAGTTCTGTACGCAAAGCACAATGGATAGGCAGCACCCTGGTCCTGTGGCGACATCGGTAGCCTATGACTGCCGAATTAATGTCTGTGAACCTCCTCTACAAGTCGACATCCTCCGGCTCCTTTTCTGATCACTAGGCTGAGCGCAATGCCATGTGTGCAACAGGCCGCAATGGTGACATTGTGACACAGTTACCCAAGAGAAGTCGGAGTTATCAACAGGTAGGAGGAGGATTGTGCAGCTCTTGTCAGGAAGCCACGGACTACCGTCATGGCCACCGGAACAGGATCTTGTGGTCTTTTAGCTCAGCTGTACTTCGGAGTATCAAATCCACATAACATGTCAGAAACATTACAAAACCAGAGGAAGACTTCAAAATCTAAAGACATAGGATCAAAACACAAAGGGGGTTAGGTTAGCCATCATCTTGATATAATTAAAAGAAGCTTAAAACGGATCCAGTGCACCTTTGCACAAACACCGCTTCAATATCCGGACCCTCAGAACCATCCTATACTGAAGTTGTCCGTTATCTGTAAATATGATAAAAAGCTCACTTGGCATTTACAGTTATGTGTGGGCAGCCAGGCTGTAACATTGCAATGCGGGGAGGAGAACAAAACATCAGATTCCAACAAGAAGAAAAAGTTAATTACTAGGGACAGAAGTTCATGGACGAGAAGGAGGCGATAAGGAAAATAATAATTACAGAAAAGAACTTCTGCATTAAAAACAGAAATTGTGTTGAAGGTCTTCAGTAAATGTTACATCCATACAGCCCTGAAGAACCCCTGTAACAACATGAGCGTCCATCCTAAATAAGCTTAAAAGGGGTTTAACCATTTAAAAAAAAAACAACCTCTGTCGCCAGAAAAACAAAAACTGCGTCTTACTCACCCTCCCTGGGTTTAGCGCCGAGTTTCCACCCCTTCTCCCATTGTGTGTTATTATCTAATGCCAACGTCACATCGACAGCACTACAGCCAATAAATGAGCTCAGCGGCTCTGCTGACACACGTCACTGAGCTCACACATTTGCTAAAGTGCCGTAGACAAAAACAGCCCCCTAGAGCAGCAGTGGAGGTTCAGTGAAGGACCTGGGGATGGTGAGTAATGCACTCTTTGTCTGTTTTTAGACAAACGCCAGCCGATGCACATGGTTTTTCCATAGCCATAAAACCATATAGGCCTCATCAAGATATCAGTGATTTTTTCATACACAAAAAACCAGTCCGAGTTTATCAGTGTTTGGTCGGTGTTTCAGATTTTACCAAATACTCAGTGATTTTATCGTATGAAAAAAATAAAGTAAATTACAAAGCTTGTCCTATCTATTACAATATTAAAAACAAACTACAAACTACACACAGATTGCAATGGGAGCTACGAGTGATTTTCACGGGCCCATAGACTTGTATGTGTAATTTTGATTCATCACTTGGATCAAAAATGGACCTGTCTCTGTTTTTCTGGAGACTACACACGAACACGTGAACAGCCACATAGACTATAACAAACACATATTCTATCTATAAAAACATGGAACATGTACGTGATTCATGGACGTCTGAATGAGGCCTGGAAAGTTGTCTAAAGATAAGGCAGTTGTTGCCTTATACAGTCATGGCCTAAAATGTTGGCACCCTTGAAATTGTTTAAAAAAAAAAAAAAGTATTTCTCCCAGAAAATTATTGCAATTGCGCATGTTTGGTTATACACATTGTTTATTTCCTTTGTGTGTATTGGAGCAACACAAAAAAAAAAGCACACAAAACTCTAAAAATGGGTCGGACAATATTGTTGGCATCTTTCCAAAATTGTGGGTGAACAACAAGTAACAGGTGTGGGCAATATGAAAATCACACCTGAAATCAGTGAGAATGGGGAGAAGTTGACTCAATCTTTGCACTGTGTGTCTGTATGTGCTATACTCACTAACCATGGAGAACAGAAAGAGGAGAAGAGAACTGTCTGAGGACTTGAGAACCAAAATTGTTGAACAATATCAACAATCTCAAAGTTACAAGTCCATCTCCAGAGATCTTGATGTTAATCAAAAGTTTACTGTGAAATCACTGTTTATTATCCCTGAACTGTGACAATACTGTGTTTAGTACGATTGTACTGTAATAATTGTTTATTAACCCTGTACTGTGACATTGTTTATTATCCCTGTATTGTGACATCACTGCGCTCATTATCTCTATAATGTGACATCACTGTGTTAAATGTCCCTGTATTGTGATATCACTGTGCTTATTATCCCTGTAATGTAACATTACGGTGTTTAATGACCCTGTATTGTGACATCACAATGATTAATGTCCCTGTATTGTGACTTCACTGGGCTTATTGCCCCTGTATTGTGACATCACTGATTCTATTATCCCTGTATTGTGTCGTCGCTGTGCTCACTATCTCTGTAATGTGACATCACTGTGTGTAATGTCCCTGTACTGTGCCATTACTGTTTCTATTACCCCTGTACTGTGACATCACTGTGCTCATTATACCTTTACTGTGAGATCACCGCGTTCATTATCCTTTACTGCCATTTCTTCATTATATCGTTTTCTGATAATCAGCCCCTAATATAGCCCTCATCATCACTGTCCTACAACTTTACAACACTTGCGGGAGAGTGAATCCTCATCCTCATTTATGGTCCTGCACACCTCTATACAGTTTTGCCTTTGTAGACTTTAGTAAATCTGTGTGATGCCCCATGTGGGATAGCTACATTAGTTGGCATCCAACTACTTTCCTAAAAAGATAAAAGAATTTTAAACGGTTGAAAAGAACTTGTACTAATTTCACAATTTACTAAGGTTTTTTTTTTTTCCATTTTTTAATTTAATTTTTTTTTATCCTATATGGACTGAGGAACTGTATTAGTTTTTTTTTATTCTGTTTCATCCCTGTACTTCCTATTAAAATTATGGATAATATACAATAAAAAAAAAAAACGAAATCCCAGTGCAGTGATGTGCAGACCCGAGTGTGCCTGGAAACGCTTTCTCAGGGCTGCGAGTCATTGGTTTTCCTTGCAGATGCAGCAGCAGGAACGCGTTCCATTCATCGGGGAGGCGACTTCAAAGCATGGCTGCCTGGACCATGGTTGTGTTTATTGTCAGCTCCTTGGAGACAATGAAGATTTCCCAGGCTCTGCTGAGCTGAAAGGAAAGATTTCTTTTCCAACCAGCACCAAATAATCACTGCCATTCTTCTCTTCCCATTTTCAATTTAGACACTGCTGAGAAATAGAAAGCAGATGAAGGAAGGCGGCCTGGCAGCCTAAGACCTCGGTTTATGTGACCACTCCGGGCATTCATGCTCACAATTTTTGATTCACATGAAAGATTTTTTCTCCCTTTCCCCCTAAACACTCCCTGTTCTGTATAATAGACCATTTCATTGGAAGAAGTTACAGCTAATTTGTTCCTGCCACCAAATGAACCCGAAACCAGATATTGTAGCACATAATCCGGGCTTCACTGGAGCCGAAACCTCCTAGCGTAGGGACAGAATGCTATGTACAAGTACTTTCGTTTTTCTACATAACTTTCATGCACACACCTTCTAAAAGTTACAAACTAATTTAAAAAATGGAGAGGAAAGCAAGGGCTAGCAGAAAGTAAGCAAATATTCATCCCCCCCAAAAAAACTTAATTATATCATAATCACAGTCATCGTTGACAGATAAATTATTCACAAATCAAGAGGCCATAAACTGTCTGGACTATCATGCCTCTGTAACTTGCCATCCACTTTTTTGAGTGGGCAAATCCTCTTCATCCGCATTCAGCAGCACTATAGGTGCTGGAACTTTCAGTTCCTCACTTCTTTTTTCAAACGGTAAATTTTTTTTTTTTTTTATAAAGTGATTTACATATTTTTATATAATCAAATTAAATTAAGCTGTCTTAAAGTATAGTCACCATTTACAGGTCTATACAAGGACTTATAAACGGCCACTAGGTGGAGCTTAGTACATATGATATTATTATTTGGCTCCTGGTAGGAGTAACATGAAGTTACTCTTGGTGGTGGTAGAAACAGCCTTTTTTTCTATGTCTATACTGGGGATTGGGGGGTTATAAATTAAACACAGTTTCTGTTGAAATAAAGGATATTTTCATTAACCAAATCAGCAAAAAACATTGGACTCTTGGCATCTTGAGGGTCATTACTTTCAATGGGGTCTTGTACCAAGCACTTACATAGCGATTCCCCCCACCGATAATGGGAGCTCAAGATGGTAAATGCTTTTTACAGTATGTTCATATGGAGTTTTCTAAGATGTAATGTAGAGGGAAAGAAATGGCGCACAATAGGGTGAACCTATTGAAGGAGAAAAAATATATTTTACAAATTGGTATTGCTCACCTAAGGCTACTTTCACACTAGCGTTAACTGCATTACGTCGCAAATGCGTCGTTTTGCCGAAAAAACGCATCCTGCAAAAGTGCTTGCAGGATGCGTTTTTTCTGCATTGACTAACATTAGCGACGCAATGACACACGTCGCAACCGTCCTGGGACGGTTGCGCCGTGCTGTTGCGGACCGTCGGGAGCATTTGCTCCCGACGGTCCGCTTTTTCCGACCGCGCATGCGCGGCCGGAACTCCGCCCCCACCTCCCCGCACCTCACAATGGGGCCGCGGATGCGCAGGAAAAATGCATCCGCTGCCCCCGTTGTGCGGCGGGGACAACGCTAGCGTCGGGGACGACGCTAGTGTGAAAGAAGCCTTAGAGGATATGGAGTACCTCCCTAAAAATAACAGTGACTAGCCTCGTGGCTAGGAGAAAATTCCCAGAGAAAACTTACCAGTATGAAAAAAAAACTTTAAATATAGGCTGCGCAGCTGGATAAAAAAGCCTTGCTGCTGTAGTAGTAGAAAACAGTTTAAAAATAAAAAATGAAACAACGCATTTAGATACAGAACTGGCATCTTTTTCTAGTTCAAAGGAACAACGCAGTTCAGTGTCGCAACGCGTTGTTAAATTTAAAAAAAAAAAAACTGTTTTACACTATTACACACAGTTTTTTCTGGATAAGAATCCCTGGGTTTAAAAAAAATTTGCTTAAAAACTACTTTGAGTACCATATTTTTTTCTAACTCAAATAATTCCAAAGACAAATTTTTGAGTTTTTTTCAAGCTGAAATGGCACAAGTATCGAAGTGTTGCTTCGTTTTCTAGGTGAGGAAAAAACAGCACTATAGGTGCATTTTCCCGTTGAAATTACGGTAATGGGAAGCCTAATCAAAAAGTACTTGAAACGGCTTTTGATATGCAGTTTGGAGCAGAATACTCTTCAAAATGCATGTAAAAAAAAATCAGTGTGAACATATCCATGGGTTGTTTAGTGTTGGTTTTATTAACACAATACTATGTTTTTTGCGTGTTTTTTAAAGAGAACCTGTCACCCCCAAAATCAAGGGTGAGCTAAGCCCACCGCCATCAGGGGCTTTTCTACAGAATTCTGGAATGCTGTAGAAAAGCCTCTGATGTATCCTGAATGATGAGAAAAAGAGGTTAGATTATACTCACCCAGGGGCAGTCCCGGTCCCGGTCCGATGGGTGTCGCGGTCCGGGGCCTCCCATCTTCTTACGATGAGGTCCTCTTCTGGTTTTCACACTGCGGCTCCGGCGCAGGCGTACTTTGTCTGCCCTGTTTGTACTGCAGTGCGCTGGGCCTCTCTGACCTTTCCCGGCACCTGTGCACTGCAGTACTTTGCTCTGCCCTCAACAGGACAAAGTACGCCTGCGCCGGAGCCGCAGTGTGAAGACCAGAAGAGGACGTCATCCTATGAAGATGGGAGGCCCCGGACCGGGACGCCCACCGGATCGGACAGCCCACCCAGGTGAGTATAATGTAACCTCTCTTTCTCATCTTTCAGGATACGTCGGGGGCTTATCTACAGCATTACAGAATGCTGTAGATAAGCCCCTGATGCCGGTGGGCTTAGCTCACCCTCGATTTTGGGGATGACAGGTTCCCTTTAAGGGTGTTTTCTGTATGTGGTATGTTCTGCTTTATTCACTACTACTAAAATACTCGTGGCTTTACTCGAGGAAAATATGTGAAATTGTTGGTTATGGTAGCTAAAACAACATTTTCAGTGTCACCTGAAGGAGCTGACATCTCAGTAATGAAAACCGCCTCACAGGCAGACTTGTCTAGTTGCCCATAGCAACCAGAGCTCAGCTTTCACTTTACCTCAGCAGCTTCAGTGATGAAAGCTCCCTGTATAGTAAGCAATAATGACAATCTTACTATGAGGCCTGACCAATATTGCTGCTCAGTAATGTTCCTCCGTGTGCGTAGGGTGCATCCGAGTGTTTGCATGCGGTATGGTGTGCATGTGGTATTTGTGGGGTGTTGTTTGTGTTGTGTGTTGTGGCATTTGTGTGGTGTTGTGCTTGTGGGTTGGTGTATGTGTGCTGTTTGTATGATGTTTGTGTGTTGTGTGTAGTACTGCGGCCCCTTTAGCAGTGACTCTTTGGCGCTGTCGCTATAATCCGTCCCTGTCAGTCACAACTGTTTCCCCTCAGCATTTTTACTTTCACCTTCACATTTCTCTATTATATGTATAGGGCCTAACTTTGGGGGCCCCAATCTCATCACGGGGGGACGCTCGAGAGATTTAACATGTGCAGTATTCTGCTCCTGTGGGTGGAGAGTGGGTGTGCCAAATTTCACCCAAATCGGGAGAGAACTGTGGATTTGTATAGAGCGGGCTACTACAGATTTTGAGTTTAATTTATATAGATTCATACTTCCAATATGTTGTCTGGCAGAAATGCCTCAACAACAGGGATTGTCCAAACAAACAGGCAATCCCTGCATGTGTTGTGGCCGTTGAAGAGTTGCGAAACATGCAGCAGCGGGGACTCGAACATAGTATTCGAGCACACCGAGCATGCTCAGATAACACCTGATCCCAGCACGCTCGCTCATGACTAGTCCCTAATCGTCATACACAGAATTACACCATGATGGGCACCTTCTCCACCAATGGATAGGGCTTAGTTAAAAAGAAATGGCACTCTATATACGGTGCAAACACAGAAGGGAACCAGCTCCCAGGACACTACATCAAAGTATTTTGGTAGGCTGACAGTACATGAATGCGCAGTATATGATCCTTTTCCATGAGTCTTAGGACTGTCTTGGAACCGCAGAAGTCAGTGTTGTTTTCCTGCGATTAGTGAACACTTTCATCATTTTGTATTCTGCCAAGTCTGCTTTATGGAGGCACTTTCCACTCGCAGGCCGTCATTCATCAAACATAAGTGGCACTGAGTCATTCCAGTGCCGGGTCTATTTATACGCTATCTGCCATAATGCGCCATGCTCAGATCACAAGCCAGGGGTTCACTCTCCCAGGTACTTTTCACCTCAACAATTTCATACATCTATTTCTCTCTATTCAGGTCATCAGGAACATAAAAATACTCCTTTTCCAGAACAAGTCATAAAATATAGCTTAAGGCCCGGATTCATCATTTGCGGGACTTTTCTTTTTTGAGTTTTGTTTTTTGCTGTTGTTGTTTCAAAATCATCAAAATGGTGCAAGGAAGTTGCCCTTTTTTTGTCGTTTACGAAATTCCACACAGAGTTATTTAAAATTGCTCTTCAACTGCACAAAAAAAAATAAATAAATAGGACAGATTTTCTGCTCCTTGTTCTAGAGTACAATGGAAGAAAAAAAACTGTGACATTTCGGAAAGGAGCAAATGATGAATTAGGCTAAAACACATGGTTAACCAAAACCCCGGTCATAATGGTAGACAAAACATATAAATACCGTATATAAAAAAGAAAACAAGTTAAGATAACGTAAAGTCACAAATTTAACAATGAGTAGCAGGTACAGACTGGGGCTGAAATTCAGTCCTGGCATTTGAAATCACACAGGACCATGCTGTCCCCGTCCCCAAGCACCAGATGGGATATATTACTAATATTACCCTGGATTGAAGAAAGCAAAATTTACTACAAGACTAATATTTCTAATGATACCCATGGCCTGCTGGGGTAAGTGACTTTGTGCTCCGTCACAACTCTTAACAGTTTGGGTATCTTGAGAACACCGATTCTGTTAACAACGTAGCAGACAAGGCAACCCACGACCAGACAGGCCCTTCTGGCATTTGATAGAATTGCCAGTTGGCCAGTCTGGCCCTGATGAATAGATTGCCAACAAAAAGTCACCATTTTTACTTCAGAAAAAGGACGCAAAGAGAGAGTGATGAATTAGGATCAATATGTCCATGTAGGCTGGACATAACCCACCAGTAAAGATGGACGGGAAAAGTAGTCTATTAGTAGGGTCCCTAAATCTGGACATTCACAGACTTATGTTGGCCGAACTCGCCAATGTCAACAGTCTAATGTTTATGGGGGTGCTGACTGACTGACGGTCGGGATAGATGTTGATTGGGCATGTTTGATTTCGACTGCTGAACGCATTGTTCTCCACAAGATGAGCCACTGGCTGATGCGTCACCCAGCAGATTTCTCATAGAGAACACAGGAGCACTCAACCAAACGAGTGCTCGTGTATATGGGAGCAATGGCAGAGATGGCTGTTGGCTGAACGAGCGCTCCTGTGTTCAGTAGACTAGGCAGAAATGGCTGTTGGCCAAACGATCTTTCAGCCAACAGCCATCTAATGTGTATAGCCAGCTTAAGATAGGTCATCAATAGAAGACTGGTGGGGTCCAACAGCAGGCACTCCCGCTGATCAAATGTCTACAAGGTGAAGAAAGTAATAGACGGTATCAAATATTCACAAGGTTAAAAAAAAAAAAAAAAGTCATCCAACAAAAGGACCAAATTAGACCTGACGGGTACAAATAAAACACAGAAGTGTATATATATGGAGATTAGTCACCAATACTCTTTATCATAAACATATAATTAATCCGGTTGTTAATCAGAATAGGAGATGATCTGCAGTACCCGGCAGCAGCCATTAAACAGTGTATGGAGCTCCGGACATTGCTTGCATCCATTATATTGCTTAAAGAGAACCTGTCAGCAGGATTGTGCTCAGTAAGGCTACTTTCACATTTGCGGTTAAGTCCGCAGCGTATCATCCGCAACCGCATGCAAAAACGCATGGAAACGTCCGATAACGCAGCGCTTTTTATCCGCATCAGCTTACACATGATGGTAAAAAAAAAAAAAGCGTTTGCATGCATTTTTACATGTGTTTGTGCTTTTTATGCGCATGCGTTTGATATTTCCAGGAGGGTGTGTCTTTAATGGGCATGTCTAAATCAGTTCCTGGACATGCGCAGTCCGAAGTACGCAAGCGCATCAAACGCATGCGTACGCAAAGACATGTGTACGCATGCGTTCCCATAGACTGTAATGCGTTTTTTTGCCGCATTCCTAGCGCTAACAATCGCATACCTTTCTAGGCGGCAAATTTCCGCCTCTAAAATTACTACATGTAGCGTTTACCGCGCCAAGCCGCAGATGACGAAACGACGCAGGCGTCGTCAAACGCGGCAAAACTCAACCAATCGCAGACACATGCGTCCCTAATGTTAAAGATAGGAAAACACAACGCATGCGGAAAATTGCGACACAAATGCTGCGGACACAACCGCAAATGTGAAACCGGCTTAATCTACACACAGTGACAGGTCAGCGCCGTTATACTGATTACAATGATACCTGGTGATGAAATCCGTCTTGTGGTTGTTGTTTAATCTTTATGTTCAGTTTTGAGTTAATGATATGCTCGAGGCTCCAGGGGCGGCCTGTGGGGGTCTTCATGTGGTGCTCTGATTAGGTATTCATAATGTAGAGAGCTGACAGGTCACTGCTCCCTCACTGACCTGCCCAAATAGCAGCTATCAGATCTCTATATACACCGATATCTGCTACTGCAGAGGTGCGGCAGGCGCCATTTTCAAAATGATTTTTTTTTCTAGCTGTATAACATCAAGAACATGTATTATTGGGACATGAAACATGCATTTATGCTGCAGCACAGGAGCCGCGGCCGGCACCTGCCTGCAGAAGCTTTTTTTTTTTTTAAAGTATGTACAGATATTCATTATGCAAAGTAGGGGACAGGTCAGTGAGGGATCCGTGACCTGTCAGCAGTCTGCATTATGAATACCTAATCAGAGCACCACATGAAGACCCCCCACAGGCCGCCCCGAAGCACGAGTATATCACTAACTCAAAAGTCAACATACAGATATAGAACGGCGCTGACCTGACACTGTCTGCAGGTTACTGAGCACAATCCTGCCTGCAGGTTCCCTTTAATGCTAAGCAGGGCTGCCACTAGGAATTTTGGGGCCCCATACTGGCAACATTTTCGGGCCCCCTTGAGACTCCGCCCAGGCTCCACCCCAGCCCCGCCTCCACCCCTTGAACTGTCCACAGTCAAAAGATTTTTAAAGCCGCCACCAAAACAAGTTCGGGCCCTACCCTACTTTAAACTATTAAACATTTGTTAAAGTATCCAATACAATTTAGGTATATTTTTATTTATTTTTCAATTTTTAAAATGACCAATACCACATACAGGGGACAAATACCACCGCACCATGACCAGACCACATATTACCACCACATAGTGACCAAATAATAGCACATATAAGGAACAAATACGGCCACACCATGGCCGGACAACATATTACCACCACATAGTGACTGAATACTACAATACTGATCAGTAATAAAAAAAAAACCCACAATACTAATATCACCATAAGTGTCAGTATTTACAGGAGATCTTTACTTAGTATGCAGTGTCTGTGTACAGGTAATACAGTGATCACTGGTGACATTATACACTGGTGCTCTGTATATAGTGTATAATGTAAAGGTAATTCAGTGATCACTGGTGACATTGTACACAGGACCACTGTATATAGTATACAGTGTATAGCATCAGTGTACAGGTAACACACTGACTCACCAGTGACGTCTCTAGGTGAAGTCCTTCATCTTTGCTTTTAATCTTAATCCAGCATTGCTAAGCATTATGCCCGTGCTGTGATGTCACTTTGAGCATTTTCAAAGACATCTACATTTTAGATGCAGATTCCTCAGAGATAAATGGGGAGTGTTCCTCAGTCATATAAGAGAATATTTGCATCATAAAGTGCCATGTTTAGATGGGGCCCTATTGTAGGCTTTGCATCGGGACATATGTCTAAGCACAGGGTATAAACCTTTGCACTTAGTTTCTGGCCTTTTCTTGTACATAAAGTTTGCAGACTACTTTATTATTATTAGCTAAAGTGTGCGCCTAATGACAAAACCAGGGATACATCCATCAAGTCGCCATGGCTCGAGATTGATCCGAAGGCCGTTAAAAAGAAAAAAAAAAAAAGAAAGAAAGAAAAGGAGAATATAAATTTATACACCTGCTTTATGTGTAATCCTGTGGTGTTCAGGTCAAGGATTATCATAAGTGAAGATGTTCAGAACGTTCCCTGCTTTAGCGCTGCACTGTCCATGTGCAGAGAAGCGATTTTCCTCTCTTCTGTGCAGACCTAAGAGGCCCGAATATTACAATGGCCGTCTGAATATGACCCTACACAGACATTAGGTGAGGGAACACAGAATATTGGAATCTCCTGTGATTGTTCGGTACACTCCAGTGCCGCTCTTTACACTTTGCTGTAAATATCTACCGTCCTAGAAGATATCAAATATCTACTTGGTGAAAAAAAAAAAAACATCCAACAAAAAAAAGACACAAATCAGATTTCACGGGTACCAGGAGAGAATAGCGATGGATAGATAAGGAGGCGAGTAACCAGCACACTTTCTATCACATACAGGATTATATTTCATAACATCTTATACCGGGGAGATCTGTCCCACATTTGATCAGCTTTCTGCCATTTTCTTGCCATCTGCGTATAAAGGGGCTTATACTGAAGATAATTATTTTCCAAGCTAAAACTCATTGGAAATATAAACTTATGTGAATGGTTTTGAGATTACAAGTTTATTTTAAGATCCGTCAAAACATCAGGAATTCTGTCATATAGATTTGTCTCTGTTTGCCTACGTGTGCAATGCCTTAGGGTACGGCTTATGGATAGGATGCAAACATCACTGTCAACAGGTGTGTAAAGTTGAGTCCATATGGGGGGCTTAGCACAGGAATCAGTGGGGTCAATTCACTGTACGTCTGAATATAAGGGTGTACCTAGAGACAACTCAAGTAGCTGAAAGAAAAAGGGGGCACAGTAAATCTCAAGCAGGCCATTCTTTTTAGATAGCAAACAGGTATTTCTCCAGGACTCTCAAAAGCACATGCACACTCAGCTCCATAGAGCGTTTGGGTGGTCTAACTAGGGAAACGTACAGCTGTTTTAAATTGGCCTCCAAATTGCCCACCAAAAATGGTAATCAATACTCCAGCAAGTCAGTTGGGTCTTGTCAATTTTATTTTGATCTCTTTTGGGGGGTTCATTTGATTGTTTGTACCCCCCTCACTTCCACAGCCATCTGCAGTTTAATCCCTCGTAACACTACTGTAAAGGGGTATTGAGCTTCCACACTACCCTTTCCCAAGATATCTGTTGGAGAGGAACAGGGACATTTAAGTCCAAACCCCATCTGAGAATGCCCCCTACTCTTCCATGTAACGCTCCTACGCCAACCTGGAACACCAACTTTAGCGAAGGGTTACACATACCCAACCTTCTAGAATGAGCTATCCCAAATTTGGAGGAATGGTATCTTAAAAATCAGGACAGTCCTTGCAAATTTGGTAGAGTTAGCAGGTATGGAGCCTCAGTGGTGATGTTGCATGTGAAGCATGTGACTGCTGG
Source organism: Ranitomeya variabilis (assembly GCF_051348905.1). Classification (NCBI taxonomy): domain Eukaryota; kingdom Metazoa; phylum Chordata; class Amphibia; order Anura; family Dendrobatidae; genus Ranitomeya; species Ranitomeya variabilis. Next base: position 66,158,478 of record NC_135235.1, read on the forward strand.
GGCCAATGACTGGCTGCAGCGGTCAGGGGACAAATGTACAGAATGCCATTACTTATAGTTCATGAACTATAGACAATGGGGTCCAACAGGTGCAGTTTGTGTCTGTCATTTGATGGATCCATCTGCTGCATTAACAGAAAAATTTTACTTTTGTGAACATAGCCATTTACTACCCTGTACGTGACCAATAAAATCACTAGAGTGGCCAGTAACTGCTCCCAAATAAATGCTTTAACACCGCCAGGAAACAAAGTAACACTGAAAAGGTAAATAGTGTCTTGTGTATTCCAGGGTGGTATTCATGGTGTAATACGGTAAGACCCAGATGTTGCTACATTGACCGCAGCAAATAACAACCCAGGCTTTGTCTGTTAGAACAAAGTAAGCAATGTGTACGTTTGTTGACAAATACCTGCCCTACATACTAGGTATATACTATACGGTATACAGGAATAGCTGCAATGAGGCTTAAATCAACAGACAGTAACTTGACATCAAGCCCAGAGGTCAGGGAATTTCTAAGATTACGGTAGATGGAGCTTCACTTTGGGAATTACATGTATTATGCCCCATAAGGTCAATGCAGGTTCTCAAAGTCAACATGTAATAAGCAGGTTTAGAAGATAAGTGGCTTTAAGCCCCTTTCACCATCAAAGAAACAGATATAGCAAGATCAAAACACCAACATTTCCGTATGTTCCATGCGAACTGAGGCAGTCATCATTTCCGGCACAGATCTCCTCTGTGAGGAGCCACCTGCTTGTTAGTACAGCCTTTTTCACGGACTACACAAGAGATTCTGCTCTCAAAATGGTCACTGCTGAAGGTGCAAGTGACTAGAAATAGATTGATGGTTAAAACAATTAGTAACTCATGAATGTTTGCTACGTTGACACAGTCATACACATTTTAATCCAGACCTTTAAATCCCTGTTCTTACTATTTTCAGGCCACATGGTCATGACTCAATCAGGTATTCCGTCTGAACCACCCCACCCAAAAAAACATTCAGAAGCATCTTTGATAGAGGTCTTCATCATAATGAGGCATGTAGTCACTTGGATTTCCGTCCTTGTTCTGGCAGTGTCCATCTTTTTTAGACACAGTAGATTACAAAGATGGACTCCACTGGAACAAAGGCCAGAAGGAGCCAACTTGTACTTGTACAGTCAAGGGCCAAATCTCGTTTTCCAAAGCTTCAGACTGAACCTCCAGAGGAGTCACGAACATCTGGCCGTAACGTGATGTGAATAAGGAAAAAAGAAAGAGTGACTATATCTGTTCAATGCCACCAACACGAAGGTGATGGCAATGTAGATGGCAGGAGCCACTGATTGGCTGCAGTGCACGTGACAACTGCAGCCAATCAATCAACAATGCCCAGAGTAGTGGCAGAGAGGCAGAACTGAATCTGGAGAGAGTAAAGATAATTTTATTATTTTTTAAGTCAATTTTATTTAAAGTCTAGGGGCAAAAAAACTGTTGAAAATGGAAAAACCCCTTTGCATGCATCTCTTATTATTTTTATTTTTATTCTGCCCCCTAATCAAGATGTCATGTTACATATGGGCATGTTATATTTCGGTAATGGTAGAAGTTTTCACTTTATTACCTCTCGGTAGCCGTTTTATATGAATATGATTTTAAATAATGTTTTAGATACATGAAGGAAAAGTTGCAGAACTTTCCGTAGTAGACACAGCTGGCGTAGAGATTTTCCCTTGTGCTTGCATGTGGTATTTTCCTTTTCATAGGAGAAAGTGTGTCTGCGGAAGTCTTTCTGTGGATTACAAGGCATAAGAGCGCAAAACAGGCTCATTACCGAGCACTATTCAGCCCACTCTGCCGGCTTGCAGACATAAAAGGCCGTCACAATTGATGTTTGATGCTAATAAAAGTGATTAAATGGAGCAAGATAAAAAAGAAGTCGCTTATGTGTATCCATTAACGTGCACCTTCTTTTTTGCCTCTAAAATAAAGACATCACCAGATAATCCCTGCTGTCACTTACCAGCACCCGGCATGACAATATGATAATATCACCCTCGTATTCCATATGTGCCGACGTATAATAGCACATGAACTGTGTATCAGCAGAAATGAGCGTGCAGACCCCATAATGGGCTCATGGTAATCACTGCTTTTAACAAATCAGCCCATCATGTCTGTGCAGCCTTGAAAATGACATATATTGATCAGAGTCTTTTATTTTACAAGTGCATGGAATGAGCATTCACAGCAGCAGAACACTTACCGATAATATCTTAACCAGGGGGATAGGGACTGATATCATAAAGTGGTGGACAGATAGTAACCCACAAGTAAAAAATTCTGGTGGGAACGTTACAGCTTTAACTAACATTTTAAGTATAATATATATATATTTACATTGTATTAAACGGGTATTCTTTAGTGATGAGCGAACATACTCAGATAAGGTGTTATCTGAGAATGCTCGTGTGCGAACTGAATGTCTTTGGCGTGCTCGAATAAAAACTCATTCGAATCCCCTCGGTTGCATGTCTCGCGGTTGTTTGACAGCCGCCACACATGCAGGGATTGCGTGTTTGTTAGGTTATCCCTGCATATCATTCGAGCACGCCAAAGACACTCAGTTCGCACACGAGCATGCTCAGATAACACCTTATCCAAGCACATTCACTCATCACTAGTATTCATCTTTTCTTCATTTATGGCATATGCAGATGTAACTTGGTAGGGCGGTAGCCATGGGCGAGGCGCTCGTCTGATGCACCCCGGCATGTTGCATGAAAGTGGGGGACCTGGCTGAGTTTGTGGACTTTCTACTCATCTCACGTACTTAGTCCTTTCTAGTCCTGTTTCCTCTGAGAGAGGATGCCCATCAGAAACACCCAGTCTCTGATCGATCACACTATCTCTTAGTTACTACTGCTCCGGATCTCGCCATCTCTTTCCATCGGTCTCCTCTCACTTTAGAGACACCCGAGAATGCGGCACTGCTGACATTGGATCTTAGGTTCTTTCACTACGCACTCGAGGCCGTATATGATTTCCTAATAGGAAATTGTCACTTTCCCTTTAACTCAGACCCTCACACTCTGGATCCCAAACATTAACTCTTACTGTCCCTACGGTCAACATACATACTAATAGTCAGGGGTGGACATATCACTGGTGCAACCTGTGCGGCCGCATATGGGCCCAAGAGGTATACATTACAGTTCACATTGCATGGTATAACATTTTACAACAATAAACTTGTGTCTTCAAGGGGGAATGTGGGCAGCATGTCTGTTTTCTTTATATAGAAGCGATAGCTGTTGGTACCAGATATGATAATACAATTAAAAGCAAAGCCACAGAAAGAGGAATTACAATTCCCTAAAAAATTCAACAATTAACACAGCAAAAAACAGCAAAGCAATGGTATTTATCTGCTCAGGTCACAGAACTAATTAGAATGCAGCAAACCCTCTCAATAAAGATGGAGGCAACACAGGTGCAAAATACTGATGAAACAACAACTCACAACCTACCAATTCATGGATGGGGTAATTGTTTAGCATTAAAATTGCACACAAAAAAGGCTTGCATTAGACGAATTATTATTATTTTTATTTTTTTTGGGGGGGGTGGGTTAATTCATTTTACTGTGGCTTTGCTTTTAATTTAGGGACTCGGGTTGCGGGCTTGCATATTTTGGCCAAAATATTGACCAAAGAAGTACTCCTCTCCTCCCATCAACATTTTTATCCTCTAAATATGTTGCAATCATCATATTATATAACACTCTGTACTTACAATTGCTCATTTTGCCTTTCTACCAAGCTAATTCTTCTTTTTTCCATTAGATCTATGACATCACATGATTAAAAACAGACTAGCTGAATCCTTCTAAGCTCTATATAGAAACAGGAGGTCAGTCTTCCCTGCATTAGGGTGCATGTCCACTGTCCGGATTGACGGTGCTTTGGACGGAGTGGAAAACCCGCTCCGCCCAAAGCGCCGCCCCCTTTTGTATGTGCGGTAATTCCGGATGTGTTCATTGTACACATCCAGAATTGCCGCACCCCATACATAGGACCTTGTTATTTGCCTTGCGGTGACGGAGCGTCACCGCTAGGTAAACAGACATGCTGTATTCTAAAAAGACGCGCCGCATGTCTGTAAACGAAGGGCCGCCGGATGCGTGTTCGCACGCATAGTGGAGACGGGATTTCATAAATTCCCCTCCACTATGCTGTAACATCTGGACGCTGCAGGTTGAACGCTGTGGTTGTACACATACCCTTAGTCATAAGTCACTGCAAAAGTGCCTGGCAGAGGAAGGAGCAGCTGGGTCAGGAGATAAAGAGGGGAATGATAAATACAGGGACAAGAGACTTCCTGTTTCTACAAGGAGCAAAGAAAGGAGAAGAATTCACTGGGCAGAAAGGCAAAATGAGCAATTGTAAGTACACAGTGCTATATAATATGAGGATTGCAATATATTAAGAGGATAAAAACGATGATGGGAGTTCTTCTTTAAGGGGGCTGGCTGCATCCTGATCGTGCATTAGTTCTGTGATCTGGGCAGGTAGATATTGTCGCCCTTCTTTTGCTTTTGTAAACATCGTACATGACAAAAAAAAATGTACATGGCAGCAATTTTTAAAGTGTTGCGATGACATTGGAGTAAAGAAAATTGTCTAATATGTCTAGAAAGCTGCACCAAATTTATTACACAACTAAAATTATTTGTATTGAAGCCAAAAAATAGCTCTTTCAGTGATCGGAATTAATTGCTAAATTTGATGATAGTGGTAGTAGTGGTGAAAAATGATAGGAGCTCCATTGTGGTTATTCCCATATTGATAAATGGGAATTGTCGGATAGTGGCTATAAATACAATCAATTTTGCAATTTACTGATTAATAAAATTTTCATCCATTCTTGGAGATATTAACACTTTTCTTTTAGTTAATAGCTTGTTGTCTCAGAGATAGACCATCGCTGCTCCAGAGTTTGCTGGCCGAGCTGGAAGTCACAACTCAATGCAAGTCTATGAGAGCCAGAACGATGGTCTCATAGACTAACACTGAGAGCTTGTGACTGTTACCTCTGACTACCAGTCAGCCAGAAGTTGCAGTCAAAAGATGGCGGTGTGGGACCAGTGCGGCGCCGGGAAGAGAAGAAGACGGCAACCGGCGAGTATAAAACTAGAGTCAGGGAACTTAGATTAGTAACACCAGTCCAGCTCTGAAATAAAAAAAAAACGCTAAAGTGGAACTTTCAAGAAATTTCAAGAAAGCCTGCAAATTTTAAAGCAGCAAATAGAAAAAGTTCTCATTTTTACAAGCACTATCCAACAAAATCCGTCTATCAAGATGAGACTAAACCTTTAATTGTGGCGACTGCTGCTGCCTCCTCTTCCTAAAAAGATCAGTTCTCAGAAACTGTGGGATGAATTGCAGAGAAAATATATGGTTTCTTCAGAAGGTTGTACAATTAAATCTGAAATACTGGCGGACAAAGGATCCAGACCGGGACCAAAACCAGTTTGCTGGGTTCATATATCTTGACCAAGGAATAAAAGAAAAGCATTAATAGTATGATCTTCCAAAAAAAACATTACATTTACTTCATCCCTCGAGGACAGTACGCACTAAATCATCATTTTTCCTCTGAAATTACCACGGCTAACATTGGCACAATCTCCCCCAGATATTAAAAAGGGTTTTCCACTACTTAGATATTGATGATCCATAGGGTTGAGCGAAACGGGTCGATCATTTTCAAAAGTCGCCGACTTTTGGCTAAGTCGGCGTCTCATGAAACCCGATCCGACCCCTGTGCTTGTCGGCCATGCGGTACGCGACTTTCGCGCCAAAGTCGCGTTTCAATGACGCGAAAAGCACCATTTCTCAGCCAATGAAGGTGAACGCAGAGTGTGGGCAGCGTGATGACATAGATCCTGGTCCCCACCATCTTAGAGAAGGGCATTGCAGTGATTGGCTTGCTGTCTGCGTTAGGCAGGGTCCACTAACCACCAAACCGCTTGTGCTGCAGCGATTTCCACTGTCCAACACCACCTTCGGTGTGCAGGGACTGTGGAAGCTATTTTTTTTTTTTTTTCCCCTCAGCGCTGTAGCTCATTGGGCTGCCCTAGAAGGCTCCGTGATAGCTGTATTGCTGTGTGTACGCCACTGTGGAAACCAACTGCTTTTTTCAAAGCACATATCCTCTTGTTCCTTCCTTTCTGCACAGCTATCTTTTTTGTTTGTCCACACTTTTTATTTAATTTGTGCATCAGTCCACTCCTATTGCTGCCTGCCATACCTGGCTTACATTACTGCAGGGAGATAGTAATTGTAGGACAGTTTTTTGTTTTTTTTTGTGGGAGATTAAGATTGGCATTTCTGCTACAGTGCCATCCCTGTGTGTGCCATCTCTCACTGAGTGGGCCATAGAAAGCCTATTTATTTTTTCCGTGATTTGTGTTCTAAAATCTACCTCAACACAAAAACACTACATCAATCAGTGGGAGAAAAATATTGGCCTCAGTCAGGGCTTGTGTGCCACTGCTGTGTGTGCTATCTCTCATTCAGTGGGCTATAGCAAGCCTATTTTTTTTTTTTTTTTTTTAAATATTATTTGGTTTCTAAAGTCTCCCTGAAAAAAAAAAAAAAAACTAAAAAAACAGTGGGAGAGTAATATTGCCCTTTCAGCTTGTGTGCCAGTCTTGACTCCTGGGTGTGCCACCTCTCTCCCTCTCATTCAGTGGGCCATAGAAAGCCTATTTATTTTTTTTTTTAAATATTATTGGGTTTCTAAAGTCTCCCTTAAAAAACAAAAAATACATAAAAAAACAGTGGGAGAGTAATATTGCCCTTTCAGCTTGTGTGCCAGTCTTGACTCCTGGGTGTGCCACCTCTCTCTCTCATTCAGTGGGCCATAGAAAGCCTATTTATTTTTTCCGTGATTTGTGTTCTAAATTCTACCTCAACACAAAAACACTACATCAATCAGTGGGAGAAAAATATTGGCCTCAGTCAGGGCTTGTGTGCCACTGCTGTGTGTGCTATCTCTCATTCAGTGGGCTATAGCAAGCCTATTTTTTTTTTTTTTTTTTTAATATTATTTGGTTTCTAAAGTCTCCCTGAAAAAAAAAAAAAAACCTAAAAAAACAGTGGGAGAGTAATATTGCCCTTTCAGCTTGTGTGCCAGTCTTGACTCCTGGGTGTGCCACCTCTCTCCCTCTCATTCAGTGGGCCATAGAAAGCCTATTTATTTTTTTTTTTAAATATTATTGGGTTTCTAAAGTCTCCCTGAAAAAACAAAAAATACATAAAAAAACAGTGGGAGAGTAATATTGCCCTTTCAGCTTGTGTGCCAGTCTTGACTCCTGGGTGTGCCACCTCTCTCCCTTTCATTCAGTGGGCCATAGAAAGCCTATTTATTTTTTCCGTGATTTGTGTTCTAAATTCTACCTCAACACAAAAACACTACATCAATCAGTGGGAGAAAAATATTGGCCTCAGTCAGGGCTTGTGTGCCACTGCTGTGTGTGCTATCTCTCATTCAGTGGGCTATAGCAAGCCTATTTTTTTTTTTTTTTTTTTAATATTATTTGGTTTCTAAAGTCTCCCTGAAAAAAAAAAAAAAACCTAAAAAAACAGTGGGAGAGTAATATTGCCCTTTCAGCTTGTGTGCCAGTCTTGACTCCTGGGTGTGCCACCTCACTCCCTCTCATTCAGTGGGCCATAGAAAGCCTATTTTTTTTTTTTTTTAAATATTATTGGGTTTCTAAAGTCTCCCTTAAAAAACAAAAAATACATAAAAAAACAGTGGGAGAGTAATATTGCCCTTTCAGCTTGTGTGCCAGTCTTGACTCCTGGGTGTGCCACCTCTCTCCCTCTCATTCAGTGGGCCATAGAAAGCCTATTTATTTTTTTTTAAAATATTATTGGGTTTCTAAAGTCTCCCTTAAAAAACAAAAAATACATAAAAAAACAGTGGGAGAGTAATATTGCCCTTTCAGCTTGTGTGCCAGGCTTGACTCCTGGGTGTGCCACCTCTCTCCCTCTCATTCAGTGGGCCATAGAAAGCCTATTTATTTATTTTTTTAAATATTATTGGGTTTCTAAAGTCTCCCTTAAAAAACAAAAAATACATAAAAAAACAGTGGGAGAGTAATATTGCCCTTTCAGCTTGTGTGCCAGGCTTGACTCCTGGGTGTGCCACCTCTCTCTCTCATTCAGTGGGCCATAGAAAGGCTATTTTTTTTTTGGTTTTTTTAATATTATTTGGTTTCTAAAGTCTCCCTTAAAAAACAAAAAATACATAAAAAAACAGTGGGAGAGTAATATTGCCCTTTCAGCTTGTGCGCCAGTCTTGACTCCTGGGTGTGCCACCTCTCTCTCTCTAATTGTGGGCCATAGAAAGCCTTTTTTTTTTTTTTTTTTTTTAATATTATTTGGTTTCTAAAGTCTCCCTGAGAAAAAAAAATAAATAAATTAGGTGGGAGATTAATATTGACATTAGTGCTTGAGTGACAGTCCTGCGTGTGTGTCATCTCTGTGATTTTGTGCCACAGAAAACAGAGTGTGTAACATTGTGCCTGATTTTCCTTGTGGTCTCACCAACCTGTTAAGGGATATTGAAATCATACTGAAGTTATAGCTCACCGTGTAAGTTGTTTGACAGCAACAAATAAAGTTACTTTGGTTAAGATTTTAAAACAATGAGGAAGTCTGGTGCAAGAGGTCGTCGTGGGCGTTCATTGTCAGCTGGTAATGATGGTAGTGGTAGTGGAGCATCAGGTGGTCGTGGGGATAAAAATATTCCACCTAAGTCTGGAGCTGTGGAGCCAGTTTCGTCGTCAGGCTACACAAGGCCTCGAACGCTCTCTTTTCTGGGAGTAGGAAAACCGCTTTTAAAGGCGGAGCAGCAACAGCAAGTTTTGGCTTACATTGCAGACTCAGCCTCTAGCTCTTTTGCCTCCTCTTCCGAAACTGGTAAATGTAAAAGCAGCGCGTCGCTTGTGGATGTTCACGGTCAGGGACAAGTCGCTTCCTTGTCCTCCTCAGCAAAAACTACAACAAGAGAGAAGGATGCAGCAGGCGACACAACGGGTCACTCCATGGAGCTCTTTACACATACCGTCCCTGGCTTAGAAAGTGAAACATTTAACAGGCCATGCCCATTACAAGTATATTCTGACATGGAGTGCACTGATGCACAGCCACAGCCAGAGTACTATGCTGCTCCTTTGACTCAGACCACCACATTGCCCTCTCAGGGTACAGATCCACAATCAGACCCTGATGAGACTATGTTGACCCGCCACGAACGCTATACCACCGACCGACACAGTGACACAGACGAAGTTGCACACGAGCTCGAAGAGGAGGTAATAGATGACCCAGTTATTGACCCCGATTGGCAGCCATTGGGGGAACAGGGTGCAGGCGGCAGTAGTTCAGAAGCGGAGGTGGAGGAGGGGCCGCAGCAGGCATCAACATCGCAACAGGTTCCATCTGCCGGGCCCGTATCTGGCCCAAAACGCGTGTCAAAGCCAAAACCTGTTGGAGCACAGCGTTGCCATCCGGTTAAAGCTCAGTCTGCAATCCCTGAAAAGGGATCCGAGTCTAGGAAGAGTGCAGTCTGGCATTTTTTTAAACAACATCCAACTGATCAGCGCAAAGTCATCTGTCAAAAATGTTCAACTAGCTTAAGCAGAGGTCAGAATCTGAAAAGTCTAAATACTAGTTGCATGCATAGACACTTAACCACCATGCATTTGCAAGCCTGGACTAACTACCAAACGTCCCTTAAGGTTGTAGCACCCTCGGCCAATGAAGCTAGTCAGCAACGCAACATCCCTTCCGTCACTGTAAGGCCACCATTTTCCGCACCACCGGCAGTATCTGTGCAGGTTTCTTTGCCAGCCAAAAGCAGTCAGGGTCAGGGAACCACCAGTTTTGTAGGAGGAAATATTGCATCTAGGGCACCGGCGGAAACAATACCGTCTCCAACCGTCTCTCAGTCTGCCATGTACACCGGCACACCCGAAAGTTCCACGATCTCCAGCTCTCCAGTCCAGCTCACCCTACATGAGACTCTGGTTAGAAAAAGGAAGTACTTATCCTCGCATCCGCGTACACAGGGTTTTAACGCCCACATAGCTAGACTAATCTCGTTAGAGATGATGCCCTACCGGTTAGTTGAAAGCGAAGCTTTCAAAGCCCTGATGGAGTACGCTGAACCACGATACGAGCTACCCAGTCGACACTTTTTTTCCAGAAAAGCCATCCCAGCCCTGCACCAGCATGTTAAACAGCGCATCGTCCATGCACTCAGGCAATCTGTGAGTACAAAGGTGCACCTGACTACAGATGCATGGACCAGTAGGCATGGCCAGGGACGTTATGTGTCCATCACGGCACACTGGGTGAATGTGGTGGATGCAGGGTCCACAGGCGACATCAATTTAGGGACAGTTGTGCCTAGCCCACGGTCTAGGAAACAGTTGGCTGTAGGCGTTCGCACCCCCTCCTCCTCCTCCTCCTCGTCCTCCTGCAGAAGCTACAGCTCTTCCACAGAACGCAGTCTGCCAACCACTCCATCGGCAGATGACACTGTTGCACACCAGTTGTCCCATTATGGGCCAGCTACTGCCAAGCGTCAGCAGGCTGTATTGGCTATGAAGTGCTTGGGCGACAACAGACACACCGCGGAAGTTCTGTCCGAGTTCTTGCAACAAGAAACGCAGTCGTGGCTGGGCACAGTAGATCTTGAGGCAGGCAAGGTAGTGAGTGATAACGGAAGGAATTTCATGGCTGCCATCTCCCTTTCCCAACTGAAACACATTCCTTGCCTGGCTCACACCTTAAACCTGGTGGTGCAGTGCTTATTGAAAACTTATCCTGGGTTCTCCGACCTGCTCCTCAAAGTGCGTGCACTTTGCTCACATATCCGACGTTCGCCTGTACACGCCAGCCGTATGCAGACCTATCAGCGGTCTTTGAACCTTCCCCAGCATCGCCTAATCATAGACGTTGCAACAAGGTGGAACTCAACACTGCACATGCTTCAGAGACTGTGCGAACAGAGGCGTGCTGTTATTTATTTGTGGGAGGATACACGGGCAGGCAGTAGGATGGCAGACATGGAGTTGTCAGGTGTGCAGTGGTCTAAGATACAAGACATGTGTCAAGTCCTTCAGTGTTTTGAGGAATGCACACGGCTGGTTAGTGCAGACAACGCTGTAATAAGCATGAGCATCCCCCTAATGCGTCTGCTGATGCAAAGTTTGACGCACATAAAGGAGCAGGCGTCTGCACCAGAGGAAGAGGAAAGCCTTGATGACAGTCAGCCATTGTCTGGTCAGGGCAGTGTACAGGACGAGGTAGCGGGCGAAGAGGAGGTGGAGGACGAGGAGGATGATGGGGATGAGTATATTTTTAATGCCGAACCTTTCCCGGGGGCACAGGAAATTGGTTGCGTGTCACGGCCGGGTTCTGGTTTTTTGAGGGACACAAGTGACGTAGATTTGCCTGCAACTGCCCCTCAACCAATCACAACCGGAGATTTGACAACTGGAACTTTGGCCCACATGGCGGATTATGCCTTACGTATCCTAAAAAGGGACACACGCATTACGAAAATGATGAACGATGACGATTACTGGTTGGCCTGCCTCCTTGATCCACGCTATAAAGGCAAATTGCAAAATATTATGCCACATGAGAACTTGGAACTAATATTAGCAACCAAACAATCAACTCTTGTTGACCGTTTGCTTCAGGCATTCCCAGCACACAGCACACGTGATCGTTCTCACACGAGCTCCAGGGGGCAGCAGACTAGGAGTGTTAGGGGTGCACACATCAGAAGTGGCGTTGGACAGACGGGTTTTCTGACCAGGTTGTGGAGTGATTTTGCTATGACCGCAGACAGGACAGGTACTGCTGCATCAATTGAAAGTGACAGGAGACAACATTTGTCCAGTATGGTTACTAACTATTTTTCATCCCTTATCGATGTTCTCCCTCAACCGTCATTCCCATTTGATTACTGGGCCTCCAAATTAGACACCTGGCCAGAATTGGCAGAATATGCATTGCAGGAGCTTGCTTGCCCGGCAGCAAGTGTCCTATCAGAAAGAGTATTCAGTGCTGCAGGTTCAATATTAACCGAAAAAAGGACTCGTCTGGCTACCCAAAATGTTGACGATCTAACATTCATTAAAATGAACCACAACTGGATTTCGAAATCTTTTGCCCCACCTTGCCCGGCCGACACCTAGCTTTCCTATGAAAGGCTCTTGCCTGTGAATTACTTTTCTAATGTCTAATTTGCTGCAGCTGATTGTACAGCATACGACATGTTTACACCTCCCTAAATGGCCAAACTCCCCACACGGGGCCGTGGTATCGCGACTTGGCGCAAGCACCCGTGAGACTGCTGTTTGTCTGAAGAGGTGGGTGTGCTCGCTTTTGGTTGACGGCATTGCTACTGGGTCCCTCATAGTACAATGTAGTGTCTCTGGCGGTGGTGGTGCACACCCAACGTCAGACACACCGTTGTAACATGAGGGGCCCTGGGGCGGTCCCGCCGGCCTCTAGAGAGTTCCCCCCTACCCCAGCTCAAAATGTGCTCTACCACATGCAAAATTATGTCGCACAGCTCCACCAATCTTTAGTCTATTCGCTGACATCATTCAATGTCTGGCACTGACAATACAAATTTGTAGACATCTACGATGCAACTTAAAGTAGTCTGTGTCTGTGTCCTATATTGGCACCATTAAATAGTTACTGCCAAATTACTATGTCAGAAACTCAGCAGATGAGCCCACCCCTGTACCTAAGTATGCCACCTTTTTTTTTGTTTTGGTTGTTTTGCGAGACATTAACATCTATTTATATTTTGGGAGTACTGGGACAGACACTCCTTGCACTACTCCTCCACTCACCACCAAGCTGCCCGTGTATCCATGTAACCGCTGTAAAACTGCCATGAGCCTATTGTTTGTTATTTTAGGCCTTTGAAGCCTGTCTGCGGTCCCTCCTTCCACTAGTCCTCCACTGACCAGACCACTGCTGCCCGTGTACCCCTGGAACCAATTATAAAGTGCCTACAGCCAGCCCATTTTTTTATGTTAGGCCTTTGAAGCCTGTCTGCGGTCCCTCCTTCCACTAGTCCTCCACTGACCAGACCACTGCTGCCCGTGTACCCCTGGAACCAATTATAAAGTGCCTACAGCCAGCCCATTTTCTTATGTTAGGCCTTTGAAGCCTGTCTGCGGTCCCTCCTTCCACTAGTCCTCCACTGACCAGACCACTGCTGCCCGTGTACCCATGTAACCGCTGTAAAACTGCCATGAGCCTATTGTTTGTTATTTTAGGCCTTTGAAGCCTGTCTGCGGTCCCTCCTTCCACTAGTCCTCCACTGACCAGACCACTGCTGCCCGTGTACCCCTGGAACCAATTATAAAGTGCCTACAGCCAGCACATTTTTTTATGTTAGGCCTTTGAAGCCTGTCTGCGGTCCCTCCTTCCACTAGTCCTCCACTGACCAGACCACTGCTGCCCGTGTACCCCTGGAACCAATTATAAAGTGCCTACAGCCAGCCCATTTTCTTATGTTAGGCCTTTGAAGCCTGTCTGCGGTCCCTCCTTCCACTAGTCCTCCACTGACCAGACCACTGCTGCCCGTGTACCCCTGGAACCAATTATAAAGTGCCTACAGCCAGCCCATTTTCTTATGTTAGGCCTTTGAAGCCTGTCTGCGGTCCCTCCTTCCACTAGTCCTCCACTGACCAGACCACTGCTGCCCGTGTACCCCTGGAACCAATTATAAAGTGCCTACAGCCAGCCCATTTTCTTATGTTAGGCCTTTGAAGCCTGTCTGCGGTCCCTCCTTCCACTAGTCCTCCACTGACCAGACCACTGCTGCCCGTGTACCCCTGGAACCAATTATAAAGTGCCTACAGCCAGCCCATTTTTTTATGTTAGGCCTTTGAAGCCTGTCTGCGGTCCCTCCTTCCACTAGTCCTCCACTGACCAGACCACTGCTGCCCGTGTACCCCTGGAACCAATTATAAAGTGCCTACAGCCAGCCCATTTTCTTATGTTAGGCCTTTGAAGCCTGTCTGCGGTCCCTCCTTCCACTAGTCCTCCACTGACCAGACCACTGCTGCCCGTGTACCCATGTAACCGCTGTAAAACTGCCATGAGCCTATTGTTTGTTATTTTAGGCCTTTGAAGCCTGTCTGCGGTCCCTCCTTCCACTAGTCCTCCACTGACCAGACCACTGCTGCCCGTGTACCCCTGGAACCAATTATAAAGTGCCTACAGCCAGCACATTTTTTTATGTTAGGCCTTTGAAGCCTGTCTGCGGTCCCTCCTTCCACTAGTCCTCCACTGACCAGACCACTGCTGCCCGTGTACCCCTGGAACCAATTATAAAGTGCCTACAGCCAGCCCATTTTCTTATGTTAGGCCTTTGAAGCCTGTCTGCGGTCCCTCCTTCCACTAGTCCTCCACTGACCAGACCACTGCTGCCCGTGTACCCATGTAACCGCTGTAAAACTGCCATGAGCCTATTGTTTGTTATTTTAGGCCTTTGAAGCCTGTCTGCGGTCCCTCCTTCCACTAGTCCTCCACTGACCAGACCACTGCTGCCCGTGTACCCCTGGAACCAATTATAAAGTGCCTACAGCCAGCCCATTTTTTTATGTTAGGCCTTTGAAGCCTGTCTGCGGTCCCTCCTTCCACTAGTCCTCCACTGACCAGACCACTGCTGCCCGTGTACCCCTGGAACCAATTATAAAGTGCCTACAGCCAGCCCATTTTTTTATGTTAGGCCTTTGAAGCCTGTCTGCGGTCCCTCCTTCCACTAGTCCTCCACTGACCAGACCACTGCTGCCCGTGTACCCCTGGAACCAATTATAAAGTGCCTACAGCCAGCCCATTTTTTTATGTTAGGCCTTTGAAGCCTGTCTGCGGTCCCTCCTTCCACTAGTCCTCCACTGACCAGACCACTGCTGCCCGTGTACCCCTGGAACCAATTATAAAGTGCCTACAGCCAGCCCATTTTCTTATGTTAGGCCTTTGAAGCCTGTCTGCGGTCCCTCCTTCCACTAGTCCTCCACTGACCAGACCACTGCTGCCCGTGTACCCATGTAACCGCTGTAAAACTGCCATGAGCCTATTGTTTGTTATTTTAGGCCTTTGAAGCCTGTCTGCGGTCCCTCCTTCCACTAGTCCTCCACTGACCAGACCACTGCTGCCCGTGTACCCCTGGAACCAATTATAAAGTGCCTACAGCCAGCACATTTTTTTATGTTAGGCCTTTGAAGCCTGTCTGCGGTCCCTCCTTCCACTAGTCCTCCACTGACCAGACCACTGCTGCCCGTGTACCCCTGGAACCAATTATAAAGTGCCTACAGCCAGCCCATTTTCTTATGTTAGGCCTTTGAAGCCTGTCTGCGGTCCCTCCTTCCACTAGTCCTCCACTGACCAGACCACTGCTGCCCGTGTACCCATGTAACCGCTGTAAAACTGCCATGAGCCTATTGTTTGTTATTTTAGGCCTTTGAAGCCTGTCTGCGGTCCCTCCTTCCACTAGTCCTCCACTGACCAGACCACTGCTGCCCGTGTACCCCTGGAACCAATTATAAAGTGCCTACAGCCAGCCCATTTTTTTATGTTAGGCCTTTGAAGCCTGTCTGCGGTCCCTCCTTCCACTAGTCCTCCACTGACCAGACCACTGCTGCCCGTGTACCCCTGGAACCAATTATAAAGTGCCTACAGCCAGCCCATTTTTTTATGTTAGGCCTTTGAAGCCTGTCTGCGGTCCCTCCTTCCACTAGTCCTCCACTGACCAGACCACTGCTGCCCGTGTACCCCTGGAACCAATTATAAAGTGCCTACAGCCAGCCCATTTTTTTATGTTAGGCCTTTGAAGCCTGTCTGCGGTCCCTCCTTCCACTAGTCCTCCACTGACCAGACCACTGCTGCCCGTGTACCCCTGGAACCAATTATAAAGTGCCTACAGCCAGCCCATTTTTTTATGTTAGGCCTTTGAAGCCTGTCTGCGGTCCCTCCTTCCACTAGTCCTCCACTGACCAGACCACTGCTGCCCGTGTACCCCTGGAACCAATTATAAAGTGCCTACAGCCAGCCCATTTTCTTATGTTAGGCCTTTGAAGCCTGTCTGCGGTCCCTCCTTCCACTAGTCCTCCACTGACCAGACCACTGCTGCCCGTGTACCCATGTAACCGCTGTAAAACTGCCATGAGCCTATTGTTTGTTATTTTAGGCCTTTGAAGCCTGTCTGCGGTCCCTCCTTCCACTAGTCCTCCACTGACCAGACCACTGCTGCCCGTGTACCCCTGGAACCAATTATAAAGTGCCTACAGCCAGCACATTTTTTTATGTTAGGCCTTTGAAGCCTGTCTGCGGTCCCTCCTTCCACTAGTCCTCCACTGACCAGACCACTGCTGCCCGTGTACCCCTGGAACCAATTATAAAGTGCCTACAGCCAGCCCATTTTCTTATGTTAGGCCTTTGAAGCCTGTCTGCGGTCCCTCCTTCCACTAGTCCTCCACTGACCAGACCACTGCTGCCCGTGTACCCATGTAACCGCTGTAAAACTGCCATGAGCCTATTGTTTGTTATTTTAGGCCTTTGAAGCCTGTCTGCGGTCCCTCCTTCCACTAGTCCTCCACTGACCAGACCACTGCTGCCCGTGTACCCCTGGAACCAATTATAAAGTGCCTACAGCCAGCCCATTTTTTTATGTTAGGCCTTTGAAGCCTGTCTGCGGTCCCTCCTTCCACTAGTCCTCCACTGACCAGACCACTGCTGCCCGTGTACCCCTGGAACCAATTATAAAGTGCCTACAGCCAGCCCATTTTTTTATGTTAGGCCTTTGAAGCCTGTCTGCGGTCCCTCCTTCCACTAGTCCTCCACTGACCAGACCACTGCTGCCCGTGTACCCCTGGAACCAATTATAAAGTGCCTACAGCCAGCCCATTTTTTTATGTTAGGCCTTTGAAGCCTGTCTGCGGTCCCTCCTTCCACTAGTCCTCCACTGACCAGACCACTGCTGCCCGTGTACCCCTGGAACCAATTATAAAGTGCCTACAGCCAGCCCATTTTCTTATGTTAGGCCTTTGAAGCCTGTCTGCGGTCCCTCCTTCCACTAGTCCTCCACTGACCAGACCACTGCTGCCCGTGTACCCATGTAACCGCTGTAAAACTGCCATGAGCCTATTGTTTGTTATTTTAGGCCTTTGAAGCCTGTCTGCGGTCCCTCCTTCCACTAGTCCTCCACTGACCAGACCACTGCTGCCCGTGTACCCCTGGAACCAATTATAAAGTGCCTACAGCCAGCCCATTTTCTTATGTTAGGCCTTTGAAGCCTGTCTGCGGTCCCTCCTTCCACTAGTCCTCCACTGACCAGACCACTGCTGCCCGTGTACCCATGTAACCGCTGTAAAACTGCCATGAGCCTATTGTTTGTTATTTTAGGCCTTTGAAGCCTGTCTGCGGTCCCTCCTTCCACTAGTCCTCCACTGACCAGACCACTGCTGCCCGTGTACCCCTGGAACCAATTATAAAGTGCCTACAGCCAGCACATTTTTTTATGTTAGGCCTTTGAAGCCTGTCTGCGGTCCCTCCTTCCACTAGTCCTCCACTGGCCAGACCACTGCTGCCCGTGTACCCCTGGAACCAATTATAAAGTGCCTACAGCCAGCCCATTTTCTTATGTTAGGCCTTTGAAGCCTGTCTGCGGTCCCTACTTTAAATACTCCTCCACTGACCACCAAGCTGCCTGCCCGTCTATCCATGTAACCGCTGTAAAACTGCAATGAGCCTATTGTTTGTTATTTTAGGCCTTTGATAGCCTGTCTGCGGTCCCTACTTTAAATACTCCTCCACTCACCACCAAGCTGCCTGCCCGTCTATCCATGTAACCGCTGTAAAACTGCAATGAGCCTATTGTTTGTTATTTTAGGCCTTTGATAGCCTGTCTGCGGCCCCTACTTGCAATACTCCTCCACTGACCACAATGCTGCCTGGAGTGCCTGCCTGTGTATCCATGTAACCGATGTAAAACTGCCATGACTGCCTACTGTTTGTTATTTTAGGCCTTTGATAGCCTGTCTGCGGCCCCTACTTGCAATACTCCTCCACTGACCACACCAATGCTGCCCGTGTACCCCTGGAACCTATTTAAAAGTTCATAGAGCCTAGTTATATATTTTATTTACTATTAATAAGGCCATGATGGACTACGCTGTACCACGCTACAAGCTAACCAGTCGACACTTCTTTTGCGAGAAAAGCCATCCCAACCCTCCACCAGCATGTAGAAGACCGCATTGTCCATGCACTCTGGCAATCTGTGAGTACAAAGGTGCACCTGACAACAGACGCATGGACCTGTAGGCATGGCCACGGAAGATTACGTGTCCATTACGGCGCAATGGGTTAATGTGGTGGATGCATGGTCCACAGGGGACAGCCTACTAAGTCTGTCTGCAGTCCCTAATTCAAATTGTCCTCCACTGTCTAAATCGGAGCTTCCACCTTCTGGCTTTCGGCCTATAGTATCAGAAATTAAACTGCATTTGGCCTTCAACTTTGGTTAGGGCCTACTAACGGCTTCTGCCCCTCCCTGGTGTTGCCCTCAACTAAATAAAGCTGAGCTTCAACCTTCTGCTCCAAATTACCATTTTGAAAAATGCAATAGGCTTTTCCGGCCTACTAAAGGTGTCTGTCTGTGTGCCCCTCCCTGGTGTTGTCCTCAACTAAATAAAGCTGAGCTTCAACCTTCCGGCTCTCATTATGTGGTTTTAAAAAAAAAAATGGTGGTTAGGGCCTACTAACGGCTTCTGCCCCTCCCTGGTGTTGTCCTCAACTAAATAAAGCTGAGCTTCAACCTTCCGGCTCTCATTAAGTGGTTTTAAAAAAAAAAATGGTGGTTAGGGCCTACTAACGGCTTCTGCCCCTCCCTGGTGTTGTCCTCAACTAAATAAAGCTGAGCTTCAACCTTCCGGCTCTCATTAAGTGGTTTTAAAAAAAAAAATGGTGGTTAGGGCCTACTAACGGCTTCTGCCCCTCCCTGGTGTTGCCCTCAACTAAATAAAGCTGAGCTTCAACCTTCTGCTCCAAATTACCATTTTGAAAAATGCAATAGGCTTTTCCGGCCTACTAAAGGTGTCTGTCTGTGTGCCCCTGCCTGGTGTTGCCCTCAACTAAATAAAGCTGAGCTTCAACCTTCTGCTCCAAATTACCATTTTAAAAAATGCAATAGGCTTTTCCGGCCTACTAAAGGTGTCTGCCCCTCCCTGGTGTTGTCCTCAACTGAACAAAGCTGAGCTTCCACATTCTGGCTTTCGCCCTATACTATCAGATATTAAACTGCATTTGGCCTACTAGTGTGGTTAGGCCCTTGAAACAGTGTCTGCTGCTCTTGGGTTTGCTACTCCACTGAACAAAGCAATGCCGCCTGTTTAGTCCTGTTACCAATTTTGAACTGCATGTAGCCTACTTTATTCTTTGGCCCTATATCTGTTTCCTCCTCATCCTGCCCATTGCCCAGCCACTGCTAAATGAGTCTGCTGGTACATTGACCTAGACCACTACATTCCCCTTGTACTCTACACAGCCAGAATCTGTCCCTGCTGAAAGTAAGGTTCCCCTTCCCGCATGTTATACCACCTTACACAGGGACAAAGAGGAAGGTGCAGATGAAAGTGCAGGTTCCTTCATCAGGTGGGGGGGCATACTCGTTGGCGACGTCACTGGCACAGGGCCCCTCAGAGTACGCAAAAGTGTCGCTGCTGGTGGGAGGCGCCCCCGCCATGCAAACACACCGCCGTACTTTGAGGGGCCCTGTGCCAGTGGCAATGCGAACGAGTGGGCCCCCCCCCTGCTTGCTCAGGATCACAGCACTTGCAACTTTTAAATACTTACCTTTCCCTGCAACACCGCCGTGACGTAGTCCGCATTTCCTGGGCCCACGAAAAACTTGAGCCAGCCCTACTCCCCCCACAACTTTCCCCCAATTCCCTATGCCCAACTATTATTATACAGTTAATTAAGATTGGCAAGCTTCAGAAACAAGAATGGATGTTTTTGGCATTAAAATGGGCACTGTAGGTGTTTTCCTGGCCTCCACTCACTGCCGACTATGCTTCCCCATTGACTTGCATTGGGTTTCGTGTTTCGGTCGATCCCCGACTTTTAGCGATAATCGGCCGACTGCACTCGACTCGACTCTGGACAAAATCGGGTTTCCCAAAACCCTACTCGATCTTAAAAAAATGAAAGTCGCTCAACCCTAATGATCCATTCTTAGGATAGGAGATCAATATCAGATTGGTGAAAGTGCCGATTGTCGGACTATCACCAATCAGCTGTTTGCAGCTCTGATAAAGTCAGAACACCGCACAAATGTACACTGTGCAATGGCAGTCAGCAGGTGCAGCTCCTATAGAAGTCAATAGGAGCAGGGACTCTTTAAAATTCATGCTATATATGAGTTTTGTACAGTGCTCACCTGTAAGAGAGACGTTCATTGTATTCTATGGCTCAGTACGATTATGGCATTTACACATCTATATTCTGGCAGAACTCGAGTTATGAACATCCAATTTATGTACGACTTGTAGTTATGAACATAAGATGTAAAATAAACCAAAAAAAACACACCTAACTGACCTTCCTGACCGCCCCGCTTCTCCTCCTATTATTTCCACGGCTGCGGGCCATGTCTCCTGCCTCATCACTATAGCCCAGGCCTTTCATCCACATCCAGGCCTCGGAGGTTACGACGTTGTGACGTCAAGTGAGGACGGACTAGGCCGCAGGCCTTTGAGGGAGGACAACATGACAGGGTTGAATGGGCCTATAGGGAGTGAGCAAAAAGGTGGGGGCGATAATATGGAGTGAGCTGGAGGAATTATTTGAATTAGGGATTACGGATTGGCTGAGGGCAAAGTAGGCAAGAAGGTAGGGGCGATAAAGGGGGATTGATTATAAAAGGAGGCACCCATCTTAGAGGAGCAACCATTTTGGTGTCCCTCCGATTAGATAGAAAGCTCTGTGGGTGAGGGATAATGGAGATTGAGACAATTCTTCAGCATCTTCGTGATGCAGCTAGAACCAGGGGTCCAGGCTGGCTGCAGGCGTCACTGCAGGGCCTGCTTCCTGTAGGGGGATCCGGGTCAGCCAATTCACTGACTGAGGGCCGCCGGCCTAGGAGGTCTCGGCCTCCTGAGCGCCTGAGCCCCGAGGTCACCCCCAGGGCCCGGCGCCGTGTGAGGAGCCCCTCAGGGGACCCTCCGGTTCCAGCAGCAGACCGCGTCTCCGGCGGGCGCTGCCAGGGAGCCGGGAGGAATCCCACTAGTCGGCGAGGCCTGCAGCGGGGGGAGGTGTTGGCCTCCCCTTCATCAAACAGATCGGCAGCGCTGCCGGAGCCTGGGAGAGGAGCGGCCGGTGCCCAGCCTGGAAAGGGCCCGGCTCAGCGGCGGCAGGCATCGCAGAGGAGTGGACGGGGGCCGGTACGGCGGGCGCCTCAAACAGCAACAAGGCGCGGCAGGTCAGCATACTCACCGGTAATGGCCGGTGAACAGGAGCCAGGAGCAGGAGCGGCGGCGAGCCCATCCATCCGGGCCGCCGCTCAGCGCGTTATGAGGGAATCTCAGGCGGCAGCAGCACAGGCCCATGAACGCAGAGCAGTCAGTGATGAGTGCCGTTTTAGCCCCGCCTACTCACTGACTGCTGCTGCTGATAACTATTTCAGTGCTGGAAGCACTGTAGATAATATAAATGCAAGGGTTTATAGCCAGAGGGGGGCCCAGACAGGAGATACAGAAGGGCCAGGGGCACTAGTATATGGGGGGGCTGGGGCAACTAGCGGGGGCAGGTTAACGGAGCCTCCCGCTGCGCGCCTTGGATCATCGCAAGCAGTGTCCGTGGATCGGGACCACGCTGTGGGTCCTATCACTACAGCGTCATCTCAAGACTGGCCTATGGAAGTTCATGGATCATCAAGCCCACACGGACAGGGAGGAGCACGGACCGTACGAGCACATCTGGACCCGGGATCAGCGGCTGCTGGGATCACAGCGCCCAGGCAGCCAGGTGAGAGTGCTATTTTATCTTCTTTATTGCCATCACTATCTCCTAATGTCGATTTATGTAGAGGGGGAGTTTCTGTAAGGGGGGTTAGTGTTGGCGAGGGTATTTTAATACAAGGGTTAAAAGATTTGTTCCAAATGTGGGAGGCAAGGAATAGACAAATCGAACCATCGCCGTTATCAGCATGGTTGGGGAATGTTCGGGAAAGGGGGGTCCTGGGGGCAGAAGGAGTTGGTGACTCGGGTGGGCCAGGATCCAGTATCTCTCAAGGGACTCCATTGGCACCTGGGTTGGTATCAGTTGGTAGTTGTGAGGTAGCTCAGCAGGGAGTCTCGACGACAACGGAGGGTGGAACTAAAGAGAAGGATGAGTCAGTCCGGGTTGATGATTCGGCTAAGGGAGATGTGTACGTGTGTTTTGAGGGGCCTTTAGGTGCGCATTTGAAGCAGGAGGTGAAAGAGAGAATTTGGAAAGGGGAGTATGTTGAAATATTTTCACTGCTCCCTTTAGAGCGTTTTAATTTAGATAAAGCCCGTAGGGATGATTCCAAGAAAGAGGACGAGGAGAGGAGAAGGTTTAGATTAATCCCTCGTACCTTTTCTAACTGGTTACAAGCTTTCGCGATTTTTGCTAGTGTAATAGGAGAGAAATCGCCAGAAACTTGTGCCCCCTTGTTTTGCTATTTAGATATCATTGGGGAAGCGTACAGAGTATATGGGGGTGAAGGGTGGATTAGATATGACGAACAGTTCCGTCAGCGCAAAGCCGTGCGTCAAAATATTAGATGGGATCACAAGGATATTTCTTTGTGGATGAGAGTGACAGCACCGGTCAGGCCGAATCAGGGTTCGCAGTCATTTCTTGGAGGCACCGGGGGTTCAGGACAGTCAGGGTACTCGGTGGTTATACAAAAGGGACTGTGTTTTGCCTTTAACGAGGGAACATGCAGGTTCGGGGCAAAATGTAAGTTTAAACACGAGTGTTCTTCATGCGGAGGAAATCATGGGGCAGCGAGATGTTTCAAGGGAGGGAAGCACAAAGGGTCAGACGGATTTGACAAAAGGGGTGACTCCAATACGGCTGGCAGAGATGGAGCCGTTTCTAAGTAGATATCCTGATACAAAGGCAGCGTCCACTTTGAGAGATGGTTTTCAGAATGGTTTTTCAATACCTTTTGTGAACGTTGAGGTGCAGCGGTCCAAAAAGAATTTGAAGTCGGCCTATGTTTTTCCCGAAGTGGTCACGGAAAAATTGAATAAGGAAGTGTCACTTGGTAGGATGGCCGGCCCTTTTCAATCTATCCCGATGGAGGGATTGAGAGTTTCTCCTTTGGGGGTGGTACCCAAAAAAGGAGGCTAATAAATTTAGGTTAATCCATCATCTTTCGTTCCCAAAAGGTTTATCAGTGAACGATGGCATTGATCCACAGTTGTGCTCGGTTCTATACACGTAGTTTGACACAGCTATGGATTGGGTTAGAGGTTGTGGACGAGGGGCTTTATTGGCGAAAACCGATATTGAGGCCGCGTTTCGGTTGCTTCCTGTTAATCCGAATAGTTTACATTTGTTGGGGTGTTTTTGGAATGGGGGTTTCTACGTGGATCGTTGTTTGCCGATGGGTTGTTCCCTATCGTGTGCATATTTTGAATTGTTCAGTACGTTCTTGGAATGGACAGTAAAAGATGTTTCCGGGCTCCGATCTTGCATCCATTATCTGGATGATTTTCTGTTTGTGGGCCCAGCACATTCCGCTGATTGTTCAATTTTGCTTCGCTCTATGGAGAGTGTGTCCAACAGGTTCGGCGTTCCGTTAGCCGCTGACAAGACGGTAGGTCCGGTAACATCTTTGAGTTTTTTAGGCATCGAGATAGATACTGTGGCAATGGAGTGTCGCTTACCTATGGATAAACTCGTGAGCATGAAATTGGACGTGAGGAGGGTGTATGAGTCAAAAAAGGTGACGTTACATGTAATGCAATCATTGTTGGGGAAGTTGAATTTTGCATGCCGTATCATGCCAATGGGTAGGGCGTTTTGTCGCAGGATGTCTTTGGCTACTGTAGGAGTTCGGTCCCCTTCTCATTTTATTAGGCTTCGAAAGGCCTTAAAGGATGATTTGAAAGTATGGATGCGTTTTCTGGATTCGTATAACGGGAAATCATTGTGGATTGCACCTGTGGTGTCTGCGGAGGATTTGGGTTTTACGATCGGCCCGGTGGACGAACTAGGTTTTTGTTTGGTCTTTCGCGAGAATTGGTTAGCGTGTCGGTGGCCGTCGTCATGGGTGGATAGCGGTTTGTCTGCAAATCAATTGATGTGTGCGGTTTTTCCCATTGCTGTTGCTTTATCCTTATGGGGATCAGAGGTCTGTAATATGAAAATTTGTTTCGGCTGTGAATCAGAAGGCGCTGTGAGAGCGCTAAATTCACTATCATCCGCGGATGCAGCGTTGCTAAGAGTTTTGCAACATATGGTTTGGCTGGGTCTTAGGTTTAACTTATGGGTCACTGCAGAATTCCGGTCGTCTAATGAATCATTGACTGGCGACACTATTTTTTATTCACAGCGGGATCAGGTTCCAGATGGCTTATCGCAAGTGGATCTCGTGCGGGTTTTCTGCCCGGAGGAACTATGGAAGCTTCCGTTGGGGCAGTAAGAGGGTTACTGTCTAGGTCATTGGTGCCAGGAACTTGGTCGCACTATGTTAAGGCCTGGGATATTTGGGAAGATTGGGGTTTGTCTCTGGGATCGGATATGCATGACGACGAGAAATTGCTGTTGCTTTTAGGCCAAAAATGGGATTGCGGTTGGTCAGTATCAAAAGTTAATCAATTTTTGGCTGGTTTAGCATTTGGATTTAGATTCAGGGGGCTTTTTGACGTGACTAAATCATTTATGGTCCTACAGGTGATGAAGGGTTGGCGTAAGGGTTGGAAATCTTTAGATGGTCGACGCCCTGTATCCTATGAGATTCTATTACAGTTAGGCGAACAATTACCAAGGGTATGCGCTTCTCAGCCGGAAGTGGTTTTGTTTAAGTTGGCTTTTGCTTTGGCATTCTTTGGGGCGTTTCGTTTGGGTGAGTTGGTCAGCCCAGCTAAGAATAAAAAAGGGGGATTACAAGGTCAGGATGTAGTCTTACACGGGGATAAGTTGGTTATTTGGCTGCGTCAATCCAAAACTGATTTGGCTGGAAAAGGGTGTAAAATTGAGCTATTTGAAGTACCGGGTTCCCCATTATGCCCGGTATTATGTTTTCGGGAATTTTCAGAGGGGAAGGTTTGGGTTGATGAGCCACTGTTGTTACATGACAATGGATCGTTTTTATCTCGGTATCAGTTTATCACTATATTTAAGCGCTGTTTGACGCAAGGAGGTATTTCGACAGAGAAGTTTTCCGGTCACTCATTTAGAATAGGAGCAGCGACGGAAGCGGCTAGAAGAGGTTTAGGAGAGGACGTGGTGCGGAGGATCGGTCGTTGGGAATCCGCAAGGTTCAAGTCTTATATTCGTCCGTCCTTGGTCTAAAAGGGGATTTTAGAGTTGGTTGTAGATTTATTAGGGTCGTGCTTTACGATTACTATGTTTTTGGTTTGTTATTTTTCTTTTTCAGAAAAAAGGCCGTTACTGGTATGGATTATGGGCCACTCATTTGTATTTTGGGCAGCAGTGCGAGCAGATGTTCGCCCTCAAGGGAGACAGCTCGGCGTGGAGAAGTCATCAGCGACCATACGTTGGATTGGAAAACGGGGAATGTACTGGAAGCAGCTCTTGCCGGAATTTCATAAGTTTGTGCGTTTAGACAGGGTGCCGGATTTATTAGTACTTCATTTGGGGGGCAACGACCTCGGTAAACGCCCTTGTAGAGAACTGATCAGCGACATCAAATTTGATGTTTTAAGATTATGGGCCATGTTCCCGCGTTTATTATTAATCTGGTCGGATATTGTTCCTAGGAAAGTTTGGTTCGGAGCTCGGTCAGTGCAGGGTATTAACAGGGCCAGGATAAAGGTGAATAGAGCAATTTCACGTTTCATGGTACGGAATGGGGCTCTTGTGATTCGTCATTTGGATCTGGAGTCAGGGACGGGCGAATATTGGAGAAAAGATGGAGTGCATTTGAATGCTATTGGTTTGGACTTATGGTGTCTTGCGGTGCAGGAGAGTATCGAAAAAGGGCTGTTGGTGTGGCGGGACACAAATGTCTGAGGTGTCAGGACATTGGTGTTGGTGGCGGGGGGGGGGAAAGAGGTCCTCGAAGTTGGTGGTGATAAAAAATGGCGGTTTGGAGGGGGGGGGATGTGTGAGATCCTGGACTCCCCCTGGTGTGGCTTACAGAATTAAGGGTTATACAGTCGAGAAGACTGGGGACGTGGGATTTTGGTGGATATTGGCCGGGCGAGTCTTCAAGCGTCTCTGAGCTGGTACGGCTGGGGGCAGGGACACGACCTGGAGGCCAAATTAGAGAGATTTGATACGAGTCGGTTGGCTCTTGGGGCTTCGAGGACCGCCTTCCCTGGGGTTTTCAATGTTAAATAACTGTTATGTTTAAATGTTAATAAAAGATGGCTGCTGTGGCCAAATTTATCCAAACGAACGTTTTATGTGTAATTATTGGAACAGGGGCCACAACAGGGCGGGTAAAAATTAGATACTAGTAATTAAGGTTATTGGTTAATTTAAGCGAAACTCACAGGCATCATGAATACCTAATGTCAAGACAAACGTTGCGACCTTACGACGTAACCACCAAGGCTTGGACGAGGCTGGAAGTCCAGGACTATAGTAAAGAGGCTGGAGAGTCAGCATGAGACAGTGGAAAGAAGAGGACCGGACGGCGAGCAGCCGGCGAAGGCAGTCATGAGGTATTAGGGGGCTTTTTGTTTGTTTGCTTTTTTTATCATTTGCTGGCTCGGTACCGGTTCCAAATTACATACAAATTAAACAAGCCCCAACACTGACAGGCAATGTATTGAGCTACGGTTGCCATTGTAAGGCCTTCCATTGCCCTGACAATGCATAGCAAGAACCGCCACCCCCTGACTGTATCAAGGGGGAGGGGAAGGGTGATGTGCTAACATAGGGAGCCCCACACTTCTGTTAAATCTCTGAGATGCCACTGACGGCGACATCTAAGGAGTTAAACAGCAGGGTCCGACATGGAGCTGAGCTGCTATGTTACACACAATATGTTAAAGGATGTGACATTGCTTTTTTTTATATAGAAAGCAGACATGTTTCTGTTGTTGTCCATTTAAATTGAATATGGAAATTGTGAATAGAAAACCACAAACCCCCATGTACAACCAGGTCGATCTGTGTTTGGGTCCTGCATAAAGCAGCTCTTTCTGCCCCTAGCAGTAGGAAGTCCCAGCAGTGCTGTAAATGCTGCAGTTTTGCACATACGATACTTTCCTAATGTTGGATTTTTTTCTTCGTTACTGTAATAATTCTAGGGCGCCACATGTGCCGCATGCTGAACGAATGTTGCTGAAAAGTAGACCATCAAGATTTGTGTGAGGTTTCATTTTTTTTAAAGAACAAACCTCGCCCGCAATGAAATACAATCTGCGTGAACTAGATTTCTCCCTTCTTAAATAAAACAAAAAGAAAATCAAACAGAGCTCGCCGGGTCATGCGGAAGGCGAGTCTGGAGGTAAGTTAAGACTATAAATCCCCGAGTACAAAGTTAAAGGAAACAGAAGGGATAGGTAAATGCCGGTTTATTAATGGAAAACCTGTCAACCGTATTTGCTTTTTCTTCTTGCATGGCTGCCTTCCAATTAGCATTAGATTTAGAAGTAGTGTTTAGAAGAAGACACAGCGAACAAGGAAAGCCGTCCAAATGCAAAGGAGCCAGTGGAAAACCAGCAAGCTGCCAGGGACAATAATAAAAGGCGCTCACAGACGGTGCTGTAAATAAAAGCCCGACAAGGTCTCCAAAGGCCTTAGTTACAAAGTAAGATCCCCCCAAAAACCTACCAAAGCTGCAAAAAGGTCTTTATTAGGATAATTTTATAATTCCACATTTACTGGCGCGGCCGGACAGTTCCTTGGAAGCAGCAACACAAGCAGAGATAGATCTTGACTTTGGGGAGAAAGTCCATATTGTTCTTCAGATTTAGTGAAGTCCATCCGTTTCCGTACAGTCACTGGGGCAACACTTCACTCTTTTTTTTTTTCTGTTCACAGAAGTCTCAGATCAGAAAAGCTTTCTCCCAGAACCATGTCCTTTGTTAGCTTAAGTCAAGTAATCAAGACCGGGGCTCCCGATGCCCTGTCCCCACCATTCACCCTATAGTGTTACAACATGGGACGGCTGGCCCTACGACCCCTCCGTCACTCTTCCTTTTCAGATCTAGCCCTCATCCGAGATGCACTCGGCCAATATCCAATTCTCTTCCCAACACACTTAAAGCACAAAGCGAAGGAAATGCCCAGTGCTTGAGCGGATGAAGACACTTTCTCAATAGGACTCTTCAATTGAAAAGTTAAAGTGACTACAAAGAGAAATTACTAAATTATCACTAATTATCATGGTAATGCGACCAATTACCATGCTAATCAAGTGCCTGCATTTATATAGATTTGCAGCTATTGCAATAAGATTTTTGTTTTGTCAAGGCCCTTATAGACGAGCTGATGATCGGTAAACGAGTGATCGTTGGAACGTAACCTCCGAATTTAAAATCGGTCCATGGAAAAACAACGGCAATCGCCCACCGAACAAGCACAGTGCTCATTGTATAAAACTATTTTTTTCATAAAAATGATTGTCATCGGCAGCATACTGCCACAATGTGCTGCCGAGAATGTATATGGGGACAGTACAATCATACTAGTGATCGTTCTGTCCCCATGATTGCTTGTGGGCCTGTGTAAACAGGCGCTGAAAAACTTGAATATAGACATTCTGCGCATTTTACTGACCTAGAATCGGCCACAGTAAACGGGCCAATACTTGTGAGCTAAAATTACTTGACAGTACTGCAACACAGAAGACTCTTGATCATGTCCTACCAAGGGCACCAACAGAAGTACTTCACATAAATCATGCTCCTTTTAAATGCCATATGTGAGTGTATGTATATTACACACTTATTTTTATTATTTTTTATTCTTATTTTTTTTTACTTTACCTTAACTTATCCGGATTTACACATTTTGCTATAAATATGCAGGTAGCGTGCAGCAAAAATGTTGACTTTACCACTACACTACATTACATTTACCACTATTTTCCTAATCTGTAAAATAATCTGGCATACTGCAGATTTAACTATCCGTATCACAGGTCAGTTTCTGTGTGAACATGTTTTCCAATTAAATCTCATTCCACTGAAGATTTTCTGTTAAACCAAGGTAACGTCAATTCCATCATCTGTGAGCATACCCTATGGATCACGCTCTGGCAGACTCCATTTTTTTTTCCCATGGATGGTCATGAGTTCGTTGGCCACACCAGTCTTTTTCTGGGTCATCTTCAAGCCTTCTTTAAATGGGAATATATAACCAATTTTTTTGCTACCCCATCTGAGAGAGGTAGAGATGTAGGGGCAGAGACACAGTTTCCAGTGATCTATCACTTACTGGGCTGCTTGCTGTAGCTGTGATAAATTCATTGTGTTCTCTGCTGTGGATCTAGCCGTTCTCTAAATGCTGAGCTCTGTATAACCCCGCCCACACCTCCGATTGGCAGCTGTGTACACTGTGCATAGGCAGAAAGCTGCCAATCGGCGGTGAGGGCGGGGTTATACAGAGCTTACATGTCCTCTAGTGATAATCTGCTGTTGATAAAACTGACATTTTACCAAACTACAGCAAGCAGTCTAATAAGTGATACATCGCTGGAATCAGGGACTCAGTCCCTGCATCATGCTGCTCTCAAATTAGGTGGCAAAATCCTGGTGACAAATTCCTTTACATTTTTAAACCACTAACTAGCATCTAAACATCAGCACATCACAGATCAGATCTTTGATGCTGTGCCCGTAGCGGAGGACTGGTTAGAAAACATAAGCCTATTTGATTTCCCAAACACTACATCGTTTTTGTTTTTTTACCGCTGCAAATGATCCATCAAAACAAACCAGATTACTTCTGAGCATGAAGTGGAAAGTTGCAATGATACGACCTGAAATAATATCATTTATTCATGAAAACATCCCCTGCTTCCTCCGCTGGTTACGTTCCAACCACAATAAAACCAAATTTATCATGTAGTAAAAGAGTTTACCGCCAGACGTGGGGCCTATCCAGCTCATTAGGACGCGTAGACAGAGAGCGCAAGAATTGATTCCGACCGACGGATTTATTAATAGAAGTTTTAGACACGTTCTCAGCCTCCCAACATCTGAATCGTTCTGCCGGCCTGGATAGTGCGAGGCTCTAGTCTCCGAGTGCCGGGAAGTGACCCCATTGCGGTTCTGCAAGGACTATTGTTTCTCACATGGCTATATGGGCATGAAGTGATTTATGAGTTCTGATATGGTTTTGCTGACAGTGGTTACTTGGTCTAATTTTATACTCACAAAAAAAGAAAAATGTGTCCTGCACTGTTAAGACTGGAAGAGCTTTCAGCGCTGAGCCGAATGTTTATGTTGCGAGCAGGAGAAAAAAAAAAATCTGTTGAGAACATAACCTGGGGCGCTGCTGGTCAAGACGGATTTATGCTAACAATACAGCCATTCCCGCTGATTTTGTCAAGTCCAAAGGATGCTGCGCATTAACGTGATGGCATTTACATAGAACAGAGCCCTTAAATGAAGTCTACCATTGTGATACTAATGCTTCGAGGCGTAAGGGAAGTTATAAGTACAGAGTTACACTAGGTAGCAAATGTAATTGTTGTGTGTGTTGGAAGGTGGAGGGGTTACCAAAAGATCATCCAGTCCCCCCGATGTAACATTCGTTCCCACCATCAGTAAAGCCGCCGCTCTCAAGATTACTCCATTCTGCTATTCGGCCTGTGGAGACTAAACTAGTCCGAGGCAGGTCCCTGACTAGTCCTAGGCAGATCCCTGACTAGCTACTCTCTGCCCAGCTCCATCTGACTGACAGGTCTCTCCCTATGTCTGTACATGACTGCATATACATAGGGAAAGACCTGTTTGTCAAAGGGATTGGGGCAGGGAGAAGTGACAGGGACCCGCCACAGACTAGACAGGTTGGACACACAGTTTGCAATGCCAGCCGGGGACGATGTTTAGACTGAAATGCCACTGTACCCCAATACTGCGACATGGGAGGGTGGATGGGAGCCGGAGTGCTCACCCGCCGTCAACCGCTCCATTTAAATGTACGGTAGCTGTTAAAGATTAACAGCAGCATGTAAATGGTTGACAGCCAACGCTCAGCTGTTAGACACAGATGCTGGTTATGTAACATAGTCGACATCTGTGTCTATGTGTAGAGGGAGATCAGCTCCTCAGCTCACACTTGCGGACATCTACCCAGGGCATTAATGCACAAGCTAATACTGGAAGGGGTTATAGGTGATCTGCCATGGTGACCCGGTGGTGCGACTACAGACCAAAAAGTAAATTATGAAAAAAATACAAAATTAAAGTGTATATGTGGATGGCAACTATTTTAAAGGAAAAATGTAAAGACTCAGTGACGCAGACATAATGGTGCTTAGAGTAACATATGACTATTGGTTCAGCGGAATGTGTGTGTGTGAAGCAGGTGTGTAACCTGACATGCTGGAGCAGACTTGTAGCAACCAATCACAGCCCAGCTTCCAATTTACCAGAGCAATAAAAAAAAGGAAAGCTGAGCTGTGATTGGTTGCTATGGACAAAAAGAGGATGGGTTTCTTTTAGACAGTTTTGAGAAATGAGAACCATGATGGCCGCTTCTCTCCTGTTTACTTTTTGTGCCATTTTAGAAAATATATACGGTACCTGTAACCTCAAAAATACATTATATAGCAACAATCAGAATATAAATTAGCACAAAATACAGAGAGGAGAAAAAAAAAATAACTTACAGATCCAGTCAGAATCTTTTTGGCAGTGCGACGACTCCAGATAGCGGCGTCTCCTTCAATGCATTGGTTCCAAATCAGGCCTATAATGGAAGGGAAATGATGTATAAATGTCAAGAAGGAGAACAGTTTGAATGGGAAATAAAAGTCGAATTTATCACGAGGAACCACTCTAGTGTTTAGGAGATGATTTTCCATTTTAGCCACCATAAACCTTAAAGGCCGTCAGGTTATAGGAGCTGCCACAAATATGTAAGTTATTATGGAAAAAAGGCCATTTATAGCCACTATGGGACTATTGGTAGTGGTGTACAGCTAATGGGGGCAGGCCGAGGGGTGCTATGGGGTCTGAGTAGGGGGAGACAGAGCTGAAAGTCTCCACACCTTGCAATTAAACAATGTCCATCATAAATGTATGGACTTGTGCGGAGTGGGACAGCCAATTTACACAGCAACTGCTGCGATTGGCACTGGCTCCGATCACGCAGCAGTTTAACCCCTGGCATGCTGTGGCCAGCAACTAGGGCATCTAAGGGGTTAGGGAGAGGCTCCCTCTGACACCCCCATTCAGTACCCACAAGACAATCATGGGAACCAAATAGGTTGTTGGTATGGCAACCGGGAGTCCATGGGGTCCCAATTTGGACCTCTGCTATGAGACCCCAGGAGTTCTACGAACATTCATGGACAATGGGTGACAAATTCTAAAACATCTGAATTAGTTTTTAAGCCCCATACGGCACAGGTGCACCCCTGCCCCTTTCCGTTGTATGCAAACCTGAACAAGTCCCAGCAGCCTGTGAATAAAGGTTCATGTAGGCTGCACGGTTATTGTGAACGAGCGTTCTTCTCACTTCACCATAATCGTGTAGTCTAAACAAGTCGCTGATCACCTGTTAGGTGAAATGATGGTTTGGTTTGCACAAAATATTAAAAAATTGCCCACCAACAAACATTTTTGATGGTGGGCAGTCTTTAACATTGTGTATGATTAAGTGTAAATGTGCAGCGCCCCAGAGTCCTGGTCGTTGCAGTACTGTTGCTCCACCGCTAAGGGGGGCTATGGTACGTCTGATGGCACTGAAGGAGTTCATCTGACCAGGTATCACAGACACCAATACATTTCACAGTCTGGCCTCCAGGGGGAGCTAAGGGTACTATGTATTAGGCCACTCCTCACAGTCTGGTAAAACTGGGGGTTGGATAGGAAGTTAGAACAGAAAGCTGACTGGGTTGGAACCAGGCAACACCTTGTGGCAGAGGGTGTTGTAGGGGAAGATTCGGAGGGGTCCCTGTCAGGGGTGGGATCCTGACAGAGGCCTAGCAACCAGAGAAAACGTTACGGGACCGCGCCTGCACGATATAGCGGCGGTACCCCAAGGAAGGACAAGAAGCGAGGTTTATTGTGCTGAGTGAGAAACGAGATCAACGCAGCAAGGAGAATACCAGTAGGAGTCGTGCTGTAAGACGAGGCAACATCCTATTGAGGCGCATAACCGGTGGCCGGAACGCCGAGGAAGTATAGAGCTCCAAGCCAAACTTCAAACCTACGGCAGGACAGTCAGTTACAGGCGGGCTGTCTCACCCAGACCCAGGAAGACACAGGGGGGTAACAACAGGAGTGGGGCGATGCTGGAGTCCCGGAAGAGCTCCGAGCCTCCCCGTCATACGGGTGCGTCCTAACCGTAAGATCAGGGGAAGTAGAGGGAGAACATCAGAATCGAGTTGTGAGGGAACACGAGAAACAGACACAACAGTTGTGGGGACTATCCCGTAAGCACAGCCGGGGAGGACCACAACACACAAGCGCAGGAAGGTAGGCACAGATTTCCACCTGCAAAGGGAACTCTGGAGGTGCCATCGGACCGGCCGGACTTGCGCAGCCCGGTTAACCATATTCCGGACTGAGGACTCAGAAGCCTTCAGTAAAGAGGTAAAGAGACTGCAACCTGGTGTCCTCGTTATTGACCGCGACCGGCACTACACCGCACCATAACATCAGCACCAAACCACCATCTTTCATTGTGCGCCCCTCAGCAGGGTCACGGACCGGGTCTAGCCACCGTGACGACCCCAGAGCAGAGACTCAGAGGCCCGGTACCGGGTACCCCTCGGCCCTGCGGCAGTGGGGGCGCTACAAACGGACTATTAGGCTTTGTGCAAAACGAGAGTACAGGCAACATGTCTGCCAGACCAAAAACCCACTGTAGATTACAGAAGCAGTGTAGTAAGCGAGATTTCCAGAAATCTCATCCACTTACAATAGCAAGGTGACATTAACCCTTCATTACCCCATATCCCACCGCTACAGGGAGTGGGAAGAGAGTGGCCAAGTGCCAGAATAGGCGCATCTTCCAGATGTGCCTTTTCTGGGGTGGCTGGGGGCAGATGTTTGTAGCCAGGGGGGGCCAATAACCATGGACCCTCTCCTGGCTATTAATATCTGCCCTCAGTCACTGGCTTTACCACTCTGGCGGAGAAAATTGCGCGGGAGCCCACGCCAATTTTTTCCGGCATTTAACCCTTTATTTTAGCAGCTACAGCACCCAAATTTTGCACATACACACTACTAACATTAGTAGTGTGGAATATGCAAAAAAAAAGGGATATGAGATGGTTTATTGTATGTAAACCATGTCTCATATCCTGTCGGGTTTGGGAAGGAGAAATGAAAAGCCGGCAATTGAATTACCGGCTTTTCACTAACACCGCTGCGTATTTCTCGCAAGTCACACTGCTGGTCCGTGTGTAATCCGTATTTTTCTCGCCCCCATAGACTTTCATTGGCGATTTTTTTGCGCAATACGGTGACAAACGCAGCATGCTGCGATTTTCTACGGCCGTACAGGACCGTATATTACGGATGCGTAATATACGGCAGATATGAGCTGGGCCATAGAGATTCATTGGGCCGTGTGTAATGCGAATTTTACGGACGTAGTTTATGCGCTCATACGTCCGTAAAACTCGCTAATGTGAGGCCGGCCTAATACGGAGGCATTTCTGAAGCAAAGTTTGGTGCAGATTTTACTTCAGGATCCATCTTGGATTTTCCATAGCAGTCCTTGTGGACATATCTTAAGACTTTGCTAGGAAAGAATCAGGTTACAACCAACCCATAGCCTAGCGCTTTGTAACATGAGGCTCTGGAGCCCTACGTGAAATGTAACTTCTTACTATATAGGCTGCTCCGTCCTACAGACTTGTCTCCAAGTGACTCACTGACCGCCGGGTTCATTCTGCCTACAAATATCTGCAGGATTTATGCAAAATCTTGGCAAGGATCTCCGCTCTTTCTATGGGCATATCAAAATGCCTAATGTGCAGCCAAACTATTACTAAGCTCTGGCCCGTACATGGGTGACGGGTGCAGAAATCATTAAGAATTTCTCAGAATCTCACAGTCTAATTCCAACCAGGGCCGGTTTAAACTGGGCAAAAGTTTAAAGTGGGGCCCCAAATGCTCACCTATTGCACCATCACACAAACATCTAAGGTACGTTGAGGTTACATGCGCTGAGTTCCGGCACTTAAACAAGTGCGATCGACAATATTGAACTCCTTCGGTAATTGTTTCCTGACCTCTTTACCCAGTGTGAGCAAGAACGATGGGGACAAAACAATCACTGATTGATAAATCTGTCCCCATACAGCATCATATTATCAGCAGCATATCTGCAATCGCCCGATGAGGAGCATCCCATCTGTGCTACCTGTGTTATAAATGTGGATGCTGAACAAACCGTATGTGACGTGTTTATATACATACACAGTACAGACCAAAAGTTTAGACACACCTTCTCATTTAAAGATTTTTTCTGTATTTTCATGACTATGAAAATTGTACACATTCACACTGAAGGCATCAAAACTATGAATTAAGAATTATATACTTACCAAAAAAGTGTGAAACAACTGAAATGATGTCTTATATTCTAGGTTCTTCAAAGTAGCCACCTTTTGCTTTGATGACTGCTTTGCACATTCTTGGCATTCTCTTGATGAGCTTTAAGAGGTAGTCACCTGGAATGGTTTTCACTTCACAGGTGTGCTTTGTCAGGTTTAATAAGTGGGATTTCTTGCCTTATAAATGGGGTTAGGACCATCAGTTGTGTTGTGCAGAAGTCTGGTGATAGTCCTACTGAATAGACTGTTAGAATTTGTATTATGGCAAGAAAAAAGCAGCTAAGTAAAGAAAAACAAGTGGCCATCATTACTTTAAGAAATGAAGGTCAGTCAGTCTCAAAAATTGGGAAAACTTTGAAAGTGTCCAAAAGTGCAGTGGCAAAAATCATCAAGCGCTACAAAGAAACTGGCTCACATGAGGACCGCCCCAGGAAAGGAAGACCAAGAGTCACCTCTGCTTCTGAGGATAAGTTTATCTGAGTCACCAGCCTCAGAAATCGCAGGTTAACAGCAGCTCAGATTAGAGACCAGGTCAATGCCACACAGAGTACTAGCAGCAGACACATCTCTACAACAACTGTTAGAGGAGAATTTGTGCAGCAGGCCTTCATGGTAAAATAGCTGCTAGGAAACCAGTGCTAAGGACAGGCAACAAGCAGAAGAGACTCGTTTGGGCTAAAGAACACAAGGAATGGACATTAGACCAGTGGAAATCTGTGCTTTGGTCTGATGAGTCCAAATTTGAGATCTTTGGTTCCAACCACCGTGTCTTTGTGCGACGCAGAAAAGGTGAACGGATGGACTCTACATGCCTGGTTCCCACCGTGAAGCGTGGAGGAGGATGTGTGATGTGGGGGTGCTTTGCTGGTGACACTGTTGGGGATTTATTCAAAATTGAAGGCATACTGAACCAGCATGGCTACCACAGCATCTTGCAGCAGCATGCTATTCCATCTGGTTTGCGGTCAGTTGGACCATCATTTATTTTTCAACAGGACAATGACCCCAAACACACCTCCAGGCTGTGTAAGGGCTATTTGACCAAGAAGGAGAGTGATGGGGTGCAACGCCAGATGACCTGGCCTCCACAGTCACCAGACCTGAACCCAATCGAGATGGTTTGGGGTGAGCTGGACCGCAGAGTGAAGGCAAAAGGGCCAACAAGTGCTAAGCATCTCTGGGAACTCCTTCAAGATTGTTGGAAGACCATTCCCGGTGACTACCTCTTGAAGCTCATCAAGAGAATGCCAAGAGTGTGCAAAGCAGTCATCAAAGCAAAAGGTGGCTACTTTGAAGAACCTAGAATATAAGATAATTTCAGTTGTTTCACACTTTTTTGTTAAGTATATAATTCCACATGTGTTAATTCATAGTTTTGATGCCTTCAGTGTGAATGTACAATTTTCATAGTCATGAAAATACAGAAAAATCTTTAAATGAGGTGTGTCCAAACTTTTGGTTTGTACTGTATATACACACAAACACACCACGTGTGTGTGTGTGCATGCGACACACGCACACATACCTACATACAGACGCATGCATACACGGAGCACTTGCTGTACATACAGAGACATAGTATAATGGACCCCTCACAGCCCTTCAAACAGTATAATGGCCGCCACACAGTCCTCCACACAGTATGATGGACTCCTCACAAACCTTCACACTGTACAATTCCTTGCATACAGTGCAATGGCCCCCACATAGTCCTTCATAAAGTATACAAGGCTCACATGTAACCCTGCATATACTATAATGGCCACTACTTAGCCCTCCAAAAATTATAATGGCCCTCCGGATAGCACTCCAAATATTATAATGGTTCCCACATTGATTTCCATATAATATAATGGGCCCCACATGGTCTTCCATATAGTATAATGCACAGCCCATAGTCCTCCATATAAGTGTAGTGCACTCCCCATAGCCCTACATATAATGCACACCCCGTAGTCCTGCATATAGTACATTAGTATAACGCACACACCATAGTACTCCATAGAGTATTATGGCCACCACAATGTACTCACTGATTTAAAGCAGAGGGGAAATAGGGAGAGGTGAGTAATAATAATCTTAATAATCTTTATTTTATATAGCGCTAACATATTCTGCAGCGCTTTACAGTTTTGCACACATTATCACTGCTGTCCCTGATGGGGCTCACAATCTAAATTCCCTATCAGTATGTCTTTGGAATGTGGGAGGAAACCGGAGTGCCCGGAGGAAACCCACGCAAACACGGAGAGAACATACAAACTCCTTGCAGATGTTGTCCAAGGTGGGATTAGCACCCAGGACTCCAGCGCTGCAAGGCTACAGTGCTATCCACTGAGCCACCGTGCTGCCCCGTATTCTATTACCTGTCGTGTGCACTACATGTGTTGCCACATGGTGTTCTGTATGATGCCAAAGTCACTTATTAATTTCTAGAAATTATACATATGAGATCCCCAATAATTATGAGGACGGAGGTCACAAAGTCACCCATCATGCAGAGGACTTTGGGTCACTCATTTTCGGGATAGGTGGGGTCTCAGAAGACTATACCCAGTGATAACTCATTTATTATCTGTTTGGTGTAAAATGTTGTCTATTAGATAACCCCTTTAATGTTATATTGAATACTAATAATATAAAAAAAATACTGAAAAAATAATAATAGTCAACTTAAAAAAAAAATAAATAAATAAAAATATATATAAAGAGAGAGGGAGAGAGAGAGAGAGAGATACACGCATATATAGTTTTGTAGATTGAATGAAAACTATTTAAATAAAATATTAACACATAGAACATAGATTGTGACTTTGGTAAACTAAACGTGAATATTACATGGACCCTGTAAGATTATTAACCAGGAAGCAAGCGCCATCTAGTGGTTCTGCAAATTCTAACATGCTAATGAAAAATGGACATAAAACGCTGAAAAAAAGGCATTGTAAATCTTTGTGTAGATACATTATAATATAATCCTACAATATGCTGTAACACCATATACACCAATATCCTAAAGCTTCTTGCTATGGAGGAGCATGTTTTGACAATGAAGATCAATGCTATTAACATGGATTTAAAGCGGCAGAGTGTAAATATTCTGGAATAATATTAGTAACTGTGAGTGCTAGTGGCTATTTTCTATATACAGGCAGTGTAAAGTCACTGCAGTGCTGATAAATCTGCATTTTAGGCCATTCTTTCATTGTATATATTTTTTTATATTTTGCACTATGTCCCTGCCCTCCAGTAAAATACAATGTATAGTCATAAATACACACATAAAACATTGCGTCATAAGCCATTTGCTATACATCTCTCCATAAATTGCTCATTCACAATCCAAGCATAGCTGGTTATATTTTATTATGTAAAATGAGCCTATAACATAGCCATGAACCAAATCTGAACCGTCGCACCTGCTCTACATAAACACGGATCCTCAAATCTGCCTGCGCCCCAAGGTAGCGTTCTCAAGCATTTCTAAATTCTTCTTTTTAATTCTCGTCCCTGACCTCAGCACATTGCAGTATATTAAAGGACTACAACAACATCCATACGTGACTCAACTTGCCTTGGGAATAAATACTTTACCTCGGAGCCACTGATTGCTCTGAAATTAGCTAAATATGGAGGCGATTTTCACTATAAGCCGCTGAACTTAAAATGTACGACAGAGTCCTGTGCAGGGAGCAATATGGCAGTACATGCAGTACTCCGAGCCATAGGCGCTCCCGTAAATGTACTATTATGTTTCTAATGTAGTCTCCTCACCATCCACATGATTGGATGGTGTTTTTTGTTTTTTGCTGGATTCATACATCATATTTATTTTTTAAAGTGTTCAGAAACCGTGTAAACACTTATTTTGGGAATTTTGGAGACATTTTTCCTTTCCTTAAAATGTTTTGAAGAAATCTAAAGGGGTTGCCTGATCCAAACGGATAAGTATGCAGTCACTCAGGGTACCGTCACACAGTGCCATTTTCATCGCTACGACGGCACGATTCGTGACGTTCTAGCGATATCGTTACGATATCGTTGTGTCTGACATGCTACTGCGATCCGGAACCCCGCTGAGAATCGTACGTCGTAGCAGATCGTTTGAAACTTTCTTTCGTCTAGTGTCCCGCTGTGGCGGCATGATTGCATCGTGTGACACAGGTTGTATACGATGTGCGCACAGTAACCAACGGCTTCTACATCGCAAATACGTCATGAAATTATCGCTCCAGCGCCGTGTATTGCAACGTGTGACCGCAGTCTACGACGCTGGAGCGATAATCATACGACGCTGCAACGTCACGAATCGTGCCGTCGTAGCGATGAAAATGGCACTGTGTGACGGTACCCTTAGTGTGACTGCGGACTTATTAATTTTCCCACTGTGCAATGCATGATTCGCCGGTTTCTGAGCCAGGGCCAGAGGGCATGTAGGAGTTATACATACTCCCGGGCAGCGAGCCCGGTTTCGCTCTCCATACACTTGTACTGTATAAATCCCATGAAGAGTTTTGCTCAGGCCCTAAGGGGACCCTTTCAGGAATGAGCAGATTGTAAGCACAAGGATTAACATTTCTGCCTTTCAGCCCTTAAGGTGAGGCCACAAGATGTGGTTGGCTGCGTGGCAGACTCTCCACCCACACAAGATGGGCAATGATGGCACAATTGTGTACAGAAAAAAATTTCAGCTATTGGCTGCTGTGGTGGGCAGAGTTTTGGTTACGTCCGGCCAGCCACAACTTTTGGTCTTGTGGTAAATGCTATAAGGGAAACAACGCTAATCATTGAGCACTGTGTGTGCGTTATACAATTTGCTTATGAGCTTGAGTCTCGCTGGTGGGACTCATACCAGCAAGTACTCAAGCCCCCGAAGTGTATAGTTTAACGCACATCTGTGCCAACTCCTTCCGGGCGAGAGACACTGTTTGTGTCATGATTCCACCCCTCAGTATGTGTGTTGGATGCAGTTACTGATGGCTCCGCCATCCAATCTGGTGCAGGAGCATGCTGAAGCTGTCAGTACTTTAATTGACAGAGCAATCATTCAGTCTGGTGCAAGTACTGAGCTGTCTGTTTTGAATGACAGCTTGACCGTCCAATTTGAGACTGGGAGGTGCTGACTTTCTCCAAGTGTTCATTGTCCCATATGATTGCCAGGCTACTTAACTGGACTGTTACTCCCAGACCTCTACCAGACATACATTCATCTTTTGGTTTGTCTCTCTCTGTGCCTTGTGCTCTATTTGTATTCATTACCTAACCTTGGACCTCGTTCTGACCATCAGTCTGTTTAACCACTTTGCTCTGATCCGCCATCTTCCTGGCATTTTGACCCTGGACAGTTACCTGACTACGCCTTTGTCTCTTCCTTCTGTTTAGGATGTACCCTCCTGGCTTTAGATCTGGGACTTCTTGACTATCCCGACTAACGGCTTGTCTGTGAGAAGTGACTCAGCGTCACAGTTTGCAGCCAATCTCTACTGTGGCTGATAAGAGGGGAGTCTTGGACAAAGTTTTTGGCTATTTTGAAGCCAATGATTGCTCCAACCATTTTATACCCTAATTAGGCTCCTTTTTTGGCAATCAGGTTTTGATTGGAGATGTAACCAAGACTTTACAATCCTATAGTCATGGAACCATCATTCATGATCATCAATCATATCTGGTAGCTCGATAGAGAAGAGTATGAGCTGAGTCTGCAGCCGTATAAAGACAAAGATGAACGTCTTTTTAAATAGCATACAGCGCATCATCCATTACCCCGATGCAGTCCAGATGGTTCCCGTTACCAGGCGCAGGATTACTGATTGTATAACTTAATTTTACACTCAGATCTGAAGTCATCGGGTCGCCATAATGAAAAAGAATCAAACGCTGCTCATTCAGTTTCCAGCCACTCTGAGTAATTCTGGAGGGAAAAGGACCCTCCTCTTCAAAAGGCTGCGAGACATTCACTAGACTCGTGTAGGGATGGAGAGGAACATTAAGTAAGACTCAGAAGTAACATCTGTTATTAATAACATGGTCTAATAGTCTGCAGAGCCGGGACCTTCATTTATTACAACCATCAGCAGGAAACTAAAATAATTAAATAGGAAAATAACCAACAGAGAAAAAAAAAGAGAAGAAGTTCCAGTTTACTCCAGTCCCTGCGAACAACTAGACAGGAAAAATGATCCCTGGGACTTCTCTGGACGGGATCCCTTATATGTCCGTTAACATCTAGGTGTAAAATATTGATGAGTTATTTATCACAATGTTTAAAAGAGTTTGAGAATACTATGTAATAAATGGTTAGGGCTCCCTGTACTGAGCAGAATACACCTACTGGGGGGGCCCATACAGGTTATAAGGGTATGTGCACACGCTGCGGATTTCAAGGCGTTTCCGCAGTGGTTTCTCATAAGTTTACAGTACAATGTAAACCTATGGGAAATGAAATCCGCAGTGCAAATGCTGCGGAAAAAAACGCGCGGAAACGCAGCGGTTTATTTTCCGCAGCATGTCAATTGTTTGTGCGGATTCTGCTGCGGGTTTCCACCTGCTCCAATAGAAATCTGCAGGTGAAAACCCCCAGAGAAAACCGCACTAGAAACCGCGATAAATCCGCAGTAAAAACCGCAGCAGTTTTTCACTGCGGATTTATCAAAGCGTGGGCACATGGCCTAACTGTGCACCATGTGGCCGATAATTTATTTTAGCTGCCCATCCAAAAACCAAATTGAAAAACTGTGGCAATCACGTAAAATTACATGGTTTTCAACATAACACTTAAGCTGCATTCACACTGCAAGATAATCGAGAACGAGCATTCTTAAAAACGTTGTATGATTATCTGGTGGTGTAAACAGGCTGCCATTTGCAAAGTACAAAAGATCATCGCTCTTGGTGGTTCATCATCCTGTTTATTCAGGACTCGCACCGTCAGGAACTATATCTGCCTCTGTGCACTCAACAATCTCTTACAGATCACTCAGCGCACATAGCTTACGGTTTCTGCCTGTGTAAACAGGCAATTAAACAAGGTTTACCGATCAGCAATAATGTTGTGCCACTGGTCGGCTAATGTGAATGGACCCTTAATAATCTTAATAATAATACTCTTTATTTTTATATAGCGCTAACATATTCCGCAGCGCTTTACAGTTTGCACACATTATCATCACTGTCCCCATTGGGGCTCACAATCTAAATTCCCTATCAGTATGTCTTTGGAATGTGGGAGGAACCGGAGAACCCGGAGGAAACCCACGCAAACACGGAGAGAACATACAAACTCAGTGCTAACCACTGAGCCACCGTGCTAACCACTGAGCCACCGTGCTAACCCTTAACCGTGCTTAACAAGTACCGGCAGAGAGGATGAGTTTTAACTTACCGTAATCCCTTCCACTTGCCGCATTTCTTTCTCTCTTTTTTTTTAGTGCGGAAAAAATTTGCTGCTTTTTTTATTTTTTTTAAATCCGCAGCATGTCAATTTTTGTTATAGAAACCCTCTTAATTTTTGCAGATTTCACCCATTCATTTCAATGGGGACCATAAATTCACAGGCATTATTAGGGAAGAGAAGAATAGGAAATATCTGAGATAAGTTGCAGTCAGAGATTTACTTCACTTTTGCGCTCCGGTGTTCAGAGCATGCATGTGTATGAAGGAATCAGGAGAGAGACGATGTATTAGTTCCCAAAATTCAATAAAGAGCACATTATTTCCTGTGCCCTTTTTAGACAATAATTGACCAGATCAACCCCTGTAACAAGCTGCCATTTTATAGGGCAGCATATTCACTTGATGGATCCATTATCAATCAAGCACGAGCTTATGGATGGAGAAACCTCATTTAAGTCTATACTCTATTAGAGCCCCTAAAACTTTTGGGGGGCCTAGCTTAGAACTGCATTTCAAGAACGGCCCCATTATAAATAATATCAGCTGTGTAATGCCCCACATGCCCTGTGGTGGCGCTGCAGAATTTGCGGCCCGGTTGGCCAATAGATTACAGTTGACCACTGGAGGTCCCAGCTGTAAGAGACCATGTCAGCTGCCTGGGGGACTTATTGAACAAAATAGGGATTAAGGGGAATAATCAATTTAACTCAATAACAACCAAGGGCCCCTAATTTATGCGTGGTCCTAGTCTTTAAACACACACCATTGTAAATATGCAGTGCATGGCCGAAGTTTCTGAAATTTAACAAAAGCAGGTCCGGTCCGCCAGGGACTCTGGATAGAAGACAGTTTATTTTAAAAATAAATGATAAAGAAAAAAATGTAAAGCTCACTTGGGGGACAAAATAAAATA
Organism: Ranitomeya variabilis; assembly: GCF_051348905.1. NCBI lineage: Eukaryota > Metazoa > Chordata > Amphibia > Anura > Dendrobatidae > Ranitomeya > Ranitomeya variabilis. The sequence continues at coordinate 66,202,801 of NC_135235.1, forward strand.
TATATATTTATAAAACATCTGTAAAATATAAAAATACCTGCTCTTAAAAAAAAAAAAAAATACGAAAAATATCTGATTTAAAAAAAAAAATAAAAAAATTTTACTAAATAAAAATACTGTACACATATTAGGTATTCACACAACTGTAACAATCTTAAGAATTCATTAAACATTTTATTTGGTGTGAAACAAGGAAGGAAAAAATAGATACAAACAAAAAAAAATTGCTTTTTTAATTTTTACATTTGCACCGCAAAAAAACACCATAATATTTATCAAGTAATTAAAAGAAATTAAAATTAAAATTGTTTAACTCAGGTTTTTGTGCTACACTTGGTTTTAAAAATATGTTGGCAATTTTCTTGATTTCATATCAAAATATTTATTATAAAAAAAACAACAAAAAGACGTTATCTTGCAATTTCCACACTGGCCGACAGGCCCTTCTATAAGTCCCATACTTCCTGCCCTGTCATGAAGAGCAGGCTCCTTTATCAGAAGGGGCAGGACTGGAATTACTGGTATCAGCTGTATATAGAGGTGTCAACAAAGGATCCACCAATCACAATAGTCTGTCACAGCTCCCACTGTTTCCTCTCCCCTCACAATGACCTTTTCACACAATCATTAAATGTTTCAATACAAAAAAGTAAGGTCAGAGTCTGTTCATTGTCGCTAATGTACATGTGTTGTTTCCTGAAACAAAAGGAAGTCTTAAAAAACAAACAAAAAAAAACCCTAGTGGCCGGTGTGAAAATTACAAGGTTATTAATTCCTATTAAATTTTTTATATGATAAATAATGCCAATAATTAAAAAATCAATAGATTTAAACAGAAAAATCAGATATAATCAATAGTTTTTTTTTATAGCTTCCCTTTATGACACGTTCAGGCTTGGGCATTAAGTTTTGTCACATCAAAAAGTGAAAGCAGGAAGTGCAGCCATATTGGTTGTCACTTTAACATTACATTTTAAAAATACAACACTTTCATGCAGCAATATAAGGAGGCGTTTCATCTCACTCCTTAGGAAACAAGAGTTTTTACCTAAAACTCAATTCATGCGATCAAGTAACCGAAAAAAGACCGCTGACCCTTCCCAAGTTGTAACTGAGGACCGTCAATCTGAGTAACTAGGAATGATATCATTCCAAACTACTCGAAAAAGTTGTAATAGTGCCTGTGTTTTCAAATCGGATCCAGATTTCAGGGAGAGGCAGCGGAGGAGGGGGAGGTAATTGAAGCCTCAAGTGCCCACCCTTCCTGCAAGTATCCAGATGTTTCTGCTACAATCTTCACAGAATTCTTTCCATTGAATTATTCTCCTAGACTAGGACTCTTAATTAAATGTGGCCGAGTATAGAAAACCTCCCTTCCATCAAAATATGACAACTACAAAGTGTTAAAAACATTCCGTCAAGATGGGAAGGATCAGGAGAAGCCAAAGCCAGGCATCTGGGCAGGTCAATGGAAGGTCTTCTCCATAGTCTGGGCTACAAAAGGAGACATTTTAGGGCACTGTCTGGGTACGATATTCAGTAGGTGTAACACTGCTATGGTATGTGTGTGAGACATATCCAGGGTCAGATTAGGTGCACCAGAAGACTCAGGTTTCTATATGAAAAAAAGTCCATTTTTGTCCAGCTGAGATAAATCCCATCCAAAGCTCAAGAATAGCAAACTACTTTTTGGTCTATTGGAACGCCCGTCAGGGCCGTGGGGTACTCGGTACCAGGTCCGGTACTTAATGGGATGTGCCACGGTGGCAATGACCCGGTCCGTGGCCCTGGGCGCCCATGTTAAAGGAAAGGTCTTTAAAGCGGTTTGTAAAATAATAAAAGTTTGTGACGCCACCTGTGGTTCTCGGTCAGGGGTGATCGACGCTGCTTAAAGGGGTCTGCTGGGGCGATGTTATGGCAGCTGGGATTGCATGGCTTCCCACAGGTGAAGCTGGGTCCCCAGGGCTCCCGATGTAGTAGGGACAGGTGTAGATAGTGTAGAAAGAAACAGAGGACACAAGTTGCAGTCTCTTTACCTCTTTACTGTAGAGTTCAGGCAACCGCAGTCCAGGGTACCACATCACAGGTATTGGCATGGTCCGGCCGGCTTGGAGGCGAATCTGGAATCCCCCTAACCAGGTGGGGTTGGAAGCCTTCCTTCTAGCGCTGTGTTGTAGTCCCTTGCTGCCTTAAGCCTCTCACAAGGTCCTCACGTTCGCTCTGTCCCCCTTTAGGTAGGACACTACCCGCATGACAGGTAACTTGAGCCTTTTTACAGGATCTCTATCACGACCCGGGCTCTATCTGCTACTGTGTCTTCGGGTGTTAATGGTGGACAGGTAACTTGCAATCTGCTGTCCGCCGGTTTCTGCCGTGGGGCATGAAGTTACCCCCACAACCTCGGTCCTCCGGCTACCAGTATCTGCACTTCAGCATGGAGGAAGCTCAGTCACAGCTTCTCTCTCCAGCTCTTCACTCTCCTTTGCTCCTTCAGGTTCTCTACAAACTGTTCTGTCCTTTCTTTCCATTCCAGGAGCTGCAGCACCTCACGTGGCTGCACGGCCCCGCTGTCTTCCTGACTGCTTCCTCTCTCCTCACTCCTCTGTGACAGACTGCTCTCTTTCCCTGTCTTTCTAACTCTCCCTCCAGCCACAGTATATGTATATATATATATATATATATATATATATATATATATATATATATATATGTGTGTGTATGTATGTATGTATATATATATATATATATATATATATATATATATATATATATATATATATATATATATATATATATATATATATATATATATATATATATATATATATACACACACATATATACACACATTATATATGTATATATATATGTATGAGCCACCCACAAGCTGGATCGGGGCTCCCCCTTCTGGCCTGGAGTAAGAGCATGTTGCATGTTTGTGATAGGGATCCTTCCTCGCTTCCAAGCATGACATCACTCTCACCATGAGGAAAGCAATGCCACTGTAACAACCGGTTACACTATCAATTTTACATATTACTGTATGCAAATTAGTGCTCATCCAAAAGGATGAAAACTGTTTCTCTACTGCCACCTATAGGTAGATATCATGTATGTCAATATCCGATCTATAAAACAGTCCTAAAGCGGTTGACCAGTAAATAAGAACTATTTATCAAAGGGCTAAAAGAAAAAAATAACAGTAGCAATACACCAACTCAATACGTCAACTCTTGTTCCAACACTATTCTCAGCTTGATCCCATCTTTACAGACACAGGAAATGGCAGTAAATTCTCAGCCAAACACTATGCGAGTTGGGTCACCACTGCATACATTTCCTGTCATTTTAGGTATGCCAAGACTAGACTAGAAAGGATGGGCCAGCAGGGATTGGGTAAGTGCTGGGGTGGCAGCTGTGCGATGGTCAGCGTTATCTACAGAAACTGTTTTTTTCTATGAACGTCACCCAAGTAAAACACCTTAGATATATTTTAGGCACTTTCATGTTCGACAGATTTACAGGGTAGCCTCAGGGCTGTGGAGTTGGAGTTTTCAAGTTGGTGTCCATTTTGGTAGAGTCGGTATAAAATGGACTATAAAATGGACCGAGTGACTCCAAAAATATATAATAAATTGGATGCAGTAGTTCAATGTAGATTGTGGTGTAAATGGTTTTATAAGAATTTGGGAAAGTTATAAAATGTCCTATAAATGTCCATTCTGTTCCTGATCTACAGATCTCAGCTCTTGGTTGAGCTGAATCTGTGCTGCACTTTATGCACATGCTCATTAGTGCCCAGTGCTGTGGAGTCGTAGCGGAGATGAATCTGTGCTGCACTTTATGTACATGCTCAGTAGTGAGGCAGGGATGTGGTCGTAGTGGAGATGAATCTGTGCTGCACTTTATGTACATGCTCAGTAGTGAGGCAGGGCTGTGGAGTCGTAGCTGAGGTGAATCTGTGCTGCACTTTATGTACATGCTCAGTAGTGACCAGTGCTGTGGAGTCGTAGCGGAGATGAATCTGTGCTGCACTTTATGTACATGCTCAGTAGTGAGGCAGGGATGTGGAGTCATAGTGGAGATGAATCTGTGCTGCACTTTATGTACATGCTCATTAGTGCCCAGTGCTGTGGAGTTGTAGATGAGATGAATCTGTGCTGCACTTTATGTACATGCTCAGTAGTGACAAGTGCTGTGGAGTCGGAGTCGGGAGTCAGGGAAATTGAAGAGGCGGAGGTTTGGTTTACCGACTCCACAGCCCTGGTAGCCATCTATAGGTGGCACTAGACAACGGATAATTTGTATACTTTTTTCTCCTAGGGAACATTGCCTATTTAATCAGTACGTCTGCTTGATCTCCACAAGTAGAAACAGTGTCCGCTAGAGTGTTATATATTACTGATTTTTTTTTTTAACCATTTTTTAAGGGTTTTTTCAATTGGGTACCTAAGCAGACCCACCTAAAAAAAAAAAAAAAAAGGTAAAGGTCTGTGCACATGCCCTAAAGTGAAAGGGTACAACTTTGTAGCGCCTAGATATACTTCTTCTGATATGGGCATATTGAAGAATTTTCATATGCATCACAGACAAGCAATCATTATATTATTTACAACCAAATTAATCAAAATTACAAATACCAGTCAATGGATTTGTGAAAAAAATGAACAAACGGCACATGAATACAGTTTGTGTTTCAACTGAATGCTATCCGTCTTTTACTGTTTAAAGAGAATCTTCCAGTGCGATCAACCTTCCTAAGCCATCTTTATGGGAATGTAGGTCACAGGAAGATGAATAAAATGATAATTTGATATTGGTGATCCGATGTCTTATTCCAGAGAAATCCACATTTTTCTTATATGTAAATGAGCTGCTAAGATCTATGGGCAGGACATAGATCTCCCTGAGAATCTGCCTCCAGAGCTTATTTTATATAAAAAGGGGGCGTTACCAGTGTGAGACATGTAACTAACCCAGGACAGTAGAACTGAACTTTGTCTCACAACAAACATTAGCAGCTGCAGCTCTCACAGCTCTGCTGTATTGTAACAACAACATTACAAACCTGGCTGCCTGTGAGATGGAAGCTGAAGCGGAGAGAAAGCTGCAGATGTGTCAGTTAAGGAAGATTCAGATGGCCGTATAACGTGGACAAGGATCGCAACGCAGTGCTTAACCTGGCCGGTGACCCTCCTGACCAGAATGTGACAACATGTATCTCTATGCAGCGGTCACACTCGGATCAGGAGAGCAGATGGCCAGTCCGAGCATTGTGTTGCATTCCTCGTCCATGTTATCTGAATCTTCCCTTGTAATCACACACAGTTCTGCAGTGAGATCAGGACAGCAAAGAGTGGACATCACACTGGTAACTCCCCGATTTATTTAAAATAATCACTGGAGGCAGATTCTTGGGGAGATCCAAGTTCGGCCCATAGATCTTAACAGCTCATTTACATATAAGGCAAACGTGAATTTCTCTGGAGTAAGTCGTCGGACCACAGATATCAAGTTGTCATTTTATTTAGCTTCCTATGACCTACATGCCCATATAGATGGCTTAGGAGGGTTGATCCCACTGACAACTTCCCTTTAATAGGTAAGAGAAGTTGGATTTTTTTTTTCCTATATGAGGAAAAATGGATGCCATGCTTATAGTACAAAACGGACACACGGGCCAAAAATGGGTGAAAACTGGATCCTGCACACAGATGAGAAACGGCTGTTTTTCTCCCATACATACAAAGACTCAGATGTCTGAATGAGGCCTAAAAGATGAAGACCTCAAAAAAGGGTCCCCCCTCAGAATTCACTAATAAGAGTAAAAATATATTTTCCTTCCTAAAAAATTGAACATACAGAGTTTAACACACGCTGCTCTCTACCTGAAGGTCACGACCATATGTCAATTAGAGCAGATAATTGGCTCCATATGTTCTTCCTTTTCCCTCATGTGCCATTTCTGAGTGTAGTTTTATGTGAAATCCATCTTTAATTACAGATCGGCCATTTCAATGCACATTTAGCTGGCTCCTAACATTCAGCATAACATTCACCCTCCCTGCTCGCTTCTTATATAATATTGCTGATGCCTAAAGCCATAACATTGTGGTCAACCAATTTCAAATGTTGTAATATTCTGTGAGCCGAATGTGTTTAAATGAGGATTATAATACGCTGTATAAAAAAAATCTTCAATAGGAGCTCAAAATACAAGAAAATATTCACTTCCCAGCTACAAGAAAAAAATATATCAAGCTTCTACTAACAGTGAATGGATTATTATTAAGTAGAATGAGTCATTAGAAAATGACCTATTTATATTAAGTTTTCGTATTACATGTAAAAATGGCAATTTTTTCCCATATCACAATTTTTAACTAGATGGGCATTTCCTGAAGGAAATACATGGTGCTTGAACAGCGCTGCCAGATTACAGCAGCACTTTTCACACACGGGACCAGGGGGGCCACTTACTTTTCCACACCCGGGACCGGGGAGCACTTACTTTTCCACACCCGGGACCGGGGCGCACTTACTTTTCCACACCCGGGACCGGGGCGCACTTACTTTTGCACACGGGGCCGGGGGCGCACTTACTTTTGCACACGGGGCCGGGGGCGCACTTACTTTTGCACACGGGGCCGGGGGCGCACTTACTTTTGCACACGGGGCCGGGGGCGCACTTACTTTTGCACACGGGGCCGGGGGCGCACTTACTTTTGCACACGGGGCCGGGGGCGCACTTACTTTTGCACACGGGGCCGGGGGCGCACTTACTTTTGCACACGGGGCCGGGGGCGCACTTACTTTTGCACACGGGGCCGGGGGCGCACTTACTTTTGCACACTGGGCCGGGGGCGCACTTACGTTTGCACACGGGGCCGGGGGCGCACTTACTTTTGCACACGGGGCCGGGGGCGCACTTACTTTTGCACACGGGGCCGGGGGCGCACTTACTTTTGCACACGGGGCCGGGGGCGCACTTACTTTTGCACACGGGGCCGGGGGGCGCACTTACTTTTGCACACGGGGCCGGGGGCGCACTTACTTTTGCACACGGGGCCGGGGGCGCACTTACTTTTGCACACGGGGCCGGGGGCGCACTTACTTTTGCACACGGGGCCGGGGGCGCACTTACTTTTGCACACGGGGCCGGGGGCGCACTTACTTTTGCACACGGGGCCGGGGGCGCACTTACTTTTGCACACGGGGCCGGGGGCGCACTTACTTTTGCACACGGGGCCGGGGGCGCACTTACTTTTGCACACGGGGCCGGGGGCGCACTTACTTTTGCACACGGGGCCAGGGGCGCACTTACTTTTGCACACGGGGCCGGGGGCGCACTTACTTTTGCACACGGGGCCGGGGGGGCACTTACTTTTCACACACGGGGCCGGGGCACTTACTTTTGCACACGGGGCCGGGGGGGCACTTACTTTTCACACACGGGACGAGAGGGTGTCATAGTCCAGTTACTTTATTCTGATGTTTGACTTTGATAAATGATCATGTCCTAAAATGGACACCGTACATTTGCATTGCTGCCATCTTTGGAAGGTCAAGTTGGGGGTAATGGAAAGTTCGCCATTATTTCCTATGGGAAATTTTTTTTAAAAAATGCGATTTAAATAAAATCTACATATCGGATCGACTATAAAAGTCATAGCACACCTGTCCCCACCGAGGCCTTCGAAACGCCGCCTGAACGGGGTCTCTGCGCCGAGCGTTTCGGGCCGCATTAATTGCGAAAAACGCGGAGAAGAATAATAATAAAATATAAGAACCTAGGAGGTTCAAGCACCATAATTAAAAAAAAATTGAAACGCTGGATTTTTACACTGGCCTGTGGGGTTCCTTTAGACTCTAACTTCTTCTTTCAGGAAATACACATGTACATTAGCAGCAATAAACATACCTTGACCATAGCCTTTGAATTGAAGCCTCTAATGAGCGTGTGTAAATGTTATTATGGAGTAAGGGGAAGCAGGGTCAGATGTGACATCACCTACCATACTTGATGAATTCTGTATACGGTAATTTTTTCTCATTCTGATAATCAAATAATTTTGCCTCTTTTTTCCTAATACATATGGCTCCATTTTTATATTCTGTTTTTCTTTATATTTTTTGCCAAATTCAGGGAAGGAAAAGAGAAATACGTGGTCTATTTTTCTTTTTCTTTTTTAGGACCAAAGGTCTGCTAGAAAAATAAATCATCTAAAATTATGTTGTCATTTCCGTAAATAGGGGTGGGACTATATACACCAATTCGGATGATTTATTTATTTTTTTTAAGTTTTATATAATTTTTTTTCTAGCTTTTAAGTTGTTGTTTTTTTGTTTTTTTTTAAATTCACACATTGTGCCCCTCCCCCACGTTGTAAAAGACCTTTGGAAAGAATTGAAACTTATTAATACATTAATCTTAATACATTCTTTTTATTGCCAATTCCCCCTGTAACTGGTGCTGGTATCTTATCCCCAGTTACAGGGAAAATACAGACTCCTGGCTGCATAGCAAAGCTGATGAAATTTTCTTTCCTAGGTCCCAATAGGTCTTGCTCCTTCCCTCCACCCAGCAATCACATTGTCACAAGCCATGAGCGCTCCCTACCCTGTATACACAAGAACTTGTTCAGCGTTGTGTACACAGTGATCAAAAAGGCAAACATGATAAATCATCTCAGCCTTCTCTGTGGGGAGCCGGCTGTGTGGCGCAGCCAGCTTTCTGCCCCTGCAGTTGCACAATTGCTTTGCCAACTGCTTATCTCTGAACTGACATTTTAGAATGGCAGTGCAGAGTAAAGTGGACCGCAGGGATGTTTAAAGTCTATGCACTGTGGAGAAATAGTTAAGAAACATAAAATACTATAAAAGGTGCCCAAGCAACTCAGAAAGTGATAAGACCGACAACTAGAACTCTTCATTCCTAGACATACATGCATGTTCTGCTCAGTTGAGTCTGCATGATGTCCAATAGAGAGAGGTAAAAAAGCAGCTGCCAAGCACCTCTGGCGGCAGCTCATCTCCTGGCAAAATTAAAGAACAGAATATGCCCCAACTTTCTTTGGCCCAGCCGTCACCTGTCAGATAGGTGAGTAAGGAGGTTGCCAATCACATTAGATAGGCACAGAAATTAAGACATGGCGCCATCTGTCGAGTTCTATGAAAAATAAAGCTGGAATTTAATTGGTGCTCCTAGACCAAGATCAGCAAAGTATATGCTGTATCCTGAAGTCAAGGCGCTATATATACACATATACATGAGCTTATTCTGTGATGGGTTATTTATGGATGCATGGTCCAAGGAGACCAATATGTTCACATTCTTCTGATATAAATAAACTGAGAAATTAACAAGACAGATTTCTGCTGGGGTTTCATCTATGATTTTTTCCCCCTGCTGTCAGTATCACTTTTAAAGTCAGTTTACTTGGTGCCGTGAGAAATGTCACTTGGTACAAGGCGGCGTCTGATATTCTCCATGCTTTAGAAAAGACAATAAAACAGATAGAGAGAAAACATACAACCATCACATGGGCTAGATCCCACCACTTGTCTGCCTTTATAATGACATGCACTCATTTATGCAGAGTTTCCATCCAACATTTTTCCCATTGCGGCATAGCAATGGAAAACGGATACAGACACGGACCCCCGAATCGTATGTATTCTTCCAGACTCTTCAAAGAGCCGGATCAGAGAGTGCTAAATGTTGCATCCTTCAATCAGGAATATCTGCTTTATACAGCCCATGACAAAAATTATGGAATCACCGGCCTTGGAGGATGTTCATTCAGTTGTTTAATTTTGTAGAAAAAAATCAGATCACAGACATGGCACAAAACTAAAGTAATTTCAAATGGCAACTTTCTGGCTTTAAGAAACACTAAAAGAAATCAAGAACAAAAAATGTAGTAGTCAGTAATGGTTACTTTTTTAACCAAGCATAGGGAAAAAATTATGGAATCACTCAATTCTGAGAAAAAATTATGGAATCACCCTGAAAATTTTCATACCCAAAAATAACACCTGCATCAAATTAGATCTGCTTGTTAGTCTGCATCTAAAAAGGAGTGATCACACCTTGGAGAGCTGTTGCACCAAGTGGACAGACATGAATCATGGCTCCATCATGAGAGATGTCACCTGAAACAAAAGGAGAGGATTATCAAACTCTTAAAAGAGGGTAAATCATCACGCACTGTTGCAAAAGATGTTGGTTGTTCACAGTCAGCTGTGTCTAAAATCTGGACCAAATACAAACAACATGGGAAGGTTGTTAAAGGCAAACATACTGGCAGACCAAGGAAGACATCAAAGCGTCAAGACCGGAAACTTCAAGCAATATGTCTCCAAAACAGGAAATGCACAACAAAACAAATGAGGAACGAATGGGTAGAAACTGGAGTCAACGTCTGTGATCGAACTGTAAGAAACCGCCTAAAGGAAATGGTATTTACATACAGAAAAGCTAAACGAAAGCCATCATTAACACCTAAACAGGAAAAAACAAGGTTACAATGGGCTAAGGAAAAGCAATAGTGGACTGTGGATGACTGGATGAAAGTCATATTCAGTGATGAATCACGAATCTGCATTGGGCAAGGTGATGATGCTGGAACTTTTATTTGGTGCCGTTCCAATGAGATTTATAAAGATGACTGCCTGAAGAGAACATGCAAATGTCCACAGTCATTGATGATATGGGGCTGCATGTCAGGTAAAGGCACTGGGGAGATGGCTGTCATTACATCTTCAATAAATGCACAAGTTTATGTTGATATTTTGGACACTTTTCTTATCCCATCAATTGAAAGGATGTTTGGGGATGATGAAATCATTTTTCAAGATGAAAATGCATCCTGCCATAGAGCAAAAACTGTGCAAACATTCCTTAAAAAAAGACACATAAGGTCAATGTCATGGCCTGCAAATAGTCCGGATCTCAATCCAATTGAAAATCTTTGGTGGAAGTTGAAGAAAATGGTCCATGACAAGGCTCCAACCTGCAAAGCTGATCTGGCAACAGCAATCAGAGAAAGTTGGAGCCAGATTGATGAAGAGTACTGTGTGACACTCATTAAGTCCATGCCTCTGAGGCTACTTTCACACTAGCGTTTTTTTCAATACGTCGCAATGCGTTGTTTTGGCAAAAAAACGCATCCTGCAAAAGTGCTTGCAGGATGCGTTTTTTTCCCATTGACTAACATTAGCAACGCATTTGCGACGCATTGACACACGTCGCAACCGTCGTGCGACGGTTGAGCCGTGTTGTGGCGGACCGTCGGCTGCAAAAAACGCTACATGTAACGTTTTTTGCTGCCGACGGTCCGCTTTTTCCGACCGCGCATGCGCGGCCGGAACTCCGCCCCCACCTCCCCGCACCTCACAATGGGGCAGCGGATGCGCTGGAAAAATGCATCCGCTGCCCCCGTTGTGCGGCGCAGAGAACGCTAGCGTCGGTAACCTCGGCCCGACGCACTGCGACAGGCCGGGCCCGACGCTAGTGTGAAAGTAGCCTGAGACTGCAAGCTGTAATAAAAGCCAGAGGTGGTGCAACAAAATACTAGTGATGTTTTGAAGTGTTTGTTTGTTTGTTTTTCATGATTCCATAATTTTTCCCCTATGCTTGGTTAAAAAAAGTAACCATTACTGACTACCACATTTTTTGTTCTTGATTTCTTTTAGTGTTTCTTAAAGCCAGAAAGTTGCCTTTTGAAATGACTTTAGTTTTGTGCCATGTCTGTGATCTGCTTTTTTTCTACAAAATAAACAACTGAATGAACATCCTCCAAGGCCGGTGATTCCATAATTTTTGCCAGGGATTGTAGTAGAAACTGGTGGAAAAGATGGAGGAAAACTGAACGGACGCCGTTTTGACATCAGTTTTAAATAGATAGGATATAGATGGCCCAGTCATATGGAAACCCAGACTAACCACTCACTGATTTTTCGTATTTTTACATGGTAAAGCTAAACATTATATAAATAATAAAATATAATAATCATTACTAGTGATGAGCAAACGTGCTCGGATAAGGTGTTATCTGAGCATGCTCGTGTTCTGAGTGTCTTCGGTGTGCTCGAAAAATATGTTTGAGTCCCCGCGGCTGCATGTCTCCCAGCTGTTCAACAGCCGCAACACATGTAGGGATTAGCTGTTTGTTAGGCAACCCCAGCATCTGTTGCGCCTGTTGAACAGCTCTGAGATCTGCAGCCGAGGGGACTCGAACACTTTTTTCGAGCACGCCAAAGACACTAAGAACACGAGCATGCTCAGATAACACCTTATCCAAGCAAATTCGCTCATCACTAATTATTACCCGCCTAATCTATTCTTAAAGGGGTTTCCCGCTAGTGTGTTGATTGGACATGGCAATAATATCCTATTGGTAAGGTCCGATCATGCTTGATAATGGTGCAGAGAAGGCGCTATAGCAGACACATAATTATCATGATTGTGCTATACTGAATCGACCACCCTGATGAAGGGAACAGTGGACCAGTAAGGCCGGAGACACACTGGTGCGAGAGACGGCCGAGTCTCGCTGGTTAAAAGCAAGCTGTGGCACCTGCACTCCGGAGCGGAGCGTGCGGCTCCATAGCAATACATGGAGCTGCACGCTCAGCTCCGGAATGCAGGTGCCACAGCTTGCTTTTAACCAGCGAGACTCGGCCGTCTCTCGCACCAGTGTGTCTCCGGCCTAAGAAAGATTAACATTCTTGTAAGACACCTTTCAAAGGATTCTTCCATCACTTTAATATTAATGGTTTGTCCTTAGAATACATCACCTATATTAGATCAGACAGGGTCCAACTTATAGCCCCCCTGCCAATCTGCTGAACATCCCCTTCATAGTTTACCAGAAGAGCGCCATATTTTACAGTGGCGGTACCTGGTACTGCAGCTCGGTACACCTGCAATACTAGTCACAGCTACTGCCAGAAGCAGAGAGCTCTAAACTGGAGTAGAGCTTGATATCTGGATCCTTTGGGAAGATGGGAATTTAATATACACCGATCTAATATTGATAAGAGTGCCTGAAGGAGAAACCAATAATTTGATCCATTATATACATAGGTGTCTGATATTATTGGCACTAAGGTCTAAAAATAGTGGTGGAAATGTGAATATTCACTTTTGTGAGGACCAAGATGAACATTTATGGTCTTAAAAAAAAAAAAAGTGTTAGTACCAAGATTTAGTTTGCAAATTCATCATTTATCCCCCATGTGGCTAATTCAGTGTTCAGAATGCATCGTTTATTTCACAAATTCTACCTACAGTTTAAAAAAAAAAAAAAAACTTAATAAAAATTGCATTCGGCTAATTTAAACTATTGTTCCTCCTTGTGGCAGGAGATGAGAGGCATGGCTTCTGTGGCGTACAGCTCAGGAATGCAATTATATAGTAGATGAACCTGTAATTAGTCACACAATGGCATCTTTGGGCCATGTAGGATGTGAGCAGATTCCATTACAGAGAAGGTAAAACTCGCTGTCCCCTCCATGACTCCGCTCTCCGCAGCATCTTAAAGGTATATGGAAAACCTGCAGAATAATCCACGGGGCAGAAACTCCAGTGGGGCGGATCGGGTACGGATTCCCGTACATTTTACTACAAAAGGTGAAACCTGCAGAGACGTCCGAAGTACGAATAAACTACAGATTATTATCGTATATATACTCGAGTATAAGGGTATGTGCACACGTTGCGGATTTGGCTGCGTATCCGTAGCGGACTTGGCCCTACGGATCCGCAGCAGTTTTCCATGCGGTGTACAGTACCATGTAAACCTATGGAAAACAAAATCCGCAGTGCACATGCTGCGGAAAATTCAGCACGGAAACACAGCGGTTTATTTTCCGCAGCATGTCAATTGTTTGTGCGGATTCTGCAGAGTTTTACACCTGTTCCATAATTGGAATCCGCAGGTGTAAAAACGCAGGCGAAATCCACACAAAATCCGCAGATTCTGCAGAATCCGTGAGGAAAAATCCACAATGGAATCCACAACGTGTGCACATACCCTAAAGCTGACCGGAGTATAAGCCGAGACCCCTAATTTTGCCACAAAAAACTAGGAAAAACCTAAAGGTGGGAAATGCAGCAGCTACTGGTAAATTTCAAAAATAAAGATACCAATAAAAGTAAAATTAATTGAGACATCAGTAGGTTAAGTGTTTTTGAACATCCATATTGAATCAGGAGCCCCATATAATGCTCCATATAGTTCATGATGGGTCCCATAAGATGCTCCATACAAAATGCGCCCCATATAATGCTGCATAAAAGGTTAATGATGGCCCCATAAGATGCTCAATAGAATAATATGCCCCATATGCTGCTCCATAAAGGTTGATGGCCCCATAAGATGCGCCATAGAATATTATGCCCCATATAATGCTGCACAAAGGTTGATGGCCCCATAAGATGCTCCATATGCCCCGTATGCTGCTGCTGCTGCGATTTAAAAAAAAAAAAGAAAAGACATTCACCTCTCATCGCTGGGAGCCGGTGTCACCGCTGGCTCAGGCCCCTGGCACTTGCGATATTCACCTGTCCCTGTTCCACCGCCGCGCGACCTGTGTCTTCCGGGTCTCTGCAGTGACTGTTCAGGCAGAGGGCTCGCACTAACCACGTCATCGCACCCTCTGACCTAAACGTCACAGCCAGAGGACTTGAAAGACAGAGCCCGGTGGTGGAACAGGGACAGGTGAATATCGCATGGCTCACCCTCCCCTATCATACCCACCCCCTCCTGGCACGGTCTCTCTGTATGTCCCTGCTTCTCCGATGGTCTCCGGCACCCACCGGCAGCTTGTTCCTGTGTTCAGCGGTCACATGGTACCACTCATTAAAGTAATGAATATGCACTCCACGCCTATGGGAGTGGAGTCGCATCCATATTCATTAATTTAATGAGCGGTACAACGTGACCGCTGAACACAGGAAGAGCTGCGGGCGCCGGAGACCATCGGAGAAGCAGGGACATACAGAGAGACCGCACCGGGAGCAGGTGAGTATGATGTGACAGCCGCACTCCTGCCGCTCCCCTTCCCCTGTCAACCCCATGGGACTATAACTCGAGTATAAGCCGAGAGGGGCACTTTTAGCCTAAAAAAAATGGGCTGAAAATGTCGGCTTATACTCGAGTATATACGGTAATCCCCCACGGTCAATTTTTGCTGCAGATTTTCTCTGCTGCATGTGGATGAAAATCTTACTGAGAATGCCAGTACCGTAGCGTATTAGTAAAGTATTAACTCAGCAAAAAACGAGACTACGTGATACGAGACATGTAAAATTATGAGGGAATGTTTCAATATATCAGTTTAAAGTGTATCTCCAGTCGGCTTTTGGACTACCAATCCCTTTGCTCTCGGGGAGATAAGCTATCGCAAAAAGATCCTCAGCGTCCCTCTGGAAAAGAGCACAAGACCTCTCTGTAGAACAAGTGCTGCCCAGTATGGAGGATTTGGGTAAGAAAGCTGCCAGACGAACGACTGAGCCGATGGTTTGGCGAGCAGTTATTGCATATAGGGCTCCTTAGATTCTATCCATATCAATACCGGTTCACTTACAAATGGATTTTTTATGTGCCACAAACCCATTGACTTAGAATAAGCGTTTTTTTCAGTGACTAACATTCCCACAGAGAGAACATTCTGTACATGAATGGAAAGCTTTCTCCATAGATCACCTATAACCATGAGGTGTCATGGCGTGAGAACACACACACTGGAAGCCACACACCATTGTTTGTACGAGCTAAAGTTTGTTTGACCTAGAACATAAGCTATAAAGTCCGGTGAGAAAAGCAAGATCCTAGAAAACAGGTCCATCATTCTACCTTTCCCCAGCCGGCCGGATTTATGGGCCATGGTACTTACTTCACGAGGATTCCACAGCGCTGAGGCAATGTTAAATAAATGGAACATAAAAAACACCCGGTAGGAATGTACAGAGAATGCAGTGTGTATACGGTATATACTGGCCGCACTATGGTTCCCGTGCAGCCAGCAGCAGACATCCCTTACTTGGTCATGAATAGGGCCTTTTAGCACTCCATGCTCCGGCATAGCCAACATGTTATTTTCCAAGGATGGACAGCATACATTCCTTTTTCCTATAACCCACGCCAGCATTGAGAGGCATAGAAAAAAATATCACTGACAGCTAAAAAACAAGATATTATTCCTCTACTGTATCTCCGGTCCTTACCTTAACTTTTGTAAGGCATTTTTTAAAAGCAAAAAATATATAAATGAAGCAATAAAAAAAATAGGCCACTGACAACCAATATAGCCGATGCTTCAACTCTGTTAAAGGGAATCGGTCAGCAGGTTTTTGCTACCTCACCTGAAAGGAGCATGATGTAGGCAAAGAGACCCCGAATCCAATGATGTATCACATAGATTCCTGGGTGCAGCGGTTCTCACACAATAAGAGCTTTTAGATTTAGCAGTGCAGCAGAGCTGAGAAAGCTAGCCCCGCCCACATCAGGCTCTGTACATAGACCATGAGCTGCTTATCACAGTAGGGGGCGGAGTCGGACAAGTGCCAGCAAGTCACTGCACTGATAATCCCTTCATTGTAAGTAAATAGCACACAGCTTGACAAGTGACACATCGTTGAATTCTGTGTTATAACCTCATGCTGTCCTCAGATTACATATCAAAAATCTGCTGACGGATTCCCTTTAACTTATTAAATATTATTCAATAGCTATATCAATGGCACCTGCCAAGAAAAAGAATATATTAGGGCAAAAAGTGAACAGTCAGTTCTTAAAGTTGATGTTTAGGAAGCAAGAAACTCTGAAACAACTGAATTCCAATGGAGGTTCTAGTTTGGCTTTATATACTAAGTCATGTGGCAAGGGTCTTTAAATGGTCAATATTAATTTATAGAATTGCTGCGCCCAATAGGTGGCACTAGAGTTCCTGCCCTCTTCCATGGTGATGTCTATGTGCAAAGGTTACATGATAAATACACAAAATGCAGCCGGTTCTTATGGTTACAGAAGGGAAAGCTTGGGGGGGGGGGGGGATCAGCTGGCAACGAAAACCAATGACCCCTGAGACTCCAATTCTAGATGCACAGAGCATAAGTAATGTGTAAGTATCTAATAATGCTCATCAGGGCAGTGCGAGCAACATATGTCTCTCCAGCACATCTATCAGGCGGCACTATACGGAGCACTGTCTGTTTTGCAGCAGATACAGACGCTCTCCCAAAACAAGAAAGGTCATTTTACCATGAAAATCAATCACAGAGGGGGAATCAGGAGCCTTGTTTGTAAATTACTTCCATAAACGGGAACATTGTAGATTTAATACTAAGGATTACTACATCAATGTTCTCTCTAATCTCTTTACGTAGTTGCATCGCTTTAGATCAATCTTTCCCCTAGTTTTATGCAGGGCTGAAAATTACTGCCAGTGTTATCGAAGATTGTTTTCCACAAGACCCAGGCTCCAGAGTGATAAAGCGTACAATAATTAAAAGGGGTTGTCCACTTTCTTCTACAGACAGCGCCACAACTGTCCACAGGGTGTGTTTGGTATTGCAAGCCCAGCCCTATTTACTTAAAGGGAACCAGTCATCAGTTTTTGAGCCAAGAACAAATGGTACCACCTTTATCTGCTCCTGTTGTGCATCCCACCAACAAATGTGTCTATCAGCTAATGACTCCACCTGTATACACCCAAAAATACGCTGTGTGTAAATAAGGGTGGTCTGGTCCGATGGGCATCCTCGCTTCGGCGTTTGTCCCTCCTCTCTGTTCCTAATCGCATCCTCCTGCTTTGATTGATGTGGACGTGTCATCCACATTGAAAACCGAGATATCGCGCCTGCGCAGCATGCTCACAGGAGCATAGAACAGCACTGCGCAAGCGCAAAGCTGAGAAAGCTAGCCCCGCCAACACCACAGCTAACCCCGTCCACAGCAGGCTCCATATGTACCTTGTCTATGAACAGTGAGCTTCTTATCCTTACAGGAGGGGGCAGAGTTGGATGAGTGAGTGCTGCATACCAGCTAGACACAGCAATGATAATGTCCTACTGATAAAACCTGCAGCGTAAGTAAACAACAGAACACAGCCGGACATGTGACACATCAGTGAGTTCAGTGCTTTAACCCCTACCTCATGAAGTCCTAAGGTTACATAGCAAAAATCTACTGACCGATTCCTTTTAACATAGAAATCAGAAAGTGGTCTTGTAAACTATTAATATTTGCTGCTCTTGAAAAAAAAATGTATATAATATATATTATACACACACACAGATTGCATACGGATGTCAGGCGAGAAAAAAAAAGTCAAGAGTTTTCTGGATGACACTGATGATTCTTTGTATACGGTTGTGTGAATTTAGGACTAAAACAGATTTCCACGTCTCACATGTGGCATCAACGTTTCCCTATGGGTGAAAAACTGACAATTGTTACAAGACTTGTTGAAATTCTTGAAATAGTCACCAGTCACTCACAACTTTTTCCCTCATTGATTTAACTGATTACTGAAGTGGAATATCGATGAAACTATGACAAATGCTTCAAAATATGTAAAGTATAAAATTCCAAAAATATCATTGTACTCGTAGTCTGGTGAGTACACGTGAATGACCAGTGTGATCTATTCCTTAGGCCTCTTTCACACTTCAGTCTTTTGGCGTCAGTTTGAATCCGCCGTTTTCGTCAAATAGCGGATCCGCCATTTTTTGGGGGCGGATCCGCTATTTTCCCATAGACTTGCATTAGCGATGGATTGTGGCGGATGGTCGTCCGTTCCATCCGCCATGCGACGGATCCGTCGAGATTTGGCGGTTGTCATCTAGACATTGACGGACATTATAAAGTTTTTTGTCTGCGCCGAAATAGCGGTTCGCGCCATAGAATGGCCGCCTATGGGCGAGTCGCGACCGTCATTTGGAAGATCCATCGCCCCAATCCGCTTTTTCAATTGAGTATGCTCCAAAAAGTAGATACTTTTTCCAGACAACCCCCAAGTAACGGATCCGTCAAAAAAACGGATCCGTTAGAACCGTTTTCTCAACAATTGTGACGGATCCGTCACTATGTGGGAGCAGACTGACGCCAAACAACTGAAGTGTGAAAGAAGCCTTAGTAGTCCACAAGGCAGCATAAAACAAGAACTAGATCAGAACAGCGCTGAAAGGATCAAAGTCCGCCCGGCAATCTCCCCATCAATTATAGCGGCTTCTTGAAGCAAAGTAGAAGAACATGGAGCAGAAACATCATGTCTCAGCCGTATCACCACTTAAAGGGAACCTGTCACCAGGTTTTGCAGATAGGAGATACGGCCACCACCTTTCAGGGCTGATATACAGCATTCTATAATTCTGTATATCTGCCCCCAACCTGACCTGAAGGAGAAGAAAAACACCTTTTATTATACTCACCTGCGGGGTGGGGTGCTCCGGTCGGAGGGGTGTCACTGGTCTTCGTCCGGCGCCTCCCTTCTTCTTGCGATGCTGCCCTCCTTCTTGCTTCATGTGGATGACGTGTCCCTACATTATACACACAGTATTCCTCAGGACTAGTAAGTCCAGCAGTGCGCATGTTTCGGGCCTCTTTCACCTTTCCCGCTGCATGCGCACTCTAGTTCTATACTCCACCCTAGTCAGGGCAGAGAAGTGTGCCTGCGCAGGAGCGCGTTGCTGGGAAGACAGTGTGGATGACATAGGGACACGTCATCCACATGAAGCAAGAAGTAGGAAAGCATCGCAAGAAGATGGGAGGTGCTGGACCAAGACCAGTGACATTTCTCGGACCTGCCAGCCCCGCTGGTGAGTATAAGAAAAGGTCTTTTTCTTCTTTTGCAGATCTGGTTGGGAGTAGATATACAGTAATATAGAATTTGCATACATCCGGGCATATTCCAACTAGACATGCTCGGCCTTGCACAATACAAGTGAATTGAGTAAAATCAGGAACGACTAGTCGGAATGTGGCTGAAATTATGCAAATCGCACATTTCAAATCACATGACGGCCCAATCTCGGTGTCGACACCAGAAAATCCTGACAGTGTGCAGTACCTGGCCACGGCCATTACATACTTGATAGTTGTGCTGCTCCACAACTGATCACATCCATCCAACGGGGGTGAAAGGTGTCACACCCCCAGAGATCGTGTATTAACGAACTATCATAAGAATAGGCAATCAATGTAAAAAGTTAGAAACAAACACTAAGTCCTCTTTAAATGGGTTATTTTTCTGCCAATAAATGAGTGGCAATCACATAATTCTACATTCACACGTTGCAGTTTTGCTTAATTTGTTTCTGCTGGCAAAACCTGCTCTCTTGGAAGGAAAGAAGCAGTTTTTTATTTTTAATTTTTTTTTTTTTTAAAAAGCAACTTTTGCTGCGGTTTTCATGCTCATACAGTTTACTGCCTGTTGTTGCTGAGTTTTAAGCACCAAAACCGCAGAAAAACCCGATACCTGCATTTTTTTCTGCACTTTCTCATTGCTTTGTATGGGTGAAAAACTGCTGCAAAAATGCTGAAAGAAGTGACAAGCTGCAGTTTTCAAAAACGCAGCAGAATTCCAAATCAGTCAGGAAAAACGTGATTGCACATTTGATAAACATTGTCCAGAAGTCGGCTTTATTATTGGGCCATCTAAACAAGGGAAAAAAAAGCAATGATTTTTTTGCCAAGATCAAAATTATTGTTATCGGCAGCACATTGGCGAAGACGTGCTGCCGATAACCTGATATTTTACGAGTACAGAACAATCGTAGTAACAATTAGTAACAATCAGAAGTTTACAGTGGTCACTATACACAATCATTACAGAAGAACAACTTCAAAGAGGATAAAAAAGATGCAAATGGTTTGTATACAAGCAGATCTAATGTAACATGGAATGTTCGCTTATTTTCCAGCCAAGGGGGAAGCAATCAGCAGGGATCGCCTCTGTTTATTTTCCTTAATGTGGGCAGAGCACTTTGCATAGTGCAGAGAATGAAAGCGGGTGGGGGTCTCGCTCAAGACAAAGGTCTGTTCTGTAGTGTTTGGACACACCTTACCCTCCACCTGAGCGCACCCCTTCATCTCAGAAATCCCTAACTGACCTTGTGCTTCAATACACAAAGCAATAGTCTGGCTGATAAGTAGTGTAAACTTCAGTGAGGACTGCACAATGGTGTCCATGTGGAGATAATGTGACTACAGAGATGTAGTCTACTAATCTTATCATTATAAAGAGGGGAAAAAACAAAAAGATATAGCGCCACATAGTGTCACGTATTGCAGATCATACATACCAAGATATGGTACATGGGGTGTATGCAGGGCCGGACTGGCCATCTGGCAATTCTGGCAAATGCCAGAAGGGCCTGTCTGGTCATGGGCAGCCTTGTCTGATACGTTGCTAACAGAATCAGTGTTCTCAAGACACCCATACTGTTAAGAGTTGTGACAGAGCACAAAGTCGCTGACTCCGTCACTTACCCCAGCAGGCCACTGGTATCATTAGAAATACTGGTCTTGTAGTAAATCTTGCTTTCCTCCATCCAAGGTAATATTAGTAATATAGCCCATCTGGTGCTTGGAGACGGGGACAGCATGGGCCTGTGTAATTTCAAATGCCAGGGCTGAATTTCAGTCCCAGTCCGTACTTGGGTGCACGTGAATTCTCATAGCTACAGTCATGGCCAAAAGTGTTGGCACTCTTGAAATGGTTTCAGAAAATGAAATATTTCTCCCACAAAATTATTGCAATTACCGTACATGTTTTGTTACACAGATGTGAATTTCCTTTGTGTATTGGAACAACACGGAAAAAAAGGCAAATTAGATATAATTTCATCCAGACTCATTCCTGACCACATGAAAACTCTCCAGAGCTTTGTTTCCACCTATTTCTGGGTGCTTCTTGAAGTATGTTTGGGCTCATTGTCCTGCTGGAAGACCCATGAACTAGGACAGAAACCCAGCTTTCTGACACTGGGCACTATACTGCCACCCAAAATATGGTTGTCAATCTTCAGATTCCATGATGCCTTGCATAGAGTCATAGAACCCAGAGGCAGCAAAACAACCTCAAAACATCTTTGAACATCCACCATATTTGACTGTAGGTACTGGATTCTTTTCTTTGCAGGCCTCATTCTTTTTTAGGTAAACAGTAAAAAGACGTGCTCAACCAAAAAGCTCTATGTTGGTCTCATCTGTCCACAAGACCCTCTCCCAAAAGGATTTTGGCTTACGTACATTTTGGCACTCTGCAGTATAGCTGTTTTATGCGTGTGTCAGCAGTGGGATCTGTTATGGTTTCCAATGGCAAGGAAACATCAGAAGCATAGAATAAACGGACAAGCTCTCGGGTGATGGAAACTAGAGCTGACCGCGATGCTAAACCTACACACCACACTAGAAGTAGCCAGGGGGCATTCCTGCGTTGTCTCTAGATGCCGCGCGCCAGCCGGAGAACTAACTACCTCTGGTAGAAGAAAACACAGTCCTGGCTTGCCTCCAGAGAATGTCCCCACAGGAGATAGCAGCCCCCCACATATAATAACGGTGAGAGCAGATGAAAAGACACACGTAGTATGAAAGCAGATTTAGCACAGAGAGGCCCGCTAACTAAATAGCAGAAAGATACAACAGAGGACTTCGCGGTCAGCTGCAAAACCCTTCAAAACACCATCCTGAAATTACCTTAACTCATGTGACAACTCATGCCACTGGAGTGGTAATTTCAGCCCAACAAGAGCTTCCAGCAGCAGAGATTCACATAAGTGCAAACTGGACAAAACATACAAAAATAGACTTAAGGACTAAAGTGTCCAACTTAGCTGAGCAGAAAACTGGGAGCAGGAACATGCAACAGAATCACTCTGGGTACATTGATGGCCAGCATTAGAATGACTGAGGAGCAAGGTTAAATAGGATACTCCCACATCCTGATAGGAACAGGTGAACTGAGAAGGCAAAGCTTGCAGGACACCAGTACCACAAGAGACCACCGGGGGAGCCCACGAACCGAATCACAACAGGGATCCTCCTGAGTCTCCTGACATAGCGTTTCATTTAATTAAAATATTATTTATTCCATGGTGCTTTACATATGAGGAGGGGTATACATAAAAAAAAAAAATGTTGACGGATAGATCCCACTGACACTGATGACCCTGTAGGATAGCTTGAATTTCTTTGGAAGTTTTGGGGCTGCTTATCCACCATCCTGCGTTGTAACCTTTCATCAATTTTTCTCTTCCGTCTATGTCCACGGAGATTAGCTACAGTGCTATGTGTTGTAAGCTTCTTGATTATGTTGCGCACCGTGGACAAAGAAACATCAATATCTCTGTTGATGGACTTCTAACATCGAGATTGTTGATATTTTTCAATAATTTTGGTTCTCAAGTCCTCAGACAGTTCTCTTGTCCTCTTTCTGTTCTCTATGCTTAGTGTTGCACACACAGAAACACAATACAAAGATTGAGTCAACTTATCCCCTTATCCTCTTTTTATCCGGTTTCAGGTGTAATTTCCATATTTAAAGACAAAAGAAAAAATCCAGCTCACCATAGTTGTAGTCCCTGGAGGCTCGGAGCACGGAAACACTGTGTCAAGGCGTGAGGAATGCAGGAAATAGAAAAAAATCCAGCTCAACGAGGTGGTGAAAAAGCAAAGTCTTGGTACTTTATTCACTTCATATCAAAAAATAGACTAAGTCATGACTAAGGGTGCTATGTCACCAGAAACGCGTAGATAGTGTTTTTAATTATTATATTGTGCTGTTGTTTTATCCTCTATTTTTTGATATGAAGTGAATAAAGTACCAAGACTTTGCTTTTTCACCACCTCGTTGAGCTGGATTTTTTTCTATTTCCTGTAATTTCCATATTGCCCACACCTGTTACTTGCCAGAGGTGAGTGTGAATGAGCATCGCATGCTTGCAACAAAGTCGTTCACCCACAATTTTGGAAAGGTGCCAACAATTTTGTCTGGCCCATTTTTGACGCTTTATGTAAAGTTATGTACAATTTGCTTTTTTTTTTTTTTTTTTGTTCCAAAATACAAGAAAGAAATAAATATGCGTATAACAAAACACGTGCAACTGCAATAATTTTCTGAGAGACTTACTTCATTATTTGGAAGAATTTCAAGGGTGCTAACACATTTGGCCATGACTCTATTTATTAAGTATAGTTATTTTTAGGATTTGGGGTGTTATCTTCTCCCCAGGTCATTTTTTCCTACTGTCTAAAGCTGGTCAAATTATTAAAAGTCAGCCAAACACATATCAGCCATCTATGCTATGTGTGCGGCGGGCCAATTAACCATCCTAACACCCATCTTAAAGCGGACCATACACTCAGGCTAAGGTTGTACTAAATAGACGATTTCAACCAAATAGATAGTTCGTTGTATGGTTTTTAGGTGGCAAGCAATTGACTTTTCGGCTATGAACGATGGTAGTTGTCCAAAATGCTCGATCGGGCATGTGTGATATTTTCAAACAATTATCGTCCACAGCATAATGTGTTTGTCCTGATCTTCAGAAACCTTATTTTATTAAGGCCACTATAATGATTATCGAATATTTTGTTCACTATTAGTAATGAGCGAACGTGCACAAATAAGGAGTTATCTGAGCATGATCGGATGATAACAGAGCTTCTTTGGCGTGTTCCATTAATATGTTCAAGTCCTCATATATTAGATCGTCAGTTGGGCCCAACAAAATCAGAGGTTCAGCTGTAATATGTAAGATCTATGGTCAAATGGCTTTTTAGTACATATACTGCCGTGAATGTATATAATCTATAGGCATGACGCAAGCCAAAAATGCGGAGATGCCCCTTAAGGGCCATACACATCAGATCAATTCAAATAGAACCAATCAACTATCTCACCCAAATCTGTAGATATTGTCAGGAACAGCCAACTGTTTAATGCTTATGGGGCCTACTGACTCTTCCCCGAAAAATGATATGGGGCGAGATAAATGTTGAGCAGTTTGAAGTTTAATGTGCAATCCTTTTGTTCTTCAGGAGATAAGGATCCTTTCTCCATTCCACCCTTTGAAAATTTGAGAGTTTGGCAGAGCCCAAAAGTTCATGTGTATGGAGGAGTCTGGAGGGATAGCGGACCGCTGATTGAGCACTCGGCCGTCGGATTCTGTGTGTTTTGGGGACTTTCCTCCCTTCTCTAGAATGAGCTCAGCCAGTGTTCCTGTATAGGGTCGGGGGAGTCTCTGGCTACAATCTATAGGCCGTAAGATGACTGCTGTCTATAGGCATTGCCTGAATACTTAGAGTTATCAGCATGCGTTGCCCAATACGCAACCTGGATATTCATCTCCAAACAAGCTCTAGGGCAATTCTTCCTCCAAATCCACCGTGCTCACATTACAGGCTGCTCGGAAATGGCCCCTGACGTTGCTGAATATTTTTGCTTTCTTAAAACCTGTAACCCATTACTGTGAGTTAGGCGCTCCGACACAAAGTCTCCTTTGTATAAAACTGTACAGAAATAGAAAGCTGGATTTTCACGGTGTTCCAGGTTTATGGCTCTGCGCAGAGTTCAGAGGTGCAAAGCAGCAGAAATAAGCAGGTGCTGGGAACTCACAAGGGGCCAAAGTATGTAAGAAACGGGCGGAAAGCAGGAAAAGTCCAGCTGGGTACGGAATACAGATCGCATTGGAGGAGAACATATTTTATATCTATTTTAATGTCAATCCTGCAGATTTATGTAATGGATTACAGCAGTAAGTGGTATCGACATCACCTAGAGGGAATTTTTTAGTGTTTTGTTTAGAAGACAAACGTTGTATTGACACTCGTCCAACCTAGCCGATGTGCCAGTCATGAGAAATTTGGTGTCAGGGCTCGTGTACATGGCCATCTTTTCGATCCGAGTGCGATTGATTTAACAAAACATTGGATCCCACTAAAACCAATGTTAGGCTATTGTTACACTTACCGTTTTTTTGCGGCCCGTTATTGCAGGTCTTTTTTGCGGGCCGTATTGCCGCAGTTTTCACGGTCTGCTGCAATAACGGACGGCAAAAAACTTGCAAATCACCGTTTTTCGGGTTCCCAATACTATAGCAAAAGTATTAGGGAAAAAACGGAAGTCCGTAAAACCGGAAGTCACGGTGCACCGCAAAAACAACCCTCCGTTGTTTTTGAGGCCCCATTGATTTACAATTGAGCAGGCTCGATCTTTTTTCACGGCCATACGGCGCAATTATTGTGGCCCGTTTTTGCAGCCCCATAGAAATCTATTGGGGGTACCAAAATGGGCCGCAAAATCATGGCAAGTGTAAAAGAAGCCTAAGTGTATGGTGTTGTGCACGTCATATTTTTTTTCCTCGGAAAAATGCCAGTCCGAGCGGAAAAATAAAAATTGCTGCATGCCTGAGTTGGATCTGTTATTTGGATCCCACTGGGCCATGCAAATCAATGAGTGCGTGGAAACATCTGAGTGCACCTGTACAGCTATACAATGACTACCAATAAGAAGCATTTAGAGTTTACATTGATATAATCCAAATTCTTAAAAAATTGCCGTAATCCTCTGTTCTAAACTTTCGTTGTAGACCAGAGCTGAATTCACAATTCTGCCAAATGTTAACAGCCTATTCTCTGATTTGCTATAATGCTATAATGCAGATAGGGGGAGAAGCAGTGGAGTATTATTTTCTTTACGGAGACTTCAGTGTTGCTTATTGTAAAGTTGCTCCATTGTCATAGGCAATGACTTTGGCTCCTGCAGAATGGTAGGAGTATGGAGAATGAATAAGAAGGGGAGGAATTTGCATTAAACTACATGGTGAGGTTCCCTAAACTCTGACCAAATGCTGAATTTTATTTTTTTTAAGGCTGCCATACATATTAGATGAATGTAGGAAGACAGACCATGTAACGTGGTAGGAAGTATGGTGGTATCGCAACTCTCCCCCAATACAATTTCGGAGAAAGTAAGGATTGGACATCTTGGTGCCTGATCCTTTGCCCTAACTTGCACTCTCCGGCAGCTCTCTATTGATAACACCAGTAGGCTTAGTTCCGAGTGGGTGGTGCGGTTGTTAGGCATAGGTATTTCCATTATCACAGACATTATTAAAGTGTCTTTTAAAAAATAAAATTGCTTCAATTATGCAAATGGAAACGCTTGGAAAGGGAATAGTAGGATTGTATTCTGCCTCTGAAACCCATTCCCGAGCCTGCTCTACAATTTCCCTCCACCAGCAGCGCTCTACATGACCCTATCAACAAGATAGGTCCTCAAAATGAGGTTGATGAGCATCTGACACTTGGGACCTTAACGAGTCGAAAATGACTCCAGCAGAATGTAAGCAACGTAGGGAGTGAAACGCAGCAGCTGCCGAATATTGTCCATTCACTCCCTTTCACTTGAATAGGAGTGCAATATTTAGCAGCAACCACTAAGCAATGTATGGGGGTTGTTGCGTTTCGCCCCGTACATTGCATCATCCTCCTAGAGCAGTTTTCAACTGTTCGGTGAGAGTACCGGGTGTCGGACGCCCACCAATCTCATATTTCTGACCTTTCCAATGGAAAGATAATCCTGGAAGTTCCTTTAGTGATATGATAAAGGCACAGGGGAAAGCCAATGCTTCTAATGTAAATGAACGTCCTGTAGGACTGGTCCTGCCAGACTGGCCTGTTGTTCTGTGCAACCTGCACCGAGCTAATAATCTACCATTGTAATCTGCTACAAGGTGGTTTCTTGTGAATCCTCCCAATCCATTCACTGAGACATGAATATGAGGCTCCCAGGAAGCAAACAAATTCCTCCAACCGTATCTAGAAACGAAAAGAGAATGTACTTTGCAAAGTCTCGGAAATTAGGATATGAAAAGTATATAAATTAGGATATAAAAGTGGACAACACCTTATTAATGGGCCCAGAGAAGTAAAAAAAAAAAATGATATTCACCTGTCGGACTGGTGTTCCTCTTACGTACTTGGTGCAGAGTCCCTCGGTTGTCTATCGAGGAGGGAGGAAAGCTGCCGGTCTAGGAGGGAAATCATTTTTTGCCCACCTCCCTGGGCTCAATAGTTTGGTTATAGGCGCTACAGGGTTTGTGCCCCAGAGTTTCATTCTGTGTCGTCCTCTACTTCCGGACTCAGACATAAGCATCCTTATTAGTGATGAGCGAGTATACTCGCTGCTCGAGTTTTCCCGAGCATGCTCGGGTGGTCTCCGAGTATTTGTCAGTGCTCGGAGATTTAGTTTTCCTTGCCGCAGCTGGATGATTTACAGCTGCTAGCCAGCCTGAGTACAAGTGGGGGCTGCCTGGTTGCTAGAGAATCCCCACATGTAATCAAGCTGTCTTGTAGCCGCAAATCATGCAGCTGCGGCAAGGAAAATGAAATCTCCGAGCAGTCACAAATACTCGGGAGATCACCCGAGCAACGAGTATACTCGCTCATCACTAATCCTTACCCCATGGTCTACATAAATATCTGAGAGCTGCGAGCTTTATCCCTGGTACACCCAAATATTAAGGAATGGATCACCTGTTTAGCACCCCAGAAAGGATGATATGAGGTAAACAAGAGGCCATGCATAAGTGATGGCTTCTCTTTGGTACACTTCCAAATTGACACCCAGATATAAAAGTGACCCCACAAATTGCAATGAAGACAGGAGAACATGTGTGGTAGCCTTCTGTTTGGCACACTAAACAGGGGAGCAGGGAACCCCATTACCCCGATAGGTGAGGCACCACTTTTGGAGCACTCATTAAAAAGGGTTGTCCAGCACCTCTCACTTCCACATCAGGCATGAAGAGACTTCTGTCTATGGGACACTTTTCAGGTAATGTGCAGTTATATTAATTAGAAGATGGCCATCACTTTAACAGCTTTTCTCAGCACCTAATTCAGAGGTAAGAGGCGCAGCTCTAGACCCTGGACACCTACCTCGTCTGGAAAGTATGCTCGGTAACTTCTGTGACTCCCATTGAAGTGAACAGAGAGCAGTCACCTCTTTATTATTCAGGCTCAATGAAGGGCCAAGGTCTACTTTACTTGCGTTACACGGTGGTATAGGGGTTAGGAGAACTCCCATTCTGGAGAAGCCATAACTATCTAAGTTGGAATATCTGTTTGAATTGGAAACGGTCAGCAGAAAATGACTGCTCAAACCAAGCACAGGAGGTAAGTGCACCCTTGGCATGACCGACAGCTTAGTCCACCTTTCTACTTACTTGTTTTGTATCCATCTCTGCCCCTCTTCCTTGATCGACAGCTCCGTCTTTACAAGATTCGGAAAAGGGCAGAGGTAGATGGAAAATAAGTAGATGGGAAGGTGGACTGAATTCCTTGACCACGACAATGGTCCACTGGCGCCTGTTTGATTTGAACAGTCATTCTGTGCTGGCAGATTTCATTTAACCCATCATGACCAGTATAAATTAGTGGTACATTTAATACTATGTGTGCATAGTGATGGGGCAGACTGCATCATCCTCTGGTCACTTTACTCCGAGACGTTTTATCAGTGACTGACAGAAATACGATATCAGATTAGTCATGCATTAAATGCAGAGTCAGCAGTTCCCTTGTTGCCAGCTGTCACTTGTTCATGAGCATCGTGAATTTGAGAGTCACTGATCATCACAGCTCAACGCTCTCGTTATTCTATCTGCATTATGGCTGCAGAACAAGGAAGACGCCAGACTAAAAAGTGTTTGAGGGAACTTATAAAAAACAAATAAGCTGCTGAGGATGACCGGCCCTGCACTGCAGAGCAGTAACAAGGCTTGAACAAGTCATTGTTGGATGCTCCCTTTTGTAAAGCTTAGCTGCATAGTCTGAAAACTGCATCCAATTCAAGGAGAGAAATATAAAAAATTAAAATTTGTGCATTCCATACAAATTCGAAATTCATGAAGTTGTCACGGTAGTGTCGAGAGACCAGACTACAGTCCATGCATTGCGGTCTGATCTAGAACCAATTTGTAAGGACAACGGAATGCCCCCTAAGTTAGAACCTTTGGAACCGAGTAAGAAAGTGTTGGTAATTTGAAGCTTGTCTGAGAAATATTAAAACGTTACAGAAGTCTCGATGAAGGTCCACCAAGATAATATAGCCATCGGCCAAACTGTGACAAGTTCATGTTTAGCCCAGCCTGTTGTTTCAGTGGAGGGAGTGAGATAAGTGACTGATTTACATACGGTTTCTGTAAAAGATTTTTTTTTATCACCGGCTTTTCGGATCTCACAAAAAAAAAAAAAGGTATGACTGCCAGGGGAACATGTGCCTATCTATACAGCCAATCTGCTACTTCCACATGTCAAATGTATACCGAATTCCATCACAGATTTCCTCCTTTTCAATATAGAAAGTGAAATTGGAGCGAAACGGAGGTGAATTTTGCAGCAGATTTCTCATTCATTTTTTAATCTAAAATATTTCCAGCATGGTCATATGTCATACAAATCGATGACTTGATGCACACATTAACATTTTTTATGTGACATACTGTTGTACAAGTCTCTTGCTGCATTACCGTTGTCACATAATGATCATGCAGTAAAATACAGATTTAGAGTCACAACGTGACGGACTCACCTCTATCGGCTGTGCAGAGCGACAATCATGCCACTGACTCATGGACAGGAAAGAAACTTGTTCCATACAGAAACACAAACAGCTGGAACCAGAATGTTTTATGCAGAGGGATCTCCACCCAGACACAGACTTGTCATGCTTCTTATTAGCGGTGCTCAGCTTACTGTACAAGTGACTGGACCCCAGGTCTGCACACACCTGCTCTTGTACAACGGACCTGTACCTTATTTCTGTACTTACAGTACTCATTTTTCTGGCAGTTTTGCCATGGTCTTTTCAAAATTACAATATTTATTTAATCTCGGTTTTAACAAAAGTGACGACAAACCATCATAAAAAGCAATACATTTAAAAACATTGTTAGGGTATGCGCACATATTAAGTATTTGGTGCGGAAATTTCTGCATCTCTTCTGAATCTCTTTGCAGGAAAAACTTTGTGTAAAATAGGCGCTATTTTATTACATTTTTGGAGCAGATTTTTCCCCACTCATTAGCATGACTGAAATCTGCAAGTCAAAAATAAGCAACGTCTGCACAAGACTTCAAGATTCTCATTCACTTTGCTGGCCTCAGGAAGCCCTTCAGGGTTTGTGACAAATCTCCAACATGTGTATAGGCGCTGTAGTCTTTTTGCAGAATTTATGAAGACAAGACTGAGCAGCAACTACTACTAGGACAACCCCTACTTGATCAAAATGTTTTGCGTAGATAAAATTATAAAGCCTATACTCACCTCCTGTGCCGGACTTCCTCTTCCTGCTCAATTCGACAGTGAGGCGGGGACAGTTAGGCCAGCGCTGATGGGTGCCGGCGTCACATGTCACAACAACACGGGAGAACCGGGAGTCGGCGTACCAACACTGCGGGAACGGCGCCGGTGCGGGAGAAGAGTGCAACCCTTATTATTTTATGGGGGACCAAGGGTGGGGTATGAGAAGAAGTTGTCCAAGTAGTGGACAACTTCTTCCATCTGCACATAACCTTGAAAGGGTTTTCTGGGAATATCATTTTCACTCCGTTTGGTTTCTGCTCCATTGAAATAATAAGCTCAGACGTCAATTACAGTCACCAGGTTCAGGTTCTCCGCTGCTGCCCCGGTCTCTACTGACAGGCTGCAGCGGTGACAGCATGAACTGCCGAGCAAAAGGAACATGAGCTGCAGTTGTGATATCATCAAAGTAGGCTGTCAACAAAGACCGGGGTAGCAAAACAAATTCATCACTGGTCCCACGGAGGGTATGTATTACTTTAAAGGGGTTTTCTCAGCACACTTTGGCTTCTGCCAGGTTAAATGGACTTTGTCAGCTCAGAATAACTGTTCAAACCAAGCGCAAGTGCTCGGTGCATCATGGCGGGGCCAATCATTTACATACACCTTGTTTTCTCTCCACTCCTCTTCTTTTGTGATCGACATCTCTGGTTTCATAGAGCCAAAGAAGTGGCGGAAATAGAGGGAAAACAAGTAGGTGGGACAGAGCACTTAAATGACTGGCCCCGCCGTGAAGCACCGAGCACCTGGACTTTGAGGCAACAGTCATACTGTGCTGACAGAGACCCGGCACAAACAAAAGTGGAGGGAAAAGTTATTCCCAGAAAGCCTCCATTATATGTACTTATACAGGCTCTGTTGAAGTTGGAATTATCATAGAGTCCGATATTTGTGCTTTAGTCCCTCACAAGCTCCACCTCAACGTTGATGAACATATCAGTATGGCTCTGTTATGTTCAAATCTTGTTGTTTCCTTCTTTCAGAAGTTCGCCCTGATAGAACACCTCCAGTACGTGCCACGGTAAAGGCATACAGTGGGATACATTCAGTGGCATGTAAAAGTTTGTGCACCCTAGTCAAAATTACTGTTATTGTGAACAGAACGCAAATTGAAGATTAAATTATCTGTGAAAGGCCTAAAGCTAAACACGTTGTCCACTAATTGGACATCTTGACTATAATAGTAACACACCGGCGCTAAGAAAAGTGGCACCGAAGCTGCTGATACCAAACAGATAAATCAAGACAAAAAGGTCCTTAAATGATTGGTAAGCCCATATTCAAGGGGCAACACTTCATTTCTAAATAAACTACAAAACCATATTCTTTATGCACCAAATTCACTAATAGGTGCAAAAGAAAAATTTAGAAGTGACAACAAATACCAAACAGATGTTGTGCCGCCTCTGTTACTGGTAAAAAATTACAGAAAATTAAAGGTATCGCGCCAAGAGCAATAATTTGTGTCATACTGGCTGTCAAACATGGGCTACATCAACCAAGGTGACTGATAAACTAACAGACTAATGATAGTAGTAATATGCAATGCTGTTAGTAGTGGTCTCCTATAGTAAATGATGAACACTTACTTGTCTGTGAGTTCCCCGAGTCTCAATATTGGAACGCTGTCCCAATCAGTCAGTAGACCGGTTACAGTTGTACTATCATTAGTCTGTTAGTTTATCAGTCTCATTGGTTGATGTAGCCCATCAAATTATTGCTCTTAGCGCGATACCTTTTAATTGGACATCTTCTCATACCCCATGCAGGTATCTCTGAACAGTAGATAGAACGCAGTTCCAGTTTGCTAGATCTCTCTGAAGGTCTTTTGCAGCCAAGCAGGGGTCCTGATTTGCCTCTCTAGCAATCCTACGAGCAGCTCTCACTGAAATTTTGCTTGGTCTTTCAGACCTTATCTTGACCTCCACTGTTCCTGTTAACTGCCATTTCTTATTTACATTTCGAACTGAGGAAAGGGCAACTTGAAAACGCTTTGCTATCTTCTTATAGCCTTCTCCTGCTTTGTGTGCCTCCACCATTTTCAGAGTGCTAGGCAGCTGCTTAGAAGAACTCATGGCTGCTGATTTTTGGCACAAGGTTAGAGGAGGCTGGGTTCTTATAAAGCTGGGAAATTTGCATCACCTTTCTTTTCCTAACGACGATGGTGAACAAGCCATAATCCTAACAGACTAATTAAGGTCTGAAACCTTGGTCCAAATTTTCTGAGCACACAAGTCTCCAAGGGTGCCCAAACTTTTGCATTGGCCCATTTTCCTTTTTGTTTTGTTTTTAAATGAAAAAAACAAAATTACTACATTTATTTTGTGTGCCTACAATACAAATGAAATGTGTCATTTTTAACTTTAGGCCTTTTACAGATCATTTCATCTTCAACTTGCTTCACTGTTCACAATAACAGTCATTTTGATCAGGGGTGCCCAAACTTTTACACGCCACTGTACATCGCCCATTGATTGCCATTGTAAAAAAATGTTAATAGTCTTACGACAGCTGGATGAGCAGCGCACGAGAGGATAATCTCTATCTCATGATCAGTCTGAAGGGCATTTGAGCCAACAAATACAAAGTTATTCCCATAGTTCACACAGACGGCGCACCTGTAACTACGGCCTTGGGAGCAGATCTTGGCATTGTGTGCGGTAGGTTACATAATCACTTCATTAAGAACATTTTATAGTCACACCCTGAGCGGTAACACGAGGGTTCGGAAATCAGGCAGCACCTAAGTATAAATACCACTGAAGGCCGAACCTTCCCAATCACACAGCACACTCATGTCCTTTACACGTCTTGCACGATATCCATTATTGACAGCCAACAGGTCGGCTTAGTGGCAGTCCCAGATCTTACAACGTAGGACGACTTTTCTTCAACTATTTTAATACAGAACAAAATTTCAGACCCAGAAATTAAATTCCCTTGTTGGAAATGCCTCCTTTAAAAAAAAAAAGAAAAAAAAAAAGGATTTGGCAGTCGAGCCTCCAGGGTGGATCCGAATTCAAGCCTCACACTCAAGTTCTGTATTATGGGAGGATTTTTTTGCCACAGATTTATTGCAGAAATTTTTGAGACTGAAAATCAATTCCATTCATCTGAATGGGGTGGTTAAGCAGAAAAGACGCATTCAGACGAATAGCACAGTCGTAGAAATGTACTCTAATGCAGATCGGCAAATTGCGTTTACACTGCCGAAGGGGGAAATTTGCAGTAAAATTACTGACCAGTCTTGGGCATTGGCTGGATCTTGTCCGCTGCCCAATATGCACTGGAACTGGTCCCCCAATACATCCGTAATTGGCCGAATCTTGTCAGGTGCCCAATATGCACTGGAACTGGTCCCCCAATACATCCATAATTGGCTGGATCTTGTCCGGTGCCCAATATGCACTGGAACTGGTCCCCCAATACATCTGTCATTGGCTGGATCCTGTCTGGTGCCCAATATGCATTGGAACTGTTCCCCCAATACATCTGTCATTGGCTTAATCCTTTCTGGTGCACAATATGCACTGGAACTGTTCCCCCCAATACATCCGTCATTGGCTGGATCCTGTCTGGTGCACAATATGCACTGGAACTGGTCCCCCAATACATCTGTCATTGGCTGGATCCTGTCTGGTGCCCAATATGCATTGGAACTGTTCCCCCAATACATCTGTCATTGGCTTAATCCTTTCTGGTGCACAATATGCACTGGAACTGTTCCCCCCAATACATCCGTCATTGGCTGGATCCTGTCTGGTGCACAATATGCACTGGAACTGGTCCCCCAATACATGTCATTGGCTGGATCCTGTCTGGTGCACAATATGCACTGGAACTGTTCCCCCAATACATCCGTCATTGGCTGGATCCTGTCTGGTGCACAATATGCACTGGATCTGGTCCCCCAATACATCGGTCATTGGCTGGGTCTTGTCCGGTGCCCAGTATGCTCTGGAACTAGTCCCCCAATACATCCGTTTTTCACAGACCAGTTGTACACAGATGCTTGGGAGACCTCCTACAGGGAACCCTCATTCCATCTGCTGCAAAACAGACATCCGTGTGGGTATAGAGTGTAAGATGCAATACTTTCCTACCCAGGCACACCACTTAAAGTGTACCTGTCCTTTCACAAATATGTCGAAAAATATGGTCTTGCTGTTTTCAACCCAACACTGTGAAAATACCAGTCTGTTATGTGATGATTTTCCTGCTCTGAAGCTTGATATTCTCTCCTTTTCAGTGGTGGGTGTCTCTAAAATCATCATTCTACCATTACTATAAGAACTGGAACTTCCTTACCCCGACGTCGCAGCATGCATTGCTACTGTCATTGTCCAGTGCTGTCTTCTGAATGGATAGCGTGCCTCTCTCTTAGGCCTGTGTGCAGTTTAGTGGACAGAAGAGGAGAAGCAGAGTGACCGAAATCCACCCACTTCCCGTGATCCGTCTTGGTGTCTAATTGTGCGCTGCAAATTATATAGAAGGGAGATGCCTCGTGGTCACACTTTGCAGTGATATCTTTTTAGGGTAAGACAACATACAGTAATTCTGAAAGATAATTTGCAGGTTATTTATTACATATTTTTTCCAATAAGATCTAGTTTTATGAAAGTAGAGTTATTTCATTGGGGCTTCAGTATTGTCCCCTCCTGCGGACAATTTCAAAGAAGAATTCTAAAAAGTGCAGAAGTCATTTGTCAACCACTGATCAGACCTACGACCTTTCCAGGTTTAGCAAAGAAAGGAAAATCCATACTACCTGTTCAATGTTTAGCAGAGGCTCAAAGAAAAGTTATGTAATTCATTCCACAGCCGCAGCTCCCCCGACCCAAGCGCAACAGCCTCATAGAATAAATGACACTGGCATGCTCAAGACTCATGGCCAGTATGTCTGTGCATTGCGGTTCGACCATCCAAGATAGGGCCAATTTGCACCGACGTCTGCATGAGCCCTTAAGTGTTTTATCTTTCAAAAATGCTGGATTCACAGCAACACTGCACACTTCTGCTTTATAATGTCCATTGCTTGCTGTTTCTGTGTTTCAGAGAGATATTACAACAACACATAAATCAAATATCATTTGTTATGCTTTTTTATCCTGCATCATCATACTTCACAGAGCTTTATAGACATCATCATCACTGTCCCCATTGGGGATCACCATCTAAATTCTTTATCATTATGTCTTTGAAGTGTGGGAAGAAATCGGAGAAATCCACACACACAGGGAGACAGGGTGGATAAAAATCAATGTTTTTTTAAAAAAATCAAAAAAATCGGATTTTTTTGATTTAAATCGGATTTTTTTGATTTAAATCGGATTTTTTTCAATAAACTGCTTTTTGAGGAAAATATTTTACCATCCAAAGGTTCTTCCATCATGAGATAAAGCTGAGTTGTTTAACTCAGTAGAATAAAGGCTGTATATGTGTAACATTCACAATGCCATGCTCTTCCAGAGGTTTCTGTAGGATGCTGACTATCCAACAAGTTTGGGCATGTCAACTGAATGGAAAAAGAAACTAAACCAAAAGAAAGTGAAACCAAGCTAGAAGTGTGGAATTAAAGGGGCAGTATGAACAAAATGTGGAGGCTATTAATAGTTTATACAATTAAGACATGCTGCTTTTAAACACCTACCTATTGCCATATAGTAAAACAAAAAAGATTTTTACTTACTTTGGGGTCCCCCCCTCACCCTGGCGTTAGATCGTTGCCCCTAGTTTCGTCCGTGTAACTATGGGCGCACATGCGCACTGCTCTCACTTCTCATTTTAATCGTGATTTATATTAAAAAAAACCTTTTGATTTAAATCAGTGATTTAAATCATGATTAAAATCATGATTTAAATCGATCCGATTTAAATAGAAAAAAATCTTTTGATTTAAATCGTGATTTAAATCATGATTTAAATCGGCGTGATTTAAATCAATCCACCCTGCAGGGAGAACATACAAACTCCTTGCAGATGTTGTAGATTGTGAGCCTTCGCGGGCAGGGTCCTCTCTCCTACTGTACCAGTTATGACTTGTATTGTTCAAGATTATTGTATTTGTTTTTATTATGTATACCCCTCCTCACTTGTAAAGCGCCATGGAATAAATGGCGCTATAACAATAAATAATAATAATAATAATAATAATGTTGTCCTTGGTGGGATTTGAACCCAGGACACAAACGCAGAAAAGCAACAGTGCTAACCACTGAGCCACCGTACTGGATTTCAATCTTTCCGGAGCTATAATTTTTTTTGAAATATGTGACTTCTAGTATTTCTGGTATCCACCATTCATATGAATAACAAAAAGGGAAATCAGCTGAAATTTGATAGATTTCTATGAAAGTTAATTATGTTCAGCTCAGAGATCAGTAGTGAGGAGCAAACCACTAAAAAGTGCGATAGTGTGAGTGAGCACCAAGAAAGTGATGGCTGCTCTACTTTCTGAATTTCCTCCTTCTCATATACCAATATACAGTAAGCATTTATTGCTGCCATTAAGAATAAGAGCATCGATATTCTGCATACTGGGATATGAGATTCTATTTAGCATCACAAACATAAGGAATCAGCAATGACTACTTTGATGAATAGTGATGGCAAACCATCTAGTATCGCGGCCCCAGGCGACAGCCTCTCTTAATGGCTCCACATCCTGGCAGTTTCCCTCTACTTTAAAAGCATTTACAATGATGAGTTGCCAATAGCTGTGAAGTTGCATTTACAGCTAAGAAAAACTTTCAATCAAAGGACGGTCACATAACCGGCCCAGGGGTATATGGGGACAAAGTGGACTATTACCAACCTCAGGTTAAAAGGCTGCAATGAAAAAATCTATATGTATATATTATTATATATACGGAACATGATCGTTTCTGAATTAAAAATAATAATAAATAAACCAGGTTATAACCTTTCATAAAGACAAAATAATAAGCAGTAAAATATACTGATGACCCATAATTTTTAGCTCAGATTACTCCAAATGCTGACGGCCCCATGCAAGCACAGAATAGAATAATGCCATAATCCAGCACCCATACAAATGTGTGGAGCTTTATACACTTCCCTATGCACCATATGGCGGCACACAGGGCCTTTTACTTTCAGATACATATGTAATCTGTCGGAAAAAAAATTGAGGTTGGCTTAGAGTGGAGACTATGTCCATAATCTGGTGGCATGTACAAGATCTGTAAACTTTCTTGTAGGAAAGAGTTTGCAAATTTTGGGGTTGCACCAAAACCTTCTGGAAATTAAGGATTTCTGCTGATTTTTTTTCTGTCTTGGTAGATGGAGACAGAGGCGTTGAGGGAGGGGAGAATTGGAGCAAAGCAGGCACAGAATCAGTTTGGAGAGGGAATGGGCTGCAAGACGTCCGGATGTCAACTTCAAAAACTTCAATAGTGCTGCAGGTGTGCTGCGCTGCTGCTAGGTATGACGTAAGAAGTATCCAAGGAGTACTGTAACATAGCTGCAGTTTTATTTTCAACATGTTTTTAACTATCCCAAACTTCTTTAACAAGAGAAACTATGGAAAGTTTCTGTGGTTTCTCCTGATGAAGAAATTTTGGATACTTCGAAAAGCGTTGAGAATAAAACCGCAACTATTTTGGATATTTCTTATTTCATACCGACCAGCAGCGCAGCACACCCGCATCTCCTACTATGGATTTCTACGTTGGACCCCCAACCTGCGGAGCAACATCTGGATTTACATCTTGTGCCTATAAAGCGTTTGTGCTTTCTCACAATACCAGGTGAGCTCGGCCGGATCACCATATATCGCTGTTGTCTGGATAACGACGTATTCCGCTTGTTCATCCCTCTGTTTTTTTCTCAACTTCTGCACGTGTTCTAGAAGGCACTACCACACGTACAGACTCTTTACTGGTATAACTTACAGACCCGCAGATATCTTATATATCACCATATGGTGTCTCCAGTAGGCACTTTATTCTTTCACATGTGCAATATTTGAAGGGGAGAATTTCTCATCCAAAAGAACACGTGACATTTTTTTCTCCTAAATCTGTATATGACTATGTAAGAAAAAACGGCCACCTAGAAGATTCAGGGTGCCATATTATATACAGCACGGCTGTGTGTACTAGGGATGTCATGTGGTGTGTAACCCGACTGTTGTGTGACTGTGGTGACCTGATCCCTGAGTATTGTCATTCTCATCCAGACTAGTTACACACCACATGCTCATCCAACAGCACTTACCCTTTATTGAAAGTTCTGCAAGACTATCAGACTAATATAATTCTACTAGACTTTGTGGTAAGATTATAAAGTTAAAAGTGTACCTGTGCTTTTAAACAAAACCTATAGAATTGTCTTGCTGCACTCATCTCACACACAAAGTTTGGTGTAAAAACTTAGTATATTATGTTCAGGTACTGTCTTGATTCATAGACCTTATTAATTGCCACTCCTTTTAAAAAAGTGTGGTGCCTCTTCATCAGCTTTCTTCCAGCACACTAGGTGCTGGAACTTCCTTTCCCATACATTGTCCGATGAATTGCCAGCCCCAACCTAAAACCCTGCTTCTTTGTTAGGGCTCACTCACATGAGCGCTTAACACGGCAGAGTGCTATCCAATGTTTTATCAGATAGCACTAGGACCAAATGTTTTACTACGTGGCAGTGCAGATGTGTTATATACTATGAGCCCATAAGAAAAAAATAAATTGCAGCATGCTGCGAGTGACTCCACCCATTCAAGTCTATAGGTGCATGACTGCACTCGGATACCATCCAATATATGCTGACACTTACAATGGAGAAATTAAGTTCTCCATCTTCTCCACACCTGATGACACTCGGATCACAGTCTGAGTCGAGTGTTATTAGCAAAATCGATCTGATTCTCTCGCATGAGGCAATCTCCGATCGCTTA
Source organism: Ranitomeya variabilis (assembly GCF_051348905.1). Classification (NCBI taxonomy): domain Eukaryota; kingdom Metazoa; phylum Chordata; class Amphibia; order Anura; family Dendrobatidae; genus Ranitomeya; species Ranitomeya variabilis. The sequence continues at coordinate 66,243,095 of NC_135235.1, forward strand.
TTGCTTCATACCCAGGAGAACAGAAGCAGAGGGATAAAGGCCAATCACACTTTTTGTAATCCCTCTTTGAGTCTGTTAGGTTACACTAAACAGGCGGTGGACAAAAAGTCACTGTGTGAACACGCTTAATATTTGCAGATTTATTTTCTACAGCAGAACAGTGTTTCCATAAAAAAAAAACACGGAGTAAAATAAGAATGTTTGTGCCTCGCTTTTAATGGTGTTTTTTCCCCATTCACTTGAAAGGGGGAAAATTCTGAAAGAAAAAACAATGATGGTTCAAATCTGCAAGGAAGAATAAGCAGTGTGTGCATAAGATTTCAGAGAGCTTATTCTATTTGATGGTAATGTACAATGCTATTTTTTTTCTGTGGAAAAAAACGCAGCATGTGAACAAACCCTTAGGCTGCCGTCACACTAGCAGTATTTGGTCAGTATTTTACATCAGTATTTGTAAGCCAAAACCAGGAGTGGAACAATTAGAGGAAAAGTATAATAGAAACATATGCACCACTTCTGCATTTATCACCCACTCCTGGTTTTGGCTTACAAATACTGATGTAAAATACTGACCAAATACTGCTAGTGTGACGGCAGCCTTAGGCCACGAGCACACTAAGTATTTGGTCAGTTTTTTACCTCAGTATTTATAAGCCAAAACCAGGAGTGGGTGAATAATACAGAAGTGGTGAGGTGTTTCTATTATACTTTTCCTCTGATGAACAATCAGAGGGAAAGTATAATAGAAACGCGTCACCACTTCTGTATTTATCACCCACTCCTGGTTTTGGCTTACAAATACTGAGGTAAAAAACTTACCTAATACTCAATGTGTGCATATGAACAGAGCCTTGGGAGGACTTTTCACCAGTGTTAGCATGTTGTGGAGATATTAAGTTGTAAAGTTTAAGGTCTAATTATGGCCAGGATCACACACAGCGAGATACGGCCGAGTCTCGCAGGTTAAAACCAAGCTCTGGCACCGGCACTCCAGAGCGGAGAGTGCGGCCGCACAGCAATACATGGAGCTGCACGCTCCGCTCTGGAGTGCCGGTGCCAGAGCTTGTTTTTAACCTGCGAGACTCGGCCGTATATCGCTGTAGTGTAACTCCGGCCTTATTATTATTATTAGAGATTCTTCTCCGAGGGTGTGTACTTTCCCCTGCTTGACGTTGACCAATCATAAGCAGGAGGTGTTATGCAGGGGAAAAGGAAGAAAACATCCCAAGAGTTCAGAAGAACATGCCTCCTCCTGTGGGATGTAATGGTAGACAGCCCTGATCTCTGCAGCAGCTATGTAGTATAGAGCAGAGCTGACTATCATTAAAAACACCTCATCTCACAGCAGTCAGTGTGAGGGGTGATACAGCAGAGCTGACAACCACCTCTGCAGCTCTCCTCTCACAGCACTGTAAGTTCTGCTGTATCCCCCATACTGACTGCTGTGAGGTGAAAGCTATAAGGTATGTGTCCACGTTCAGGATGGCCGGCGCTTTGGATGGAGCGGAAAACTCCCCCCCCTCCTTCTGTAGACGCGATGATTCCGGATGTGTTCATTGCACACATCCGGAATCATCGCACCCCACATATAGGGCCCTGTGTTTTACCTTGTGGCGTCGCAGCGTCGCCGCAAGGTAAACGGACATGCTGCGTTCTAAAAAGACGCGCCGCATGTCTGGAAACACAGGGCCGCTGGATGCGTGTTCGCACGCATAGTGGAGACGGGATTTCATAAAATCCCCTCCACTATGCTGTAACATCTGGACGCTGTGGATTGAACGCTGCGGCTCTACGCAGCGTTCAATCCGCAGCTGTTCCGGATGTAATACGGCCCGTGGACACATACCCTTAGAGGCGTTTGTCATGACACTCAGCTCTGCGCTCTACTACAACAGTAGCTGCAGAGATCAAGGCAGTCGTTACATGTCTCACAGAAGAAGGTATGTTCACCATTCGTATGACCTGATCTCTGGTATTGTCCCCTTGGACTTATAAAATATAACCTAAACTTTACAAAGATAACATCTCCACAAAGGAGAGGAGAAATTACAAAATAAATGAAAAAAAAAACATTTTATTCAGTTCTGCAGCCTCTTTTCCATGATGCTCAAACTAATGGAAAGTCCTCGTGAAATCCGACTAAAGGCCGAACCGACCGACAGTCTCCTGAATATGGGGGGCTCCTGACAACAATAGGAGGAGATAAGAATCCGTCACGATACTGTGTATGGGGGGGCTCGGGAGAGAGCTGTTTACAGCCATCTAATGTATATGAGGGCTTTGAAGGGACTCTGTCACCTGAATTTGGAGGGAACAATTTTCAGTCATAGGGGCGGGGTTTTCGGGTGTTTGATTCACCCTTTCCTTACCCGCTGGCTGCAATATTGGATTGAAGTTCATTCTCTGTCCTCCATAGTACACGCCTGCGTAAGGCAAGATTGCCTTGTGCAGGCATGTACTACGGAGGACAGAGAATAAACTTCAATCCAATATTGCAGCCAGCATGCAGCCAGCGGGTAAGGAAAGGGTGAATCAAACACCCGAAAACCCCGCCCCTATGACTAAAAATTGTTCCCACCAAATTCAGGTGACAGAGTCCCTTTAAGAGCAGCACCATGTCTCCTGTCAGTTGAGGTTTTCTTATTCTCTCAATTGTGCAGCCATGTTGGCCCCATATAAATGAAGAATATTATCATCAGACCTCCTTTGCCCAAGGTATGAGAAGATATACCGTACTTGTATTAATTGTGTTTTTTTTCAGAAATGGAAAAATCATCTAAATGATAAGTGATGGATCAGGAAGAGAAACATGGCCAACTTCATAGACACGTGTGTCCTGTATGTGACCACAGACACCTACCAAGCAGAGGTTAATGGGTACGAATCACAGACTCAATGACACGGATGTCACTTTTGGCTGTTGGGCCATATGTCAACCATTCAAACAGCGGAGAACATATTTCCTATAGATTAGACCAGGGAAAACTGTAGCCTATGGGTCACCTCCGGCCCTCTGTCTGATGGGCTGAAAACCCTGGCCGCATGATGTGGCCGCCCTCACCCTAATTTCACCACTATCGGCATGCTGAGGATGAAGATAGCGGTGAATACAATGGCGTAGGATGGAGCCGCCGACTCCTTCTTCCACTAATCAGGGTGTGCGACGTCACTACATAGCGGGACTGCATGTATGGCCTCATGCTGTGTATACGGGGGCTGTGTAGGGGCTCATACTCTGTATAAGGGGACTGTGTGGGGGCTCTAACTGTATATAGGGGGCTCATCATGTACATAGGGGGACTTCATCTATGGCCTCTCATGCTGTGTATAAGGGGGCTGTGTAGGGGGACCACACTGTATATAGGGGGACTGTGTACGGGCTCAAACTGTATATGGGGGACTGCGTGTTTGGCTTCATGCTGTATATAGGGGCTGCATCCTTGGCCTCAAATAAAGGGGCACATACAATATATAGGGGAGGGTCAGCATAGATACTTTTGGGCAATATTAAATCATACAATATAAAACAATTATGTTAATTTTAATATTGAGAATTAATTTCTTCCTATTGTTTCGGCGCCCCATGGCAGTCACGGTCTCACATGTGGCCCCTTGGGAAAATTAATCCCCTACCCTCATTATAGAGGAACAGTCTAAATTCAGCAAAAATCCTAACGATTGACTCCGCATTCATCAATTGCCTCAGTCACAGCGACCGTCCTGTATATTTGGGCAGGTGAAGATCACGGCCCCCAGGGATCGGATCCCCCGGAGAGCTGCCTCGATCACTGCCCCTGCGGTCCTATTGGCGCAGTGATCTCCCTGATCCATTCCCACTATCACCACTAAACGCTCACCGCTCCCAGGGGCTTCTCCCAACTTTGCAAATTACAAGCTCGGAGACTTGGCTCGGGCCACAACACGCGAGTCGCCTCGTCGTACAATATGTGGAAATTATAGGCGGTTTGTTCACTTTGCAACATAATTGTAATTTATGGGACGTATTCGCCAGGTTGTTAGAATTGTTAGAAAAGTATAAAACAAAAATTAATTCAAGATTTTTAAATGCATATTTGATCCTGTACATTCTATAAAACTGCTGCAGAACCTCTTGGAATGCAAAGATTATCAAAAGTTAGTCTCAAACTGCTGTGATCTATGCTCCACAATGGGAGCAGGGCACTTTAAATCTGTCCCCCTCCTCTGCCCGCGTCCAGCTGCATCTCATATGCGATTCCTTACACAGTGCCAGCCACAAAGTGCAGCTCTGCACACAGCGCAGCATGGAGTGGAGTGCCTACCTGGTAGGAGGGCAGCGCCAGCCGGGCAGCCCGGGCTCCGGGATAATCCAGCAAGTCTCCCGCAGAGTCCCCGGGACCTCACACTCTCCCCGGTCTGCTCTATGGTAGCACTGCTGCTGCTGGGACAGTCATATCGGACAACCCCCTGCCTCCTCCCCACTGGCTGCAGCACAGGACGCGCCCCCTGCCGGCAGCCGCTCCACACTGGGCCTGGGAGCGCGGAGGGGCCCGCCAGGGACTGTGCGACGGACGAGAAGGCCGGTATACGTGACTGACTGACTACATAAGGCTAAGTTCACACTAGCGTTGTGCGCCGCTGCGTCGGCGACGCAACGCACAACGCACGCAAAAACGCGGCAAAACGCACGCAAAAACGCTGCGTTTTGCGACGCATGCGTCGGTTTTTGCCGAAAATCGGACGCAAGAAAAATGCAACTTGCTGCGTTTTCTTGGTCCGACGCTTGCGGCAAAAAAGACGCAAGTGTCGCACAACGCAACACAAAAAAACGCATGCGTCCCCCATGTTAAGTATAGGGGCGCATGACGCATGCGTCGCCGCTGCGTCGCCGACGCAAACCCGACGCAAATTAGCTTAACGCTAATGTGAACGTAGCCTAACTGTGCCCCGGGCACAACACAGCACTGACCGGGGGGGGCACAGCACAGAGCAAGGAGGGCACAGCACTGACCGGGGAGGGCACTGAGCAAGGAGGGCACAGCACAGAGCAAGGGGGGCACAGCACAGAGCAAGGAGGTCACAGCACTGACCGGGGAGGGCACAGCACTGACCGGGGAGGGCACTGAGCAAGGCGAGCACATCACTGACCGGGGAGGGCACAGAGCAAGGAGGGCACAGCACTGACCGGGGAGGGCACTGAGCAAGGAGGGCACATCACTGACCGGGGAGAGCACAGAGCAAGGAGGGCACAGTACTGACCAGGGAGAGCACAGCACAGAGCAAGGAGGGCACAATACTGGCCGGGGAGGGCACATCACAGAGCAAGGAGGACACAGTACTGACCGGGAGGACACAGAGCAAGGCGAGCACAGTACTGACCGGGAGGACACAGCACAGAGCAAGGAGGGCACAGAGCAAGGAGAACACAGTACTGACCAGGGAGGACACAGCAAGGAGGACACAGTACTGACCAGGGAGGGCACAGAGCAAGGAGGGCACAGTACTGGCCGGGGAGGGCACATCACTGACCGGGGAGAGCACAGAGCAAGGAGGGCACATCACTGACCGGGGAGGGCACAGTACTGACCTGGGAGAGCACAGAGCAAGGAGGGCACATCACTGACCGGGGAGAGCACAGAGCAAGGAGGGCACAGTACTGACCAGGGAGAGCACAGCACAGAGCAAGGAAGGCACAGTACTGGCCAGGGAGGGCACAGCACAGAGCAAGGAGGGCACAGTACTGACCGGGGAGGACACAGAGCAAGGAGGGCACGGCACTGAGCAAGGAGGGCACATCACTGACCGGGGAGAGCACAGAGCAAGGAGGCCACAGTACTGGCCGGGGAGGGCACAGAGCAAGGAGGGCACAGCACAGAGCAAGGAGGGCACAGTACTGGCCAGGGAGGGCACAGAGCAAGGAGGGCACAGTACTGACCTGGGAGGGCACAGCACTGACCGGGAATGGCACAGAGCAAGGAGGGCACAGTACTGACCAAGGAGGGCACAGTACTGACCGGGGAGGGCACAAACCAATGAGGGCACAGCACTGACCAAGGAGGGCACAGCACTGACCAGGAATGGCACAGCACTGACCGGGAATGGCACAGAGCAAGGAGGGCACAGCACTGACCGGGGAGGGCACAAACCAAGGAGGGCACAGCACTGACCCGGGAGGACACAGCACAGCAAGAAGGGCACAGATCAAGGTAGGGCACAGCACTGAGCAAGGAGGGCACAGCACTGACCGGGGGGCACAGAGCAACGAGGGCACAGCACTGACCGGGGGGCACAGAGCAATGAGGGCACAGCACTGACCGGGGGGGCAGAGACCAAGGAGGGCACAGCAGTGACTGGGGAGGGTACAGAAAAAAGAGGGCACAGCAGTGACTGGGGAGGGCACAGAGCAAGGAGGGCACAATACTGACCAGAGAAGAAATAGCACAGACAAGGAGAGCACAAAATCAGGGAGGGCACAGCACTGACCAAGGAGAGCACTGATCATGCGGAGCACAGCACTGACCAAGGAGGCCACAGGATCAGAGAGGGCACTGATCGTGCAGAGCAAGGAGGGAACGGCACTGACCAAGGAGGGCTCAGGACTGGGGAGGTCACTGCACTGACCAGGGAGGGCACATTATAGATCAAAGAGAGCACTGATCGTGCACAGCACTGACCAGGGATGGCACAGCACAGACCAAGGAGGGTGTCACGGGAATACCGCGACAGAGAGGGGTCAGAAGATCGCGGCATCCGGTTTCACGAATGCCTGCACTGCTTAGAAGTACTTCACCATCATATTAAACTGTGCAGTTTTTTTTCCCTTGCTGTGTAAGGGTTAATGTCTTTAGCTGAAGCTCCTGGAGTTTTCATACCTGGTTGGTCGCCCCTCTGCTATATTTGTTATTCTTTGTGGCACTTAGGAATTGCCAGTGTTAGTTCTTGCTGCCTGGTTTGGAGTAGGAGGTGTAGTTTGTGGTTGGAGTTGGCGTATGGAGATTGTTCAGGAGATTGTTGCTTGGTGTTTTGTTTGTGTGTACATCTTTATGCTCTCCTATTTAGTTTCTCCTTTCTTTTACTCCCCTGTGTTCCACTCTGCTGTTTGGTGAATGTATTTTGTATGATTGTTATTTTTATTTATCCCTCCTATTTGTCCATCTATCCTATACACTTGGTCTTCCCACCTCCATGGGTGAGGGAGGGGACAGATAAGGGTAGATATAGGAGCATAGCCAGGCACAGGGTCTCCACCTTCAGAAGTAATCGGGAGGGACAGGGATAAACTAGGGCTCCCCTAGTTCAAGGGTCCTGGTTAGTGCCTACGGTCCCAAGGCATTGCGTGACAGAGGGCAGAGCACTGACCGGGGAGCCCACAGAAATCGCAGCATGCACTACTGTCATCCAAGTCTTATGATGAGACTCATCCATTGAAGTATGTGGGTGTGATTAAAAAAAATCGAATGCCACACAAATCAGAGATTCTCTTTCTATTGTAAACCTAGAAACTGTATGTGATCATGTACATGTTTTAATGTAGTTGTATGAAAACAGATTGTTCACGGACATAATTATTGAACACACGGATGAGAATTTGATGAAAATTGGAAAAAGTCAGCCAAGTTTTCTGGATGAAACCCAGTGATTTTTCATACTGTTGTCTGCAGGCATCTTTAAGGTGTGAAATTATCTAATTTAGAGCTCGTGCACACGACCTTTTTTTTTTTTTTTTCTTTTCTTGTCCCCCTTCCCGGACAAATCGTCCACATTAATGAGGGCAGGAGGACGGCGATTCTGCCTCTAGAGGAGGGGCAGACCCATCAGACCGGCCTTACTGATATGACACAAAAAGGGTTGGAAACCCAAACAGTATATATGCCTTTAAATATTAAATTTTATTTGAACAATTAAAACATACAATGAATAATTAAAAATGTACACAGAGTCAGAGACTGCTGAGCATAGTTACAACGACCCATAGAAATAAATCAGATGGTATTAAAACACATGAAGCAATACATTAGTATATTGTAATATACCCTATGAGTAATATGGAAGCACATAGGTAAACTTTTCTACTTGCTAACATATAAGGCTTCTTTCACACTTCAGTTGTTTGGCGTCAGTCACTTCCGACATAATGACGGATCGACGGATCCGTCACAATAGTTGAAAAAACGGATGTAACGGATCCGTTTTTTTGACGGATCCGTTACTCGGGGGTTGTATATACTTTTTGGAGCATGCGCAATTAAAAAAAATTGAAAAAACGGATTGGGGCGACGGATCCGCCGAAATGACGGTCGCGACGGATCTGTCGCCCATAGGCGGCCATTCTATGAAATGACTGACGCGACGGATCCGTCGCGATCCGCCATTTCAACGCAGACAAAAAACGTTGCTATGACCGTCAATGTCTAGATGACGTCCGCCAAATTTTGACGGATTCGTCGCATGACGGATGCAACGGACGACCATCCGTCACAATCCGTCGCTAATGCAAGTCTATGGGGAAAAAAACGGATCCGTCGAAAAAAAAACGGATCCGTTTTTTGAGGAAAATGGCGGATTTAGACTGCCGCCAAACAACTGAAGTGTGAAAGAGGCCTAAGGGGCACAAATATGAGATGTAAACTTACAGTGCTAGATGTGGATGTCTCTGCCGCCCCAACGCACGTTTCGTCAGAACTTCATCACGCCTCCTGAAAACACTTATACTCACCTGCTGTGCTGACGCCATTCCCGCGGTGTCGGCACTCGTTCTGCCCAGGACTTTTGTCCAGTGTTGTGACACTTAAACCCTGCGCCCAATAAGTGCCGGTGTCAATGTCCCGCCTACAAGCGGATTGAACATGAAGAGGACGTCCAGGCTGCAGCTTATCCCTGACTTCCTCTTCTTGTTCAATTTGTTGGAAGGCAGAGACAGTGACGCCAGCGTTGAGTGGGCATCGGGGTCATGTGTCACAACACCGCACAAGAGCCCCAGGGAGAGCGAGTGCCGACACTGCGGGAACGGAGCCAGCATGGGAGGTGAGTATAGGTTGTTTTTTTATTTTATTGGGGCCAAACATTTAGTTCAAGAAGGGTGTTGACCTAGTAGTGGACAACCTCTTTAAGTTTTTTTTTTTTTTTTTTAACTCTTCCTCGACAACTTTGCTTATCCAATTGTCTTAGATTTAGACAGATTCATGAATTGCGGCTTTAACCAAATGTTGCATTTTTGGTGTCTGCCCAGATTAATGTTTCTGGTGGAGTTTTTGTGCATTTTCTATGCCTTTTTAAATGATTTGCGAATTTTAATGTTGTAAAACAAGACATTTTTGGTTTTACGACAAATTCATAAATCGCATGCGCCATTTTTAAAAATTTGTCGCAAAAATAGTGAATACAAGACAAAGAAAAAGTGACTTTAATAAATTTCAAATGATATAGCAAGGATATTATTTTTGGATGATCTCATGGTTTTGGAAGCGTTTCTGCTCCAAAAACTCCGGGTGAACACGCGAGCATATAAAAATCATTCCGAGTTTAATCCAGATATTTTTTTTTTCTCACTTGTCATCTGTGTGCAGTCTGTTCTACAGAACAAGACCGTGTACAGTTTTGTATGTTACAGTATTGCAATGTATCCATCCAAAAATTGTATGCCGTATGCAGCCACAGTTTACTTTTATTTTTTTTTGCACCCATAGACTTGAATGGGCAAATCTCATCCGATTTCCGAAAAAAAACTAGTGCATGCTGTGATTTAATTTTTTTTTCACCTGCAGGTTCAGTCAGTGAAAAAGTTGGGCCATCTGCACGGCCCCATTGAATAACACTGAAACCAAAAATACAGTAATGTGAACAAACCCTGAAAAGGTTTAATTACCACACAATGGGTCCGACACATCATTTGCATTTTTTAAAGTCACTTTTTTTCTTTCATCCTGTGGTATTCGCTGACATTCATCAAATTAGCGAACACAAGAGGGGAACTAGAGGACATTTGTGACAAAATTGACCACTGTTTAAAAAGTCGCAAATGATGAATCACATGAAAACATCTGGAAACCCTAAACCCTGCCCACAAAGGCGAACTAAAAACAACACCAACAACTGGCGAACATATAAAACATATTTAAAAAGGGAGGAAAATGGAAATATAAATTTGGTAAAAACTCACGAGAAAACAGGCGCAAATTCAATAATGGGGCCCATTGTGATTGTTTTGTAATTTATGTCAATAGTTCCATCCATCATCAATTGGTTATGATTAGTGATGAGCGAATGTGCTGAGATAAGGTGTTATCTGAGCATGCTCAGGTGCTAAACAAGTGACTTTGGCATGCTCGAAAAATATGTTCTGAGTCCCTGCGCCTGCATGTCTCGCTGCTGTCCAACATCCGCAACACATGAAGGGATTCTCTAACAAACCCGGCAATTCCTGCATGAGTTGCGGCTGTCTAACAGTCCTGAGACATGCAGCCGAGGGGACTTGAACATATTCGAGCACGCTGAAGTCACTCGGTATAACAGCTCATCACTAGCTTAAACTTTGCAGAACGTTAACATTCACAAATGATGGATGTGACTGGTTCACAGCGCTGCTGTACGTGCTTGTCCGGACAGGTGCAGGAGCGGCCTGTTATTTACATGCACTAATTTGCTCAGTCTAGTGCAGTGATGGCGAACCTATGACACGCGTGTCAGTGCTGACACGCGTAGTCATTTTCAGTGACACGCCGGCCGCGGCCCCATAGAAATTGCTTCTTTCCCAGGGTCTGAAGGAGAGGAAACTCTCCTTCAGGCCCTGGGAACCATATTAATATGTAAAATAAAGAATTAAAATAAAAAATATTGCTATACTCACCTGTCCGACGCAGCCTGGACGTCCGCGAGGGAACCGGCAGCGTTGTTTGCTTAAAAATCGCGGTTTTCCTTCCTTCCTTGAAGTCCCGGCTTGTGATTGGTTGCGTCGCCCATGTGACCGCACGCAACCAATCACAACGCCGGAACGTAATTTTAAAATCCTGAAGGACCTAAAATTACGTCACGGCTTGCTGTGATTGGTCGCGTCTCGGTCACATGGGCGGCACGCAACCAATCACAAGCCGGGACTTCAAGTAAGGAAGGAAAACCGCGATTTTTAAGCAAACAACGCTGCCGGTTCCCTCGCGGACGTCCAGGCTGCGTCGGACAGGTGAGTATAGCAATATTTTTTATTTTAATTCTTTATTTTACACACATTAATGTTTCGATACCGATACCCGATACCACAAAAGTATCGGATCTCGGTATCGGAATTCCGATACAGCAAATATCGGCCGATACCCGATACTTGCGGTATCGGAATGCTAAACAATGGCATCCGATCCGATTTTTTATCGGATCGGATGCCATGCAGGAGGTCTGTGGGTCCAAACAACAGAGCTCCGGTGCAGAGCGTCTAGGCCTGGGACTTCCGGTAGGCTAGGCGCAGCTCCCGGAAGTCCCAGGCCTCTGCGTCGGATCCCTGTTGTTTGGGCGACATTGCGCTGCTCCCTGCTGCGCCGACCAGAAGTCCCAGGCTGCACTTCTGAGGCCTGAGGAGATTGCTGTCTGGACTCAGGCCCTGTGATAGCTGTCTGGACTCAGGCCCTGTGATAGCTGTCTGGACTCAGGCCCTGTGATAGCTGTCTGGACTCAGGCCCTGTGATTGCTGTCTGGACTCAGGCCCTGTGATTGCTGTCTGGACTCAGGCCCTGTGATTGCTGTCTGGACTCAGGCCCTGTGATAGCTGTCTGGACTCAGGCCCTGTGATAGCTGTCTGGACTCAGGCCCTGTGATTGCTGTCTGGACTCAGGCCCTGTGATTGCTGTCTGGACTCAGGCCCTGTGATAGCTGTCTGGACTCAGGCCCTGTGATTGCTGTCTGGACTCAGGCCCTGTGATTGCTGTCTGGACTCAGGCCCTGTGATAGCTGTCTGGACTCAGGCCCTGTGATTGCTGTCTGGACTCAGGCCCTGTGATAGCTGTCTGGACTCAGGCCCTGTGATTGCTGTCTGGACTCAGGCCCTGTGATTGCTGTCTGGACTCAGGCCCTGTGATAGCTGTCTGGACTCAGGCCCTGTGATTGCTGTCTGGACTCAGGCCCTGTGATTGCTGTCTGGACTCAGGCCCTGTGATAGCTGTCTGGACTCAGGCCCTGTGATTGCTGTCTGGACTCAGGCCCTGTGATTGCTGTCTGGACTCAGGCCCTGTGATAGCTGTCTGGACTCAGGCCCTGTGATAGCTGTCTGGACTCAGGCCCTGTGATAGCTGTCTGGACTCAGGCCCTGTGATAGCTGTCTGGACTCAGGCCCTGTGATAGCTGTCTGGACTCAGGCCCTGTGATAGCTGTCTGGACTCAGGCCCTGTGATAGCTGTCTGGACTCAGGCCCTGTGATTGCTGTCTGGACTCAGGCCCTGTGATTGCTGTCTGGACTCAGGCCCTGTGATTGCTGTCTGGACTCAGGCCCTGTGATTGCTGTCTGGACTCAGGCCCTGTGATAGCTGTCTGGACTCAGGCCCTGTGACTACTACAGCAACCATCATCCAGTGAACTGTGGGGTGTCATTGGCCATTACTGAGATAAGTGAGAGGGAGGCATCAGTGATGGCGAACCTGTAGCAGTCCAGCTGTTGCAAAACTACAATTCCCATCATGGCTGGCCATTCAAAGCAAAGGCTTTGGCTGTAAAGACATGATGGGAATTGTAGTTTTGCAACAGCTGGAGTGCCACAGGTTCGCCATCACTGGAAGAATTCCCCCTCCCCCTCACTTATCTTAGTTCACGGCACCCCACACAAGTTAAATAATAGCAAGACCAACAAAAGAAACCAACTGACAGATGAACAAAGAAGTCACTAAGCAGGTAAGTTAATTCTAATTATACATATTTGTTATTTAAACTATACATGTCGCAAAATAGTTTTTTTATCAAGGTGACACACCACCCAAGTTATGCTCGGTTTTTTGGCGAATTTTGACACACCGAGCTCAAAAGGTTGCCCATCACTGGTCTAGTGCATGCTGCGATTTTTTTACATGTCTGTAATGGTACGCTTATCTGCATCCATGTTCAGCTTGGATCTTCATCTCACAACATACAGTAAGCCTAGGGTCACACATCAAGCATTTGATGCATCTTGAAAGTCGTCAAAGCTTTCAAATGGATTATTACAAGTTGGTTGTAAATGAATGTTATTGTTGTGCAGTCACTAACAATAAGCAAAGAATTGACATTCGGTATCCAGCAATCAATGTGGGAGCCGCTGAGCTTGTCATTACTAGCAACCCCCAGTGGGCGAGTATCGGGCGTTACGCGGAAGCTTACTTTTAAGATTTCTCATGCTTCATCGGCACCCTGCGATCACATGATGGGGGCTCCGATATAGTTTTGGTATACCAGTCTTGTCAAATCTGTCCCTTAATGTCAATGAAATTGACACTCTCGCCAGCAACAAGACAACAAAAATGTATATTAGCAAAGCTATGTGAATACAGACTTAAAGGAGTTGTGCCAAGTTTGGAAATTACCCAATATCCATTGGATAGGGCAGAGGCAGACATATGGTGCAACCTGGGAAACAACAGAGGCTCGAAAGTTAAGAGGGCCAATTTCCAACTCCAAAGCAGCACATAAAGGAGTACATTATTAGGAACTATTGGACTGCAAAGGGCCCATATGCTGAGGTGTATCTAGTTTTCTGGCACCCTGGGCGAGAATTTAGTTTGGCACCCCCCCTCAAGCAGTTTGAGTAGGTGTCATGTGACCAATGATTCATATGGGATTTGCACACTTAGTCACATGCCAACTAGCTGCTTGTTATAATTCTCTCACTGTTCCGTGAAAAGCTGAGAGATGGAAGAAAAGCTAGTGGTCACACTCTAGGTGACTGCATGCTTCTGAATTCTCACAGCGCATGTACTGCACAGTTTTACAATTCTCCCTTGCAAGAGTGGATGATCATATGAACATAATTATGAGATTTGCCTAAATTTTGACTACACGTGTCCTGCTTTGCTCAATTCATTTTCATTGAGCGAGGCCATGCATGTCTAGTCAGCACGTGACCACATGTGTTGTGAATTTGGATTCTGGGCTCCCCCGGTGGCTACTGGTGGAATTGAACTGGTGTCTTCATCTTCTCTGTTCACCTGTTCCCATCAAGATGTGGGAGTCGCTATATAACCTTGCTGCTCTGTTAGTTGCTTGCCGGTCAACAATGTTATCAGAAGCCTCTCTGTGCTTGTTCCTGCTCCTAGACAACTACTAGATAAGTTGGACTCTTGTCCATGTTTGTTTTTGCATTTTGGTTCCAGTTCACAGCTGTAGTTTCGTTACTGTGTCTGGAAAGCTCTTGTGAACAGGAATTGCCACTCTGGTGTTATGAGTTAATGCCAGAGTTTTAAAGTAATTTCTGGATGGTGTTTTGATTAGGGTTTTTAGCTGACCATGAAAGTGTCCTTTCTGTCTTCTGCTATGTAGTAAGTGGACCTCAAATTTGCTAAACCTATTTTCATACTACGTTTGTTATTTCATCTTAATTCACCGCCAATACATGTGGGGGGCCTCTGTCTCCTTTTGGGGGTATTTCTCTAGAGGTGAGCTAGGACTAATATTTTCCTCTGCTAGCATTATTTAGTCCTCCGGCTGGTGCTGGGCATCTAGAATCAACGTAGGCATGCTACCCGGCCACTGCTAGTTGTGTGTTAGGTTTAGTTCATGGTCAGCTCAGTTCCCATCTTCCAAGAGCTAGTTCCTATATATGCTTATGCTATGATCTCTTGCCATTGAGATCATGACACACATGTATGCAAATCGCACACTTGTGGTTTCGTGACCTCTCTCACCACCAGTACCAGAGAATCTTGACAGCCAACTCATCACAAATTTGGACAACCCCTTTAATGTTTAATGTTCCTAATATAAAAAGTAACCCATAACTTGTCAGACGGCACAACACTTGATTAAGCCATGTATTACGTAATCTTACACATTATGGATTGTGACATGTACAGGATCAGAACCAATAACGGCAGAATAATCCATTACCAGAACCACCATCATTACAGGAATACATCACCAGGACTACAATCAGTACAGGAATACATCACCAAAGCCACCATTAGTACATGAATATATCACCGGAACAGCTATCAGTACATGAATTCAGCACCACAACCACCATCAGTACATTATAAATCAATTGTAATGTCAGGTCAGACACATATGCATTTGTATCACATGAACCTACAACTTCCAGTACGTCCTTAATAATGGTAAGGAGATGCTGGGAGTTGTTCCTATCAGACTGCAGACCATACAGGAACAACAGTATTGATGAGAATTTGTGTCAAGACATGTTCCCACCTTCAATATTTGGTCAGTATTTTACCTCAGTATTTGTAAGCCAAAACCAAGAGTGGAACAATCAGAGGAAAAGTATAATAGAAATATGTCACCACTTCTGTATTTTTCACCCACTCCTGATTTTAGCTTACAAATATTGACCGAACACTGAAGGTGGGAACGTGGCCTCATAAACATGTTCGTACTTTCAGGTACCTTATAGATAAAGTTGTCTCTTTGGAGTTGTTCGCTTTCTTTTCATCTTGCTTAGACGCCATTATGACTTCACAGCCACAGCTCATCTCTGCAGGCTTCCATCTTCCTTGGTCTTGTGCAGCACATCCCCACATAATACCTTAAAAATAGCAGTGTCATTATAGTGCTCCAGAATAAAAAAAATCTGCCCTATGCTGTGCCGCTGAATAAGTATTTGCTCTTCATTGTGTTCCATGCACAAAATATGACATGCACTGTCCTTCTTATGGCACATGCCCTCAACACTACCCTCTGGGCCCCATCTTCACACTGTCCTCTTACTCTGTGTCCCCACATACTGTCTAGTCTCTATACTGTGCTCCCTCATCACATTCCCCCCTCCTCAACATACTGTCCCCTCCTTGCTGTTGCCTTCCACTGTCACCCCATACCTCTCCCCCAGTCTCACTCACAGACTCTATTCTGTGCCCCATCACATTTTTCTTATCCCATACTGTCTCCTCACACTATTTCCCTTAATAGTCTACTGTCACATCCCCCTGCTCCCCATACTGTTTCTGCACCCATCCCCCCTTGCTCTCCATACTGTGTCCGCACCCATCCTCCCTCCCCATTTGGTGTCCTCAACTTTACTCCTTTGTCCCCATAATGTCCTCAAATTTCTCCCCCTCACTCCCCATACTGTCTGAACCAATCCCTCCCTTAATCCTTATACTGTGTTATCACCCATTTCCCCTTTGCTTCGCATACTGTGTCCTCAGATTACTTCCCCACCTGTTCGCTCGTCATAAACTCCCCCCTTGCTCATACTGTGTCTACACCCGTACCCCCTCGCTCCTCTGTGCACGCATACATTCCCCCATCCTCTCTCCCCATACTGTGTTCTCAAATTTCTTACCCTTTCCCTAATTACAATAATTATTCTGTCTTCAGCTTCATTGGAGCACTTAATATACCAAACTTCTGCCGTCTATGTGGCACTGAGGATTAACATCAGCAGTGTCATAATATGACCTGATCTCACTGCTGACGTCACCCTGATCTGGAAGTGTCGGTGGTTAGGGCTTCAATTGTACCCATGCCTAAAAGACATGAGTACAATTCATCACTGGGAGGTGGCACGCCACACCTTCTCTCAGCTGGCTGTCAGCTTGACAGCTGGCTCAAAGAACTGACTCACTACAGGAGGCGACAAAATGCTGCCTCGGGATACGCCTAGGACCGCCGCATCAGGTGGCCCAACTGCGTCCCCCTGCCGGCTGAGCCTGGGACAAATGCCCTGGCTTTCTCCAGCTAGATTCACCTCTGCCATATGTTGTTTTTGCAGCGGGGCCCTCTACTGTCTCTGTAAGCCCCAGGAATAGGAGATAACTTTCTGACAGCTGAACCCCTACTGATCTTGAGAACTCTTCAGAGCCCCGTGTGAATGGAACTGGTGATTGAGCTTGCACATCTCTGCTCCATTCATCCTGTATAGAAGTGCCGACTGACTCGCTATACACGCACCGTTCTTGTGGCACAATTTTTGTGTTTGAACTCGGAGTTTCTACTGGTGAACCACATTAAATGATTTCCTTCACCTATGACGTCACAAAACCTCTGCAGTTTGCTGTGGTTTTGTCTCACGGTCCCAGCTGCATTGCACAGTACCATTACGTCTATGGTCACCCTTCAGCTAATGATTCAGATGGCCCCTTCCTGAATGTCTTGTAATTTGTGCTTTGCTCAGCAACACTATAAGTAAAATTGCAAATTGACAATCCATCTATGCCTAAATTTGGGCTTGGATTCTATTCATAAGGTGCATTTTGTTTGTTTAATGTCAGAAAATGGTCTAAAATAGCCTTTTTAGAGGCCTAAGGCTATGTTCACACGGTGCGGTTTTTGCTGCGGATCCGCAGCGGAATTGCACTGCGGATCCGCAGCAGTTTTCCATGTAGGTTACAGTACAATGTAACCCAATGGAAAAAAGGACCCGCTGTGCCGACGATCCTTTTTTCCACAGGCAAATCCGCAGCGGTTTTGCCTGCAGAAAAAAGAAGTAGCATGTCACTTCTTTCTGCAGATTCCGCTGCGGGTTTCCAGCAGCACCAATAGGAAACTGCATTTGGAAACCCGCAGTGGAATCCGCAGAAGAAAAAGGATCAAAAACCGCAGCTAAAATCAGCGCTGAATTTAGCTGCGGTTTTTCAAAACAGGACCTGAAAAAAAAAGGATGAAAAAAAGGATCGTGTGAACGTAGCCTAAAATCTCTGGTGAATGGTCGACTTAAATAGTTCTGGACAGGAAAGTTCAATTTTAGTTCATGTTTACCTCCGAGTATCATGTAACGTCTTTCAGATGCAAATAAGGTGCTCTGTGCTATGTGAACTGCACTATTCTACAAAAACCACCTTATAAGCCAACTAGAAAAAAAATACAGTAGGCTGTATTTTTAAAGTATTTTTTAACCTTGGAAATACACTCTTTAGCAAAGGTGTTTTGCTACGACAGACCTCGTACAAACAGCCATATAACTGATTTGAGTCTTGGTCTCTATTGTGCCATAATAGAGCAAAATAGAGGTCCATGGGGCCATTATGTTAACTGATTGTCCCAAAAAATTGCAGCTCAAATAATCTGTTCTGTGAACTTAAGTATTTTTATAATTTACCATACATCTCTTATAAATTATGCACCTCTTCTGGTCACTTTAGCTACTAGATTTTTTTCTTTAACTTCCGATGATGTTTAACTTGAAACCCCATCGTGCCAAGTGTGGGCTTCAGCAGAATATCATCAGTGACGTAAGTTTTTATATCAAGAAAACCCCTTACCATTACATGTTGTCAGCAATGGCACCACATGGAAGAGAAATGTCACAAGACCTGAGAAACAAAACAATTTATTTACACATCAAGGTTGAAGGCTACAAGGAATTCAGAAAAGCTTTACTTATCAGTCAGAATACTGTAACCAAAGTGATATAAAATGTAATCAAGATAGAATTGCACCCTTCTCACAGAGACATCCAGGCTGACCACGGAAGTCAACATCTAAACAGAAATATCTTCTGAAAAGGTTTGAAGAAAATTGACATGTAAGTTAACTGCAGTTGGCAAGAATGAAGGAGAAAGCCAAATCAGAGTGAATATTTCCAGTGACACAATACAGCATATTCTGCAAAGGAATGGCATGTGTGAGTGTCTGCACGGCAATAGATTTTAGCTGAACAGGTTTACTGCGACAGGAGCCAGAAGACCGCAGCATCTGACTTCTCCTACTCCTGCACTGATTAGAAGCACTTCACCTTCGTATTAAACGGTATAAATTTATTTTTGGCAGTGCAGGGATTAATCTGCTCAGTTGAGAGCTCCTGAAAGCTTTCCTGCATTAAGGCTCTCAGCTGTTCACTGTTAGCCACTCCCATCTTCTATATAATCTGGGCCTTGGCTAGCACTCAATTTCAGAGGAGCTTTTGCTGCATGGCTGGAGGTTGGTGGTTGTTATTGGAGAAGATGTTTGGTGGATTTATCTGTGACTATTGATAGGTTTTGAGTGTGTGATAATTCCCTTCTCCTACTTTGGTTTAATCCCAACCTCCACTGGCCGGAGTTTACCTCTGTTGTTTATGTGTGTATATTTGTATGTTTGGTATTTTCCTTTATCCATGTTCATATTACCTTGTTAGTCTGGTTGGTGTATTACAGTACACTACTACTCCCCTCTTCTGTGGGTGGGGGAAGGGAACAGACTGAGGGCGGATTCAAGAGCTAAGGCAAGGTATGTGGCCTTGGAGTCTTCACCATCAGAAGTAATCCAGGGAACAGGGCGAGCTATGGTGCCCCTAGCGATAGAAACAGGGAAGAAGCCCCTGGTCCTATGAAACCTGAAAACAGTCGTGACACACTGTCAGTAACTAAACTGACGGGATCCTCTTGCACCTAGTGCGTGGACCATCTCATCGGGCCAAATAAGCCAGTAAGGGCATTAAAACCATGATGGCGGCCCTGAGGATGAACATCAAAGGAACATCACAATGTAGATTTGTGAGAAAGATATTCCAGAATTATGTTATGAGCAATACAATAATTTACTAAAACCTCATGTCAATTTGACTCATGACATACCTGACAGATGTGTCAATTGTAAGTAAAACCCGCTTTAATTTTAGGGAAACCCTTTGCTATTATTAGCAGTTGTAAATGAGCTCTATCGGTGACCCACATGTTGCAATCCAACTATTGAGCATCTTTGCAAAAGACAAAATCAGTGAGTAATTGGGTTACCGTACCAGATGGACATATTGTTCTGGCACATTTCTTCATATGTTTTGGCCAATAAGCCCTTGTCTGTGTAATGACAGTCATACATATTAGATTAAAATTGCTTAATAGTTTAACAGAATTATGCTTCTTCGCGGGAGTCTATTGGTTTAACTGTTTTTTGCCTATGTGTAGTTAAAACCTTTGGTTGCTACTGAAATGAAGCCAGTATATCTCAGTTAAATGGAATCTGTCTCCCCAAAATTCGCCTATAAGCTGCAGCCACCGCCATCAGGGGCTTATCTACAGCATTCTGTAATGCTGTAGATAAGCCCCCGATGTTACCTGCACAGGCGTACTTTGCCCTGTTGAGGGCAGAGTTAAGTACTGCAGTGCGCAAGCGCTGGGCCTCTCTGACCTTTCCAGGCACCTGCGCACTGCAGTACTTTGCTCTGCCCTCAAAAGGGCATAGAAGTACTCCTGTGCAGGAGCCACGGCTGGAAGAAAAGAAGAGGACATCATCGTATGAAGGATGAAGATGGGAGGCCCCAAAACCGGACCGTGACGCCCATCGGACCGGACCACCGCTGGGTGAGTATAATATAACCTGTTTTTTCTTATCTTGCAGGTTACATTGGGGGCTTATCTACAGCATTACAGAATGATGTAGATAAGCCCCTGATGGCGGTGGCCTTAGCTTATAGGCAAATTTTGGGGTGACAGATTCCCTTTAAGCGCAGAAATTTGACTTGCATAAATTTTATGTCTCTAGTGGTGTCCAGAAGAGATTTAAGTTAGCATTTGCTCTTCTGTTCAGTTTTTTTTTTTCCAAAAATTTCAAGAAAGGTTGGCCTGGAGTGCAGAAACTACGTGCAAGAAAGCAATGTGCAAAAAAAGTGTAAACATACAAAAGATATGAGTCAATATAGACAATGTGAAATTGTAATGCTAAAAAATAAATAATCTAAATTGAATAAATGCAAAAAAAGAGATATATGATCAAGCTGAGGGCTATCAAATTGAAATAGAATAATGTAGATATATAAATCTACATGCTATGTATAAAATGCGCCACGGAGCAAGATCAAAAGAACAGTGATATGTACCTTATACTATTGAGGGTAAAATCCAATTCAGGGTAAAAATAGTATAAATATGTGCCAATGTCCTACATATAAGATGCACCACAGAACAAGATCTAGAAAAAGCGGTGATATATACCTTACGCGTCCGCCACCTCCAAGTACAGCACAGAAACGCAGTCTAAAACCTTGTGAAGCATCAGGTTCCCCTATATGCCGGACTTGGGCCAGATTGGTCCAGTCGTTTGGGCATGCAAAAAAAATTATATTGTATTTTAAAGAGTGTTTCCTTTTTTTTTTCTCCAAACTGAAAGAGTGATGACCATGTTCTAAATTTATGGGTGTGTTTAGTACTGGCAGCATATTTAATTGCATTTAAGTTTGAGCTGTTCAAGTATTAATATTTTTGATTTGGAGCTCAGGCATTGTTACCTCTTCCATTTTCTCAAGGTCCTCCCAAAAATTCCTTATATCCTCATCG
Organism: Ranitomeya variabilis; assembly: GCF_051348905.1. Lineage (NCBI taxonomy): Eukaryota > Metazoa > Chordata > Amphibia > Anura > Dendrobatidae > Ranitomeya > Ranitomeya variabilis. The sequence continues at coordinate 66,264,445 of NC_135235.1, forward strand.
ATGCGGTAGAGAAGTCTTGATTAAGGGTGCAGTAATGTATGAAGCACCAAATTCATAATTTTGTGCAGCTTCCAGCTGCCATTTGCTAGCGTAAAGGTACCGTCACACTAAACGATATCGCTAGCGATCCGTGACGTTGCAGCGTCCTGGCTAGCGATATCGTTTAGTTTGACACGCAGCAGCGATCAGGATCCTGCTGTGATGTCGCTGGTCGCTGAATAAAGTTCAGAACTTTATTTGGTCGTCCGATCGCCGTGTATCGTTGTGTTTGACAGCAAAAGCAACGATACCAGCGATATTTTACACTGGTAACCAGGGTAAACATCGGGTTACTAAGCGCAGGGCCGCGCTTAGTAACCCGATGTTTACCCTGGTTACCAGCGTAAAATGTAAAAAAAAAAAAAAACCGTACATACTCACATGCATCCCCCGGCGTCTGCTTCCCACACTGACTGAGCGCCGCAAAGTGAAAGTACAGCACAGCGGTGACGTCACCGCTGTGCCCTGCTACTGCCGGCGCTCAGTCATTGCAGGAAGCGGACGCCGGGGGACGCATGTAAGTATGTAGTGTTTGTTTTTTTTACATTTTGCTCTGGTAACCAGGGTAAACATCGGGTTACTAAGCGCGGCCCTGCGCTTAGCAACCCGATGTTTACCCTGGTTACCCAGGGACCTCGCCATCGTTGGTCGCTGGAGAGCGGTCTGTGTGACAGCTCTCCAGCGATCAAACAGCGACGCTGCAGCGATCGGCATCGTTGTCGCTATCGCTGCAGCGTCGCTTAGTGTGACGGTACCTTTAGAAATGGACTCAAGCCAGGGACTGATAAAACTAAACATCTGTCGTTATTTGTGCCACTTTTGTCGAGTAAATTTGACCACGTTTTCTTCTGGCTTATCTACTCCTACTTTTTTTTAAAAAAAAGTCACCTGAGCTCGCCAAGACTTGTGTAAAAATGCCAAAAGCTTTCAAATTTTTGAGCTCCGATACGCAAACATTTTGAGATCTTCAAACAGATGGACATCAGGATTCCAGCATAAGGGCCGTAATTGGTGGTGGGCTTTAAGCAAGGGGGGGTTCTGACAAGTTTATAGTTTACCAATTTAAAGAGTTCGAGGTTGAACAAACCATTCATAAAATAACCTTTCTAATGACGAGCATCACATTTTATGGATCGCACACTCCCCATTAAAATATGATCACTGCCTGTTTAGATCCACCTGTCATTTAGATGAGGTCATGGTCATCATATAAAACATTTGTCTCATATTTGTGGATTCATCATCGGAGAATTAATGAAAGCTGCAGCAATACATTAAATGGGACACAGAACTGATGTCCAAAGCATCTCACAGGCAGCGTTACGTAACCAGCGAGGGGCAGGCGGCCGGCATGAGAGAGCGGTGCAGGCGGTCGGATTATCTGCTATTACATTACCAAAGATTAAATGGTCTCGGGATGGCAGGACGAATACAATGTGATTATGGAATGTAACAGAGTCCTGGAAATATAGTAACGCAGTTCTAAATACCATTTATAGACCTGTATACAGTATTTCTATGTCACTGTCTCTAAGGTCTCATGATGATATAAATAAATCTGTAAGAACACACTGTGAATTCTCACCTACATAACATGCTAGTTACTGCAGCAAAGAAGGATTAGTGCGTTGTATGCACTAGAAACAAAGTTCCGCATTATGCACGTCGCATCCCATGGGCAATAACGATGCTGTCACTGGGGATACAAACTGGGAGACTGTCAGAAGCTCTGCACCATTTTTATGGAGCATATTTGTCCCACTTTTAGAAACTTGCAGTGCCTCTTGGCACCTTTTTAAGGTGGCTAGAAAATAGTTGATGTTTAGCGGGAGGGAGCACGGTCAACCATGACCAAACAAGTTTACCATGATATATGCAAGAAAGTGGCGCAAATGAAATCGGAGTATGTGTGCTTGCTCCTACCAGACAGAGATTTCAACCTATGGCGCAAGGACAGCCAAAAATATCTTACATTTTTTTTCAGAGATGTGTTGGGGGTGATTCATCAAGATAAATTCTGGTTTTCATGACTTAGAGTATATGTAGCATATGTTTTAGGCACTTTCTGTGCCTTCTAAGAGAAAGTGACACGAAAAGAGACATCTAGTAGCGGATAGGGGGCATATCCTAAAATGTGACATTGGGGGCCAAATTTTCAAGTTTCTGGCACAAAGTAAACCGACTTATAGTTTGTGTATATTTAGCCCCCCCCCAGCATTTTGTATGCCACCAATGAAGGCGCTGGAGTGAAATGTGTTAATTTTATTAAGAGGAGTGTGACTGTAAAGAAAAATCCTGGGGGTGTGAGGGGCACCGTATGTAAACACGAGGAGGAGGGCACAAAAACTGATGTCAAAAGTAAACAGTTAAGAAAAAAAGTACACAAGGAGGATTAGTCTTGACACATCCAAAAATATAAGAAATACGTTTTTATTGGTATAAAAAATGGCATGTTAGGGAAAGACATAAGATAAAACGGCATATGTAAATGCATAGACACTAATTAGCAGTGATTGATAAAGCCACAAAAATCTTATTGGTCTCTGTGTACACAGCTAAGAACTTAATATGCATCTGAGATAGAAACAAACACCAATATCGTAACATCTAAGGTTGCAAAGGGGTTAAACTTCCAGTGATGTTCACTTTAAAACTCCCATTATGCCAAGTATTGGCTTTAGCAGAACCTCATCAGTGATGTCAGTTTGAGGATTCTCTTTTTTTGCTGAGGCCCGATGCACATTAGACTAACATTAATTGTCGTCTGCCTCAGAAATCTACCTCATCCGGGGGCAGGCGCACATCTGTCATTTTCACCACTTTGGGCATATGCAGCGCCCCAGAGTCCTGGTCGTTGCAGTACTGTTGCTCCGCCACTAAGGGGGGCTATGGTACGTCTGATGGCACTGAAGGAGTTCATCTGACCAGGTATCACAGAAACCAATACACTTCACAGTCTGGCCTCCAGGGGGAGCTAAGGGTACTATTTATTAGGCCACTCCTCACAGTCTGGTAAAACGGGGTTAGACAGGAAGTTAGACAGAAAGCTGACTGGGTTGGAACCAGGCAACACCTTGTGGCAGAGGGTGTTGTAGGGGGAAGATTCAGAGGGGTCCCTGTCAGGGATGGGATCCTGACAGTGGCCTAGCGAACAGAGAGAACGTTACGGGATCGCGCCTGCACTACATAGCGGCGGTACCCCAAGAAAGGACAAGAAGCGAGATTTATTGTGCGGAGTGAGAAACGAGATCAACGCAACTAGGGGAATACCAGTAGGAGTCGTGCTGTAAGACGAGGCAACATCCTACTGAGGCGCATAACCGGTGGCCGGAACGCCGAGGAAGTATAGAGCTCCAGGCCAAACTTCAAACCTACGGCAGGACAGTCAGTTATAGGCGGGCTGTCTCACAGAAAGAGCCCAGGTCGACACAGGGGGGGTAACAACAGGAGTGGGGCGACGCTCGAGTCCCAGGAAGAACCTCCGAGCCTCCCCCGTCATACGGGCGCGTCCTCGCCATAGCATCTGGGGGGACGTGGAAGAACATCAGGATCGAGTTGTGAGGGAACACGAGAAACAGACACAACAGTTGTGGGGTACTATCCCGTAAGCACAGCAGGGAAGGACCACAAGCACAGGAAGGTAGGCACAGATTTCCACCTGCAAAGGGAACTCTGGAGGTGCCATCGGACCGGCCGGACTTGCGCAGCCCTGTTAACCGTATTCCGGACTGAGGACCCTGAAGCCTACAGTAAAGAGGTAAAGAGACTGCAACCTGGTGTCCTCATTATTTACTGCGACCGGCACTTCATCGCACCATACCACCACATTTCATTGCGCACCCCTCAGCAGGGTCACGGACCGGGTCTAGCCACCGTGACAACCCCAGAGCAGAGACTCAGAGGCCCGGTACCGTGTACCCCTCGGCCCTGCGGCAGTGGGGGCGCTGCAAACTTGGCGTCACGAACAGGATTTACTTAAGCCTGCAGAATCAGGTCATGTGTGCCTTGGAACTGTGATTTACTGTGATTGGAACTGTGATTTATTGCACTTGGACTGTGACTTATTGCAAGTACTGTGGATTGCCATTGCAGCGCCACAGGGAGCGCAAGGGGAGAAGGAGGGCGTGCCATGGGAGGAGACTACCAAAGCGGTGCCAAGAGCAGCAACCGCCCCCTCCGACTCCTGCTGCGAGATGACGACCTGCCCAGCAGCAGAGGAGAACCACCCCCTGATTTGCAACGGCGGGAACGGGGTGAAGAGGGAGCTCGACCCCGGAGAAATGGCGGAGCCAGGTGCATGCGTTGCCGCCGAATGCCGGACAGCGATGATGAACAGCAAGTGCCTGAGCAGCGGCGAAGTGATCCCGCCTTGCCCTCACCCACCAGAGGAGGACTCGCGTCCACCGCCACTGAAGGATCTGAACTCCTTGGAGCCACCGGCGGGGGAGCCGAGCCGACCTATCCCGACCACGGAGCCATGGAGGGCGGAGCCACATCGGGAGGAGCCGCGGTCCGGGCTGCAGCCGATTCCAGTGTCCTTGTCAGCGGAACGGATCGACATCGGTGGAACCACGTCAGGCGCAGGTATGGGAAGCGCCCCTATTCCCCCGACCGATCCTGCTCCCCCGACCGCTCCTGCGACCGCTCCTCATCCCAACAGTAACCGTTTCCTCTCGGTGGAGCGGGTAGTCCTCACCCCCGACGCGATGGGAAAACTGGTACCTCCACTACCGACCAAGATGGGAGAACCCACGGACGTGGGCCCAGACGGGGTGGGACACCTCCTGGATCGAGCCGGATGGAGCTCAAGGGGAAGGCCTCACCCTTGCTGTACTCACCTGGGAACAGTATAAACAATGCCTGATCCTACATTGGAAAAACCGAGACGAGACAGTACAATCTGATACGCCAAAAACACAGCGCAGAAAGTCTGTGCACGGCAGGAAAGACGTGGTAAAGCGGGGAACTGTGTTGGCCTTTCACCCAAAGAGGGGTTGGGGCTCTATACAGGAACCGGGGCTACCGACTGACGTCTTCGTTACTAGTTACAACGTGAAAACTCCCTGCTGCAACCGAGATGGTGACCCATTGCAAAGGGGGGACCAGGTGACTTACACCCGCCACCGGAATGCACAAGGATGGTGTGCTCGGAACGTCCAACGATGTGAGCCTGAGGGAGCGTCACCTGTTGTCCCGATCATGGCTGATCCGGGCTTGACAGATCTTGTTACTATCACCACCGTCCGCCTTGTAGCAGCTCCCGAACTTGCAAGCAGGGTTAGCCTTCAAATCCAGACACCGGCTGATCTGGCGGCACCTGAGGGACCAACTGCCGGTACTGACATTGCAGGGGCCGGGGACCAAAGACCGCCCCCTGCGTTACCAGAAAACGAGTAAGCAAGAATGCTTTATTGATTGTAAATAGTTAACTGTTTGTCTTTTCACTGTTTTGCTGCTACAACCCGTCCAGGGTTAACTCTTAAAGGGATCCCTTTGTTGACCCGGGATCCCTATTGTTTTTTTGTTTGTTTTCTACTTTTTGTCCAGTTATCAAAAGACTGCCGAATCATGGACGGTGAATGATTCACAAACTGATGTTGTAAATAGTTTGCACCTTCTTAAAGGTGCTCTCTACTGGTTTTACATAAAGAAAGGACTCTTTGCGAAGATACTGGTCGCAGAACCAGCACCGGAGTCCTTACTGTGAACAGACTTGCAGCTTGAGAAGTTGTACCACCTCATAGAGACTTGGTTCTCTCTTAAAGGGAATGTTTACATGTGCGCTTGTGAACAGTGTTGCCTTAAGATGGTTAGATGGCAATAATGTCTTGAAAGAAAAAGTAATGATGCTAATATGAAGAAGTTATATGTAGCCAACTAGTTGATTGTAAGAAATGTTTGATAATGTTGATAGAAGAACGAGGACAGAAAGAGAACCCGTACGGGGTTAGTTAGTGAGTCCTCCTAGGAGCCATACAGAGATGGCTCAGTGATCTTGAACTGAAAGAAAAATGATATGTTCTATACTGTGTATAGTTGTGGAAGGACAGAAGGCTCGGGTGGAATGGGGCGGTCCTGTATAGAAAGGAGAGGCAGCAGGCCTGGAGCAGTTAGGACAGGCGGTCCTGCAGACATAAAGAAGGAGAATGTTGCTCAGCCTTATAATGTGTTATAAGAAGGTCTTTAGTGGATTTAGCAAGTACGTCCTTAAAGGCAAAGTTAAATTATTGTTCAGCAATTTGCACTTAGTAGAATACCCGGTTGGGTAAGAAGAGTTATTTATAGTAAGATATTTAAAAAAAAAAAAAAAAAAAGTATTTAACCATGTTTGCAACGTTCAAGTGTCCTTACCTCCCATAAAGGGAAGCTCTGTTAATGTTTACTTGTACTTGCATTTCAAAATTGTATGTCTTTTTGCTGACATGTATTGTTGTTTTATTCCCAGTCCAGGAGTACTGGATTTAACCGGGGGGGGAGTGCAGCACCCCAGAGTCCTGGTCATTGCAGTACTGTTGCTCCACCACTAAGGGGGGCTATGGTACGTCTGATGGCACTGAAGGAGTTCATCTGACCAGGTATCACAGACACCAATACATTTCACAGTCTGGCCTCCAGGGGGAGCTAAGGGTGCTATTTATTAGGCCACTCCTCACAGTCTGGTAAAACTGGGGGTTAGACAGGAAGTTAGACAGAAAGCTGACTGGGTTGGAACCAGGCAACACCTTGTGGCAGATGGTGTTGTAGGGGGAAGATTCAGAGGGGTCCCTGTCGGGTGGGATCCTGACAGTGGCCTAGCGAACAGAGAGAACGTTACGGGACCGTGCCTGCACTACATAGCGGCGGTACCCCAAGAAAGGACAAGAAGCGAGATTTATTGTGCGGAGTGAGAAACGAGATCAACGCAACTAGGGGAATACCAGTAGGAGTCGTGCTGTAAGACGAGGCAACATCCTACTGAGGCGCATAACCGGTGGCCGGAACGCCGAGGAAGTATAGAGCTCCAGGCCAAACTTCAAACCTACAGCAGGACAGTCAGTTATAGGCGGGCTGTCTCACAGAAAGAGCCCAGGTCGACACAGGGGGGGTAGCAACAGGAGTGGGGCGACGCTCGAGTCCCAGGAAGAACCTCCGAGCCTCCCCCGTCATACGGGCGCGTCCTCGCCATAGCATCTGGGGGGACGTGGAAGAACAGGATCGAGTTGTGAGGGAACACGAGAAACAGACACAACAGTTGTGGGGTACTATCCCGTAAGCACAGCAGGGAAGGACCACAACACACAAGCGCAGGAAGGTAGGCACAGATTTCCAGCTGCAAAGGGAACTCTGGAGGTGCCATCGGACCGGCCGGACTTGCGCAGCCCTGTTAACCGTATTCCGGACTGAGGACCCTGAAGCCTACAGTAAAGAGGTAAAGAGACTGCAACCTGGTGTCCTCATTATTTACTGCGACCGGCACTTCATCGCACCATACCACCACATTTCATTGCGCGCCCCTCAGCAGGGTCACGGACCGGGTCTAGCCACCGTGACAACCCCAGAGCAGAGACTCAGAGGCCCGGTACCGGGTACCCCTCGGCCCTGCGGCAGTGGGGGCGCTGCACATAACTTATGATGAATTTGTTGGGTGTTTTTGGCCACTCCCTATCCAGTATGAGGTCCACCCACTTTTGAAAAAGTGGGTGGAGCTGGACAAGTTTCTTAGTAAAAAAAAAAAAAAGTAAAATTTTGTGGAAAAAACTTTGCAACATTTTAAGCAAGCAGTTTTATTCCATAATTCTGGCAACAATTACTTAATGAGTTTATGACCTTAGATTGGACTGTCTTAAGATGTCCTGCATGAATCTCAAACAACAGGATAAATCGAGAATTTTAACTGTCTAGTCTAAATCGCTATTAAGGGCACATTCAGATAGCCATATAAATCGGAGGGAGATCAGAACGCGGTGCACAGACTGACCCGAGCATGACAGCTGCATAGATATACAGGAAGTTGTCACACTCAGGTTGGGAGAGCTGCCGGTCAGTCCGCGCACTGTGTTCTGATCTCACTCCGAGATCAGCGGCAGTTCAATGGCCTCTTTAGACAGGCTGACCAAAATTCTGTTATTACGTTAGTGCGATCGTACTGTGCTTGTGGAATATCATCGCTTTTGGCAGGACATTTCACAAGCTATGTGCCATCTAATCGGGCAGAGCCACTGAGCTCACTTATCCTCTGCAGCGCTGTTGAAAATAAGACAGTGGGAGCAACTTCAAAGACTCGGTTGTTTACCCGTTTTTTGTTTTTTAACAAAATGCGCCTAGAACCTGGAAAAAAACAAAAGGATCCTCCTCCCAAAAAAGAAGTAAAAATCTACTGTGTATAGCTTCCATTAATACAGCATACATGCCCTTGATATTCTCTCATATACTGCGCTGTTTATTATGGTTTCTTAGAACAATATTATTGCTTGTTACATTGTAGTGTTTAGTCATAGATTGATAACTACAGGCAGTGACAATATAGTAAAGGGAAGGAGCGGTAGGAAGAGGTAAGGTGACTCAGCTGGAAAAGTAATGGGTCACCACATTTAGGTTCCTCCACCTAGATGAATAATTTTGTTGCTATTTCTTGATTTACTTTTGTCTGCTTGCTTTGGGTTTTATTACAATACAATGGATTATCCTTGTACTTTCCAGTTTACATTTTTTATTATATTGTGGTAGATCAAGTTGACTTAAACTCTAGAAAAAAAAACCATGGCATGTCCCTGGGAACAAGTGGTCCTGCACAAGCCCCTGAGTGTAGTATCCCCTTATATCCCCCCACCATTAATTACACTCCTCTCACACAGACAAACACCAAGCACATGTCACACACTATGCCGGCCTCTGAACACTTCCCCATATGCCTAGTTATGTTTATCTTTGTCTCCTTAAGGCCAAGTTCAAACAGCCGTATTTTTGGTTTTATTAATGTCTGTGAAAAAAACTGAGACCTCTTGGACCAATATTATGCAATTGGGCTGCTCCGATGCGGTTTTGTTTTTATGGACAGAATCTGCGCATGAAAAAATCGCAGCATGCACAAGCGTCTTAAGTATATCGGATGAGACTCTTCTATTGTAGTCTATAGGTGCACCCAAGATATCGTAACCCATACGGATCAACCGTAGCATTCCATTTTTACGGATACATTGCAATTGTAGTAACTGCTGATGTAGCTATGCGCACTAGATTTTGTGATGGGACGTTAATCCAGAGAACTAGTCTGATTGCCGTATGTGAAGTCAAGAAGGAATTTTTCCCATAATATTGAACCATTAGTGTCCGTTCCGTGAGTTTTTTGCCTTCATCTGGATCAACATGTTAGGCTATGGGTTGAACTAGATGGCCTTAAGTCTACATTCAACCTTAAAACTATGATGTATAAAAACGGATGCTATATGGTATGCAAACAAAGACAATTGAGATGAAAATCGACTGTTTTTTCTGGATGAAATGTGGACAATTTTTTTTTTCATGCTTATGTGAACTTAGGCTACGTTCACATTTGCGTTGCGTCGGGCGCAGCCGCGGCGACGCATCCGTCATGTGCCCCTATATTTAACATGGGGGGCGCATGGACATTGCGTTGTGTTGCATTTTGTGACGCATGCGTTTTTTTGGCTCAAGTTTCAGGGCGCAGAGGACGCAGCATGTTGCATTTTTTTTGCGCTAAAAAAATGAACGCATGCGTCACAAAACGCTGCATTTTGCTGCGTTTTGCATGCGTTGTGCGTTGCGTCGCCGACGCAGCACACAACAACACAAATGTGAACGTAGCCTTAGCCGTACAAGTTTAGATATTGTAGCTAAGAGCCCCCAAATGGCTATACCTTCCTCCCCCAGCTGCTAGCACTACGTTCTACTGCCTAAGGACGATTCAGTCTTACGCTTTTTTGGTATGAGTTCTATCTCTATTTTTCAAGGCTAGCACTTGTACCCATAAAGGCTCATGCAGACTTCAGTGATTTTTGTCATACCCAAAAAAAAAACACGATCTAAGTTTCATCAGTCTTTGTGATCAAAGTATCATCAGAGTTTGGTCAGTTTTTTTTATAAAAAAAGACAAAAACTGATGGATGTTGCTCGGGCTTCTCCTGGTGAACAGTCTGTGAAAAACGGACATCACACAGATGACATCTGAGTACTGTCTAATTTTTCATTTTTGTTTTGCGAGTTTGGTTTGACACTTGGATCAATATCAGGCAAGTCTCCTTGTTTTTCTGTTGACCACTTGGTCCGAAAAAAAAACATCAAACATGTAAACTACCCCATAAACTATCATAGGTACGAGTGATATTTGTGAAAAATACATACAGTCATGGCCCAAAGAGTTGGCACCCTTGAAATTGTCCCAGAAATGGAAGAGTTTTTCCAAGATAATTTTTGCAATTTCACATGTTTTCTTATACACATGTTTATTTATTTGGGTGGATTGGAAAAGCACAAAAAAAAACAGGAAAGAAAGGCAAATTAGACAGAATTTCAAATAAAAAACCCCAAATTGTATGAGAAAATCACTGTCATCTGAATGAGCTCGTATGTATTTTGTATTTCATTTGGCTTAACTCCTCTCCGACATTGGGCGTTAATGCCGATGTCGGACTCTCTCCCTTTGATATGGACATTTAACTCTTGCTTCTGGAAATCCCACCCATCGGTGACCCCGTCACGTGATCGCAGGTCACCGATGGGTTGGCCTGACAACCAGAGGACTCCAGCAGACCTCTAAGGTTGTCATAGCCAGCTTGCTATGAGCACCGCCCTGTGGCGACGCTCATGGCAAGTGAGCAATTCTGCGAAATACAGGCGATCTGATCATCGCCTATATGTAGCAGAGCCAACCGGACAAATGCAGCTTCTAGTCTCCCATGGAGACTATTGAAGCTTGAAAAAAAAAAATTTAAAACAAGTTTTAAAAAATATTGAACAAATATAAAAGTTCAAATCACCCCCCTTTTGCCCTATTCAAAATAAATCAATTAAAAAAAAAGCATACACATATTTGGTATCGTCACATTCAGAATCGCCCGATCTATCAATATATAAAAGGAATCAATCCGATCGCTAAACGGCGTAATGAGAAAAAAAAGTCAAAACGCCAGAATTACGTTTTTTGGTTGGCACAACATTGCACTAAAATGCAATAACGGGCGATCAAAAGATCATATCTGTACCAAAATGGTATCCTTAAAAACATCAGCTCGGCACGCAAAAACTAAGCCTTCACCCAACTTGATATCATGAAAAGTAGAGACGCTACAGGTATCGGAAAATGGCACTTTTTTTTTTTTTTCAACAAACTTGGAATTTTTTTTCACATCTTACGTAAAAAAGAGGCAGGTTAGTTTTAGCATTTAGTGAACATGGTAAAAAAAAAAACAACTGTGGGATTGCACTCTTTGCAATTTGACAGCACTTGGAATTTTTTTTCCGTTTTCAGGTACACGTCATGGTAAATCTGATGGTGTCGTTCAACTCCTCCTGCAAAAAAACAATGGCCACTCACATGGCCATTATGGCCAAAAAATAAAAGTTATGGCTCTGGAAAGAAGGGGAGCCAAAAATGAAAATGCAAAACCATAAATAGCTCTGGTCCTTAAGGGGTTAAAGGGATGCCATCATCAGAATGACCAAAACTTTAAATCAGGTAGGTTTTGGTATTACATGTAGTCTTTAAAAAGTTTTTCCAATTTTCTTCATTTAAATGGTGACAAAAAATTCTGAAATTTGTAAGAAAATTTGCTTGTTACATTTTCTGAGACCCGTAACATCTTGATTTTTCGGGATCTGAGGCTGTGTGATGGTTTTTTTTTTGTGTCCTGAGCTTACATTTTTGTTGATACCATTTTGGGGTTGAAACAATGTTTTGATCGCCTCTTCTTGCATTTCATTTAAAGGTTGCAGCGGCCAAAAAAACTCAATTATGGCCCATAGGAGACATGAAGCCAGCAATCGTCTGATCGCTTGTGCATCAACACTGCTATGTATGGCAGAAATCATGATTTATGAACACCGGTCACAAGCCGGCATTCACAGGAGTATTGTAATTACAGGCACAGGGATCTTTAGCAGACCCCCGGCTGTAATGATAACCCATCGGCTCCCCACTATCAAGTGACAGGCCCGCCAATGGACAGGATGAATGATGCGCTTTGTGCCAGCGCGTGTTGAATCCTGCTGTCAGTAATTCACAGCGGGATTTAACTGGCTAATAGCTGCAAGCGGAGCACCGATCCACTTGTGGCTGTTAATGGCACTTGAGGGCTGATTAAAAGCATGTCAGGCATGTCACTCTCTATAAGGAGAAATGTTGCCCCTTAGACTTCAGTCAGAGACCTCTCATACAGCCAAATCAGATCTTATGCTTTGCACTGAGGAGGGGAAATAAGCAAAAACATGTGTCTACGAATTGAGATTCTGGTTTGGTTTTTGCCATAAGTCATGTGACAAAGCTTGTTAGTCGATATTGAGTTTTAGGATTGCTACTAAGTGACGCTAGATTTCAAGTTCTCTTCTCAAGATGGAATTTGCATATGTACATATCTTATCTCACCAAAACGTACTATTACCGTATGTTACTATAGCATTACAGCTGTCAGACGTTTGCTAAATCTTTGCCGCTCCTATTGATTGTTTTACAGCAGTTTAGTGAAGCTATAAAATGAAAGTAATTTTTCTTCCATGATAGAAATTCCACCTCCAGATTTTATATTGTGGTTTAGAAATAGCTAAATTAACAAAGACCCTGCACATGGTAGTAGGATTCGCTGTAGGGGGCCCTGGTGTTCAAGAAAAATGTGGACAGTGGTTCCCAGTAAATGTGATATTGATAATGTTCGAGTGGTCATCAAATTTATTATGGATGCACAACAAAGTAATTAGAAAACTACTGTATGTATTTTGAATCACTTAAAAGGTAGTCTTAATGCTCTTGTATAAATTATTCAAGAAATTGTGCTTGACTTCGCACTTTCAGCAAAAAGCACATTCTCTACAGAATAGAAAACAATTTGGAGAGTCTGTACTTCCAATGTGCATGCAACATGTCCTGCCATATACTTCTATAGCACCATATAGTCCCTGATAGATTAGACATAGTGATGAGCAAACGTGCTCGGATAAGGTGTTATCTGAGCATGCTCGGTGCTAACCGAGTGTCTTCTGCGTGATCGAATAATATGAGTCCCCACGCCTGCATGTCTCCCTGCTGTTCGACAATCACGACACACGCAGGGATTACCTGTTTGTTACTCAATCCCTGCATGTGTTGTGGCTCTCCAACAGCCTTAAGACACCCAGACGCGGGGACTCGAAACATATCTTTCAAGCACGCCAAAGACACTCGGTTGGCACATGAGCATGCTCGGATAACACCTTATCGGAGCACGTTCGCTCTTCACTAATTAGGCATTCATTGGAGAGAGTGTCATGTAGTTCTCCGGCATCTATTAATTGCATACACTGCACCTGTAGTGATAAACTTAAGTTTGTGAACCCTTCTGAATTTTCTGCATAAATGTGACCTAAAACTACATCAGATAGTCACACAAATCCTAAAAGTAGATCTAGAGAAAAAAATAAGTAAAAAATATTAGACGGTCATTTTAATTAAGGAAAATGATCCGATGTCACATGTATGTGAACCTTTGCTCTCAGTATCTGGTGTGGCTTTCTTTTGCAGCAATATCTCCATCTAAACATTTCTGGTAATTGTTGATTAGTCCTGCACATCAGCTTGGAGGAATTTTAGCCCAATCCTGCCTAGTGCTCTGTGAGATGTTCAAAGCTTGAGCTATTTTTTTTTATACCCTAACCCTGTTTAACTCTTCTCACAACTTTATCCCTGACCTGTCTGGTGTGTTCCTTGATTTTCATGATGCTGTTTGATCCCTAGTGTTCTATACAGATTGGGATGATTGTGGTAAATTTCTGCGCTGCTGAATCACTAGAATTCCAGAATTATTAGTATATGTGGCTTTATTATTCTACGCAGAGTTCAAGACTCCTTCATCAGGAACACCACAGGAACATCCCTAGTGTTCTGACGTTTCTGAAGCCTTCACAGAACAGCAGTAGTTTCACTGAGAATAAATTACACACTAATTATGTGACTTCTGGAGGTAATTGGTCACTCAGGATTTTATTTCGGAGTATCAGAGTGCAGGTGGCTGAATACAAACTTACGTCACAATTTTCAAATTTTACCACCTATGATTTCAATAGGGAAAATACATTGAGAAAGTTGTATATAAAAAAAGTCACATTTCTTCAAAACTTTCTTAGAAAACTACATACCAAGTGCTTTGCTAAATCACCTTTGTGTGGATCTTAAGTGATTTTATTTTGTGCGCTTGTGTAACTTGAAACTCCTAGGCCCCAATGTAAAATCTGTCCCAGATTTTAGATGATTTAGCATAATTCAATTCATAGCAAATTTTAAAATGTCCAAAAATTATTCCTAAGCAATAAAGCAAATATTACCGGGCAAATAGTCTTGTCTGGTAAGCGCCTGTCAGCACCTTGCACTGCCACATGGCCCCAGACAATATCTTGTGTATTCAAGGCAGCTAGAGGGTTCTGCTATAATTAACAGTGCCAGGCGGTTTGCCTTAATTGAAACCGGTCACAATTGTCTGGCCTGTCAGTGAGACATAATACATCATCATTGATTAACTTCATTTTTTTTGTGCTCCCCGCACTAAGAAACATGCTAGAAATGTTAAGTAGAAATTGAAATAAATGTGTCAGTGGGATCACTAGGCACAGAAGTTGAGCCTGCCTTTGTCCTATTAATGGTTATTGGGGAAAAACACTCCAATTAAAGCAAAAAAACTAAATCCTGTAGGATCACCTATTTAACATCATTTGTTACTTTACTTGAAAATATCAAATACATAAAGAACGATTAAGAGAATTACATTATTTAGCTTTGGAAAGAGACAACTAAATGGGGAGATGATTACCTTGCTTATGTACGTTGTACATAAATGGTCCATTCACAAATATGGTCAAAAGCTGATCAATGTAACTCCCCTCAAAAGACAAGAAAGCATTGCCTTCGTCTAGAGAAATAAAGGTTCATTCTACATAGAAAATAGGCCTTCTTTACCATGAGAACTATTAATCTGTGGAATAGCCGAGCCGAGGAGCTGGTCATAGCAGGAACAATTGGTGGTTTAAAAAAGGCATAGATGCTTTTTAGGAGAATACAGTTTCATGTAAAAGTTTGGGCCCCCCCCCCCCAATAAAAATGCTTATAATGAATACTTGTGGTCTTTCTTGATGAAGTAGTCATTTGTACTTTGAAACGCGTTGAATAAACCACCATTTCGTTTTACCTCCTGGGATATATGTCTCATTAATCTTCAGCAAGAGTAGAAACCGTCCACAAACCCTTTTTCACCCTTTGATACCCAGTGTAAGAAAACTTGTCCTCCATTTGTCCTCCAGAAATACAATGACTCAAAACACACATCCAAAAGTACACAGGAATGGTTGTTGAAAAAGAAAAAATGGACTGTTTTAAAATGGCCAGCAATGAGTCCTGACCTCAATCCCATTGAAAACCTTTGGGGTGAGTCAAAATTTGCCATTGGGAAAAAGAACCCTGCAAACATTCAAGAGCGTGAACAAACTGCAAAGGAAGAGTGGGAGAAAATACGTGCAAGAAGTTTATAGATGGCGACAAGAAAGGTTTGGAGGCTGTCCTCAATGCCAAAAAGTGTGCAACCAAGTATTACTTAGGGGTGCCTTTATTGCTGCACATGCTGTTTATTATGTTTCTTCTTTGAAATTGCAACACGTAAGTTGAAAAACAATATTTTTATTGTTGTCGTATGTTGGACCACTAATTAAAAAATCCTCAGGATATATCTTTGGTACATTTATTTATGAAGATATTGTACATTATATGAAAAAAAGAAAGTACCAATAATGATGTGACGCTTTTGTAAGTCTTTTTACAGTCCTGTGTGTGGCAGTAAGGCTGCTTTCACACTAGCGTCGGTACGAGGCCGTCGCGCTGCGTCGGCCCGACGTACCGACACATACTGTGAAGAAAATGCCCGACGTTGGCAGCGGAAGCAGTCTTAGGACGCTTCCGCTGCTTCATTGTAAGGTCCGGGGAGGAGGGGGTGGAGTTTTGGCCACGCATACGCGGTCGAAAATCGTGGTCCCGACGCACAAAAAAAGTTATATGTAACTTTTTTTGTGGCGGCGGTGCGCCAAAACACGACGCAACCGTCGCACGACGGTTGCGACGTGTGGCTATATGTCACAATGCGTCGGTAATGTTAGTCTATGGGGAAAAAACGCATCCTGCAGACAACTTTGCAGGATGCGTTTTTCTCCTAAACGACGCATTGCGACGTGCAGCCAAAAACGCTAGTGTGAAAGTAGCCTAAGACAGCTGTCTGCAGCAACAGCACCCTCTCTACGCCCCATTCCCGCTTCCAGAATAAGCCTCAGGACACTGGACTGAGTATGATGATGCCAGGGCCAAACACGGAAAACATTGAGGGAGCACTGCTTGGAAAGCTTCTGTGGTACCCAGTTTTTATTAGGACACATAGATGAAATTCTGGAGGATCATCGTATAAGATAGTTGGGTGGTAATCTAGTTCCCATAATTCAGTAGACTAACACGTTTCCGTCTTGTTGTATATAAGACCCGCTATCCTGGAGCAAAATTCAAGTCTCAAATTTTCCTTCAGATTCTCCCTAAACCAATTGAACAGTATATCTCAAACCTTTCTTTCTAATTTTCTGATGACATCACTGCTGCCCTTTATTCACCATTTCCAGGTGGTTTTACATACAGTATACCCTGACAGCAGGAGATATACATTGAGGAGCATATGTTCTGCGTTAAGGAGCTCAGTACATAACAAGGGATGTAATTAAATCCCTTTCATTCTATTATAACTCGATGTTGTAGATGCTGGATTGTTCAGCAATTAACAGATTAACGGTGCACTGATGGAACATTGTACAGTCAGGTTCTAATTGTATTATCTACGTATTCTAATCATAAACTGCACTTATGTTCCTTGTAATCAGACTGCTCAAGCTGATAGTGATGGTGGAAAAGAAATGATAAATTGTCTAATTAGAGACAATGTCCTTTAATCACGAGCAAGAAATATGTAATTACAGTGTATAACTCTAACTAGCATTAATATGTTTGCCTATAATGGTCAGTGATCTCGGTTTCACTCTCTTGATATTTTTACCTTCTTCAAGGAATAAATCACTCAAGCTTTGTTCACACGACCGTTACAGGCTCCAGCAACAGTTCTTTCACTTTTGAAGACCTGAATATTGCAGAATGATCACCATGTGGAACCTGAAAGGTGTACACAGATGCAAATGTTGTAATACAAGAAAAAACTATTAACTTATTTACCAATCCGGCAGTGATGCTTCGGCAGTCATACCGCGTTTTGTTTACAAGCAGCCAACATATGATCACTGCAGGAAATCGGTGACCATAACAAGTATGTCGTTGAGCTCTGATATCAATAAGGTATGATTCATGACCGCTGTGGTCACTCATTTTTGAGCAGTAGTCTCATGCTGGCTGCCTATAATCAAAGTGTGGAAGAACCACCAGATCGTTAGTTCTGTATCGGCAGTGAAAGAAGAGGTACATAACAGTGTAGTGTTTTAATGTAATGTTTTTAGAAGACAGAAAATTCTTTGAATGTCCCCATAAGGTTAGCTGAACGCATTGGGATTATGTGTATATATATATATATATACACTCACTGGCCACTTTATTAGGTACACCTGTCCAACTTCTTGTTAACACTTAATTTCTAATCAGCCAATCACATGGCGGCAACTCAGTGCATTTAGTCATGTAGACATGGTCAAGACAATCTCCTGCAGTTCAAACCGAGCATCAGTATGGGGAAGAAAGGTGATTTGAGTGCCTTTGAACGTGGCATGGTTGTTGGTGCCAGAAGGGCTGGTCTGAGTATTTCAGAAACTGCTGATCTACTGGGATTTTCACGCACAACCATCTCTAGGGTTTACAGAGAATGGTCCGAAAAAGAAAAAAAATCCAGTGAGCGGCAGTTCTGTGGGCGGAAATGCCTTGTTGATGCCAGAGGTCAGAGGAGAATGGGCAGACTGGTTCGAGCTGATAGGCAACAGTGACTCAAATCGCCACCCGTTACAACCAAGGTAGGCCTAAGAGCATCTCTGAACGCACAGTGCGTCGAACTTTGAGGCAGATGGGCTACAGCAGCAGAAGACCACACCGGGTACCACTCCTTTCAGCTAAGAACAGGAAACTGAGGCTACAATTTGTACAAGCTCATCGAAATTGGACAGTAGAAGATTGGAAAAACGTTGCTTGGTCTGATGAGTCTCGATTTCTGCTGCGACATTCGGATGGTAGGGTCAGAATTTTGCGTAAACAACATGAAAGCATGGATCCATCCTGCCTTGTATGGAGCATCTTTGGGATGTGCAGCCGACAAATCTGCGGCAACTGTGTGATGCCATCATGTCAATATGGACCAAAATCTCTGAGGAATGCTTCCAGCACCTTGTTGAATCTATGCCACGAAGAATTGAGGCAGTTCTGAAGGCAAAAGGGGTCCAACCCGTTACTAGCATGGTGTACCTAATAAAGTGGCCGGTGAGTGTATATACATATATATATGTGTGTGTGTGTGTATATATATATATATATATATATATATATATATATATATACACATATATACAGTACAGACCAAAAGTTTGGACACACCTCATTTAAAGGTTTTTCTGTATTTTCATGACTATGAAAATTGTACATTCACACTGAAGGCATCAAAACTATGAATTAACACATGTGGAATTATATACTTAACAAACAAGTGTGAAACAACTGAAATTATCTTATATTCTAGGTTCTTCAAAGTAGCCACCTTTTGCTTTGATGACTGCTTTGCACATTCTTGGCATTCTCTTGATGAGCTTCAAGAGGTAGTCACCGGGAATGGTCTTCCAACAATTTTGAAGGAGTTCCCAGAGCTGCTTAGCACTTGTTGGCCCTTTTGCCTTCACTCTGCGGTCCAGCTCACCCCAAACCATCTCGATTGGGTTCTGGTCTGGTGACTGTGGAGGGCAGGTCATCTGGCCTAGCACCCCATCACTCTCCTTGGTCAAATAGCCCTTACACAGCCTGGAGGTGTGTTTGGGGTCATTGTCCTGTTGAAAAATAAATGATGGTCCAACTAAACGCAAACCGGATGGAATAGCATGCCGCTGCAAGATGCTGTGGTAGCCATGCTGGTTCAGTATGCCTTCAATTTTGAATAAATCCCCAACAGTGTCACCAGCAAAGCACCCCCACACCATCACACCTCCTCCATGCTTCACGGTGGGAACCAGGCATGTAGAGTCCATCCGTTCACCTTTTCTGCGTCGCACAAAGACGGTGGTTGGAACCAAAGATCTCAAATTTGGACTCATCAGACCAAAGCACAGATTTCTACTGGTCTAATGTCCATTCCTTATGTTCTTTAGCCCAAACAAGTCTCTTCTGCTTGTTGCCTGTCAATGGTTTCCTAGCAGCTATTTTACCATGAAGTCTCCTCTTAACAGTTGTTGTAGAGATGTGCCTGCTGCTAGAACTCTGTGTGGCATTGACCTGGTCTCTAATCTGAGCTGCTGTTAACCTGCGATTTCTGAGGCTGGTGACTCGGTTAAACTTATCCTCAGAAGCAGGGGTGACTCTTGGTCTTCCTTTCCTGGGGCGGTCCTCATGTGAGCCAGTTTCTTCGTAGCGCTTGATGGTTTTTGCCACTGCACTTGGGGACACTTTCAAAGTTTTCCCAATTTTTCGGACTGACTGACCTTCATTTCTTAGGGTATGTGTCCACGTTCAGGAAACGCTGCGTGTTTGACCCTGCACAGAGCCGCAGCGTCAAACACGCAGCGTCCAGATGTTACAGCATAGTGGAGGGGATTTTATCAAATCCCGTCTCCACTATGCGTGGTAACACGCACCCGGCGGCCCTGCGATTCCGGACTTGAGGCGCGTCTTTTAAGATCGCAGCATGTCCGTGTACCTTGCGGCGACGCTGCGCCGCCGCAAGGTATATCACAGGGCCTTATGTGTGGGGTGCGATGATGCCGGATGTGTGCAATGAACACATCCGGCATCATCGCGTCACAGAAGGGGGCGGGGCTTAGGGCAGAGCGGGTTTGCCGCTCCGTCCAAACCGCCGGCCATCCTGAAGGTGGAAACATACCCTTAAATTAATGATGGCCACTTGTTTTTCTTAGCTGCTTTTTTCTTGCCATAATACAAATTCTAACAGTCTATTCGGTAGGACTATCAGCTGTGTATCCACCAGACTTCTGCACAACACAACTGATTGTCCCAACCCCATTTATAAGGCAAGAATTCCCACTTATTAAACCTGACGGCACACCTGTGAAGTGAAAACCATTCCCGGTGACTACCTCTTGAAGCTCATCAAGAGAATGCCAAGAGTGTGCAAAGCAGTCATCAAAGCAAAAGGTGGCTACTTTGTAGTGGTTGTAGTGTTCCCTTTACTTTTTTGAGCAGTGTGTGTGTATATATATATATATATATATATATATATATCTAATATATAAAGCTGAATGTGTGTGTGTGTGTATGTATGTATGTATGTATGTATGTCCGGGATTGGCATCTGAACCGTAGCAGCTACAGCCACAAAATTTTGCACAGTCACACGTCTGGACCCCGAGAGCGTCATAGGCTATGTTGTGAGGTGAAATTTTAACCCCGCGCTTTCCAATTCACCAAACAATTTTGCCCCTATCTACATAATGGGGAAAAAGTGAAAGGAAAAGTGTTGGAGGCGTCGCAGCTACAGGCACAAAATTTTGCACAGTCACACGTCTGGACCCTGAGAGCGTCAAAGCTATATTGTGAGGTGAAATTTTAACCCCGCGCTTTCCAAGTCACCAAACAATTTTGCCCCTATCTACATAATGGGGAAAAAATGAAAGGAAAAGTGTTGGAGGCAAATTAACAGCTGCCAGATGTGAACAAGGGGGACTTAAAGAATGACAGCGATGGCACCAAAGAGTATATACTGTACAGTTGCTAAGGTGGGGCCCCAACATGGGATAATCACACCACCACGGGGATATGAACACACACACAAAATGCGCCACACACTACCACGTGCTCGAACACATATACCACCCTCAGTGCACATTTCACCACACATACACCAACCTCGCCACATAAAAGTAGAAACACAAAAGTCGCCGCTCAAAACTCGCCACGCGCAAAACTCTCCACATGCAAAACTCGCCACACGTGCAAAACTCGCCACACGCAAAACTTGCACACGCAGAAAAATTGCCACACGCAGAAAAATTGCCACATGCACAAAAGTTGCAACACATGCAAAAGTTGCCTCACACAAAACTTGCACATACTCAAAAGGCACCACACATAAAACTCGCCACGCGCAAAACTCGCCATGCGCAAAACTTGCTGCACACAACTTGCTACACTAACCTGTCACATGCAACTCGACACACAAAAAGTTGCTACACGCATGTCGCCACACAAAACTCATCTCACAAAAGTCCCTACATGCATGTCGCCACACGCAACTCAACACACACAACTTGACACACGAAACTCGCCCTAAAACACACACAAGTCTGGTATCCTTCAAAAATAAAAATCTGATTAATAAGCAGACAAACTACAAGAGCAACAAATGTACCATATAGGAATCCGGCAGCTGTCAGTCACATGACCAGTCTATTATGTGTATGTGTGAGCTAATATATACTGCCAGGGGGTGGGCTTACTGTTGGCTGGGGATTTATCAGGCTGCCATTTTAGCTTACAAATACTGAGGTAAAAATACTGACCAAATAACGTGTGAACGAGGGCTAATACAGGAGGAGATGGCATACAGCTATATACTATATACAGGAGATGACACACAGGTATATACTATTTACAGGGGAGATGACACACAGGTATATACTATATACAGGAGGAGATGACACACAGATATATACTATATACAGGAGAGATGACACACAGGTATATACTATATAGAGGAGGAGATGACATACAGGTACATACTACATACAGGAGGAGATGACATACAGGTATATACTATATACAGGAGGAGATGACACACAGGTATATACTATATACAGGAGCAGATTACCTACAGGTATATAGTATATACAGGAGGAGATGACACAGGTATATGCTATGTATAGGAGGAGATGACATACAGGTATATACTATATACAGGAGATGACACACAGATATATACTATATATAGGTGAGATGACACACAGGTATATACTATATACAGGAGATTACATACAGGTATATCTAATATATAAAGCTGAATGTGTGTATGTATGTATGTATGTGTGTATGTCCGGGATTGGCATCTGTACCGTCGCAGCTACAGCCACAAAATTTTGCACAGTCACACGTCTGGACCCCGAGAGCGTCATAGGCTATGTTGTGAGGTGAAATTTTAACCCCGCGCGTTCCAATTCACCAAACAATTTTGCTCCTATCTACATAATGGGGAAAAAGTGAAGGGAAAAGTGTTGGAGGAAAATTGACAGCTGCCAGATGTGAACAATGAGGACTTAAAGAATGAGAGCGATGGCGACAAAGAGTATATACCGTACAGTTGCTAAGGTGGGGCCCCGACATGGGATACTCACCACACACGGGGATATGAACACAAACACAAAATGCGCCACACACTACCACGTGCCTGAACACATATACCACCCTCAGCACACATTTCACCACACACACACACCAACCTCGCCACATAAAAGTCGAAACACAAAAGTCACCACTCAAAACTCGCTACATGCAAAACTCGCCATATGCAAAACTAGGCTCACGCAAAACTCGCCACACGTGCAAAACTCACCTCATGGAAAACTCACCTCATGCAAAACTTGCACACACAGAAAAATTGCCACATGTACAAAAGTTGCACCACATGCAAAAGTTGCCTCACACAAAACTTGCACATACTCAAAATGCACCACACATAAAACTCGCCACGCGCAAAACTCGCCATGCACAAATCTTGCTGCACACAACTTGCTACACTAACCTGTCACATGCAACTCAACACACAAAATGTTGCTACACGCATGTCGCCACACAAAACTCATCTCACAAAAGTCGCTACATGCATGTCGCCACACGCAACTCAACACACACAACTTGACACATAAAACTCGCCCTAAAACACACACAAGTCTGGTATTGTCCTTCAAAAATAAAAATCTGATTAATAAGCAAACTACAAGAGCAACAAATGTACCATATAGGAAATACGGCAGCTGTCAGTCACATGACCTGTCTATTATGTGTATGTGTGAGCTAATATATACTGCCAGGGGGGAGGGCTTCCTGTTGGCTGGGGATTTATCAGGCTGCCAATAGCAACCAATCACAGCTCAGCTTCTATTTTGCTACAGTTAATTAACCTGAGCTCTGATTGGTTAATATAGGCAACAAAGACATTCTCAGTATAACAAAGCTAATATATGTTGTGAAATGCTTCTATTTGCTTAGTTTTTGCCTTTTAATAATTACATTTCTATCTATTTGTTTTGTGGTTTTTGTGTGCAGAATAAATTTTTGTTAACACATTCTATTTTGCTAACAGCAGTCATTAACCCGGGCGAAGCCGGGTAGTACAGCTAGTATATATATATATATATATATATATATGTATATATTGAACAAAGGTATCTTCTGGATACCTGGTAAGCGTAAGGCAAGCGAGCACTAGATGTCCGGAGTAGAAGAATGGGCAGCAATCACCGTTCTTGATGCAATCCTTTATTCGAAGTGATTAAAACACGGTGGCGGGAGAAATGGCCGGAAGCAACAATCGGACTACGGCCGTTTCATGCTGTGTGCACTTCCACGATTGTTGTCTTTGTACATTTTTCCCGATGCCATGTTTTAATCGCTTTGAATAAAGCTTTGCATCAGGAATAGAGATGATCAAATAGCTTAGGATTACTGCTTATCCAAATTGCTATAGCGCTTACCAAATAGCTGCATCGGGAAACTGGATACCTGGAGCGCTCCTGATAATCAGCTGTCTGTCGCCACAGCTGCATGTGTCGCTTGGAAAGCCTGTTGTGACTCTCACACAGCCGCAACACATGCAGCTGCAGTGCCAAACAGCTGATTACCGGGAGCGCTCCAGATATCCAGGTTACCGAGGCAGCTATTCGGGAAGCGCTGCAACTATTCGGTTAAGCACTTATCTGAAGCTATTCGATCATCCCTAATCAGGAACGGTGAGTGCTGCTCATTCTTCTACTCTAGACATCTTGTTGAACTGCATTTCTTGGTAGCACCAGAGTTCCTCATTAGTGATGAGCGAATATACTCGTTACTCGAGATTTCCCGAGCACACTCGGGTGTCCTCCGAGTATTTTTTAGTGCTCGGAGATTTAGTTTTTTTCGCCGCAGCTGGATGATTTACAGCTACCAGCCTGCTTGATTACATGTGGGGATTCCCTAGCAACCAGGCAACCCCCACATGTACTTATGCTGGCTTACAGATGTAAATCATTCAGCTGAGGCGATGAAAACTAACTCTCTGAGCACTAAAAAATACTCGGAGGACACCCTAGCGTGCTCGGGAAATCTCGAGAAACCAGTATATTCGCTCATTACTATGCTCATTTATCCCCCAGAGTTCCATGGAGCTGATCAGCAAGGCACACCAATACTAGCGTACTGGTCATGGTGGCGGGCTTACTTTCTCCTTTTGACTGAAGCGAGCACTAGCGTCCAGCTGAATATCATGACTTAGCACGAGGAGGGTTGGGTTGCTGATTTGCCAACAGTTCCTGTTGAATTAATACCCAATTTAACCAACCCTTCTAATTCAGCTTTTTGATCCCCCAAAAAGCAGGTTTTCGTGATCGATGGGTCTTATATCAGACTTGACCACCACTCATCAGACATGTATTTAGACATAAAAAAATATGCTCCTTCAAATGAAAACTCATAACCCCTTTTATTTTGCAGAGAGCATGCTCTAATTTAAGCATCTGAAATTGATATTTCAATCCATTGATTATGATAATACAGAAAACGAAAGAAAAAAACAAAAACATATACCCCATAGTAAGTAATTAGTAATAGTACATGCAAATAACATAGGGCACTTAGTTAACACTATTTTTATTAAGAAAAAGTCATCCCACCGTGACAAGGTGACCCAATCGAGATTGTCCTATCCTGTCTCTAGTGTTAAAACCTTTCCTTGTATCAGGCGACCTCAATGTAGATAAGGGCAGAGCAGGACAATTTTAATAGTAAAATATATTAAAACCACGCAAGTCTCAAACTGGGAAACTAGAACTCGTGAACAATTCGGGAAACTTTGGGTTTCTTCTATTGATCTACATCAAGACCCTTCCATTAAAGCATTTATCATAATTTTCAGCTACAGTTTCATGAGGTTTTTTGGGAATGGAAGTACAATGGAGAACATTACAGACCCTTATGTAATATTACACATTACAACTTCAATCTTATACAATTTACATAGTTGTTACTGCTTGCACTATAATTGCTAAATGGGATTTTTGGAGCTACCGCAAAGAATTTGTATTAAAAGAAAGTTAACTAAATAGTTTATTTCTTAGAGAAAACAGATATTCATTCCCAAGACATGAAGATTTAATAGTGGGACTAAAGTTTTGTCAAAGGCTCCCTGCAGACAATCTGCAAAATTACTCGTAAAAAGAATGTATATGATTGCAGGATATGAACTCAAGGGACTGGACACCTCTGATAAATCTGAATAAATGTGCTTTGTCTATAAAAGTGTTTTTAAGGATGCCGATTAAAAGGGTATAAATCTGTATTGAAGTACAGAGATGGCTTTCATACCTACATTCAGACCTTTATGCAAATTACAATAATTTCACCTGACAAATGAGCACTTTACGCTTTCATCAGGTGAATGCTTTTTCCCTGTAATTGGTCAAGGGAAATGCACACTAAAAGGCATAATATTAACTAGCTGTGACTGCTTGGAGGTTCAATAAATTACAATAGCAGTTGGTGCTGCAGTTGAGATGCCACCAAAGCACCCACCTTCACAATACTACGAGCATCTTAAAGATTTACACGTCATTGAGGCTGTTGATGGGGCTGCTGTGGGTGCCCTTGAGCATGGGTGGCGGATGGCTATTTTTTTCAACTTGGACAATCCTTCATCTGATTTCAATGGGGAGAGAGGAAAAAGCCACTGACAGACTCCTCTGACAGCGACTCATCTTCCCTGACAACAAAAATATCAATCTGCCTTTCAAATTCCAATGGCCTGATCCTTCTCTCGCTCAACCTTATCTGTGGGGGGAAAAGTCTGGCTTCCATGCACATCAGATGGTTGGTCATGCCTAAATTGTTGGGTTCAAATGACTTTCATCTAATGTGTATGAAACCTTTAGAGTGAGGGTTCTCATCCGTGGTTGCTTCCATCCAATTGAGCAGGACTCTTCCTTACACCAGAGTAATATAATAATAATAATAATTTTATTTATATAGCGCCAACATATTCCGCAGCGCTTTACAACTTATAGAGGGGACTTATACAGACAATAGACATTACAGCATAACAGAAATCACAGTTCAAAACAGATACCAGTAGGAATGAGGGCCCTGCTCGCAAGCTTACAATCTATGAGGAAAAGGGGAGACACGAGAGGTGGATGGTAACAATTGCTTTAGTTATTTGGACCAGCCATAGTGTAAGGCTCGGGTGTTCATGTAAAGCTGCATGAACCAGTTAACTACCTAAGTATGTAACAGTACAGACACAGAGGCTATTAACTGCATAATATGATTGTTAGCTCTAGAGTCCCGCACCAAAATGTATAACCCCTTCTTTATATTGCTCCCTCTCTATACCATACATCACGACAGACTCATTTTTAAAAAAAAAAATTGCTGCTGCTACCATGGCACAAACATGGTATATTTTTTTTTATTTGACCTAAAATGCTACATATTCTTATAAACAAGGCTGCCAGTCACAATAGAGAGGGATGTATGTAATGAATAACTTTTCTAAGGTTAGATATTTTCTATAACTGTTACAAGTACCACTCAATTTCAAGTTTTTCTGGCTCTTCTAGATTTGTCTGTAGAATACAAACACTTGAAGGCTATATTGAACATTGTACTTCATGCGTGATATTCGGAACAGAACTAGGACATCTTTCAATGTTAAGGTCATTGTTTATATTGTTCCCCGCATAGCGAAAGACAAGTCAAATATTTAAATTCCCTTTATTTACAAGCAGAATTTCAAGCTTTTATATTAATCACCTTTCGTGGAATGAAACTTCCTTGAAAAATTTCCTAAAGTTCTGGAAATATTTCTACCTAATGTACAGTCCATGGACAAATTTGGACATACCAACATGATAAACATGGATGACAAGAGCATTTTTTTACATACTGGTTCACCATCTGCTCTCTTGAGAGAGTTTTGCATATTGTTGTAATTGGGTTCAAAATTGTATCAAGAGAATTAATGAGATTTGGTAGAAAGTCTTGGCTTGCAGTTGATGAGTTAAAATTTGAAGTAGGCAACATAGGTTTGTGAAGGCAACCAGGTTCCTTCAAAATAGATATGGCACATTATATTTATGAAATGTGCAGTGGACATCAATATATGAAAATGGGGCATAGCCATTTCAAAATGTATTGCCAAAAGATGTAAATGTATCTAAAAGGTAAAATAAAAAGAACTATACAATAATTCCTCCCGTAATTGAATGAGAGAAAAGTGCAGTCCCATTCAAGGCTGAACCACAATGTATGGATCTGTGCAATTTTCGTTGTGCCGTATTACCTTCAATCAACTGATCTGCATAAGTGCTGGGAATCAAACACCACTGATCTAGGTATGGCCAAAACATCTGGGGAAATTATATCTTAGTTGCCTAGACTCGTAAAATTGTCCCTTAAAAAATGGACCAATATTGACATAGTGAATGGAGGGTAAGAGATTAGAGTAGTGGATATAACCAAAGATCTAATGGCACTTTTGATTGTGGTCCGGGATCTATATCTTTTCAGTTCCTGCTTTGGATTCTATTTTTTTTTTTTTGCAGGGTCTAAATTTGGGGTTTGATTGTCTGAAGACAGTAAGTGTATTAAATCGAACTGGTTTCAGTTTAAAAGCAATCCAAAGTAAGATTTTCACCATGCAGAATCAATGTATGGTAAACACTGAATTATGGACCTTTTTCTGCCGTCTTATGAACTAGTTCATTCTGTCTGTGTGGTCTATGGCCCATCAGAGGGCTGGAGAGGCATATCTTTGACTACTCATTGGAGAGTCTGAGATTATGGTGGCCACTTTGCAACAAGAGGGTAAATGGGGCTCTAGAACAGGAACAGTTACATCAAATGTCAAAAGGAGGGCACCTCATATGATTGTGTACCATACCACAACAGAACCCAGTGAGCTCTCTTATAATGCGATTGGATCAGTTCGGGTGTGAGGTTTTCCAGGATTTCTAATGTATATGAGGTACTTAAGTTTTTTATATATACACTGCTCAAAAAAATAAATGGAACACTAAAATCCCACATCCTAGATATCACTGAATTAAATATTCCAGTTGTAAATCTTTATTCATTACATAGTGGAATGTGTTGAGAACAATAGAACCTAAAAATGATCAACGTAAATTACAACTAATATCTCACGGAGGTCTGGAGCTGCAATGATGCTCAAAATCAA
The DNA here is from genome assembly GCF_051348905.1 of Ranitomeya variabilis. NCBI lineage: Eukaryota > Metazoa > Chordata > Amphibia > Anura > Dendrobatidae > Ranitomeya > Ranitomeya variabilis. The sequence goes on from NC_135235.1 coordinate 66,293,316, forward strand.
AGGCTGATCCAACTTCAGTGGAAATGCCTCAAGACAAGCAAATGATGCTCAGTAGTGTGTGTAGCCTCCACGTGCCTGTATGATCTCCCTACAACGCCTGGGCATGCTCCTGATGAGGTGGCGGATGGTCTCCTTAGGGATCTCCTCCCAGACCTGGACTAAACCATCTGTCAACTCCTGGGCAGTCTGTGGTGCAACGTGATGTTAGTGGATGGCGCGAGACATGATGTCCCAGATGTGTTCAATCGGATTCAGGTCTGGGGAACGGGCGGGCCAGTCCACAGCTTCAATGCCTTCATCTTGCAGGAACTGCTGACACACTCCAGCCACATGAGATCTGGCATTGTCCTGCATTAGGAGGAACCCAGGGCCAACCACACCAGCATATGGTCTCACAAGGGGTCTGAGGATCTCATCTCGTTACCTAATGGCAGTCAGGCTACCTCTGGCAAGCACATAGAGGGCTGTGCGGCCCTCCAAAGAAATGCTACCCCACACCATTACTGACCAACTGCCAAATCGGTCATGCTGAAGGTTGTTGCAGGCAGATTGCTCTCCACAGCATCTCCAGACTCTGTCACGTCTGTCACATGTGCTCAGTGTGAACCTGCTTTCATCTGTGAAGAGCACAGGGCGCCAGTGGTGAATTTGCCAATCCTGGTGTTCTGTGGCAAATGCCAAGGGTCCTGCGTGGTGTTAGGCTGTGAACACAACCCCCATCTGTGGACGTCGGGCACTCATACCATCCTCATGGAGTCAGTTTCTAACCGTTTGTGCAGACACATGCACATTTGTGGCCTGCTGGAGGTCATTTTGCAAGGCTCTGGCAGTGCTCTTCCTGTTCCTCCTTGCACAAAGGCTGAGGTAGCAGTCGTGCAGCTGGGTTGTTGCCCTCTTATGGCCCCTTCCACATCTCCTGGTGTACTGGCCTGTCTCTTGGTAGCCCCTCCAGCCTCTGGACACTATGCTGACAGACACAGCAAACCTTCTTGCCACAGCTCGCATTGATGTGCCATCCTGGATGAGCTGTGTATCCACCAGACTTCTGCACAACACAACTAATGGTCCCAACCCCATTTATACGGCAAGAAATCCCACTTATTAAACCTGACAGGGCACACCTGTGAATTGAAAACCATTCCCGGTGACTACCTCTTGAAGCTCATCAAGAGAATGCCAAAAGTATGCAAAGCAGTCATCAAAGCAAAAGGTGGCTACTTTGAAGAACCTACAATATAAGACATAATTTCAGTTGCTTCACACTTTTTTGTTAAGTATATAATTCCACATGTGTTAAATCATAGTTTTGATGCGCTCAGTGTGAATGTACAATTTTCATAGTCATGAAAATACAGAAAAATCTTTAAATGAGATGTGTCCAAATTTTTGGTCTTTACTGTTTGTATATATATATATATATATATATATATATATATATATATATATATATATATATATATATATATATATATATATATATATATATATATAGGCCCTGGACTTTGGATCCTATAAGAGTAGAGACAGAAAGAAATTTGTTTTTGCCTGGCTTTTTCCTATATTTTTTGACCATTATAATCTTTTGGTGTGATTCTTCATCGAGTGCCTATTGAACCTTTGTATCATCCAATCATCAGAAATGCAGAAATTCCCGTTCATAGCACTACTCCATCAAGTTAGTGAATTTTTTGTGTTAAGGTCTGTATCTGGATCATCACTTACTAAACTAGAGGAGGCTGTTTGCATTGCTTTCCTACCCAGAGAACTGCAAATAGGAAAGGGTCTATGACCAGAAACCTTAAGGGGGGCAAAATTTATGTATGTGATCAGTGTCGAAATGCGATACTATGGGCCCACCAGTAACATCAACTCCAGGGCCCCATTTTCAGCTAAATGCAAATGTGACATCTTCATTCACAAATTTCTATAGCAATAACCTGGGTTGATTATTAAATTAATAAGATGCCACCTTTGTCAGTACATAGTGAATCCAGTGTATTGTGCCAAATTACTGCTCATATAGGAGGATGGCTTCCTACTCCTGCACAGGGGCCCTCCGGAGGATTCTTCTGTTCTCTTGTGGGTCAGTCCGAACCTGCATGTGGTCATATTATTGCAAAGATCTTGGAGATCATTGGTTAGCTCAAATGAAGAGCAGGATATTTTCAAGTAGATCGTAAGTTTGTTTGTTTTTTTTTCACAGTGTCCGGTTTCAGGATCCGGCACCGTCTGAGTATCACATTTGAAGTTTACACTTTGTATTTGCCTACACATAGTATGCAGTGCAAATCACAAGTCAGTCACACCTGATGATAATATCCTTCAAGGCTGTGACTAAGGGCCCCTTCACACTGTGCAATCAAAGTCTGAACGAGCGTTCGATTTGTGACGTTTATCCGTCCTCGTTCCGAGGTTGCAAAGTGTGACATGGCGTTACGATTTGCGACGCAGCCCAGCATCGTACGATGTGAAAGAAAGAGCAGAACTTTCTTTCGTCGTAAATGTCTCGCTGTGGCGGTCGAAATCGTAGTATGTGACGGCGGTCATACGAGCTCGTAATGCGACTACGTGGGTTGGGCTTCCGCATACCTGTCTCCTGATTGGGCGTGACGTTTTAGCACGCCCATGCTGGTAATACGTCACGCTCGGAGTCGTAGGACTATGGCGGTGTGAAGGGTAGCGTACGATTGCGACGCGTGACGTTCACATCGCAACTACGTCAGAAAAAGCGTTAACATCGTAGAGTGTGACCGCTGGCTACGAGCTCGTACTGCGATGTCGAATATGACGCAAATGCGTCGTAATCGTAGCAGAATCGACCAGTGTGAAGGGGCCCTAAAGCCCCCGTCTCACATAGCGAGATCGCTAGCGAGATCGCTGCTGAGTCACTAGTTTTGTGACGCAACAGCGACCTCCATAGTGATCTCGCTATGTGTGACACGTACCAGCGATCAGGCCCCTGCTGCGAGATCGCTGGTCGTGTCGGAATGGCCTGGACCTTTTTTTGGTCGTTGAGGCCCCGCTGACATCGCTGAATCGGTGTGTGTGACACCGATCCAGCGATGTCTTCACTGGTAACCAGGGTAAACATCGGGTTACTAAGCGCAGGGCCGCGCTTAGTAACCCGATGTTTACCCTGGTTACCAGCGTAAATGTAAAAAAAAACAAACAGTACATACTCGCCTTTCGGTGTCCAGGTCCCTTGCCGTCTGCTTCCTGCTCTCACTGACTCCCGGCCGTACAGTGAGAAGTGAGAGCACAGCAGTGACGTCACCGCTGCGCTCTGCTCTCGCTGTACGGCGGCTCAGTCAGAGAGCAGGAAGCAGACGGCAAGGGACCTGGACACCGAAAGGCGAGTATGTACTGTTTGTTTTTTTTGGTAACCAGGGTAAACATCGGGTTACTAAGCGCGGCCCTGCGCTTAGTAACCCGATGTTTACCCTGGTTACCGGGTGCTGCAGGGGGACTTCGGCATCGTTGAAGACAGTTTCAACGATGCCGAAGTCGTTCCCCTGATCGTTGGTCGCTGGGGAGAGCGGTCTGTGTGACAGCTCCCCAGCGACCACACAGCGACTTACCAACGATCACGGCCAGGTCATATCGCTGGTCGTGATCGTTGGTAAATCGCTATGTGAGACGGGGCCTTAAATGCTATGTTCATGGACAGTGAAATACCTATGGCTCATAATGCCTGCGCCAACAGCATTGCTCAGTGTCCAACAGGAGTGATAATCCTAAAGTCCAACAATCTACATATACATAACCTGTGCACATCCATTTCTACAATGGTTCCTCAAATCTTTAAAATTAATGACCAATCCTAAGTGTTGGCCACCAATATTAGATCAATGGTGGTCCAACTCTCAGCACTCCCACTGATCAGCTGTTTGAAATGGCTACAAAGGTTATGATGGTGTCAGGGCTCAATTGTCTCATGATGGTCCAAGTACATAATTTACACATGTCAGGAGAAGGGCTTGTTAACTTTTTTACAATGGAGTTCCCTCATGTTCTTCTGGCATATTTAAAGTGTAAGCTTTTATGGGCAGGAATTTGTCACTCTTTGTCTCATTGTTTTGATCATTTATCATTTTTCTTTTTTAATGTCTTCAATTGTACAGCGGAAAATGTTGATGCTATATATAATAAAGATAATTATCATAAGGAGAAACGTGTAGTGTAGTCGAATTGTAGATGATAAATTTTTGTGAAGGTGACAAATTAAACTTGCTGAAAATTGAAATATCTGAGAAATTCAGTAAATCCAGGAAGCTGACTCAGTGATAAAGTCATCCAGATAATAGAACCCCAGAACCTGGATTAGGATTTACAATAAAGCCCTATGTTTTATTCTTGTTAATCTTCCGGCTTCCAGAACAAGGACTGGTGAATTGACAATGTCATTCATGATCAGAGAACTGGGAGTTGTCTAAGGATTATGTCCGTATAGTCGCCCCATTCTGTAGAGAGGTAGCATTTATTTATGTCATTCTACATCAGCCTGTGAAGCAGCAGTAAATGGTATGGTGAGCACACACAAAGATCAAATCCATCTGAGGGTTGGGCTAGTTGGACTCTCAACATATTAATTACATAAACCTATGCCTATTGACCACTTTTCCCAGAATTGTGCCAGCAAAATTTGTACTGTTCCCCCTCCTGTCCTTAGCTCATTGGCAACTTGGCCTTCAGCAAAAAATGTGCAGACAGATAATTAAAACAAAAAGTGCTAAAGGGGTTGCCCAGCTTTGGTGCTCACTGTATGTAACTGCAGATTTGTGAATCCTCACAGCATGCAGTGTGCGCGCTGTCATGATTCTCCAGTTCTGGCACCAGGAGTTGATGGATACGTGACCAGCATTTATGCTATTTGCATACATGCGGTTACGTGCCAACTAGACATTTGCGGCCTCGCTCAATACAATTGAATTGAGTGAGACCAAACACGTCTAGTCGGAATGTAGCCAGAAGAATGCAAATCACATACTTGGAGTCACATGACCTTCCACTCCCGGCATCGGATAACCCTGATAGCATGCTCTGTAAAGGTGTAAATCATCTGCAGTCGTATACAGTTACTGCAGACTTGACCCCCGAGCCTGGACAACCCCTTTACGGCGGTTATTCACCCATGATTTAAAAAAAAAAAATAAAACATAAAACATCACAAAAATAATAAAATAAAATATTCATCTCTTTATCCTCTTTTAATGATGCTAGCACCATCATCTGCCCATGCTCCTGTGACAGGAGGTAGAGTGACTGGCAGAGAACCCATGCAGTATTGAGAAAAGAGCAGTAAGGGATCAGCAGGGCGAGTATACATTTAAAATAAAAAAACTTTCAGATGTGAACAAGCTCTTGAACTGTTAGGCCAGAGTCATAACTAAGGTTTACTTTACCTGGGACAATGGTTTAGTGAGCTATTATTGCCAAGCCCACTCCCTCTGGAATCCAGAGGCCCAGCCAGCCCCCTCTCTTGCTCTACACTGGTTATGCTCTACACACTTGCACATGTCAGACATTCCATTTTTGGGCTCTGTTGTAAGAGAAGACAAATAGAATAAGTGATCCGTTGTATCAGATATGCAAACAGAAGCAAAAGGTTCCTTCATTGGATATTATAGGTTCCATTTTTTTAGGATGGGAAAAAAAAGGTTCTGCATGGGAATAAAAAAAAAAAAAAATAACACCACATAGTAACCAATGGGGCCCCTCTGCTTACGTGTAACTGATGCAATGGGTTACTTATTCCATTTGTCTGTTCCTAAAATAAATTCAACAAGAACATATAAACAGGGTCTTGGTGTATTCCTAGAAACAAGACAGTTTCAGATATCTCAAATTAATGTTTGAAGTTCTAAAAGATCGTTCGTCTGACAGTCATCGCAGCCAATCGCAGCGGCTTACCTCAGGTAGAACAGTATGATCAGCAGTCGAGATCGACATCACTCCCACCCAGGGTCTGCGATAGGAGTAGGCAAAATAGGCAGCTGCCTAGGGGTCCCCAACCAGTGGCCACTATGGGGCCCATGAGTCATGGGGGCCCGGCACCAGCGCCGCCTTATGTGCACCACATTCAACTGTAACAGCATCATAGATTCCAGTATGGTTGAAAGAAATAATGGAGGAGAAAGCGTCAGATGACACCCCTTCCCCCATCATTCCCCTCTGCCTCTGATACAATGGGTGCCTGATGACGTCACTTCATCATGCACCATACTGTATGCCGGGCAGTGAAGCTGCTGAGTCGCTTTGCTATATGTGTGCTGAATTATATTCTATGGGAGGGGCTGCATTATATTCTATGGGGGGTGCATTATCCTCTATGCAGTGGCTGCATTATACTCTATGGGGTGGCTGCATTATACTCTATCGAGGACTATGGGGTGTATTATGGTACAGTATATGGGTGCTACATTCTACTCCATCAGACTATGGGCAGTGCATTAAACTATATGTGCTATCTGGGACCTGCATTATACTGTATTGAGGACTAATGGGGATGCACTGTACTACATGGAGGAATATGAGGAGTGTATTATACTATATGGAGGACTGAGGAGTGTATTTTAATATATGGAGGACTATGGGGTGCATTATGCTATGAGGAGTGCATTGTACTACATGGATGGCTATGGGGAATGTATTATACTACATGGAGGACTATGGGAAGTGTATTATACTAGATGGAGGACTATGGGAAGTGTATTATGCTACATGGAGGACTATGGGGAGTGTATTATACTATATTGAGCACTATGGGAAGTGTATTATACTTTATGAAGTGGGGAGTGTATTATACTTTATGAAGGACTGTGGTGAGTGTATTATACTATATGAAGGACTGTGGGGAGTGTATTATACTATATGGAGGACTAAGGTGCACGTATTATACTATATGTAGGACTCTGGTGCACATCATACTATGTGGAGGACTATGAGGTGCATTATACTATGTGGAGGACTATGGGGTGTATTATATTAAACAAGAAAAATGCTGCCTATTAATCGAGTGATTGGATTGGTTATGCCTGAACAAAAATCATTGTTCTCAGCAGCACATCACCCAGTGAAAACTGCAGATATGCTGCTGACAACATGATACTGTATGGGGACAGATAGATCTACTAGTGATCAATTTGTCCCCATCATTGTTCCTCAGCCAGTGTAAAGATTCAAGGGAAACAAGCATTGAACGACTTCAGTATTGCTGATCACACTCGTTTAGCGGCCTGAACTCAGCGCAGGTAAATGCAACTGAAATGTTTGTATGATGGTGCAATATGTGAGCATTTGGGGCCCCATTTTAAACTTTTGCCTAGGGCTCCACTTTGCCTTAAACCAGCCCTGCTCCCGACCATCATTTGGCCAGCACCCCATACATATTAGACCGTCGTCCGAACCTGTCGATATTGGTGTCTTCGACCAACATAAGTCTAATGTATAGTCAACTTAAGACTATGATGACAAGGAAACTTAATACATCTAAAACAATTTTAAATTAACTAGAAGTCAGAGCAAGTTGTTCTCTGGTTTGGTGAGACATCTTGATATGTTCCATTCATCATCAGACAAGGTTTTTACTAATAGAAAGTGCAGATGTTCCTCTCATTTCCGAGAGTCTTCCTGACATTCACATTGACCACCAGACACCACCTTCCTGACTTTCTTCTGGGCCAAAACAATAATATGAATCTAATTATGTTTTACTACTTTATTATCCTTATGAGAATTCCAGGAAAGATTAATGGAGAAAAAATGTTACATTATTAGCATTTTATTAGATTAATGAAATGAGAAAAAACTTGATCAAAGAGATTAAAGGAAAGAAGATTGTCGGCTTGTGACCTTGGTAGTTATACAGGAACTATTTAATCATTTAAAATTCTGTATGAATAATGGACACAAACTTACAGGTTAATTATACAATAGTTAAAAACAAAATAATATCTATTTTAGTAGCATTGTTGTTACTTTTTTTCATCAATAAGTTTTTATATAGCGGCAATATATTCCATTGTGCTTTACAATTCGGAAAATAACAAAAGTAAAATAAGTGTTCAAAACAAGTGAATAGGCAATGAGATGAAAGGTAAAGATGTCCTTGGTCATAAGAGCTTACAATCGTAATGAGATTGATTGAGACACAATAGTTATAATGTGCTAATTTTATCCAGGCGACCAGACACCTTGTGTTGGCATGGGGGATATGTCTAAAGACTGATGGACTCATCACCCAACCAGTATCTAAACTAATTGGGGATATAGGGTATATGCAACAAGGGTTATGCAGTTAGTGGAGGAGAAAGATTTGTGACCAGGACAGGTTTTCTACTGGCCAAGGAGTTTTGTTATAATAGACCTCCTTCAAGAAATTAGCTTTCTTGACACTTGTAAAACTGAGAGAGTTTAAGGTAAAGGTCGGATGGCCCAGGGCAGTGAGTTCTACAGGATTGGTGCAGCACGGGAGAAGTTCTGCAGAAAGTTTTAAGGTGATAATCTAAGGTAAGAAGACCATTGTAGATCAGTAGCTACCAGAACTGCATGAATTGTTTAGTAGGTGGATATAACACTAGAGAGTAGGGGCATTAATATAACTTCTGGACAGAAAGATCACCCTGATAGAGACAGTTTATAGGTAAGGATAATAAGATATGCAATGTATGTGAGAAAGAAGGTAAACAACAGATCAGAATTCTGTAAATCTCCAATTCATCGGGCCTAATATGTAGGGAGGACAGTGGTGCTGCAGATGAAAATGGAGACATTGGGTTCAGTTGAGGATGATGGTGGAGGAAACAGAAGGAGCTTCATTTTACAGATGTTGGATGACTTTTTCTTGGCATTTAAGCAGATGAATAGTCAAATATAATAATACAAATAGCGCAGGGCACAAAATTTGGACAGATTGCACGCTGTGTTTTATTTATGAGGTGAGATAATCATGCTCCTTGTAATTTATACTATTTATAATACCTCATCGATTATTTGATGTTGAGATTTTTTGCTTATCTACTACTAATGGGATCTTCTATTTATTTTTCTGTCAGAGCTGAGTAGCAAAATGGCACCCCCTTTCCCAAAATTAAGGATGGGAAAGCATTAACTGTGTATCTGTCAAAATGCCGACATCAAAGTTAAGAAAGTCTGCTGCCTGAGGTCTCACGTACACAAATGTTTCTTTCTTCTAAAAATCAACCTTTAAAGGGTTGCACCACTACTTTTATATTGATGACTTATCCTGAGAACAGGTCATCAATATCACATCAGTGAGGATTGGACTCCCGACATTCCATGTTCTTGGCGCTGGTGATGTTGAAAGTTGAGGAGCTGAAAAGTACAGTTCCATCAACTGTGTAGTGGCCGCGGCCAGGTACAACAGATCCGCCCCTGTTCGAATAAATAGGAGCAGTTATACAGTACCCAGCAGCAGCCACTACATGGTTGACAAAGCTGTACTGTCCAGCTCCACAACTGCTAATATCTGGCCATCGGCTCTGAGAACAGCTGAATGGTGGGAGTCGGACAACCACCGATCCTTATCGTAGGTCATCAGTATTAAAGTGGAACAACCCTTTAATGCGCCGTCATAATATGCTAATTAGCCAGGACTAGTCCAACAGAGAGACATTTTTGGCTGATTACTCCAGCCTCAAATTCTGTAATCACACCAAGGGGGATGTGACTGATGTTCTTCCGACAAGCTATATCTCACACATGTGCATGTGCGGTGCACTGATGAAGCAGGGAGGAGTACACCCGACTTCTTTGCACATGCCCAGCTGACAGGAAGGAGTGTCATGCACTAGATTTCTAGATTTCCGAAGGTCACAGATAACACCGCTTGTGGGGAGGATGTCCATAGCACTGCCTGGAGTTCTTCACCAGAGGAGCGTCATTGTCTTTGCCAGATTCGACTGTTGAGTGCTATTAGTTGTGTTGCATTATGTAAAATTGTTGTCACTGCCAGTAAAATGACTTTAACTGTAATTATATTAAAACTAAATGTTCGGACGGTAATTTAGCTCAGCGTTCCAAGAGAGAACAGATAGTCTTGTGTTTTTGCTTTGTAAAATAAAATCATGAATCTTATCTCACTCTACAAAATGTCACTTAGTAAATAAGATACGATTTGCCCACCCTACATATCCCCTGCTAGGCCTGTAAGTAAAGGAGTAAATGATCTTCAAACTCCTGTTATTCTACACAATGTGGAGAATTCATGTTTAGCAAAATAGCAAAAACAAAAAAATCTATTTACTGTATTACTTAGATCAGTGAAGAAGTGCAGCACCTAATCCAGCAAAATGCCTACTATAATCCAAACATGACTCATCGGACAATGGGACGATTACTTGATTGAAGTGATTTGCAGATGTGCTGTCATAACACATAAAACAGACTTAAAACAATGATTATCCCCTGTCATTCCCAAGAATGTTCCCGGACCTGACATTGATGGCACACTTACTGACCTACTTACAGTATTGTAAGAAAGCTGCTTTTATTGCAGTTACATTGTGTTTTGTCATCGCTGGTGTCTATGAACGTAGGACTAAGTGTCACCTACTTGTCCTGATGCTTCATCCCTCGTTAATCGTATGTCACCATGAGCTCATCTAACCTCACAGCCCACGTTCCTTTTCATCACTCTTCGACTTGTCTACTTCTGAAACACAGGAACTATTTAAATCCTTCTTTCCATTCTTATTTTTTTGGAACCTGATGTTCACCTTCTACCTGAGTCTGATCTTGACTTATTCTCCACCTAAGCTCCTGCGCTTTAACCCTGAAACTTTGACAATGACACTTTTGGCCTTCATTTGTCCTCTGACATGGTGCTTCTTGAATATCTTTGTGAACCGGGATCCATGAATTAATTCACCACATAAACCAGGCAGTAGCGTAGCTACCAGGGGGGCAGAGGGTGCGGCTGCCCCGGGCCCACCGCTCACAGGGGCCCACCCGGAGCTACACTACACTTAAGTATATCAGCGTGCACAGCCCGCTAATATGGTTAATCTCCATACTCCGTTGTAGAGCAGGGAGACAACCGCGGGCAGTGATCGGGGAGAGCCAGAGGAACTCATGCACGAGGGAGGATAGGTGCCGGCACTGTACCTGGCTGCTGGCTCCAGCATACAGCAATCATGCCCACATTGCACGCTGTGTGAGCGTGTCTGCTCTGCTGCAGAGAGAAGTCAGGAGGACCACAGCACGGCTTCTGTGAGTGTCCAGAGAAGAGCAAGACAGTCACAGGACAGTGGTGCTGTAAGGAACAGTACAGATTTCTGCAGCTACTGGCCGGAGATGTCTGCACCGTGCAGTGAGGATGTGGCAGGACACGGCTCCCCTCCTGATAAGACCCGGCCTTGTGCTGTATATCTGCAGTCTATATCTGAGGCACTGTAGATTTATGGCGGCTGCTTGAACTACAGACCGGACAGTGCGGGTCGCCCAAGCATGACCCAATCTGTAAAAGACTTCAAAACAGCTGCCATAAGTCTCATGGTGTCTCAGACAGAGACTGACAAGTCAGTAATGTGCACTGATAGATATGACCCCGGCTGCAGGACCCCACAGTGCACATTACTGACCTGTCTTGTCAGTATATATATATATATATATACACACTGCATTTACTGATATGAGATCACACAAACACTGGTCTGATAGGACCCCGACCCCGGCTATAGGATATCCATTCATCCTATAACCAAGGCCAGGACCCTTATCAGTGCAGTGTTTGTGTGATCTCATATCAGTAAATCCAAGGTAGTAAACATGAAAACCCCATTGTGAAACCTTGTATAAAAATAAATAAGTTGAGGCTGAATATGTACTATATAATTGTCTATGGGTCACTTCCGTCTTTCTGTCTGTTCTTCTGTCTGTCCTTCTGTCCTTCTTTTTGTCACGGACATTCATTCGCTGATTGGTCTTGGCAGCTGCCTGTCATGGCTGCCGCGACCAATCAGCGACGGCCACAGTCCGATTAGTCCCTCCCTACTCCCCTGCAGTCAGTGCCCGGCGCCCGCTCCATACTCCCCGCAGTCACAGCTCACACAGGGTTAATGCCAGCGGTAACGGACCACGTTATGCCGCGGGTAACACTCCGTTACCGCCGCTATTAACCCTGTGTGACCAAGTTTTTACTATTGACGCTGCCTATGCGAACCAGGGGGTGTACTTCTTTAGATTAGTAATATAATTTAGTAATTAGTAATATTCTACCTCCCTCTCTTTCTTCTGGTTGCCATCCTTTCCATTTCCCTCTTTGGGTTCTTCTCCAGACAAGAGTATTCCTTTAGGGTTACCTGGATACATTCAGGGAGCAATGCCCATATGCTGGCCCCTATACCGTACCTACTAGCTCTTTCTATTTTCTTCTACTTAGCTCTTTGTCATATATATCAGAGCTGTGCAAGTATGCAAGTATCAGCCCACAGAATCCAAGGAGTGGGAGCTATTGCGGGGGTCATTATACAACATGGGAGCTATTGCGGGTACTATTATACAGCGTGAGAGCTAATATGGAGTCATTATACAGCGTGAGTGATAATGCAGGGGCCATTATACAGTGTGGGAACTAATACGGAGTCATTATACAGCATTGCAGCTAATACAGAGTCATTATACAGCGTGGGAACTAATACGGAGTCATTATACTGTGTGGGAGCTACTGTGGGGGCCTGTAAAGAGTTTGGGGCTACTGTGAGGGCACAAAGGAGACATTTTACTATGTAAGGGCACAGTGGTGGTATTACTATGTGAATCAGTATGAGGAGCATTGCTGTTGTACCACACTGCAGGTGCAGTAATAGGAACACATATGGCAGCGCCTCAGTATTGGGGTGACATAAGGATGAGGAGTTTGTGCAGGTTGAGAATAAATTGAATAATAAAGTATAATGGAGAATGGGATGTATCTACTCAAAAATCATAAAAAACCCAATATTTATTAGAATTGTATATAAAATGCCACCAACCTGTGGCTACACCAAAGAAAAACCCCCACACACAGTGAAAAAACTAATGTTGAAGGCCAGTGTATGTCCCTATAAAGATATCTGTGCTGGTAACTACCTAGCTGTGGGGGTTGGCGCCTTAGGGGATACGTGCTGGCGCCCCCACTCCTCGTCGTCTATCCCTATGATCCTATGAGGCCCTTCCGGTGACTCCGGGTATCCCCTACCCACACAGTGAATCTATTGGTGCCCCTAGAGACTAGACAGAGATCGACCTACAAATAGGGAATACTAGGCCCCAACATTGTGAATTAAAACAATAAAAATACAGGTAGTGGACTTATGATGGCACATAAATAAAATTGATTAGCCACAGCGGGCCGATGGTCGCCCACACTGCTGTTAACAGCACCTGTTCATATATTGTGTATAAACTGGCTTTTATAAATAGGCCAAATAATACGATCAATTAACCCTATCTCAGCCAGATAATATCACACCAGGAACAGGTAAAAAGCGGCGTAGATTTCTGCAATAACAATTAATAGAAAAAGTGGTTCAGGACCATAAATAATCCATCTACAGAGCGAGGGCTCAGCGTCCCACTCGCTTACCAAGCCACAATCAGCATAGATATATTAAGCATAAAGGTCTTTTAAAGACAAACCACTTTGCACTTCAATAAATAATTTAAAGTGTCATTGTGCATATTATTGCTGGAGCCCGATATACCACAGCACAGACACTTTTGTGCTTCAATCAATTGTTTAAAGTGTCATTGTGCATATTGTTGCTGGGGCCCGATATATCACAGCACAGACACTTTTGTGCTTCAATCAATTATTTAAAGTGTCATTGTGCATATTATTGCTGGAGCCCGGTATATCACAATACAACAGCTGAATCAGTCAGTGCGGCTAATACTCATCGTTCCCTGGACACAGTGCCATCTGCCACATCTCATATTCCGCCTCGACGCGTTTCGCCCCTACGGCTCATCAGGAGGCCTGATAATAGTGTCAAGTATCTCGATGATGAAAGATGAGAATGAAAACTACGATGTATTACCTCAATTTATCCCTTCTGACGCCGGGTTTCCGCGCATACTAGTACTTCCGGTTAATCAACCCGGAAGTTATGCGCTAATACTTGTTGGTATAGAGGGATGAATATACCTTACGGCGCATGCGCCAAGTGGAGCGCATAAAGGCGCCGCAGCGTCATAGTGCTTCCGGTTACCTGACCCGGAATTCGTGCGCTGATGCAAGTTAGAAATGCCTTACTGCGCATGCGCAAGGTGCAGCGCACATGTGCCGCGCAGCTTGCGTATCAATCCTAGTGGCCCAGATTATGTGGATACTGCGCCTGCGTAAAAGTTATTTGTAGGGTGCATATGGCAATAATTAGATTTAGTCCTTCGCACAGTTTCCAGCAGCCAATAGGCAATATCTAGCAATCATAACGCTTAGTAAGCCCACCTAAGATGTATAAACGTAAAAAATGATCATATTTAAATCCAATGCCTGATGTTAATATATAATCAAAAGCAAAATACTTGGTATGCTTATTGTAGAGCCCATCCCTATGTCTAAATGCAAAGATAAATAGGGTAAACCAATGAATAAATAAATAAATGGGCGGCCAATACATGATGGTGGAATTAATTCATCTAGATCCTTTGCATCATGATAAGTTGCTCCTAAATTTATGTTCCTATAACCCGCGTCTTTCATATAATTGAGGAATATTCAAAGATGGACATACCGATCTATGCAGATTACCCCCTGCGGGGGAGATATCTCAAGAACGGAACATGTTACCAGTTTAATGCTTATGGTACCTAATACACTTATATTACATTAATCTCACTTTGTACAATCTAATTTCATTAAGAGAATATTAAGTTTCATTTGTAGAAGAACAATCGCATACAGAGCAAAAAGAGGCTCACAGAAAACACGCATATGATTGTTGCTCATTCAGACCTTTGGGGGCAACTGAGTCCATTCTGAATATCCACTCACATTCTCTCTGAAGTACCGTCCTATCAAAGTTACCTCCTCTAGGACTTGGTTTGACCACCTCAATAATTGAAAAGTTTACATCCGTCGGGTTCTCTGGATGTTGTGATCTCATGTGTCGAGCCAGGGGGGTATCTCTATTGTGTCTTATATCCCCCAGATGCTCCCCGACTCTCCTGCGAAATTCTCTAACCGTCTTTCCTATATAGTCCCTAGGACATGAGCAGGAGGCCAGGTACACCACCCCTGTTGACCTACAATTAGAAAAGTCCCGCTGGAAGAACACTTTCCCGGTTGAGGAGCTATTAAAAGATTTATTTGGTCTCATGAATTTACAAAATTGGCACCCACCACATCTAAAAAAGCCACATGTTTTCCTCTGTAGCCAAGTGCCACTCGGTTTTGGTCGCATATAGTGACTGTGCACCAATGAGTCCCTGAGTGACCTTCCTCTCCTAAAAGTGATGTCCGGATGGGTGCCCAGGAGGTCCATAAGATCTGGATCCATCCTGAGTATATCCCAGTGCTTCTGTATCACGTTTCTAACCTTTGTATGTTGGGAGTCAAACGTGCCTATAATCCTCATTTTATTAACCTCAGTCCTAGGTTCCTTTTTATGTAGCAGCTGTTGTCTATCCGAATTTATGGCATTATTGTAGGCTGACTTCAGGATATGTGAGGGATAATTTTTCTCTGTAAATCTGTTGAACATGTCTGCTGCCTGGCTATGGAACATTTTGGTGTCCGAGCAGTTCCTCCTCAGTCTTAGGAACTGGCCCCTCGGGATGCCTTTTTTTAGGGGAACAGGATGGTGGCTATGCCAATTCAATAGGCCATTTGTACTTGTTGGTTTACGATATATCCTTGTTGTAAGGCCCCCTTCTGATGTTTTAGTTATCATGACATCCAGAAAGGCCAGCTCCTCTTTCTGAATTTCTGAAGTGAACTTAAGACCAACGTTGTTTACATTAAGTTCCGCAATGAACCTGTTGAACTGGAGCTCAGTACCCACCCATATCACAAAAACGTCGTCGATAAATCTGAGCCAAATGGCTATGCAGTCATTCCACCAATTTGTGTCTCTGCCAAAAACTGTGGTTTCTTCCCACCAGCCCAGGAACAAATTAGCATACGATGGGGCACATGGGCACCCCATCGCAGTGCCCCTGAGCTGGTGGTAGTGCCTGCCATCAAACTTGAATGAATTATGGGTGAGTATGAAATTAAGAAGATCTACTACAAAAGAGTTATGTTCTCTGCATGCTATTGACCTTTGCTGGAGGTAATGATAAATACTTTTTAGGCCTTCCTTATGTGGTATGCTGCTATATAAGGCCTCCACATCAATGGATGCTAGAAAAGAGTCCTTCTCAAGTTGTATCCCCTCTATTTTCTGCAGTAGATCCATAGTATCCCTCAGATATGAGGGTATGGACACAACAAAAGGCCTCAGAATCTCTTCAACATACAGGCCACAATTTTGTGTGAGTGAATCCACTCCCGATACAATGGGTCTCCCCTTTAGAGGGTGCAGACCCTTATGTATCTTAGGCAGTGTGTAAAATGTAGCCTGCAGGGGAAACTTGGGGAGCAGAAAATCAAATTCAGATTTGGAGATCAGCCCCTTCAAGAGTGCTTCATCCAAAATGTATCTGAGTTGAGTTTTATATCTTTCAGAGGGGTCCTCCCCCAGTGTTTCATACGTGCTGCTATCCTGTAGTATATTATTGCACATACTCCAATAGACCTTGTGGTCCATTACTACCAAATTGCCACCTTTATCGGATGCCTTTATGACCAATTGGTCATTCTTTTTCAGTATATCCATGGCCACTCTTTCTTTTTTACTCAAATTGTGGACTGTATCCTCCTCCATATACCTTATCTTTTTAAGGTCTCTCTCCACAAGTTTGAGGAAAATATCAATATTTTTTGTGTCACCTTGGGGTGGCATTTTGGTACTATTGTTTCTAAGGTTTGTAAAGGGCCCCCTATCTCGATTGGTGTATTGCTCATTCTCCCCTAGTAGTCCCATCAACGCTTCAAAGCCCTCCACTTCATCATCTTGTATACCTAATTGCATATAGGTCTCTTTGTCGTTGTGCATGAAGAACTTCTTCCATTTTAATTTCCTGCAAAACAGGTTGAGATCTTTTATCCAGCTAAAACAATTAAACCCCCCAGTGGGTACAAAATTCAAGCCTCTTTGTAGAACATTATATTCATCGCTGGAAAGCGTATATGATGAAAGATTTATAATCTGCCCCCTATCTAACTGTTTTTTGGTCTGAGAAAGTAGCCCGTTCTCATCCCTTGTTCTAAAAAAGAGGATGATGAAGAGGATGAGGCCTGCCCCTGCATATCTCTTGAAGTTGATGGGGGGATAGTTGAGACTACTTCTGTTGGTTGATAGTTGATAGTGACATAAGGATGAGGAGTTTGCGCAGGTTGAGAATAGTCACATTGGGGACAGTGCTGAAAATGTGAAAAGTGAACTGTGTCTTTGTTGTAATCTCTGCAGCAGTCCTGGGTGGAAGAAGTCATGTCGGTCTGGTCCAGATGGAAAAGACAGGAAAAATGAACGATTCCATCAGAAAGAACGTCAGCTGTATGTCACCATCTACAAGTGTACTGTAATCACTTGTATGCTTTGTACGACTGGTATCCACCACTATATGGTCACTGTATGGTGGTAATATCAGTGATGGTCTTTTTGGAGATTTTTTTTTACCTACAGCAGGATCATCTGCTGACGTTCTGCTATACCCACAATTAGAGTGCACCACCATATTTGTAATCAGGGGTTAGGGGCCCACTGAGAAGTTTCGCCCACCCTGAGCTGAACCCCTAGCTACGCCTCTGAAACCAGGGATGTCAAACTCAAGTCCACACAGGGCCAAAATTAAAAGCTTGGATAAAGTCACGGGAAACCCTTGATATTTATATAAAAAATATATGCATAATTCAAGAAGTTTTTCTTTATGACGATTAACTTTTTCATATGGAAACAAACATAAAGGGGTTGTCTCATGAGCAAAAGTACATTTCAATGAATAGACCTTAGAATAAAATATTGGAATAATATAATATGTTATGTAAGAACAATAAAAAGCATATCGCCCAATGGCCTAAATGAAAGGGGTGCTCCAAGAAATGTAATAATAAATAATTAAAATAAATAAAGTATGTTTAAATATTTCAATTTTTACTAAATACTTTTATTTAGCAAAATGTTAGCAAAGAGCTATTCTTTAGTTAATGCATTTTAGTAATTTCAAATATGTCAGCTCCCAGCAGTTTCCCAGCCGTCCCACCTGTGAGGTCTATATATTCTAGATGAGTATAAACTATATACAGAATATATACAGTACAGAGCAAAAGTTTGGACACACCTTCTCATTTACAGATTTTTCTGTATTTTCATGACTATGAAAATTGTAAATTCATACTGAAGGCATCAAAACTATGAATTAACACATGTGGAATTATATACTTAACAAAAAAGTGTGAAACAACTGAAATTATCTCTTATATTCTAGGTTCTTCAAAGTAGCCACCTTTTGCTTTGATGACTGCTTTGCATACTGTTAATTCATAGTTTTGATGCCTTCAGTGAGAATTTACAATTTTCATAGTCATGAAAATACAGAAAATCTTTAAATGAGAAGGTGTGTCCAAACTTTTGCTCTGTACCGGGTATATATATATGTAATACAGTTGAAACCAGAAGTTTACATAATCTGTATAAAAGGACACATGTATGTTTTTCTCAATATTTGACATGGAATCAGAATAAACCTTTCCCGTTTTGGGTCATCTAGGATTACCATCCATAATTATTAATATTTGCCAAATGCCAGAATAATGAGAGTGAGAGAGAATGTTTTAAGGCATTTTTATTACTTACATCGTGCCCGCTACACTGAGATGTCAGAAAGATGCATAGGGAGAGGGAAATCCTTGCTTTCATGTGTATGGGCATCCAAGATGTCGATATAGTTGAAAGTGCGATACCAGGCGGTTCACCCGCCTGGCGGTGAGGGCCAAATATTCTCACCCTGCCAGATTTGGCTCTCGGGCCACAGTTTGACATAACGGTATATGGCATAAACCAAGAGCATTGCTAGGGCCACAAGATCCAAATCAGTTGATTCTTTGCACTTCCAAAAAATATATATCTTAGGCATGCATCATTGACAACAATCCAGAATTTGCAACACACCTGCTTCTATATTCCCCTGCAGCTGCCATATTAATGTAGACTGAATATCTAATATTCATTAGTTGGTAGCCATGTTCAACTAGAAATGGAGGGTTTGTATAACCGCCTTTAGTTACTATGGCCCAGCACCATGTATAACAACAGTATGCCCTTGAATAATGCAGTCAACAATTAATGGCCATATAACCATTCTACATAGTGAGCACCAGTGAGACAGACTACATAGCAGCTTTGGGGCCTGTGAGTTGACGGAGCCCGATGCCAAACAGCCATGCCCGGGGTGTCTTGATTTTAATGGTTTCTGCATTTTCAAGACACAAATGCAATTAAATACAATGATGGAACAGGCAGTAATCAGATGTGTATTTTAGTATTAATGCAACTGGCATCATACCCTTCCTCTCCACTCATCCACTCAAGATAGAGCAACGCAGAAAAGACTGGAACAGTCATTGTGGGAAAGGGGCTAGGTGAGTATTGTTTTAGTTTAGCCAGTGCCCTATCCTGAGTGGGGAGCAAGGGTATCTTGATATGGTAGTATCGTACTGTTAAAAAGGGGCTAGTGTGGATGGCATCATACCATGGGAGGGTGTATCACAATGTGTGGGGGCATTGTAATGTGTGGGGCAGTAGCGCAGCTACTGGGGGGGCAGAGGGGGCCATCGCCCCGGGCCCTGTCAAATGAAAGGGCCCACTGGGAGCCAGGGTAGGGCCACTTCTGTGACGAGGCAGAACACCGCATAGGAGCAGAGCAGTATAATGTCTGCTCTGGTCTGACAAAGACTCTGCAGGCTGCTAGCACAGTGGCCGGCTGCAGAGTCTCCCTCCTGCAGTGAATGGTTTCGCCCCTCTGACCTGATCATGAAGCTTTTTCCCCTGGCTGTAGTTTTTCTTTACTCTGTGCATGCTGGGTCCTAGTGCCCACCATTTTGCATTTCACTTACACTTCCTGGTCCTGCCTGTAGTGTGTAGTGCAAACTTTATCAGTAAGTGGGAATGGAACTTGTTAGGTTTGTTAAATTCAGGTATGTCACTGTGAGACCGTTGGGGTATTGTGGGGGCTGAAAGTGAGTGAGGGGGGACAGGGTACTGAGCGGGTGAATGTGAGACCATGGGGGTATTGTGGGTGAGGGGGGACAGGGTACTGGGGGGTGAATGTGAGACCATTTGGGTGTTGTGAGGGCAGAAGGTGGGTGAGGTGGGACAGGTCACTTAGGGGGTGGATGTGAGATGATGGAGTTGATGGGGGTATTGAAGTGGGGGAGGGGGGACAGGTCGCTGGGGGCTGAATATTATAATGTTTAGTTCTGATATTATATGTACTCCATCACGTAATATTTGCTGTCTGAGGAGGCTGGAGATGGGGGGGAGGGGGCTTTTGATACGTACTACCTGGGTCGTTTATGAGTATTAGTATAAGGAGCCCCCATATAGTAACCAAGAGCTGCATCACATTTACAGCACCACTCCAGCATTATTTTTTATTTCATTGCTGGAGCGGTGCTGAAAATCCCCTGCCCCCTGTCTGATACTTGCCTTTTGGCGTTTTCATCTGTTTTAGGGTATGTGCACACGTATTGTGGAGGACTGCGGATTTTTCCGCAGCGGATTTGATAAATTCGCAGGGCAAACCACTGAGGTTTTTCCTGCGGATTTATCGCGGTTTCTATTGCGGATTGCGCTGCGGGTTTACACCTGCAGTTTTCTATTGGAGCAGGTGTAAACCCGCAGCGGAATCCGCACAAAGAATTGACATGCTGCGGAATGTAAACCGCTGCGCTTCTGGCGTTTTTTTCCGCAGCATGTGCACTGCGGATTTAGTTTCCCATAGGTTTACATTGTAATGTAAACGCATGGGAAACTGCTGCGGATCCGCAGCGTGTGCACATACCCTAAGTCTCCGCTCGGCTCTGTCTCCTTCAGTTTGTGGCCTGTCAGCGGTTCCAGTGTTTCATGGAGCGGCGCAGAGGTCACTAATCAGTGTGAGTCTGTGGGAGCCTCGTTCTGGCCTCTTTCTCACTCAGGCTATGTGCACACGGTGCGGATTGGCCGCTGCGGATTCACAGCAGTTTTCCATCTGGTTTACAGTGCCATGTAAACCTATGGAAAACCAAATCCGCAGTGCACATGGTGCGGAAAATACCGTGCAGAAATGCTGCATTGTATTTTCCACAGCATGTCAATTCTTTTTGCGGATTCCGCAGCATTTTACACCTGCTCCTCTATAGGATTCCGCAGGTGGTAAAACGCAGGTGAAATCTGCACAAAAAACACAGGAAATCCACGGTAAATCCGCACACAAATCCGCAACAAGTGCACATAGCCTCATAGTCTTACATTGAGCGCTTGTGACATAGCTTCTAACTTCTGGCCTGTCAGAAGCTGCGCTCACAAGTTTGAGCAGCAGCACTGCAGCAGTGCCACAAAATAGTGAATACGCCGGAGGATGAGTAAATGACCAGGGCATCCAAATCATGACAGGGAGCTGCGGGCCCATCATACTGTGTATATGGGAGCTTCGGGCCCATCATACTGTGTATAAGGGAGCTGCGGGCCATTCATACTGTGTATAAGGGAGCTGCGGGCCCATCATACTGTGTATAAGGGAGCTGCGAGCCCATCGTACTGTGTATACAGGAGCTCTGGGTCCATCATACTGTGTATACAGGAGCTGCAGGCCCATCATACTGTGTATAAGGGAGCTGTGAGTCCATCATACTGTTTATACGGGAGCTGCGGGCCCATCATACTGTGTATAAGGGAGCTTCGGGCCCATCATACTGTGTATAAGGGAGCTGCGGGTCCATCATACTGTGTATAAGGGAGCTGTGGGCCCGCCATCATACTGTGTATAAGGGAGCTGCGGGCCCATCATACTGTGTATAAGGGAGCTGCGGGCCCATCATACTGTGTATAAGGGAGCTGCGGGCCCTTCATATTGTGTATAAGGGAGCTGTGGGCCCATCATACTGTGTACAGGGAAACTGTGAGGGCATATTGTGCATATGGGAGCTGTTGGCCCATTACACTATGTATAGGGGAGCATTATACTTTCTATAGTGGAGTTCTGTCAGCATTATATTGTGTATAGGGGAGCTGTTGGCCCATTACACTGTATATAGGGGAGCTCTGGGGGGCATTATACTTTCTATAGTGGAGTTCTGTCAGCATTATACTGTGTATAGGGGAGCATTGGGCTCATACTATCTATAGGGGAGCAGTGGGATCATACTGTGTATAGGGGAGCTGTGGGGGCCTTAGACTGTGTATAGGGAAGCTTTAAGCTCACGATACTGTGTATAATGGAGCAGTACATGGGGGAACTTAGGGGACATTATTATTGTGCATATGGTCCAATATGGCGGTAAAGTCAATGTTCGTTTTTGTATATAGATTTATTTTCAATAACAGTAGGGTCATATTCTAAGGTTCCCCTATATTCACAATAAGAGTGCGCAACCGTAGCTGTAATCAGGGTTAGCTGGTTAGGGGCCCACTCAGATGTTTCGCCCCCCCTAAGTTGAAACCCTAGCTACACCTCTGGTGTGGGGGTATTGTAATGTGTGGAGTGCACTGTGTTGGCATACTGTGAAATGTTATACTATAGGGGCATCATACTGTGTTGGTGGAACTGTAGGAGGCATCATAATGTGTTGGTGGCAATGTGATATGCATCATGTGTAGGGGCACTGAGGGGGAATCATAATGTGTGTGGTAGCATGTCTGGGGCATCACATTGTGGTGAGGCATCATGGCGCGTCATACTGTATGGAGCAAAAAAAGGGATATCGTAATGGCTGGAAACACTCTACCTGTGTGTGGGGAACAACAAGAACTAACTAGGGATGTGCCGCAGAATATTAATGTCTTTCCTGTCTTTAAAAGTTGGGAGTTGTGATCTTCTGTGGCCCCATCTACAAAAGGTGACCTATTATTGCTCTGCTTTCTGGGGTCGAGAAAATTTGGGCTTTTACTATAGGGCACCATAACTTTTATGTATGTCTCTGGAGAATCCAATACAGATAATCTTTTCCCCACACAGCATAATAGGGACCCTGTTAATGTAAAATTATTAGCACCTGCACATATTAATAATTCATCTTTTATGTCACCAACAAAGCAATAATCTCCTTTGTGTTCCCCAAATAATACCCTTTGAGGCATCCAAAAAGTATTAGTGACACACTCCACTTTACTAGATAACATTTGCTAATACTTTTATGCCCCCCCAAAGTAAAAGGATACCAATAGTTCTTCCCCAAATAATAAACCCACACTATCAGTGCCTCCACACGGTAACAACTTTCTCTTTGTGTCCCCCTTTGTGTCTGACCATACAGTGAAAGTCCCTCCAACATAATAACATCAAATACTCAACTAATCCTGCTCTGACATCCTGGGGAACCAAAGAATTGAACGGAAACATAAGTCGGTATACACGCAATGAGCAGGAGCACTTTCACACGTGCACAAAAAAAAAACCTAAGACAAAAACAAAATGTGCATATACCCTATAGTAAGTAAATAAATGGTAATAAAAGCCATCTCACCGTGACAAGGTGATCCAATTTTGAGAGTCCGATCTCTTATTTTAAAACCTTACCTTGTGTTAGTCGACTTCAATATAGATGTTAAATTCCGCGAAGTTGGCTCGCCTCAGTGATAATATCATTGCATCATAACGCACTGTGACAGCCTGTTACAGCCCCAACAATCTTTAAACATAGCCCAGACTGCTGTCTATGGCAGCCTATACTTTCTAGATGGATTCTCAGCCTTTGGGCATCCATTGCTGCTTTTGCTCTATTATCAAGTTTTCTGTTCTTATTTTGGAAGACTATCATTGAAGTGAAGACACTTCGGTAACCTCTATCCAACTCTTATTTCAAGTGTTTGGTCACTTTAAGGATGTCTGTAGTTAGCAATTATTTGACATAACTTAATCTTTCTTACTTTAGGCTGTTCTGCATTAAGACGTCCAATGTTATAAATCTGAAGAAAAGGGGACTGCACCCACATTACTCTCAGATGCATGATAGATTCATCCAATGTGTAGCTGGAACACTGCTCCATTGTAAACCAAGCTTTCTTGGAGAGATGTAACAATGGAGTCACTATTGCAATGAATGAACCATATTGACAGCTTCAACAAAAGTCCTCTTTAGCACTGTCAAGCATGTGCCATGATATATTAATAAAATGCAAAATAGGACAAAAAAGAATGATCCCATCTGTCAATGGTCACGACGTATTATAATGTATTACTTATCTCTCATTATTATAGTTATTCACGGGAAACACCTACTGTAGTTGTTCAGTTCTGCAAATTTGAGAATTCGGTATTACATGAAGAATGTTCTGTCTTAATAGCAGTTTATCATCTAAATGCTATAATGATGATCTAGGTATGGCTGGAAACACATAGTAATCTGTTTCAATCCCAAGTATTTACTAATAACACGATTTTCTCCCATTCTTCTTTACAAAATGGTTACATACACAATCAGCTATAACATCGAAACCACCGACAGGTGAAGGGAATAACATTGATTATCTTGTTACGGTGACACCCGATATAGACTGCAAGGCATTAACCCCTTCATGACCGTGGGATTTTTCGTTTTTCCGTGTTCGTTTTTCACTCCCCTCCTTCCCAGAGTCATAACTTTTTTATTTTTCCGTCAATTTGGCCATGTGAGGGCTTATTTTTTGCGACGTCATAGCGCACGTGCCGACATGTCCCGGCCAGGACGCTAGCAGAGAGGCGCTGCAAGGGAGCGAGTGGTGATGTAAGTATTAAAAAACTTTTTTTTTTTTTTTTTTTTAAATTAAATGGTGGGTAACTGCAAATGAAGAAGTGGGGAGGGGTGAAAGGAGGCTGCACATGATGGAATTTGGGGGGTTAAAGGAGGCTGCACATGATGGAATTTGGGGGGTTAAAGGAGGGTGCACATGATGGAATTTGGGGGTTAAAGGAGGCTGCACATGATGGAATTTGGGGGTTAAAGGAGGCTGCACATGATGGAATTTGGGTGGATAAAGGAGGCTGCACATGATGGAATTTGGGAGTTAAAGGAGGCTGCACATGATGGAATTTGGGGGGTAAAGGAGGCTGCACATGATGGAATTTGGGGGGTAAAGGAGGCTGCACATGATGGAATTTGGGGGGATAAAGGAGGCTGCACATGATGGAATTTGGGGGGTTAAAGGAGGCTGCACATGATGGAATTTGGGGGGTTAAAGGAGGCTGCACATGATGGAATTTGGGGGGTTAAAGGAGGCTGCACATGACGGAACTTGGGGGGTTAAAGGAGGCTGCACATGATGGAATTTGGGGGGATAAAGGAGGCTGCACATGATGGAATTTGGGGGGGTTAAAGGAGGCTACACATGATGGAATTTGGGGGTTAAAGGAGACTGCACATGATGGAATTTGGGGGTTAAAGGAGGCTGCACATGATGGAATTTGGGGGGTAAAGGAGGCTGCACATGATGGAATTTGGGGGGTTAAAGGAGGCTGCACATGATGGAATTTGGGGGGATAAAGGAGGCTGCACATGATGGAATTTGGGGGGGTTAAAGGAGGCTACACATGATGGAATTTGGGGGTTAAAGGAGGCTGCACATGATGAAATTTGGGGGTTAAAGGAGGCTGCACATGATGGAATTTGGGGGGTAAAGGAGGCTGCACATGATGGAATTAGGGGGTTAAAGGAGGCTGCACATGATGGAATTTGGGGGGGTAAAGGAGGCTGCACATGATGGAATTAGGGGGTTAAAGGAGGCTGCACATGATGGAATTAGGGGGTTAAAGGAGGCTGCACATGATGGAATTTGGGGGTTAAGGAGGACTGCACATGATGAAGTGGGGGAGTTGGGCTGAACATGATGAAGTGGGGGTAAGGGGGACTGCACATGAAGTGGGAGGTAAGGGGGACTGCACATGATGGGGGACTCGTAAGCTTGCAATCTATGAGGTTGCATAATAACCAATTATATATTGATTGTGGGTGGACCTCTGTATTCAGATGTGTAGTGTAGAAGAAAGGGAAAAACTGGGGAATATGCTCTGAAAGCGGTGCTCTAGATAACTGTGTTTTTTTATGCAGAGGCGAGTCCTGGCTGGAAGAAGCGATGGCGGTCTGTGCTGCATGAATGAGAAAAGCAAAGATGAAGGACTTCAGCTAGAGACGTCACTGGTGAGTCAGTGTATTACCTGTGCACTGACACTATACACTGTATACTATATACAGAGCTCCTGTATATAATGTCACTGGCAGTGGTGATCACTGTATTACCTGTACACTGGCACTTTTTACAGAGCTCCTGTGTATAATGTCACTGGTGATCCCTGTATTACCTGTACACTGACACTATATAGAGAGCTCCTGTGTATAATGTCACCAGTGATCACTGTGTTACATGTACACTGACAGTAAATACAGAGTTCGTGTAAATAGCACTTAGTATTGTGGGGTTTTTTTTTTATTAATGATCAGTATTGTAGTATTCAGTCACTGTGTGGTGGTAATATGTGGTCTGGTCATGGTGTGGCGGTATTTGTTCATTGTATGTGGTATTATTGGTCATCATGTGGTGGTAATATGTGGTCTGGAAATGGTGCGTTCGTATTTGTTTAGTGATGAGTGAATATACTCGTTACTCGAGACTTCCCAAGTACGCTCGGGTGTCCTCCGAGTATTTTTCAGTGCTCGGAGATTTAGTTTTCAGCGCCGCAGCTGAATGATTTACATCTGTTAGCCAGCAAAAGTACATGTGGGGATTCCCTAGCAACCAGGCAACCCCCACATGTACTTATGCTGGCTAACAGATGTTAATCATTCAGCTGCGGCGCTGAAAACTAAATCTCTGAGCACTAAAAAATACTCGGAGGACACCCGAGCGTGCTCGGGAAATCTTGAATAACGAGTATATACGCTCATCGCTATATTTGTTCCTTGTAAGTGGTATTATTCAGTCACTATGTGCTGGTAATGTGTGGTCTGGTCATGGTGTGACGATATTTGTCCCTTGTACTGTATGTGGTATTTATGGTTGTTTAAAACAAAATGTAAATGTATGTCACTCATTCCCTTAAAGAAAAATCCATAAAAATATATTTATTTTTAATAGTTTAGAGTAGAGTAGGGCCCTGCCGAAAGAGTCTACCATGTCATGCTGTCAACTTAAAAATTATTTTCGCCAGAACAAAAGCTGCTGGTTATTAATGTGATCTGGTGTTTGATGGGAACTGTTAATATCTGATCGGTGAGGATGTGGTGGAGAAGTTGAGTTTTTCCAAGAATGAGCAGTGGGACAGTGGAGGTGGAGACTTCAGTGTGCTCACTCAGGCGGCGCAATTACATTATTGCCTCATGCCGCTCTGCGGACCGGAAGAGAAAAATATGGGGGAGAACTGGGGCCATCCTACTATATATATGGGGAGAACTGGGGTCATCATTCTAGATATTTGGGGAGAACTGGGGCCATCATTTTATATATATATATATATATATATATATATATATATATATATATATATATATATATATATACTATATATGTGTGGCAGTGGGATACCTTCATACTATATATATCATCATACATCATATGGGGCTGTGGGGCCACCATATTCCATATAGGGGGCTGTAGGGACATGATACTATATATAGAGGGGAAGCAGGATCATCATACTATCTATAGGAAGCTGTGAGGTACATAACATCGCAATTAGAGAGCTGTAGGGGACCATCATACTATATATAAGGGGTTTTGGTGACATACAATTTGTGGGGAGCTATAGTATATATAGGAAACTTTAAAGCCTCATACTATATATAGGAGGCAGTTATGATGATACATTATATTGTATATAGGGGCTATGTAGCCATTTTACTATATATAGGGAGTTTTGGGGTCCTCAATGTATAATAAAGGGGTATTGGGGGCTGTAGGACCATCATTCTGTATATACAGAGCTGTGTGGGTGCTCAGAGGACATTATTTGTTATGAATGGGCACATAATTAGTTTTTGATAGGGGCACTCGGGATCCTTTTTTTTGGGGGGACAGTGTTACTTTAAGTGAGCACTCAAGGGTATTTATTGCTGGAAGGGGGCACTTTGGATATTATATCCTTCAAAGGCCCATACATGTCGTTGCACAGTAGGGGCATTACTACTTTCTGTGGGATACTTTAATTTTGGGGGGGTGGGAGTAATCCTAGCAATGACACAATTGATTAAATATTGGGGTCAGTGGTCCACACTGCAGGTGCACACAGAGTGGGAAGTTTTTGTAGGTTGGGAATAGATGGAGACGGCGCTAGAAATGTGAGAAGTCAAATGTGCCTTTGTTGTAATCTGTGCAGACGAGTCCTGGCTGGAGAAGTTGTCATGTCGGTCTGGGCCAGATAGAAATGTGAACGATCTGAATCAGAAAGAACGTCACGTGTAAGTTACTGTATATAACTGTACTGTAATCACTTGTTCTGCGGAACTGGTATCTACCAATATACGGTTACTGTTAGGTTGTAATATTGCTCTTTTTAGGTAACTTTTTTTTTAAATTTAGTAGCAGCTAAATGTAATTCAGTCATAGTAAAGGGTGTATGGTGGTATTATTGGTCTTTGTATAGAATGTAGTTTCATATAGAGGTAATGGTGATATTATAATATTATGTATTCGCTGTGTAGTGGTGACAGTAGTAGGCACTGTGTAGCCATATTATTGTATGTATGTTTGTAAGTAAGCTCCGTTATGGCACCATATCTAAGCAGTAAACTTGGTTCTAGAACTGTATCAATGTAGTAATCTAGATTATGGTACCGTATGTATGCCATAATCTCGGTTCTGCTCCAGTTTCTATGTAGCAGGCTTGGTTCCATGTAGTAGACTTATTAAACTCGGTTCTGCTCCCTTATTTCTGTAGTAAGCTCGGTTCTGCTCCCATATCTCTGTAGTAAGCTCCGTTCTGCTCCCATATCTCTGCAGTAAGCTCGGTTCTGCTCCCATATCTCTGTAGTAAGCTCCGTTCTGCTCCCATATCTCTGCAGTAAGCTCGGTTCTGCTCCATTATCTCTGTAGTAAGCTCAGTTCTGCTCCCATATCTCTGCAGTAAGCTCCACTCTGCTCCCATATCTCTGTAGTAAGCTCGGTTCTGCTCCCATATCTCTGTAGTAAGCTCGGTTCTGCTCCCATATCTCTGTAGTAAGCTCTGTTTTGCTCCCATATCTCTGCAGTAAGCTCTGCTCTGCTCCCATATCTCTGTAGAAAGCTCCGTTCTGCTCCCATATCTCTGTAGTAAGCTCGGTTCTGCTCCCATACTGCTGTAGTAAGCTCCGTTCTGCTCCCATATTTCTGTAGTAAGCTCTGTTTTGCACCCATATCTCTGTAGTAAGCTCGGTTCTGCTCCTATATCTCCGGAATAAGCTCGGTTCTGCTCCCATATCTCTGGAGTAAGCTCGTTTCTGCTCCCATATCTCAGTAGTAAGCTCGGTTCTGCTCCCATATCTCCGGAGTAAGCTCGGTTCTGCTCCCATATCTCTGGAGTAAGCTCGGTTCTGCTCCCATATCGCTGGAGCAAGCTTGGTTCTGCTACCATATCTATGCAGCAAGCTCCGTTCTGTTCCCATATCTATGAACCAGTCTGTTTTTAAAGCCTGTTATATCTGCTACTTTTATGCAGTGGCCAGAGATTATTAGGGAAAAGTAGGTCCACTGCAACTGAAGGGCCACTGCCTTGTGATTGCCCCCCAGGCTGAAAAATGCCAGCCAGCCCCTGCTCCTCTCTGACTACTCAGACTAGACTAACTAACTCCTCCTCCTGGCCAGAGCTTATAGAGAACCTCTCCTGAAACCGGGTATTAGAGCTCCCCTTACTGGTCTGGATTAGGCTGGTGTGGGATGCTGGTATTGCCTGTTAAGGGGATCCCTCTTGCTTCCAGGCGTGACATCACCCCCTGTGAGGGAGGCATTGCCACTGTGGCAACCGGACTCCTGGGGTGCCACATATATACCTTTTGAAAGGTCCTTCAACTTAATCCACTGCTATGTAAAGTACAAGTAATCAGAATAGCA
Organism: Ranitomeya variabilis; assembly: GCF_051348905.1. NCBI lineage: Eukaryota > Metazoa > Chordata > Amphibia > Anura > Dendrobatidae > Ranitomeya > Ranitomeya variabilis. The sequence goes on from NC_135235.1 coordinate 66,323,609, forward strand.
GCTTCAAGTCCTATAAGGGGACTATTAAATACTGCAGAAAGTCAAGCAAATGTTTTTAAAAATATGAAAATATTTGACAAAAACACAAAAATTGAAATCATCCCCTTTTGCCCCATTAAAAATAAAACAATTAAAAATACTCATATTTAGTTTTGCTGCTTTAGTAAAAGTCTAATCTATCAAAATACAAAATAAATTAACCCCTTCGCACCGCAGCCCATTTTCATTTTTGCATTTGTTTTTCGCTCCCCTTCTTTCCATAGTCATAACTTTTTACTTTTCTGTCAATATGGCCATGTGAGGGCTTGTTTTTTGCAGGACAGGTTGTACTTTAGAATGACACCATTGGTTTTACTATATCTTTTACTCAAAAACGGGTGCGCTGAAGTTGCAAAAAAAGTGCAATTCCACAAGGTTTTTTTGGATTTTTTTTACCATGTTCACCAAATTCTAAAACTGACCAGCCATTTTGATTCTCCAGGTCATAGGACACAAGGTCATAGACACCAAACATGTCTAGGTTCTTTTTTATTTAAGCGGTGAAAAAAAATCCAAAGTTTGTTATAAAAAAAAAAAATTGCACCATTTTCCGAGACCCGTGGCGTCTCCATTTTTTGTGATCTCGGGTTGGGTGAGGGCTTATTTTTTGCGTGCCGAACTGACATTTTTATTGATACGACTTTTGTGCAGATACAATCTTTTGATCACCCATTATTGCATTTTAATGCAATGTTGTGGCAACCAAAAATCCTAATTCTGGCGTTTTGACAAATGTGTGATTTTCTTTATTGTTTATTTTGAATGGGGCCAAAGGGGGGTCATTTAAACTTTTATATTTTTTTAAAAACATTTTTTTCACTTTTGGCATGCCTTAATAGTATTCATGGGAGACTAGAAGCTGCCATAACTCAATCGGCTCTGCTACATATAGGCGATGATCAGATCACCTCTATGTAGCACAATGGTCCCCAACCTTTCTGACCTTGAGAGCCACATTCAGTTCTGAGAGAGGGTCGCGAGCCACATTCAGCTCTGGGAGAGGGTTGCGAGCCACATCCAAGTCTCGACTCCCTTACAATAATGGCAACCAAAGCCCCCATTATGGGTATGATGATAATCAAAGCTTTTCCACATAAATCACCCCAAAGCATAATACCAAGATCCAGTGGTTATCACAATACCCCTTCAGTATTCTCCCATCAATCACTCCCAAAACATGGTTGCATATAGCTTCAAGCACCTCCTCTCCCAGGTAGTATCATCCAGTTCTCAGCTTACCATACTTAAACTATATCTAAACGAAAGACCAGTATATGTGCATCCACATCTGCTCTTCTGTGCAGCGCTGCTCACAACATTCATAATTTTAAAATGTGATCTTCATACCTGTTTGTTAGATCTGGAGCTAATGCACCAAGCTGGCAGACAGCCGCGAGCCACAATTCATGGGACCGCGAGCCACATGTGGCTCCCGAGCTACAGGTTGGGGATCCCTGCCATACAGTCTAGCAGGCTCACTACTGCAGAGCGACTGTGAGGTAAGTATACAAAACTTTTTTGTTTTCTGTACAAAATGAATTAAATGGGTGAGCGGGGAGGAGGAGAAATTGCACATGACAGGGGAAGGAGTAAGGGGGACTGCACATGATGATGTGGGGAGGGGGTTTAAAAAGGGACTGCACATGATGATGTGGGGGGATAAAGGGGTACTGCACATGTTGATGTTGGGGAATAAAGGGGATAGCACATGATGTGGGGAGGTGGGTTAAAGAGGACTGCACATGATGTGGGGGGATAAAGGGGTACTGCACATGATGATGTGGGGAGGGGGTTCAATTGGACTGCACATGATGTGGGGAGGGGGCTTAAAAGGGGACTGCACATTATGTGGGGAAGGGGTTAAAGGGGGACTGCACATGATGATGTGGGGGATAAAGGGGGACTGCAAATGATGATGTGGGGAGGGGGGTTAAAGGGGGACTGCACATGTTGGGAGGGGGTTAAAGGGGGACTGCACATGATGATTTGGGGGGGTAAAGGAGGACTGCACATGATGATGTGGAGGGTTAAAAGGGTACTGCACATGATGTGGGGAGGGGGTCAAAGGGGGACTGCACATGAAGTGGGAGGTTAAAAGGAACTGCAAAGGATGACATGGGGTAAAAAAGGGGACTGCCCATGATGATGTGTGGGGATAAAGGGGGACTGCACATGATGTGGGGGGGATAAAGAGGGACTGCACATGATGATGTGGGGAGGAAGGTTAAAGGGAACTGCACATGATGTGGGGAGGGGGGCAAAAAGGGGGACTGCACATGATGATGTGGGGAGGGGGGTTAAATAGGGACTGCACATGATGAAGTGGGGGGATAAAGGGGATTGCACAAGATGATGTGGGGGGGTTAAAAGAGGACTGCACATGATGATGTGGGAAGGGGGTTAAAGGGGGACTGCACATGATGTGGGAGGGGGTTAAAGGACTGCACATGAAGTGGGGAGTTTAAAGGAACTGCAAAGGATGACATGGGGGTAAAGGGGACTGCACATGATGAAGTGGGGGTAGGGGGACTGCACATGATGAAGTGAGTGAGGGGACAGGAGACTGCAAATGATGAATTGAGAGTGAGGGAAGAGGGACAGCAATTGATTTGAAGGTGAGGTGGGGAGAGCAAATGATGACTGGGAGAGAGCAAATAGTGATGAATTTTGAGGGTGGGGAGTAAATGATGTATTGAATGTGGAGGTAGAGCTGTTGATAATGAATAGAGTGTGGGAGAGAGAAGACATAACAATGAATTGGGGCGGAAGGGGCATGTAAATATAATGAGTCGGGGGAGAGGGAGGTACATAGTGGGGGGCGCTGAGTATGCAGTGACTGGTATTGAATTGGGGAAAGAAATTAATTTATATATTAGGTGGGGAAAGTGGCTATGTATAGCTAGAAGGGGCTCAGTGGTGGATTATAATTTATATTTGTAATGATGGGTTGCATAATAACCAATTATATATTGATTGTGGGTGCACCTCTGTATTCAGATGTGCAGTGTAGAAGAAAGGGAAAAAGAGGGGAATGTGCTCTGGAAGCGGTGCTCTAGATAACTGTGTTATTTTATGCAGAGATGAGTCCTGGCTGGAAGAAGTGATGGCAGTCTGCGCTGCATGAAAAAGAAAAGCAAAGATGAAGGACTTCAGCTAGAGACGTCACTTGTGAGTCAGTGTGTTAACTGTACACTGACACTATACACTGTATACTCTGTACAGAGCTCATGTGTATAATGTCACCAGTGATCACTATATTATCTGTACACAGACACTGTATACAGAGGTCCTGTGTATAATGTTAATGGTGATCACTGTATTTCCTGTACACTATATACAGAGCTCCTGTGTATAATGTCACCAGTGATCACTGTATTACCTGTATACTGACACTATATACAGAGCTCCTGTGTATAATGTCACCAGTGATCACTGTATTACATGTACACTGACACTGTATACTATGTACAGAGCTTTTGTGTATAATGTTACTGGTGATCACTGCATTATCTGTACACTGACAGTAAATACAGAGTCCCTGTGTATAATGCCACTTGGTATTGTGGTTTTTTTTTTTCTTAGTAATGATCAGTATGTTAGTGTTCAGTCACTATGTGATGGTAATATGTGGTCTGGCCATGGTGTGGTGGTATTTGTTCCTTCTATGTGATATTATTTGGTCACTATGTGGTGGTAATATGTGGTCTGGTCATGGTGTGACGGCATTTGTCCCTTGTATGTTGTATTAATGGTCATTTTAAAAAAATGTATGTGACTCATTCCCTTAAAGAAAAATACATAGAAATATATTTATATTTAATAGGTTAGAGTAGAGTAGGGTCCAGCCAAAGGAGTCTACCATGTCATGGTGGCGGCTTAAAAATTCTTTTGGCCAGAACAAAAGCTGCTGGCTATGTATGTGATCTGGTGTTTGATGGGAACTGTTAATTTCTGATTGATTAGGACGTGGTGAAGTTGAGTTTTTCCAAGAGTGGGCGATGGGATGGTGGAGGCGGAGCTGGGGTGGAGCCTGGGCGGAGTCTCAAGGTCGCCTGAAAATTTTGCCAGTATGAGGCCCCAAAATTCCTAGTGGCAGCCCTGTCTGTAGGGATCAGGCAGACCTAGCTAAGAATCAAAAGCTGAAAATGAATATAAATGTTTATATGGTGCCTTTGATATCAACCTTGGAAGCATAAAGGAAACGTGTGAATGTGGTTTTCTTAAAAAAAAATAAATAAATAACACAAATTGTAGTATAATTTCTCTCAGTATCTGAAATTATCACTAATTTTACCCTACATCCGTACTTAAATTATTACTAACTAGTTGTAAGATCATAATGTCTAAAGGTGTTACTCCAGAAAGAAAGTAAACTAACACAAACAAACTGAAATAAATGTGCAGGAACAGCTGCTGTAGTTGCAATGAGAAAGCAAGAAAGAAAAGAGGCAACAAAATGCTGCCAGCGCAAATATGTAAACGGCCATATTTATTACACAGCTCCTAGAAATGTGAGGTTCTTAGCGCACATTTTGATCAAATTGTGCGAGCCCATCTGCCAACGACAAGGCGACCTCTTCAGATGGGACCTACACTAACACTACACTAACCGGTATAAATAAAGCTCCTATGTCTAAAGTTGTTGATCCAGAAGAAGGCAAAAAACCCTGGACACACTCAGCCAATTTGTGACTCAGGGAAAAAATTCCTTCTTGACCCCGGGAAAAGGCGATCAGTCCTAGAACCCTGGATCAAACCCTACTACTAATACTATGGTTATTATTATCCTCCCACATTATCTATTGTTATTTATTTATTATTATTATTGTTTCTATTCTAAGTAATGTTTATTCTAATATTAAAACTAAAATCATTACTATATGCTTATTATTAAAATACTAATTTAATAACTGCTTTTTGTCCTTTTTCTTCCTTATTATAAATATTCTACCATTGCAGCTTTAATCATTATTTTGTTATAACTATAAAAAGACTATTGTACCTTTTCTACTATAAATATTACTACTATACTATGTATATGCTTTTGATCCAGAAGAAGGCAAAAACCCTTAGACACTTTCAGCCAATCTGTGTCTGAAGGGAAAAATTCCTTCTTGACCCCGGGAAAAGGCGATCAGTCCTAGAACCCTGGATCAAGCCGCCTAATTCTATTAAAATGTGTATAGCTGGCTACCTTGTTATGACAACTACCTCTCTATATCTTATTTATACTACTGTAACTAATTGTTTATATTGTTATTAATTATTATGAATGCTACGCCGCTACCAATAATAAGGTCCCTATGTTACTTACTGCTAGATCAAACCTGCTGTTATAACTACTATTATTACTTTTACATTTTTATTCCTACTATTTTTACTACTTTTTGTTACTACTGTGAATAGCTAATATTAAAGTTTTGCCTACTACTATTAATATACTGCTGCTCTAATATTTTACCGCTCTTATTACTATTCTTTTTTTATACTTACCTCCCAGTATTTGCCGTATATGATGTTATCGGCTGAGAGGTCCTAGCAGGATTGTCCAGATGATGTTCTTCTTTCCTCTCAAATACTGGTTAACATATTGGAGGATGTGGCACTGCGTGGTCCTGCTGCTTCTTCTGGCCTCTGTCCTGCTGCTTCTTCTGGCCTCTGTCCTGCTGCTTCTTCTTGCCTCTGTTGTGGTCTTTCTTCCGGCGCCGATCTTAATTGTGATTTTGACCTTTTTTTTCTTCCTTTCTTCTTTTGGGGTTCTCTGCTCTTCATCCAGGTCCATACACAGTATTTTAGCCCGCATTGCCCTTGCTTCTTGTTCTGTGATCTGGGTCTTCATGGATGGTGCAGGCTGTTCTTCATATTCATGCTTTGCTGTAGATCTCTTCTGGGCTTCTGGACTGGTCGGCATGAGGCGCTAAGAAGACAGCAGATTAAGTTACTCATGTACAGTAATAAAACGTTCCTATACACCCTTGTAAAATTAGAGACAGCGGTATAGTCGTCTTCTCACTAACCTCCATCTTGTAGAGGGGTGACGGCAGAAACTTCATACAGAAGGCCAGTCTTCTGAATGCCTCCTCCGGTGTGATATCAACTGAAGAGAAAAGAACCAAATATTAGGATCACCCATACCCATACAGAGAGGATGTGACAGAGCGGCACTACTGATCGCCATATTGCTAACCATCCCGCTAAATTCTAGGAACAGAATTGTCAGTAAGAAGAAGATAGAAAAATGTGTTTTGTACATGGAAGATGCAATCATTCTGTAGCCTTCATGGCCAGTGATAGGATTCCCCTGTCTACCTATGAAGCTCACGTTCTACTCAGACCGGCGATGTCAACCTCTGTTGGGAATCAGTTTAGCTTTCTGGTATTTTTTACAGCAAATATCTGCAGTTCTATAGTTACCCCCCAAATTACTGGAAACCTGACACCTCCCAAAGATAAAGAAAGGTGAAGCCGTTGGGAGCCGTCTGACCACAGGACAGAGAATGTTCGCCTAACAGTGTGAGGAATCTCACCTGATCCAGCGCAGGATGAAGGTCCGGTCCACATGGTCTCGCTGTGGTCTTCACTCGTGTCGAAATCTATCAAAATCCTGTAAAATAGCAGAACAGTCAGAATAGGTTTTGGCCATTTGGGCAGATGCCATTGACTAGGGTGTGCTGTTACTGGAAACTTTGGGAAACACCGTCTGTGTGTTTAGGAGGCATTGCCGGGGCAAAGGCAACATTGGGCAATGTGCAGGATATGACTGTTATACACCCAATATCTGCCCATCCCCATTATTCTGTGCTGTATATGGAGCACTTTATTTAATGGAGGAATATTCGGAATAAACGACTTCGGTCCGTTCTCCGCTCTGCAGGCGCCGTTCTCTATGGAGGACGGAGCTGATGTTAAATATTGGACCCATCCAATAAGATGTGAGAAGTGGAGACAGCGGAGTATCAGCCGCCGGCTCCTCATCATGTACATGTCTGTATGTGAAGTGTTGGGGTAAATATGAACAATTAGTAACAGAACATCTCGGGTTATTCTGTATGAATATGTGATGAGATAAATCAGCCATCACTTATATTATATTACAGGTTTATACCTGAAATGTCGCAGTGGCTGCAGGTGTCCGTCTTCACTCTCCGCTGAGATAGAACAGACTGAGAATAACTGACGTTTGTGCTTTTTCAAATTTAAATCTAACAATCCTACTGGTTGTTTATTGCCATGGTGACAGAAGTCACTGATAATTTAAAGGGACATGACGGTATTATTGCACTGTAGTGAATTTTACTATCTGTAACTCCCCTTTGACACCATTTAAGCACATGGAGATGTGTTGTAATTCCCTGCACAGATGATAGGCGCAATAATATGCAGGTAAATGATATGAAGGACCAGTGTCCCATTTGTTCTAAGGATTGGTGCGGGTCCCAGGAATTGGGTCCTAGCAATATGTCATCGTTTACCAAAACCCTGTAATTGCTTCTACTTCACTGTATTTTGTGAGGTCATGATATCTTATTATCTAGTTGGATTGCTCAAGGGAGTTTTTATTGTGTAATTTACAATAAGAATAGAAGTGTTGTCACCTAGGAGAGGCATGTTCAATAAATATTAGGCTTAGGCAGAGCTACCATCAGGGCATTATTGCCTTGACTGGAGAATGGGGCCCGATGAGCAGAAGGGGCCCACAATGGGTCCCGTCTCTTCTGTTCATCGGGCCTCAGCGGCGCGCTTCTGCCAGTGCAGTAACTGAACCTGAGACCGAGATGCAGGTTCAGTTAAACTCTATAGCCGTGCGGGCCTGCACAACAATAGTGAAAAGCCGCTAGCCAATAGGAAGAGAGTGGGAAGATAGAGGCTAAGTGCCAGAATAGGCGCATACAGATGTGCCTTTTCTGGGGTGGCTGGGGGCAGATGTGTTTAGCTGGGGGAGGGGGTCCTATAACCATGGTCCCTCTCTAGGCTATTAATATCTGCCCTCAGTCATTGGCTATCCCACTCTGACGGAGAAAACTGCACGGGAGCTCCCAAATTCTGCACACAGACACTACTAACATTATTAGTGAGGACTATGTAAAAATATAACGGATATGAAATGGTTTAATGTATGTAAACCATGTCTCATATGTCTCATATCCTGTCGGGTTTGGTGAAGAGATGGCAAAAGCCGGCAATTGAATTACCGGCTTTTCTGCTATCTAGCTCTGTATGAAATATAAATATATATATATATATATATATATATATATATATATATATACCGTATTTTCTGGTGTATAAGACGACCTTTTAACCCCTGAAAATCTTCTTAAAAGTCGAGGGTCGTCTTATACACCGGGTGCAGACCAATGTGAATATGGTGGGTGGGGGGAGAGTGGTCCCTATGATGAAGAGAGGGGGTGTCTCATAGGAAAGTGTGAGTGGAGTATCCCCCTATTACCTCATTGTGGCAGCGTGGGGTTTCTGTGCTGGTGAGCGGCGGCGGATCCTCTTTGTGCCGCGTGGGTGCTCTGTGTTGTGAGGCGGCGGAGGCGTATATTCGTGCAGCGTCGGGGCTCCGCCGGCATTTCCTCACAGCCTGGAGGCACCGGCAGCTCTATTGCTGCGATGCGGTGGCCTCCAGGAAAATGGCCGCTGGGGGCGGCACATGCTCAGATTCAGATCTCGTCCCGAGCTATCGAGATATCATTTTATTCAACTTTCTATGGCCTACATGTTCATATAGACGGCTTAGGAGGGTTGATCCTACGGACAGATTGTGCTGACATAAACATTCAATCATCAACTGACCTGTGCCCAGTGAATCTGTAATAAGTCATACAGATTGACAGATTGTTAGTCTTTCTTTGTCCTTCAATGTGTAACTGCGCATATCTTAGAGGACCTGGTGTGGAATTCTGCTGCTGTAGTCCATTCACTTCATTGGTCGATGTGCCGTGTATTAAGAGATGCTCCTCTGTATTCCACAGATGTAACACATGGTTTTATCACCATGAGCCATTCTCATCTGACTTCCATCAATAATGTGGCATCTTACACCCACTGTTATGATCTGGTGACCTTGGAGCCGCATGAAACTTTCTCTGGAGTCGGTGGAACCTGTACTGACCGCAAATCCTGAACTAACACCGCAACTAGAAGTGGCCGTGGGGTGTGCCTAACAAACCCTAGACACCTCGACACAGCCGGAGGACTAAATACCCCTATAGATGGAAATAGGAATGCTGTCTTGCCTCAGAGCAGACCCCCAAAGGATAGGCAGCCCCCCACGAATAATGACTGTGAGTAGGAGAAGAATAGACACACACAGGTAGAAAACAGGATTTAGCAAAAGAGGACACTCTAGCTAAATAGGAAAGGATAGGACACATGGGCGGACATACCGCCGGTTCAACCGGTGCAGCTGCACCGGGGCCCGGAGGCTCTGGGGGGCCCCTGGCCAGATTGCCCTCATGTGCGGCGGGCAGGGAGCAATCCCTGCAGCTCCGCTGCCTGCAAGAGAAAATGGCAGCGGATCTGCAGGGAATGAATCCATCCTGCTTCCTTTCTCACACAGACAGCAGCGGCTGAATGACATCATCATTCCGCGCTGCGGCTGGGCGAGACAGGAAGCTGCCGGCGTGCAGCTGCAGGATAGGATCCGTGCGCAGAGGTGAGACATCTCCTGTCTTCTTCACAGCGGCTCCTCCTGTCTGGTGCTTGTTGTTAGATCTCCTACCTTCTCCCTGCACACACTTCCAGCCTGTGCAGAACGGCGTCTGCACACTCATGGCTGGAAGGAAGCTCCAGCTGTGTGCAGGACCTCAATCACCCCCTGAACAGGAGGTAAAGAACGGTCTGAATGTGACGGATTGTGTGCAGAGTAAAGAGGGGAGGCAGGGGCTGCAGTCAGAGACTAGAAGCAGTGATTTACTGACTGTGACCCCCATAGCTTTGTGTTCTCTGGTCAGTGCAGGATTCTCATCCACACACAGCAGGGACCAGAGAGCTCAGAACTCGGGAACACAGTCACTAAATCACTGGGTCTATTCTCTGACGGGTCTCCAGTCATCACTGCAGTATCAGATCCAGGCTGGGACTGACCCCTGAGCCCATCCCCCAGTGAAGACTTTTTCACATATACTGTATCTGTTGCATTAAACACACAGGTACAATACATAGACACATATAAGGGTATGTTTCCACGGTCAGTAAACTCTGCGGATTGGACGCTGTGTACATCCGCAGCATCCAATCCGCAGCAGCCGGATGTTACAGCATAGTGCATGAGATTTCAAGGAATCCAATGTCCACTATGTATGCAGCGGCCCCCGCAGCTTCCCTGTGGAGACGGACATGCAGCGCATCTTTTTAGACCGTAGCATGTCTATTTATCTTGCGGAGACGCTCAGTCTCCGCAAGATAAATATCACAGTCTAATGTACAGGATGCGGTGATTCCACATGGTTCAATGAACACATGCGGAATCATCACTCGTACAAAAGCCGGCAGCGCTTTGGACCGAGCGGACATGTGCTGCATCCAAAGCTTTGCCGATTCCTGACCGTGGAACCATACCCTTATACATTATTGTATAGTATGTCACATATGCAGTAGACACAGGCGTTTTTTATTCATGGGCATATTCTACAGTATATGTATGCATTTTATATAGGTATGTACTATGAGTGCACTTCATATATATAGTTATACACTGATGCATTGATATACTGTAGGCAGCTACATCATTTTGCCTACTACTAGTTTTGAAAAGTCTCCCCAGACTGTATAAGCCCTTAACGAAATATGACATACTGCATACATCATATATTGTCTTCCTGCCTTCATGCAGGAAGGGTTGATGGAGAAGGCAATGATGGGGCAGAAGGCAATGATTGGGTTGACGGAGAGGGCAATGATAGGGGTGGTGGGGGAGAAAGCAATTATGGGGGTGGTAGAAAGGGCAATAATGGGATGGTGGGGAGAAGGAAATGATGGAGGTCCTGGAATGTTTAATGATGGGGTGGTGGGGAGGAGGAAATGATGGTGGCAGTGGAAAAGACAATTATGGGGTGGTGGGGAGGAGGCAATGATGGAGGTGGTGGAATGGGCAATAATGGGGTGGTGGGGAGAAAGCAATGATGGAGGTGGTGAAGAGGGCAATTAAGGAGGTGGGGAAGAGGGCAATAATGGGATGCGTGGGGAGGAGGACAATGAGGAAGGGGGATTTGGATGGGAGGAAGGGGGATTTATAATGGATTTAGGATCAGGGGGAGGTGGAGGAAGACGTTATTATCGATTATTATGTCTAACACAGTCCCTTAGTATAAAGTGTACTCACTTATTATGTATAGCACAGTCCCTTAGTATATAGTGTACTCATTATGTATAAAACCATCCTTAGTTACATAGTTTCCTCTTTTGTTATGTATAACACCGTCCCTTATTACGTACCATCCTCTCTAGCTATGTATGATGCCCTCCTTTATTATATAGCTTCCTCTGCTGTTATGTACAGTGCAGTCTCTTACATAGTGTATTCTTGATATTTTTGTTATTCACAGCGCCTTCTTTTACTACATGGTCCCCTCTCTTGTTAGATATAAAATGACTACTGATGGAGGAGCCGGTGAACAGACTACCAGTCCATCAGCTCCTCCTTTAGAAAAGAAGCTTTCTTATGCTCCCTCAGCCATCATTGCATTTTACAGCTAACAAGACAGGACGGTATGTAATAAAAACACAGGGCTCTATAAAATCCAACATGTAAGGGACAGTGCAGTACATAATAGGAGAGGGCACTGTATAATAAGGGACGGCAATATACATAATAAAGGAGACTATTTAATATATATACATGTATGTGTGGAGCTATATATATATATATATATATATATATATATATAATGTAGCTTTGTCGCCTTTATAAGAGGGGGGGCCCAGACACATTTCCTGCACAGGGGCCCCAAGCTGTCTGTGTCCGCCCCTGATAGGACAGATTACTAGGCGTCAGTATTAAAACCCTTCCAAAAATATCCACAGCAGATAATACAAAAAGTTCCACAATCTAACTAAAGACATGGAATGTATATCTGCCACTCCAGAGAATCCAACAAGACTGAGAAAATACTGACACAATCTAAGCTGGACAAGAAAACACAAGAATAGCACTGAATTGTGAAGCACACAGCATGTGTGCCACAGGAAAAAAAACCAGACACTTATCTTTGCTGATTTGGCAGAAAGGCAGGAGGAACCAGGCAGAGGTCCTACACCTCCCAACAACAATTGACAACTGGCAAGGACTAATGAATCCTGCACACCTAAATACCCCAGTCAGAACTGCAATCAGCAGATACACCTGACCAGGACTGCAACTCAGGGGCAACTGCATTACCACCTACAACCACCGGAGGGAGCCCAAAAGCAGAATTCACAACAGTACCCCCCCCTTGAGGAGGGGTCACCGAACCCTCACCAGAGCCCCCAGGCCGATCAGGACGAGCTAGATGAAAAGCATGAACCAAATCAGCAGCATGGACATCAGAAGCAAAAACCCAAGAATTATCCTCCTGGCCATAACCCTTCCATTTGACAAGGTACTGAATCCAAAATCTTCTCAACCACATACTCCAACTCCCCATCAACCAAAACAGGGGCCGGAGGATCAACAGAGGGAACAACGGGCACCACATATTTCCGCAATAAAGATCTATGGAAGACATTATGGATAGCAAAAGAGGCCGGAAGCGCCAATCGAAAAGACACCGGATTAATAATCTCAGAAATCCTATAAGGACCAATAAACCGAGGCTTAAACTTAGGGGAAGAGACCTTCATAGGAACATGACGGGAAGACAACCAAACCAAATCCCCAACCCGAAGCCGGGAACCAACACACCGACGACGGTTAGCAAAACGTTGAGCCTCCTCCTGAGACAACACCAAATTGTCCACCACATGAGCCCAAATCTGCTGCAACCTGTCAACCACAGAATCCACACCAGGACAGTCAGAAGGCTCAACCTGCCCAGAAGAAAAAAGAGGATGAAAACCAAAATTACAAAAAAAAGGCAAAACCAAAGTAGCCGAACTAGCCCGATTATTAAGGGCAAACTCGGCCAATGGCAAAAAGGCCACCCAATCATCATGATCGGCAGACACAAAGCATCTCAAATAATTCTCCAAAGTCTGATTAGTTCGCTCGGTCTGGCCATTTGTCTGAGGATGAAATGCAGAAGAAAAAGACAAACCAATGCCCAGCCTAGTACAAAAGGCCCGCCAAAACCTAGAAACAAACTGGGAACCTCTGTCGGACACAATATTCTCCGGAATACCATGCAAATGAACCACATGCTGAAAAAACAACGGAACCAACTCTGAAGAGGAAGGCAACTTAGGCAAAGGCACCAAATGAACCATCTTAGAAAACCGGTCACAAACAACCCAGATAACCGACATCCTCTGGGAAACCGGAAGATCAGAAATAAAATCCATAGCAATATGCGTCCAGGGCCTCTCAGGGACCGGCAATGGCAAAAGTAACCCACTAGCACGGGAACAACAAGGCTTGGCCAGCGCACAAGTCCCACAGGACTGCACAAAAGAACGCACATCACGTGACAACGAAGGCCACCAAAAGGACCTACCAACCAAATCTCTGGTACCAAAAATACCAGGATGACCAGCCAACACAGAACAGTGAACCTCAGAAATCACTCTACTAGTCCATCTGTCAGGAACAAACAATTGCCCCACAGGACAGCGGTCAAGTCTATCAGCCTGAAATTTCTGAAGAACCCGCCGTAAATCAGGGGAAATGGCAGAAAGGACCACCCCTTCTTTCAGAATGCCGACCGGTTCAAGGACCTCAGGAGAATCAGGCAAAAAACTCCTAGAAAGGGCATCAGCCTTAATATTCTTAGAACCCGGAAGATACAAAACCACGAAATCAAAACGGGAAAAAAACAAGGACCATCGAGCCTGTCTAGGACTCAGCCGTTTGGCAGACTCGAGGTAAATCAAATTCTTATGATCGGTCAGGACCACAATACGGTGCTTAGCTCCCTCAAGCCAATGTCGCCACTCCTCAAACGCCCACTTCATAGCCAACAACTCCCGATTGCCGACATCATAATTGCGTTCAGCAGGCGAAAACTTGCGGGAGAAGAAGGCACACGGTTTAATCAAAGAACCAACAGAATCCCTCTGAGACAAAACGGCCCCTGCCCCAATCTCAGAAGCATCAATCTCAACCTGAAATGGAAGAGAAACATCTGGTTGGCACAACACCGGAGCAGAAGTAAATCGGCGTTTAAGCTCCTGAAAGGCAGAGACAGCCGCAGAGGACCAATTCGCCACATCAGCGCCTTCTTTCGTCAAATCAGTCAAGGGTTTAACCATGCTGGAGAAGTTAGCAATGAAACGGCGATAAAAATTTGCAAAACCCAAAAATTTCTGAAGGCTCTTCACGGATGTGGGTTGAATCCAATCATGAATGGCCTGAACCTTAACCGGATCCATCTCCATAGATGAGGGAGAAAAAATAAAGCCCAAAAAAGAAACCTTCTGCACCCCAAAGAGACACTTAGACCCCTTCACAAACAAAGCATTGTCACGAAGGATCTGAAATACCATCCTGACCTGTTCCACATGAGACTTCCAATCATCGGAAAAAATCAAAATATCGTCCAAATATACAATCAAGAATTTATCAATATAAGTCCGGAAGATATCATGTATGAAGGATTGAAAAACAGATGGAGCGTTAGTGAGCCCGAATGGCATCACAAGGTATTCAAAATGGCCTTCGGGCGTATTAAACGCAGTTTTCCATTCATCACCCTGCTTAATACAAACAAGATTATATGCCCCCCCAAAGGTCAATCTTCGTAAACCAACTAGCCCCCTTAATCCTAGCAAACAAATTGGAAAGCAAAGGTAAAGGGTATTGAAACTTGACCGTGATCTTATTCAAGAGGCGATAATCAATACAAGGTCTCAAGGAGCCATCCTTCTTAGCAACAAAAAAAAAACCTGCTCCCAACGGTGAAGAAGATGGCCGAATATGCCCTTTCTCCAAAGACTCCTTAACATAACTCCGCATGGTGGTATGTTCAGGCACAGACAGGTTGAAAAGTCGGCCCTTAGGAAACTTACTGCCTGGAATCAAGTCAATCGCACAATCACAGTCCCTGTGCGGTGGAAGGGAACTGGACTTGGGCTCATCGAATACATCCTGAAAATCAGACAAAAACTCTGGAATTTCAGAAGAGGAAGAAGAGGAGATTGACATCAAAGGAACATCATTATGAACCCCCTGACAACCCCAACTAGTCACAGACATAGATTTCCAATCCAACACAGGATTATGTACCTGCAACCACGGGAAACCCAGCACGATAACATCATGCAAATTATGCAACACCAGAAATCGCCAATCTTCCTGATGGGCTGGCGCCATGTGCATGGTCACCTGTGTCCAAAACTGGGGCTTATTTTTAGCCAAAGGTGTAGCATCAATCCCCCTTAAAGGAATAGGGTTCTGCAAAGGCTGCAAGGGAAAACCACAACGCCTGGCAAACTCAAAATCCATTAAGTTCAAGGCGGCGCCTGAATCCACAAACGCCATGATAGAAAATGATGACAATGAGCAGATCAAGGACACCGATAACAGAAATTTAGGTTGTACAGTACTGATAATAAATGAACTAGCGATCCTTTTTGACCGCTTAGGGCAGACTGAAATGACATGAGAAGCGTCGCCACAATGACTTTGCTCTAAGGACGACGCCACAGCACGCACAGTTTGACGCTCCCGCAAGCGCCGATCAATCTGAATGGCCAGAGACATAGAATCACTCAGACCGGAAGGCGTGGGAAACCCCACCATAACATCTTTAACGGATTCATAAAGACCATTTCTGAAAATTGCCGCCAAAGCATCATCATTCCATTTAGTCAACACAGACCATTTTCTAAATTTATGACAATACAATTCTGCCGCCTCTTGACCCTAAGACAGGGCCAACAAGGTTTTCTCAGCTTGATCCACAGAATTCGGTTCATCATATAATAATCCTACTGTAAAGCCTGAAAAAAGGAATCTACATTAAGCAAGGCCGGATTCCCAGATTCCAGGGAAAATGCCCAATCCTGTGGATCGCCACGCAGCAGGGAGATGACAATTTTAACCTGCTGAATGGAATCACCGGAGGATCGCGGTCTCAGAGCAAAAAACAGTTTACAATTGTTTTTAAAACCCCAAAATTTGGACCTATCACCAAAAAACAAATCAGGAGTAGGAATCTTCGGCTCTAAAGCAGGAGTCTGAACAATATAATCAGAAATACCCTGTACCCTAGCAGCAAGCTGGTCTACACGAGAAGCTAATTCCTGAACATCCATGCTGGCACAAGACTCCTCAGCCACCCATAAATAAAGAGGGAAGAACAGACTGCAGAAAAAAAAATGGCTCAACACCTTTCTTCCCTTCTTCTGAGATGCATTTAACTCATTATGGGCCAGTTGTACTGTTATGATCTGGTGACCTTGGAGCCGCATGAAACTTTCTCTGGAGTCGGTGGAACCTGTACTGACCGCAAATCCTGAACTAACACCGCAACTAGAAGTGGCCGTGGGGTGTGCCTAACAAACCCTAGACACCTCGACACAGCCGGAGGACTAAATACCCCTATAGGTGGAAATAGGAATGCTACCTTGCCTCAGAGCAGACCCCCAAAGGATAGGCAGCCCCCCACAAATAATGACTGTGAGTAGGAGAAGAATAGACACACGCAGGTAGAAAACAGGATTTAGCAAAAGAGGCCACTCTAGCTAAATAGGAAAGGATAGGACAGATTACTAGGCGGTCAGTATTAAAACCCTTCCAAAAATATCCACAGCAGATAATACAAAAACTTCCACAATCTAACTAAAGACATGGAATGTATATCTGCCACTCCAGAGAATCCAACAAGACTGAGAAAATACTGACACAATCTAAGCTGGACAAGAAAACACAAGAATAGCACTGAATTGTGAAGCACACAGCATGTGTGCCACAGGAAAAAAAAAACCAGATACTTATCTTTGCTGATTTGGCAGAAAGGCAGGAGGAACCAGGCAGAGGTCCTACACCTCCCAACAACAATTGACAACTGGCAAGGACAAATGAATCCTGCACGCCTAAATACCCCAGTCAGAACTGCAATCAGCAGATACACCTGACCAGGACTGCAACTCAGGGGCAACTGCATTACCACCTACAACCACCGGAGGGAGCCCAAAAGCAGAATTCACAACAACCCACATAGCAGGTGTTGAATAATACATTTTTCACACCACACTGTAAGCTTAGTTATGAATGAGATTCCTAGGACGTCAGCCAGGGGCGGACACAGACTGCAGAGGGCCCCTGTGCAAGAAATCTTCCTGCCCTCCCCCATACCGCAACAAAGTTATGTAAACATATAGGTTGTAATATTTATTATCTGTTTAGAACACAACTATCAACTCTAAATAATAAATTTAAGTTCAATATTTAACAACTGAATATAACACAAAGCAGTCATGCAATTGATGTCATAGGAGTGATATTGCATCCTACCGGGAATCCTGGCCTTACTGCTGTATGGGGCCCAGTGAACAGCAGTACACAGAGGGGCCCACAGGTCCGGGGCCCCGTTTATGTGCTACTGTTCATCGGGCCCCATCGTGCAGCAAAGTGGTGCGCGCTATGGTGCACACGTCGGCGCTGGGGCCCGGGAGCTTTCCCAGAGCTGTGCACGGCCATCTTACCTTGACGGCTGTGCAGCTACTCCTCCATCCATCTTCGGTTGAGCCTAGACTGTATGGACTCCTTCCATGTCCTGACTGCAGCCCATACAGCAATGGTCCCCAACCTTTCTGACCTTGAGAGCCACATTCAGCTCTGGGAGAGGGTCGCGAGCCACATCCAAGTCTCGACTCCCTTACAATAATGGCAACCAAAGCCCCCATTATGGGTATGATGATAATCAAAGCTTTTCCACATAAATCACCCCAAAGCATAATACCAAGATCCAGTGGTTATCACAATACCCCTTCAGTATTCTCCCATCAATCACTCCCAAAACATGGTTGCATATAGCTTCAAGCACCTCCTCTCCTAGTATCATCCAGTTCTCAGCTTACCATACTTAAACTATATCTAAACCCCAAAGACCAGTATATGTGCATCCACATCTGCTCTTCTGTGCAGCGCTGCTCACAACATTCATAATTTTAAAATGTGATCTTCATACCTGTTTGTTAGATCTGGAGCTAATGCACCAAGCTGGCAGACAGCCGCGAGCCACAATTCATGGGACCGCGAGCCACATGTGGCTCCCGAGCTACAGGTTGGGGATCCCTGATGTAGCAGAATACCTCACTTGCTCTGAGCGCCGACCACTTGCACTTTAAACCTCTGCAGCTTTCAGCCATTTACTTCTGAGTACTGTCAAACATACGACAACAACATTAGGAAAACCTTCATGAAAGTTTTATCAGATAAAACATATTTTCATGCAGCATTGCTCAAGTCGCACTACCCAGCACTTCAGATCACTTATCAAATGAAACATAACAAGTTAACCCTCTCCTGACAACATTTACATTACAGGGACTGACTGTTAAAATTATGCTTTCTCTTCATTAAAGGCACTCCAATCTTCAAATATTTAGTCCTGTGTCCCAGATCCACAATACTAGCGCTGCTGTGTAGTGATATGGTTTGTCGCTCTCTTCTAGTTTGGTATTCTTTCAACCACTTTCTTGGGTAGCAACTTCTTGCCACTTAGACAGTCACACAATTTGCTTGCTTCAAAAGCTACGAAGGGGCTCAAAGAAATGACCGTCACCGGTCCATTCTTCTGCGCTTCCAATCTAATGTTAAAAAAATCCAAAGACACATTGCAGAAAAAAGACACTTCTGGAAAAAGTCAGTGTTTTACCTGATATGGTCTTCCTACAGCAAAAGCTATTAACAAATGCCGGCTATCTGCACACGACGTCATTTTCTGGTGAAATTCTGCCTAGAACCAAGCTGAAAAAGCACTGGAAAAAGTGAACAGAGTGCACAACAACATAAAAACAACATTGTTCTGCACATGTCCAGCTTTTTGTTACTTCTTTTAACCGTTTCAGGGTTTAGAAACCGAGAAGCATTTCTAAAAAGTAGCATGTTCATTTTTTGTCAGTTTTTTTGCTAGGAAGCTGCTCCTCAGAGGCCAACTCTGATCTTAGAACCGCAGTACTAATTTAGTAGTATGTCCTATAGAGTATATTGCAGTAACAGCACCATAATAGCAGCTATATATACATACTGAATATACAGGGGTTGGACAAAATAATGGAAACACCTGGAAACATCAACAAACGTTAGTTTAATCTGGTGTAGGTTCACGTTTTTCGGCGATTACAGCCTCAATTCTCCGAGGTATGGATTTATACAAGGTATGAATTGTTTCCAAAGGAATTTTAGCCCATTCTGCAGTTAAAACACCCTCCAGTTCTTTGAGCGACGATGGCGGTGGAAATCGACGTCTAACTTGAATCTCAAAAATGGACCATAAATGCTCAATAATGTTGAGGTCTGGGGATTGTGGGGGCCAGATGAGATGCTCAACTTCATTAGAATGTTCCTCGTGCCATGCTTTAACGATTCAAGCTGTATGAATTGGTGCATTATCATCCTGAAAGATGGCGTTCCCCTCTGGGAACAGTGCTTGAACCATTGGATGCACTTGGTCGCCCAAAATGCCTAAATAATCTCGGCTGTTAATTCTTCCATGAAGGGATATCATTGGCCCAGCAGATCTCCACGAAATAGCACCCCAGATCATCACAGAACCTCCACCAAGTTTTACGGTTGGGAGAAGGCAGTCTGGATGGAATGCTTCTTTCGGCTGTTTCCAAACGTACACTCAGCCGAAGGTCGGAAATAGGGTAAACCTGAGAATATCACATGTTTCCACTGCTCGAGGGACGAATTCTGGAGGTTTCTACACCACTCTAAATGCTTGGAAACATTTGTCATTGAGAGCAGCGGTTTTCTAATTGCAGCTCTTCCGTGGAATCCAGATTTGTGCAGCTCCCGATGAACAGTTTTCGTGGAAACTGGGTTCTGTAGGTGTTCATTGAGCTCAGCAGTGATTTTTGGAGCCGTGGTCTTGCAATCCTCTCTCACAATTAGCTTTAGAGTCCGATGGTCTCTCTCAGTCAACTTTGACTTTCGGCCGGACCTGTGCTTTGCTGCGGATGTTTTTCCTTCTCTTTCAAACGCAGTCATTACTTTGGAGACAGTACCTCTTGACACGCCAAGCATTCGGGCACTTTCTGTTACACTAGCGCCTGCCATACGAGCACCAACAATTTGGCCTCTTCGAAAATCCGAGAGGTCTGCCATTGGTATCAGGTTCTCATCAATGTTCTTACAATTATGCAAAACAAACAGTTAATTTACATACACATATCACATAGCACAAATAATTAACTACAAAACATTACCATATGTCACAGTTTGCATGTTTATCACATGTTCGAAGATTATGATGCCAAAACGTTAGGTGTTTCCATTATTTTGTCCAACCCCTGTCTGTCTCTAACACACTGCAAACAATGAGGGTAATGTAATTCGCCGCTGTTATAATTTTGATTCTGAAGAAAGATCCTGAAATCAAGGCTTGTATGTCACAGGAAGTGTTCTTCATGGCTTGCGAGACATACAAGCAATCATAATTTTTTTTTTTTAAGAAAAATCTAGACATTCCAAAAATTCAATCAGAACTGTCAACCTCACACGATGTAAAAAAAATACATATTTTTGCTCACTTTCTTGTCGTAATAGTCTAATATTAGATCTGTGCAAGCCACCTGAATACAGCGGCCTTTTCCAAATTCTCAATTTTGAAATGTGAACCTACCTAGCAGCCCCTTTGTGAAAAACTCATGGCTTCTTCCATTTGCACCTTCTGTTTATAAACACCAGCAAGTCAGTTATCTGACCCCAAAATGGGATGATAATTAGACCATTTTTTACAATTTACGTAGCCCTCAAAATCAGTGACTGCAGTGTGTTGTTAACCCCTTCATGACCCAGCCTATTTTGGCCTTAATGACCTTGCCGTTTTTTGAAATTCTGACCAGTGTCCCTTTATGAGGTAATAACTCAGGAACGCTTCAACGGATCCTAGCGATTCTGAGATTGTTTTTTCGTGACATATTGGGCTTCATGATAGTGGTAAATTTAGGTCGATAATTTCTGAGTTTATTTGTGAAAAAAACGGAAATTTGGCGAAAATTTTGAAAATTTCGCAATTTTCACATTTTTAATTTTTATTCTGTTAAACCAGAGAGGTATGTGACACAAAACAGTTAATAAATAACATTTCTCACATGTCTACTTTACATCAGCACAATTTTGGAAACAAATTTTTTTTTTGCTAGGAAGTTATAAGGGTTAAAATTTGACCAGTGATTTCTCATTTTTACAACAAAATTTACAAAACCATTTTTTTTAGGGACCACCTCACATTTGAAGTCAGTTTGAGGGTTCTATATGGCTGAAAATACCCCAAAGTGACACCATTCTAAAAACTGCACCCCTCAAGGTGCTCAAAACCACATTCAAGAAGTTTATTAACCCTTCAGGTGTTTCACAGCAGCAGAAGCAACATGGAAGGAAAAAATGAACATTTAACTTTTTAGTCACAAAAATGATATTTTAGCAACAATTTTTTTATTTTCCCAAGGGTAAAAGGAAAAACTGGACCACGAACGATGTTGTCCAATTTGTCCTGAGTACGCTGATACCTCATATGTGGGGGTAAACCACTGTTTGGGCATACGGCAGGGCTTGGAAGGAAAGGAGCGCCATTTGACTTTTTGAATGAAAAATTGGCTCCAATCTTTAGCGGACACCATGTCGCGTTTGGAGAGCCCCCGTGTGCCTAAACATTGGAGCTCCCCCACAAGTGACCCCATTTTGGAAACTAGACCCCCCAAGGAACTTATCTAGAAGCATAGTGAGCACTTTAAACCCCCAGGTGCTTGACAAATTGATCCGTAAAAATGAAACAGTACTTTTTTTTCACAAAAAAATTATTTTAGCCTCAATTTTTTCATTTTCACATGGGCAACAGGATAAAATGGATCCTAAAATTTGTTGGACAATTTCTCCTGAGTACACTGATACCTCACATGTGGGGGTAAACCACTGTTTGGGCACATGGTAAGGCTCGGAAGGGAAGGAGCGCCATTTGACTTTTTGAATGAAAAATGATCTCCATCGCTAGCAGAGACCATGTCACGTTTGGAGAGCCCCCGTGTGCCTAAACATTGGAGCGCTCCCACAAGTGACCCCATTTTGGAAAGTAGACCCCCCAAGGAACTTATCTAGAAGCATAGTGAGCACTTTAAACTCTCAGGTGCTTCACAAATTGATCCGTAAAAATGAAAAAGTACTTTTTTTTCACACAAAATTTCTTTTAGCCTCAATTTTTTCATTTTCACATGGGCAACAGGATAAAATGGATCCTAAAATTTGTTGGGCAATTTCTGCTGAGTATGTTGATACCTCATATGTGGGGGTAAACCACTGTTTGGGTGCACGGCAAGGCTCGGAAGGGGAGGCGTGCCATTTGACTTTTTGAATGGAAAATTAGCTCCAATCGTTAGCGAACACCATGTCGCGTTTGGAGAGCCCCTGTGTGCCTAAACATTGGAGCTCCCCTACACGTGACCCCATTTTGGAAACTAGACCCCCCAAGGAACTTATCTAGATGCATAGTGAGCACTTATAACCCCCAGATGCTTCACAGAAGTTTATAACGCAGAGCCGTGAAAATAAAAAATAATTTTTCTTTCCTCAAAAATGATTTTTAGCCCAGGATTTTTTAATTTTCCAAGGGTAATAGGAGAAATTGGACCCCAAATGTTGTTGTCCAGTTTGTCCTGAGTACGATGATACCCCATATGTGGGGGTAAACCACTGTTTGGGCACACGGCAGGGCTCGGAAGGGAAGGCACGCCATTTGGCTTTTTGAATGGAAAATTAGCTCCAATCATTAGCGGACACCATGTCACGTTTGGAGAGCCCCTGTGTGCCTAAACATTGGAGCTCCCTAACAAGTGACCCCATTTTGGAAACTAGACCTCCCAAGGAACTAATCTAGATGTGTGGTGAGCACTTTGAACCCCCAAGTGCTTCGCAGAAGTTTATAACGCAGAGCCGTGAAAATAATAAATGTGTTTCCTTTCCTCAAAAATATTTTTTTAGCCCAGAATTTTTTATTTTTGCAAGGGTAACAGGAGAAATTGGACCCCAAAAGTTGTTGTCCAGTTTCTCCTGAGTACGCTGATACCCCATATGTGGGGGTAAACCACTGTTTTGGCACACGTCGGGGTTCGGAAGGGAAGTAGTGACGTTTTGGAATGCAGACTTTGATGGAATGGTCTGCTGGCGTCACGTTGCATTTGCAGAGCCCCTGATGTGCCTAAACAGTAGAAACACCCCACAAGTGACCCCATTTTGGAAACTAGACCCCCCAAGGAACTTATCTAGATGTGTGATGAGCACATTCAACCCCCAAGTGCTTCACAGAAGTTTACAACGCAGAGCCGTGAAAATAAAAAATCATTTTTCTTTCCTCAAAAAAGATGTTTTAGCAAGCAATTTTTTATTTTCACAAGGGTAACAGGAGAAATTGGGCCCCAATGTTTGTTGCCCAGTTTGTTGTGAGTACAGTGATACCCCATATGTGGGGGTAAACCACTGTTTGGGCGCACGTCAGGGCTCGGAAGGGAAGTAGTGACATTTGAAATGCAGACTTTGATGGAATGGTCTGCGGGCGTCACGTTGCATTTGCAGAGCCCCTGATGTGCCTAAACAGTAGAAACACCCCACAAGTGACCCCATTTTGGAAACTAGACCCCCCAAGGAACTTATCTAGATGTGTGATGAGCACGTTCAACCCCCAAGTGCTTCACAGAAGTTTACAACGCAGAGCCGTGAAAATAAAAAATCATTCTTCTTTCCTCAAAAATTATGTCTTAGCAAGTAATTTTTTATTTTTGCAAGGGTAATAGGAGAAATTGGACCCCAACAGTTGTTGCCCAGTTTGTCCTGAGTACGCTGGTACCCCAAATGTGGGGGTAAACCACTGTTTGGGCACACGTCGGGGCTTGGAAGGGAGGGAGCACCATTTGACTTTTTGAATGCAAGATTGGCTGGAATCAATGGTGGCGCCATGTTGCGTTTGGAGACCCCTGATGTGCCTAAACAGTGGAAACCCCTCATTTCTAACTTCAACACTAACCCCAACACACCCCTAACCCTAATCCCAACTGTAGCCATAACCCTAATCCCAACCCTAACCCCAACACACCCCTAACCACAACACTAACCCCAACACACCCGTAACCCTAATTCCAACCCTAGCCCTAATTCCAACCCTAACCCTAAGGGTATGTGCCCACGTAGCGGATTCGTGTGAGATTTTTCCGCACGACTTTTGAAAAATCTGCAAGTAAAAGGCACTGCGTTTTACCTGCGGATTTACAGCAGATTTCCAGTGTTTTTTTGTGCGGATTTCACCTGCGGATTCCTATTGAGGAACAGGTGTAAAACGCTGCGGAATCCGCACAAAGAATTGACATGCTGTGGAAAATACAACGCAGCGTTTCTGCACGGAATTTTCCGCATTATGGGCACAGCGGATTTGGTTTTCCATAGGTGTACACGGTACTGTAAACCTGATGGAAAACTGCTACGAATTCGCAGCGGCCAATCCGCTGCGGATCCGCGGCCGATCCGCTGCGGATCCACGGCCGATCCGCTGCGGATCCGCGGCCGATCCGCGGCCGATCCGCTGCGGATCCGCGGCCGATCCGCTGCGGATCCGCGGCCGATCCGCTGCGGATCCGCGGCCGATCCGCTGCGGATCCGCGGCCGATCCGCTGCGGATCCGCTGCCAAATCCGCACATGCCATAACCCTAACCCTACCCGTAACCCTAACCCTAGTTCTAACCCTAACCCTAGTTCTAACCCTAACCCTAGTGGAAAAAAAAAAATATATATTTTCTTTATTTTATTATTGTCCCTATCTATGGGGGTGATAAAGGGGGGGGTTTATTTATAATTTTTTTTATTTTGATCGCTGTGGTAGAACCTACCACAGCGATCAAAATGTACCTGTAAGGAATCTGCCGGCCGGCGGGCGTACTGAGCATGCGCCCGCCATTTTCCAAGATGGCGGCGCCCAGCGAGGAGACGGCCGGACACCGGGAGGATCGGTAAGTATGAAGGGGTGGTGGGGGGGTGGATCTGAGCACAGGGGGGGTGATCGGAGGACGGGGGGAGCGGACAGCAGGACGGGGGAGCGGGCAGGAGCACGGGGCAGCGGAGCACAGGACGGAGGGGACCGGACCACGCACCGGAGCACTGGGGGGGCGATCGGTGGGGTGGGGGGTGGTCACTTCAGGTTTTCCAGCCATGGCCGATGATATTGCAGCATCGGCCATGGCTGGATTGTAATATTTCACCAGTTTTTTAGGTGAAATATTACAAATCGCTCTGATTGGCAGTTTCACTTTCAACAGCCAATCAGAGCGATCGTAGCCACGGGGGGGTGAAGCCACCCCCCCTGGGCTGAAGCACCACTCCCCCTGTCTCTGCAGATCGGGTAAAATGGGAGTTAACCCCTTCACCCGATCTGCAGGGACGCGATCCCTCCATGACGCATACGCTGCGTCATAGGTCGGGAAGGCACAGACTTTCATGACGCAGCGTATGCGTCAAAGGTCGGGAAGGGGTTAAATAGCCAGGTCATTACCACTGGTTACCATCTGTTTTCTCCTAGCCAGATAGGTTGAGGTCACTTGGACATTAATAAGACTGTGCTTGCATTAAAGAATTCAAAGGAGATTCAATACAGTCCTAAGAAAATGCTGAATGTTAGAGATGTCTTTTCTGGGCAATTAGAGGCTTTGAAATATTATTATATAATAGTAATTTTTATTTGTAGAATTCAGAGAATATTAAGGTTTGCGACAATTTTTTTCCCCCCAATCAAGTTTTTGGGGAAAATACTGCAACACTGGCAAACTCAAAGTTCTTACTAATATTGTTATTTATATATCACCATTGATTAAATGGTGCTGTACATGAGAAGGGATTACATACAAATTACAGATATCACTTACAGTAAACAAAACTACCAATTACAGACTGATACAGAGGGGCGAGGACCCTGCCGTTGCGGGCTTACATTCTAGAGGATGGTGGGGAAGGAGACAGTAGGTTGAGGGTTGTAGGAGCTCCGGTGTTGGTGAGGCAGTAGCTCCGGTAGTGGTGAGGAGGCAGTGGGGTCAGTGCAGGCTGTAGGCTTTCCTGTAGAGATGGGTTTTCAGGTTCCATCTGAAGGATCCGAATGTGGTTGATAGTCAGACGTGTTGGGGCACAGAATTCCAGAAGATGGGGGATATTCGGGAGAAGTCTTGGAGGCAGTTGGGTGAGGAGCGGATGAGTGTAGAGGAGAGAAGGAGGTCTTGGGAGGACTGGAGATTACGTGAGGGAAGATATCGGGAGATTAGTTCAGAGATATATGGTGCAGACAGGTTATGGATGGCTTTGTAGGTCAGTATTAGTAATTTAGTAAATTAGTAATTAGTAACTTAGTAAAGTTAAAAAGATTTGCTCATTTCCAGCGTCTCGTTCAAAGTTTTTCCTTCATAGCAGCGCATGAATGTATGCAAGGTGTGTCACCTCACATGACTCGGGCTATGCCTTATATTCCTGCACAGAGGCGCCATTGCCATCAGCTCTGCAGGTAAAACCAGTGAAGAGGACCAAAGCGCTCATCCAGGTCTTTCACTAACAAAATTGAGGAGGGCTCAGGTGCTGAACCTCTATCAATCACAAAGTGATGGACCACACATACAGTACTAAAGAGATGCCAACACTTCATAAGGCAGGAATAACATTAATGAAACTTTGATTTGACTTGTTGATAGGACACATTACTTGTGCATTAAAATACATTTCCTGTGTTTTGCATTCAAAGTTGAAATGTTGACTGGATATTATCAAGAATTTTTGGCGCAGCAGCAGAACCACAGATCCGCTGGCAAAGCAGTTTTGCTTTATGTTGGAATGTTGGCTCTGCATGTGACCAATGAAGTGTTATTCCTGCCTGTATAGCTATACAGCTTTATTAGATGTTTCAGCGCTTAGGGCTTATATCCAGTCTAACATGTCTGACCCTAAAAAGTTTAGATATTATTTGAGGTTCTGTGCAATGGGCATGAATACTAATGGGATAAATCAAATAAGAATCAACAGAATTAAATTATATTAAATTATTTTATTTTCAAAGGTCAATCTGTTTTAAACCATGGATGCTTGCAGCGTTTGAGTTTCTACATTACTTTGGGAGATCAGGTTGTGTCATATCAAACCACCAGTTTTTCTTGTGAAAGCAGCCAATCAGAACTTGTCAGCTAGACCTCTCAGCCAATGGCTGTTTTTTCTCTCTTATTCACGCTGTGTAATTTAGTTAATTAGTGTCACAGGTGTGTCAGATCCTACAGGCAGTCTTTCTGCATCTGGCTGCAGAAGATCTCTGCATTTGGCATTGCAGGTGCCTTCTTAATCCTTCTGACTTGGACCTGGGTGTTTATAGACTCCCAGTCTGCTTCAGAGAGTCGCTGGTGATATTCACATTTTCCCGTGTGAAGACTTGGAGCAATAGCAGTCTGCTAACTTCCTGTCTGGTACTGTTGGAGGACATTTGGTGTTACCTCTGAGCCTGCTCAAGATAAGTTGCTTCCCCCTTGTTTGTCTCCCTTCTACTCTTTAGTGTACAGTGGGGACTAGTCAGTGCTCATCCCCCCCTCCTTATTCAGGACTTAGCTCTAGGGATAGACAGGGCTTAGGTTCCTGCTCAGTGATTGATGTGGAACCAATATAGGGACAGTAGGGGAGGCAGAGTGCTATTAGATCTGCCTAGGAGTCTCCACTCCCTCTTTCCCTAGCATTTGGGATTCCTTCCCCTCGTGTTGCACTTAGTCTTACCACATTGTGCATGACAATTAGCCAGTTTTTTGGGGGGGTTACTAAGAAATTGGTGCTTAAATAATATCTGAAACTTTCCCCACTTAATATAATTTAAAAGCTTTGTAAAAATCCCGTAACTCTCCTGAATCTGCTGCTATTTTATGGTTTACACTGAGATATTGCTGAGATATTGACATCTGCTGCTTTTGGAGCACAGTATGTGAAATCTCTGCTTATAGTTCCACTGGGCGTATCTTTTGGGGGCGTGTGCTTTCACCACTCCCTTGCAGACGCTGCCAATCACAGCTTGATATTGTCTGAGCCTAGCTAGATCAGCTGCCGAGCTGTGAATGGTGTCCGCTGGAAGGTAGGGTTGAAAACACCCTAGAGAAGGCTATGAAGAATAGCCCAGTTGATCTGCAAAGCAGAGATTTCACATTCTGCTCTTCAGAAGTAATAAATGTGAATATCTTTGCAATGGAGATGTGAAGTAGTACAAAATGGAAAAGAATGGCAGAATCAAGGGAGCTCGGAGATTTTTACAAGGTATTTGAGCTGGCCTATAGGCTTTGACAGTGTGGTGCCAGAGTAGCACGTCTGGTTTCCTTTGTCTTTTGACACTCTGGTGAGCGGAGATAGAACTGACAGAAGGAGGAGATCGTAGCACCCGGTGCGGGATCCAGGAGAGGTGAGTAAAATACATTTTCCATAAATAGGGTGTTATAAGTCCCAAACTTTTCAGTTTAACTCTGGCTGTGTAGACATCTCTATTTATGTGCTTTTCATGATTACTTATACTTTGTACCATTCACAGCTATATATTGGAATGGTATTCCCCTTCAAAGAAAAGAAAATGCTCATTCAGACTACAGAAGTGTCCCAGGGCAATAAGGAAAAATATATAGAAGCAAGATGTGAGGCTTTTGGAATTGTCACCCTGAACAGACCCATAGATCTGACACAGCTGCTGAGAATATCTAAACTCTGCTTCATGGCGTCTCCTCCACTTCATCAGGCCGTCTTCCACTTCTGGGGATAATGTGATGCTCAATTCTTTGCCAATTTTCTGTGGGAAAGTTCACTGTAGTTAACGTTCTCCAGAACCCATATATTTTGACTAAGACAGCGGAGGTTTCTGGCACTTCTTTTATTTATTTTACCCTCTCCACTCTGCGGAATTTGAATCTTTTAAGTATTCAGACTGAAACTACAGTTTTCAACATCTATTATGTAGTTGTGGAAAAAAAGAAAAAAAAAACACTCATTAAGATTTAGTATTGGCGGTAAAATAAAATCTAAATTGTAATATTTAAAAGTCCAATTTTATAAATGTAAATAAAACTATGTGCTCAGGTGTCCGTATTAATTGTATGTTCCGTGTGCGGTTTGCGTAATTTTAAAAAATAATCAGTGTTTTAATTTTTATTAATGTCAATAGTACACATGAAAATAAGCACCTTTGTAACATCTTAACTGAGAAATGTTTTTCTTTCACCTCCTGGACTGATCTTTCACTCTCAATTCTTGAATAAAATCCGTATTCACTGAAGACAGATGTTACTCATGAATTGAGAATTTTGAAAATGAAAATTCAGGCCATGAAGAAAAATATGGAGATCTTTCCAAGACATATTACAAAATTTCTTATTTGTTCCTCTTTAAATTGGGGGGTCTTAATTAGTTTAAGGCAGGGGTGGGGAACCTCAGGCCTGTGAGCAGTTTATGGTACTTGATGACCTTTTATTCGGTGCCCAGGCAGATTCCCGGAGACCGTAGTGTTTGGGCCGGTAGCTGTATTTTGCCGGCCGCTGACCCATTAATTTCGTCTTGCTCTGTGAGCACGCGATGCTCACTACTGAACACTGAAGCGCGTGCAATTAAAGACTATGTCCTGACACCAGAGCCAACGTCAGGATGTACTTTGCAAAGTTATCACAACATATATGGCCCCCGAAGGATGGTATAAACATTCAAACTGCCATTGGCGGAAAAAAAGATTCCCGACCCCTGGTTAAGGGTCTGGTCTTGAGTCCAATTCATTTTAATATTTTGGTGTCTGGATTCATTTTTAAGTGAGATATGAAATCTAATTAATTCAG
Organism: Ranitomeya variabilis; assembly: GCF_051348905.1. Lineage (NCBI taxonomy): Eukaryota > Metazoa > Chordata > Amphibia > Anura > Dendrobatidae > Ranitomeya > Ranitomeya variabilis. The sequence goes on from NC_135235.1 coordinate 66,353,811, forward strand.
GAGTTCTAGTCTTGGGACCTTTTAATATTTTGGTCTTGTGTCTGATACGTTTTAGTGGTCTGATCAGGGGTTCAACTGTTTTTTGGATGTGGTGTCTGAGTTAAAGAAAGGGTACAGGGTTTGATTAATTTTGAGTTATGGTGACTGAATTAATTTGGTGGTCTGATAAAGATGCCAGTCACCATTACGGTGACCATTTAGTATTTCTGACAAGTGCAGAGTCTTCTCCTCTTCCTGCCAGCTACAAAAATGGTAGTAAAAAGGATTTTTTAGCCATTAATTAAATTAAGCCCCCATAAAACATTCCTAGAATGGGTTTGGGCCAGCGTGAATAGAAATGCATTTTAACTCTAAAAGTACTTTACGGCACTCGGATTTGTCCAGTCGTAACCATATTGAAGGTTCTCTAGGTTTATACTTATTAGATACTTAAGAATACTAAATACAGAAGTCTTCCAGCTCATGAGAAGTCTTAATTGTAACAGACACTAAAAGGCAAACAGATCAATTATTCACATAGTATTGATTTCCCCATAGCACCTCCACATAGAATATTCAAGCAGCGTCATACATCTGAGACCTCGATGTTGCCTATTATTTATTTATTGCCCTCATCACAAAGCGTTACAAAACCTGCAACAGAAACAAAATGTTGTACGGTAAGTGATCGGCAAACAAAGTTTTCTTGTAAAAGTTCAGATGTAGAAGAGAGTTTTTTTCCTTGGCGGTCTGGATCATGAGACATCACGACACAATGACCCTTTTTCAACAATTTTAACACTTTGGACAGTAGTTCCTTTAATGCATACTTTGGCCCCAATTCATCATTTTTTTTTGTAAGAAATATATCTTTTAGTTTTTTTCTTTTTGTGCTGGAATCTTATTTTAGACAAATTCATCAAAATGGTAATGTTTCATGGATTTAGTGAAAATACACCAAAAGTCTCACAGGATGCATTGGCCATTTAGAACAAATCTATAATGTTAATCATTGTCAAGCAACCCTAAAAAATAGAAGGGACTAAAAAAAAGCCATAATTAATTTGGACCCACCATAAAAATGCCTAAAAAACAAACTTTTACTCCCAAAAAGGCACAAAAATGATAATAAATCATTAATGTGTTTCGTATTTTTTATGTAACTCTCCACATTGAACAATTATGTGAAAGATACCTGTTCTTTAACCAAACCTTTGGCCTAGTTTTCATTTGGTGCACTCATATCCCACACATACCAGCCCAATGTGTCCAGGACTTGTCCCATTTCTCATGCTCTGTAACTTACCATCCAATCTTTACAGTGTTCTGCCAGCACTGTGGGAGCTGTAACTTCCTTTCTGTCACTTCCCAGCATGCATTGCTCCTTTGCCCTTTGCACTTTGACAAGTAGGAGAGGAGTAGCAGAGAAATAAAGACTTCTCCCCACTTCCTTTAATTTAATTAATCTTTTTGTCTGTTAGAGAAAAAAATTTGAGCATGCATTTGTCTCTACCATATTTCAGATGAAACTCGCCCATTCAAGTCTTTGGGTGTATAAGGAAAAAAATCGGATCCCCTTCAGAGCAACTGTATAACATCTGATTTTTACCGATATATTTAGCAAATTGTCCCCTCAGAGAGAAAGAGGACTAGAACTCTAATGCACCTATAAGAAGTAGCAATCCTAACATTCAATGTCAACCCTTTAACGAGCCTTGTCACATGACAGGATAAAAGCCAAACCATGATCTCAATTTGCAGACACTGTGTTTCAGGGCGCTGACTCTCATCAGTGCAAAGTTTGAGATCTAGTTTGGTGTCTGCTCTGGTGTCTGCAAATTGAGATTATGGTTTGGCTTTTATCCCAACTCATGTGGCTCGTTAAAGGGTTGACATTGACTGTTAGGATTGCTACTTCCAATAGGTGGCACTAGAGTTCTACTCATTTTCCTCTGTGAAGAGACAATTTGCATATTTAATTTCCCAGAGGAGCATTGCAAGGCTTAAAAGTCTCCTCACTTTGCATGGCAGGCTTGACATGTCACTCTCCGCAAGGACAAAATTGGTACAACAAAAAAAGACTAGACTAGTCTCCACAAGGACAAATGATTACTGATGCATTGAAACGCTTAACTTGGGAAACGGAATTTGGTCTTGTAAAGTTTATTAACTGCTGATATACAAAAATGGATGTCATGCAGATGTCAAAAACAGACATACAAATGGCACCCGGATGACAGTAATCATCTGGTTTTTTTTCTGGATGAAAATCGGACAATTTTATTATATGTTTGTGGGAACGTAAAGGGGTTGTCCGGTCTTAAGCTACAAACTTGCTGTTATTCTATGTGACTGCAGACTTGTGAATCTTCACATCATGCACACTGCGCACTGTGAGGATTCTCTGGTGCCGTCACCGGGAGTGGGCGAACATGTGACCGCAAGTATGCGATTTGCATTCTTCAGGCCACATTTGGACTAGACTGTATCCAGCCTCGCTTAATACACTTGCATTAATAGAGGGCGCGCCAATCTAGTTGGCACCTAACCACACGTATGCAAGTCACATACTTGTGGTTTTTCACTTCTGCTCCTGTCACCGGCACTAGAGAATCCTCACAGCGTGCAATAATGCGTTGTTAGGAATCACAAGTCTGCACTCACATAAGAGTGACTGCAGACTTGTAGCTGAAGACTGGACAACCCCTTTAAGGAGGTTTGGCCAACAAGCTTATGTGTATGGGATGCCGGGCAACTGATGTTTGGGGAGATGAAGATAAGGCATGTCCGATTTCAAATTGCCAATCGCATTGTTCTCCTGGAGATCAGCCGCCAGCCTGCCGAATGAGCGCTTTTCTGTATGGGAGAGACGGCAGAAATGGAGGTCATATGCAAGCCATCAGTTTCCTGCCCAAGACTTGCATTAAGTACATAGCACGACCAACGTAAATGGGTTTGTTGGTATTTCCCTGACCAATGCACTGCTTGCCCCCTAAGCTATGGGCACCTAGATGCTCATTTGGCTGCCAGCAATCTTCTCAACTCACTCGACTAAAGAGAGAGAGGTATAAGCATCTGTTGGACATCTCTGGCAGGACCTCGGCCTAGTTTTCCTGGTCCTTATGACCTCGTGGTAGTTAGTATTCTAATACTAACATGTGACACAATACTGATAACAAATTCTGAATTCCAACTACAGATGAAATAAAGGAAACATGTTTTTTGTCAAGGTCAAGAACCCATTATCAATTCACATTTACAGAGCCATAAAAACAGATGATGTCTGTAATTCCTCGTCTTCATCTTCTTTCCTGGGGTGAAAGACCAGAGACACATGACGACTTTTATCTGCAGCAAATATCCGGAAAGCCTCCACTAACTAATCCTGCAGTGCAAATGTGGAAGCAATGTGCTGATATCTGCTGGAATCCATTCTTAGAAAAATAAAATTGAAAACTGAATCTTCAGTGAAGTGTGTGGATTTCTGGAAAGCAGATTTAGACCTTAGATTAATTATATAGAAAGTCAAATAGGGTCATGGCATTACAAGATCTATTCCTTAAATAATAAATAAAAACACAACACAGAATTTATTGAGTGGAAGAAAAATGGCCGTGATGTTTATTTAGGGTTAAACCAGTTACAAACAAAATAAATAATGTAATCACAACTTCCATATTTCCATAAAAATACCAAATCCAATCCGCCCATACCAATGGGCGATTTTCCCACAAACAAGAACATCACGACGGGGACTTAACAAAGAAAAGGGGAGGGAGGGTGGGCTCTTCTTTTCTTCACTTCTCCAGCGGAATGATGTTCCCTGGTAAAAGCTGGCAAATATATAGCAGAATAAATCTGCCCAACAACCATAACCACCAATAAAAATCCTTTGAAATGGGCGCCAAAAACACCAGTTAAAACCAGAGCTTCTAAAAATAGCTCACCATGGACATTTAAACTGACCTGAGATTGAACCCTAAATTAAAGACCAATGTGCATATCTGATAACAACAATATTCCTAAGATCTGTAATGTCATGAGACCCCCCCTTTATTTCATTTTTTGGCGGGGGGGGGCTAGCATGGCATTACAAGATCTATTCCTTAAATAATAAATAAAAACACAACACAGAATTTATTGAGTGGAAGAAAAATGGCCGTGATGTTTATTTAGGGTTAAACCAGTTACAAACAAAATAAATAATGTAATCACAACTTCCATATTTCCATAAAAATACCAAATCCAATCCGCCCATACCAATGGGCGATTTTCCCAAGAGCCAAGCCTCAAAGAGGCGAGGCCCCCCCATAACCACACAGCCACTTTTCAACCATCGATTGTAAATTTAAGTTAAAAATATCCAATCCAATAACTGATAAATGGACCAAATCATTCCGAAAAAGTCCTGGTAAAAACCCTTCTAAATCCTCATGACGAAAAGAAAAACCGCCAATTAATGGTAAAAATTTACTCATACTCCTATTAATTCTTTTACGAATCTTATCCAAAAATAAAAACTTAGAATCAGACCATAAAATTCCGGGGACAATTTCAGAAAAAACAAGACCAACAGACGGAAAAGACTGTCTAATGCTGCAAATATCAGACCTCATAAAAGCTAATAAATCTAAAGTTCTCATTTTGCCCAGATCGTTACCGGACAGATGAAAAATCACTAAATCTGGAAAAGGAAACATGTTAATACATTTTCTAAACTCAAAACAAAAATTTGACCATTTCATGCCCCGAACACTGTGCCAGAAGATCTGAACTTGAGAAGAATTAAATGATAAATTCTCAGTATAAACTCTCTGCCTGGCCCTCTTCTCTGCCCAAAAAATATACGAGTGTCCAATAATCCACACTATGAATGGACCTGAAAAATAAATAGATAATTAGTAATCGTAAAGTTCGTGGCGAACATACAATTTGAATCTATTAGATTCCCATCTACCCAATTTCTGTATTGAAGCATCCTCTAAGCCTGATCTGGCTGCTTCGGTAGCAGCTCCTATACGGAAAGAATGGGAAGTGATCCTAAGGTGTTGGTAATTCAAAGAACATAAGCATTTTTTTAGAACTGCATTGAATTGAAATATAGTTACAGGTAAACCATCCAAATGAATAAATAACGGGCCTGAAATATCTGGCCTAATAGTAAGCCAACGCCTTAAACTAGATACTGGGCAGATTAACGGCTCAGGGAAAGAGTTAATAATTAACCTAGAACCTCTGCCCATCTGGTCTGTTTGTGATTGTCTAATAAATAAAACTACTTGAGAATTATCAACTCTGACATCAGACCTGAACAGACCAGAAGGTTCCGATTTTTTAGTTGAGACTACCTCGCCAACCCGCAAGGCACCGAAAAATGTGAGTGTGAATATTGAATAAAATAAAAGGCTCTCCTCTCTAGAACTACAAACATCAGGGAGCGCTAAGCATAATTCCTTCAAAAGCTGGAAAGAGATCGGGCGTCTTGAATCTGGTTTAAAGTTAGATCTCTTCAAGCCCTTCAAAAATTGTTTTAAGGGAAAAAAACTAGTTAGCGGGGGGTTACCCCTTAATTTTATAAAAAACGATACCCCTGCAATGGATTTAGCTATAGCTGAGTGGGAGAGGCCTGATTCAGACAGAGATACTGCAAACTGCAGGCCGGATAAGGCATTGGATACATTACAATTTAAGTTATGAAGGGCGCAAAAATTCACCCATCTAAGCCACGCGGCCGAATAATCGGCCCATGATCTAGCAGAGAGGGAATTCCTAATACACTGAGGAATCAAATCGAAATCAGCTCCCAAATTGACTGCGGGCAAGGAGTTGGCTCCAAATCTGCGTTGGGTACCTGTAAGCAAAAAATTGACCGCTCATGTTTGCACAGTGAACCCGCCACTGAAGCCCATGCACTCACACCTTGTTTCGCTTTGATCCAAATATTAAATTTTAGGCATGTTAAAACCAACTGTCTTATAATCAAAGAAGCACATTTATTTTTAGAGGACAGGGTGTTTATGGAGAGAAGTACTCCTTGATTCAATGAAAAGATGCTAATCCTGGAGTTTTGAATCAAAGAGCCCCATAAATAGAGCCCCAAAAAAATTGCAAAGAGTTCCAGCACCATCTCATTATTTGTGATATGAGAATCCAACCAATGAGATGGCCACTGAACATAACACCAATGATGTGACAAAAGAACACCACAGCCGGAAGTGGAATTCACTGAAACAGAGAAGGGGATTGAGTCAGCAGAAATAAAAGCAGTTTGCCAGCAAGACTTTCCGTTAAAATCTGAAAGAAATTCTAACCAAATTTTTACATCCTCCTTCATCTCAGAAGAAATTCTGATATGAGAAGTAGGAGACGTTAATCCTTTGGTGGCATCATAAAGCCGTCTAGAAAAGACTCGACCGATTGGAATAATACGCAAAGCAAAATTTAGTAGGCCGAGTAAAGATTGAAGATCCTTTAAGATCACCTTCTTTTTGGTAAGACAATTATTTAGTGCAGTGGATAATTTTACAATTTTGTCCGGCGGGAGTCTGGATTCCATTTTAACCGAGTCTAACGTAACGCCTAAAAACTCGATACAATTACAAGGAAAAACGGTTTTCTCATGGGCAATGGGAACGCCAAAATACTCGCACATTTTAATAAAACTATTAAGTGTATCTAAACAAATTGAGGATTCAGGGGGGCCTACAAACAAAAAATCGTCTAGATAATGCAAAATATTGACGTTGGGGGAATTAGATTCCAGTATCCAATGCAAAAATGATGAGAAGCTCTCGAAGTAAAAACAAGACAGGGAAAAACCCATAGGGAGGCATTTGTCAAAGAAAAACTGGTTTTCAAAATAAAAGCCTAATGAATTAAAACCGTTAGGATCTATAGGTAATAACCGAAACGCCGACTTAATGTCCGATTTGGACATAAGAGCGTTCTTACCCATAGTCCTAAGCATGTCTATGGCCAAATCAAATGATGAGTAGCTAACAGAACAGACGTCTTTATCTACCTCATCATTTAAAGATGAACCAGTGGGGTACGATAGGTGGTGAATCAGGCGGAAAGATCCCGTATCTTTTTTGGGTACTAAACCTAACGGAGAAATACGAAAATTTGGGAAAGGAGGGGAGGTAAAAGGACCTGCGACCCTACCAAGTTCCAGCTCGCTAAAAATTTTTTCTCTAGCTATTTCGGGATTAAACGCCAGAGAGGGAAGATTCCTTAACAACTTACAACCGATCCCTTTAAAAGAAGGCACAAAAAAACCTTTAGAAAACCCGTTAAAAATTAATTTACTGCTCAGAAGATCTGGGTACTTGTTTAGCCAGTACACCAGTCTTTCCAGCTTCACTGGGGTCGAGGCTTTTTGCATTGCTGTCCCTGGAAAGTGTTTGCTGAGCGGACTGCTTTTTAAAGCATCGTGACATAGAGTGCGCATTTCCGCAAAATGAACACTCATGTCGAAATCTGCAGTTAGTATTCCACTTACAGACAGAGTCATTAAAAGCAAAACAGACGCCCTTCTTAGGGAGGGCTGATGACACCTGTTTAGTTGAAGACTGTCTCTGAGGCAGCATCAGATTAATCCAAAGCCCCACATCCTTCGTACCCCAGGAGAGGTCAGGATGAACAGCTAACTTTTGCCTAAAAGATTCATCATAATTAATCCAGGCAAAACCGCCAAAGTTGCGGTATGCCTCCAAAATTATGTCAATGTGTTGAAACAATTTACTACATAAATTGGGTGATTTCTCGCCCAGGACCGCCGAGTAAATTGAAAAGGCCTGTATCCAATTGTTGAAAGATCTGATGTGACCACGTTTAACGTCATCCGAATCAGATTTTTCATCGCGCCTCTCCAACCTACCCGGCTGATCCCTGCGAGGAAGCAGAGAAAATAAATCAATGTATTGGTTACTCCAAATCAGCTCCTTTGTTGCTGAGCTGAGATGAAAACCAAGGGGAGAAAGCTCACAAGTCAGAGCTTCTTTAAAGTGATTCTGAGGAATTAGCGTAGAGGATGTGGAAATTCCAGGACTGTTGTCAAAACTGACAACTGTGGGAGAAGGAGATTTAAAAACCTCCCCCAGTGTCTCTGAAACCACATCCTTGATCATGTTTTTAAAATCAGAGTGCGAGACAGACAGGGGCACATGAATGTTCTCACCCCTACTGATGGCGTCGCTGCTGCGTCCAGAAGAGTTGCCAGCACTCCAGCCCTCCATGTTGGGCGAGCACCGGTGCGAGCCAGCTGATCCTGACCCGATGGAGTCCTCACGCTGCGGGAGCACGCGATCCGGTGCGGGAGCTGGGATGCTGGAAGAGGCCGCAGCCATCGCCGACAGGGCGCCTGACAGAGGGGTTCCCGCAGCGCTTGTACGGCTGCATCTTACCCCTGTTCTGCCAGCGCTCACTGATGACGCGGCTGGTGACGGCTGAGGACGCTGTGTGAGCTCTCGCGCTGGGCTGCGAGATCTCCTGGATGCAGCACCGCGAGGCTTCCTGGATGGCGCTTGAGAGCGGCGTCTGGTCCTCTGCGACGGGCCCGGTCCATCCTGAGGTAACGGCAGGGCCGGAGAGCCTGGAGCTCTGATGACCAATGGTGGCTCTGCAGCGTCTTGACACGGGGACTCAGCCTGGGATGCCGGTAAGGGAGGGGGGGAGACGGCTTCGGATGCTACCGCATAAGGTTCTATAGCGAGGCAGCTCCTTAGCCAGTCAACCCCGCCCTCAGCGCCGGCTCTGGAGATCAGCTGCTGCAGCAATTCTTCCATCCTGGAAAGGGGTCTCTTCTTTTCTTCACTTCTCCAGCGGAATGATGTTCCCTGGTAAAAGCTGGCAAATATATAGCAGAATAAATCTGCCCAACAACCATAACCACCAATAAAAATCCTTTGAAATGGGCGCCAAAAACACCAGTTAAAACCAGAGCTTCTAAAAATAGCTCACCATGGACATTTAAACTGACCTGAGATTGAACCCTAAATTAAAGACCAATGTGCATATCTGATAACAACAATATTCCTAAGATCTGTAATGTCATGAGACCCCCCCTTTATTTCATTTTTTGGCGGGGGGGGGCTAGCATTACTGTTTTATTATGTTGAGGTCTTAAACTTTTGTGAAGCTTCTAATCCTGTAGACAGTTATAATTCTAATTATACCTATGAGGTTTAGCATATCATACCAGTATTCTAGTGTGATACTAAGGCCACATTCACATAAAGGTGCTTGTTTTTACATGCAAGTAAAATGAACCATTTTTCTCTCCTGTGTTATCTGTTTCTTTGCCGTCCATTTTTCAGACTGTCTAGCTATTTATTTATCCAGGACTTAATGGGTCATTGAAAAACGGAAGAAACGCTGATGGAGCACTGAAGTAAAACATTAGATCATTATGATTGACAGTATGAAATCGGAGAAGCTGGAACAATATTTCCCCTGAAAATAAGTTGTCTGAGATTTCCATATATCTTGTAAAGTTGGTAAAAACCTTCAAAATTGGCCAGTTCGGCCAACATTAGTTTAAACTGTAAGGGGCCTTAAGAGATGTGTTTGCTGCAGTAAACATGTCCAACACTACCCTTGCCACACTCAGTAAACCTATGGGTTGGATACAGAAGATGTCTGACAAATTAAAGAAGTTGTCCACTTTCAGACAATTGGGCTCCAAATTTTGTAAAACACCTAACATACTCCACAGGTATTTGCCGTTCTTGGTTCTAGCTCACGCTCCTCACAGCTGATCCATTCTTAGTGTTTTGACAACAGCACACGTCATCCCGGTAGTTAGTCACTGAGCTAAAGCTTGACGTCATGTACCGCTGAGACTCTATCCTGAATTCTTTGCTGAGCAGAATTGACATGAAAAGTTCCTGCTCACCAAAAAGCAGTTAAAGGATTTCCATCTACCTTATTCTATGTTTTAACTTGACAAACTCCTGATAGTGGTGAGAGGAGAATTCCACATTTGTTTAAACCCTCTTTTCCAGGGTTGGCTCTAAAATTCCTACATAATAGAGGTTCTTAAAGATGAACTTTTATCTCTCTTACCAGGCAGCGCCTGCGGCTTGCAGTGCTAATTTTATGTTTGTTGCTCAAATTACCAGCACTAGTCACATATCTTCATTTACTTTGAAGCTGGTAGCATTTTGGCACCTCAGTTTCAGTGTAGTGTGAAGTTCTGATCCACCCAAGCTTGTGATGTTGGGATAATATCTATTGAGTTGACATATTTTTTACATGTTTGGGACATTTTTCTCTACATGCCAGCTTGACCAATGAAAACTTTTTTCTCATTTACAGGAATGTACTTGATATGTCCTCACAACTATTACCGTATTTTTCGGACTATAAGACGCACCGTACTATAAGACGCACCCCAAATTTGGGGTGAAAATTGCAGAAAAAAAGATTTTTTATAAGATGGGGGTCCGTCTTATTGTCCGAATTTAAGATCTCTTACCTGAGGGCAGGCAGTGGCAGAGCAGGGTCACAGGAGGCATGGTGGTGGCAGAGGTGAGGTGATGCTGAGGTGCGGTGGGCGGAACGGCGTGCACCTGAGCAGGGTCCCATCCTGCTTAGGTGGGCAATGCCATGGCCTGGTGTCCATGGGGAGGTTGCTGTGGCGGCGGCAGATGTGCGGTCACTTCCTCAGGTGGCGGCGGCCAGGGTCCCTTCCACATTTGAGGTGACGCCACAGCAGTAGTGAAGGAGAGCAGCAGAGCTGGGTGAGTCACGGTTTTCCTGGTGGCGGCAGGCTTACCGGCATTGTGGCGGCGACAGAGGTGCGGGGATGATGTGGCGCGGTGAGCTGTATGGCGTGAGCAGGGTCCCGTCCATATTTGAGGTGAATCCGCGGCCCGGTATTGATGGAGAGCAGCAGAGCTGGGTGAGTTAAGGATTTTTCCGGTGGCGGCGGCCATCTTGCTGAGGCCGCGGGTGCGCAGATTCACTACTCTGCGTCCCAGGGCTTCAGGAAAATGGCCGCGGGAGGCCACGCGTGCGCAGATGGAGATCGCGGCGGCCATTTTCCTGAAGCCGAGATCTCAATCTGCGAACTCGGCTTCAGGAAAATGGCCGCCGCGATCTCCATCTGTGCACGCGCGGCCTCCCGCGGCCATTTTCCTGAAGCCCTGGGACGTAGAGTAGTGAATCTGCGCACGCGCGGCCTCAGCAAGATGGCCGCCGCCACCGGAAAATACAGTAACTCACCCTGCTCTGCTGCTCTCCATCAATACCGGGCCGCGGATTCACCTCAAATGTGGACGGGACCCTGCTCACGCCATACAGCTCACCGCGCCACATCATCCCCGCACCTCTGTCGCCGCCACAATGCCGGTAAGTCTGCATTCCAAATATAAGACGCACCCCCCATTTTCCTCACAATTTTTTTGGGGAAAAAGTGCGTCTTATAGTCGGAAAAATACGGTATATGTATTGCTGAATACGTCGAAATGTGTGGACATCAAAGTGTGGAATGTTAGGGGCTTGGGTTATTTGATGAAGAAGCTTGTGGATATTCTCCTGCCTGTGCCATTATCAATCGTCAATATTATGCCTGGGAGACACACATGGTGAAAGACGAATGCATGGAGTAGTCTAACTTGTGGCAGACACTGAATTTGTGTTGCCCTGTAGAAGCCATCACTTGTAGGGGCGAAACCTTGGGTCAGGTTACACATTCAGCGTCTGCCACGAGGTGGACTACTCCATGCTTTTGTTTTTAAGTGCTGTTTTACTCACTTTTGTGAATATAATTAATATCTTTTCACTACTTACCCAGTCTAGTGGACCTACCCTATTTTGTTTTATTGCTTGTGATTTTTTTTCAAGGACAGCTGCTGTTTCAATATGGATTTTCTACTGGAATGATTACTTGGAAACCAAGGACTCTGTTCACATTATCCTTTATCTACAGTATAGTAGTGCAGAAATAGGAGAAAGCTCACTACCTATGTTGTACCTTGGTGAAGGGGTTTGCAATTTTTTTTTGCTATTTTGTTGTGGAATACTAGAAAGAGTTCATCACACTGATAAGGTGAGTATAATCAGGTCTGAGGGTCTGCATCCTGCGTCATCCTGTGTCTGTGAGAGAGTGGATCTAGATTTTTATATTATGGTCTCTCTAATACTATTCCAGGTGAGAAAATTATTAGCGGTCCATTGGTTAGATCCCACTTCTCCATCGCGTTGAGAAATGAAATAATAAATAATACCAAAGGCCTAGAAAAGGGATTATACCAAAAAAGAAACAAATTATGAAAATATGAAAAAACATGGGGTCTGTGATTTACCGCAGCGCGGTTTACCTGCGGATTTACCAAAATCAGTCCGGAAAAATCCGCAGGACTCTCCGCAACGTGTGCATGTAGCCTTAACCCGGTTTCAGGAGAGCTTCATCAGATATATATATTCTGGCTTGAGGAGTTAGGGAGTTTTCAGTCAGTAGTTGGTGTGAGACAGACAGAGAGAGCAGTCTGGGGCAGACAGTGAGAGAGAGAGGAGCTGGGGCCGTGCAGCCGTGTGGCGCTGCAGCTTCAGGCCAGAGAGGAGAAGCAGACTGGTTGCATCTGTAGAACGTGCCAGAGGGGAGAAGCACAGGAGAATCAAGGAGCTGGAAGGGAGCTGTGACTGAGCTCCTTCCATGCTGGAGTGCAGGAACCGGGCACCGGGAGCCTGAGGCTGTGTGGAACTGTATGACCCATAGCAGAACCGGAGGGCAGAAGATTCTAGGTCATCTGTCCACACCTGTAAAAAAGGCTCGCGTTGCCTACCATGTGGGTACTGTCTTAGGATAGGGAAAGAGAGAACCTTAGCGTCACGAACATTCATATTTCTAAAAACCCCTATAGAGCCTTTCCTTTAGTTTGGATGCCCAGGGCAACGGACCGGGTCGCTGCTACCCTGACCACCCCTTTAATTATGACCAGACCCAGTACTGAGTACCCCTAGGCCCTAGCGGGGCGCTCCAAGCTTGGTGTCATGAACAGGATGGACCAACCCATAAAATTGGGTCTTGTGTGCCATGAACTGTGTTGGATTGTTTAATGGCCGCCATTGTTACACCACGAGGCGGGTAAGGAATGAAGATGTGCTGTCATGGGTGGAGCCTGAAGACAGGTGCGAAAGCTGGACCCGCCCACTACAGAGACTTTAATGTACAAAGAACATGTCTGTCAGGAGGACGGATCCGCCTCTGGAGACGGGCAGCGGGAAAGTGGAGCAAGGACCGCCCATGAAGAAGGGAGCAGGAGGAAGGCAGGGCAAAGCTTGGTCGCGGCATGGCTGCATGCTACCCGGTTGATGCAATGGCGAGCGACGGTGAGGAGCCACAGAAGCAGGCGGAAGGAGATGTAAACTTACCGCACTAACAGGATAAAACCCCGGACCAGATGAAAGTATTGGATCCGGATCTCCTCAGCGCAGAGACGGAGGAGCTGGCCCGACAACTCCTGCCGACCCAGCTGGCGGCGGTGACTGCATGGAAGGAGTCCCTGCTGAAAAGGGTGAGGACCGCGCAACACCAGACCTTGCCACCAGCGCTCACAGCCCCAGCGGAGCCGGAGATGTAGATGCTGATCAAGACACTGCGGAAACATCCTGCAACCAGCGATCCTGACCCCAGTGGAGGCGGAGAAGGAGACTGGCACTGGAGAAGCAGGTATGGAAACTGCCCCGGTAGCTGAGGAGAACCTGGTGGGACCTTTAGAACCCCCACCAACTCTAACGCCCGGCCAGGTAGCAACACCGGGAGCCAAAATACACCGGGAGCCCTGAGGACCCAGCTTCACCTGTGGGAAGCCATACCATCCCTGCTGCCATAACATCACTCCCTAGAGGACCCCTTTAAGCAGCGTCGGTCATCCCTGACCGAATACCACAGGTGGCGTCACGAACATTCTTATTTCTAAAAGCCCCTTTAAAGTCCTTTCCTTTAATTTGGATGCCCAGGGCCACGGACTGGGTCACTGCCACCGTGACCATCGCTTTAATGACGACTGGACCCGGTACTGAGTACCCCTAGGCCCTAGCAGGGCACTCCAATTAGACTCTCTGGGTATTGCATCTAACATATTCTTGATAGAAATATAGATCGACAGCCTTTGTCCATTAAGTATTCTCTGCACTAATGAGCAAGTGTTTCGTACTACCTCTATACCAGGTCCCTGGGTGCGATCTCCTTTGTTCCACATTGTCTTAGACATAACTGAAGGCTTTGGTCCCTGTAGTCCTCATGATATATTTTACATATTCAGTTATTGCTGTGCCTGTATATAGGATTTTATTCAGGTTAGCTGGATGGGAGATTTTGTTTGTACTTGGGCATGTGGGGAGTGGACTATGTACTTTACTGAATGTGTTTATATATCACTAGATGGCAGCCCGATTCTAAAGAATCGGGAGTCTAGAATCCATATATACTTTATTTATTCAAATGTAAGAATAATACAATTAATAAATAATAGTAAGAAAGAACAAAAAATGGCTGCACTCACCAGCTCTTGACAATTCTTGACAGTACGGCACATTTCTGATTGGTCACTCGCGGCAGGCGGCAACCAATCAGAAAAGTGCCGCGCACCACGAAGGCATATATCTTTGTCCACCCTGAGCGGGTGTAGGACGCTGGTGACGTCACTTATCTCCGGACATTATCTCCGGACAAAGCCACGGAAGTTGGCACAAATTGCTGGAAGTAGTATTCTAGGCAATTATATATTAGATTTTAATGTTATCAGTGTTTACCTTTGAACGTTTATATTGTATTGTCCTGTCACCAGCCATGTGTACGATTATCGGCCGAAAGCCTCTCTGGAACCAATAATCACCCCATGTAAAGGTATCTTTATAAGTTAAAGATTCAGAATACTATGACTTTTATCATATCCTGAACAGTCAAGTTTTTTATGAACCGTTAAGGTTTTCTGGTTGAAGTAAAAAAAACTCTGAGTGTTTACAGTTTGAAACCATAAAATGTTGAAAAATTATGTCATTCTTGAGTATATCACTCAATGGTGCTCATAAACGTGTCAAATTTGATCTATAATATACTTTAATATACGTTACTTTAATCTTTAATATACTTAAGAACAGGGCCCCAGACATCACACAGGGGGTCTGAAACACCGCACAGTGGTCCAAAATATCGCTGTGCTCTGCCTGGGGCCCCATATGCTGCCTGGGGCCCCTGTGCTCTGCCTGGGGCCCCATATGCTGCCTGGGGCCCCTGTGCTCTGCCTGGGGCCCCTGTGCTCTGCCTGGGGCCCCTGTGCTCTGCCTGGGGCCCCATGTTCTGCCTGGGGCCCCTGTGCTCTGCCTGGGGCCACTGTGCTCTGCCTGCGGCCCCATATGCTGCCTGGGGCCCCTGTGCTCTGCCTGGGGCCCCATATGCTGCCTGGGGCCCCTGTGCTCTGCCTGGGGCCCCATAGGCTGCCTGGGGCCCCTGTGCTCTACCTGGGACCACTGTGCTCTGCCTGGGGCCCCATATGCTGCCTGGGGCCCCTGTGCTCTGCCTGGGGCCCCTGTGCTCTGCCTGGGGCCCCATGTTCTGCCTGGGGCCACTGTGCTCTGCCTGGGACCACTGTGCTCTGCCTGGGGCCCCTGTGCTCTGCCTGGGGCCACTGTGCTCTGCCTGGGGCCCCATATGCTGCCTGGAGCCCCTGTGCTCTGCCTGGGGCCCCATATGCTGCCTGGGGCCCCTGTGCTCTGCCTGGGGCCCCTGTGCTCTGCCTGGGGCCCCATGTTCTGCCTGGGGCCCCTGTGCTCTGCCTGGGGCCACTGTGCTCTGCCTGGGGCCCCATATGCTGCCTGGGGCCCCTGTGCTCTGCCTGGGGCCCCATATGCTGCCTGGGGCCCCTGTGCTCTGCCTGGGGCCCCTGTGCTCTGCCTGGGGCCCCATATGCTGCCTGGGGCCCCTGTGCTCTGCCTGGGGCCCCTGTGCTCTGCCTGGGGCCCCATGTTCTGCCTGGGGCCCCTGTGCTCTGCCTGGGGCCACTGTGCTCTGCCTGGGGCCCCATATGCTGCCTGGGGCCCCTGTGCTCTGCCTGGGGCCCCATATACTGCCTGGGGCCCCTGTGCTCTGCCTGGGGCCACTGTGCTCTGCCTGGGGCCCCATAGGCTGCCTGGGGCCCCTGTGCTCTGCCTGGGACCACTGTGCTCTGCCTGGGGCCCCATATGCTGCCTGGGGCCCCTGTGCTCTGCCTGGGGCCACTGTGCTCTGCCTGGGGCCCCATATGCTGCCTGGGGCCCCTGTGCTCTGCCTGGGTGTAGGACACTGGTGACGTCACTTATCTCCGGACATTAGCTCCGGACATTATCTCCGGACATTATCTCCGGACATTAGCTCCGGACATTATCTCCGGACATTAGCTCCGGACAAAGCCACGGAAGTTGGCACAAATTGCAGGAAGTAGTATTCTAGGCAATTATATATTAGATAATGGTGATAATTGTAGACTCCTTTTGAGGTTTTTTTTTCTTTTTTCCTTGTTTAGTTTTTCTGTATTGTGTTATTATACATAGCAGTTTTTGTACTCAAAAAGGCTGTAGCAGCAATGTCCACAGTGATTAATCCGTTAAATATCATGTCACAGTGGTATTGGTGTCAAGAGAAAAATTCAAAATGTAAAGTTTCAGGTGAAATTAAAACAAAGTAAACTCTCACCTTGTTCTTCTCTATTAAACCAATGTCAGGCTACAGTAGCGTAGCTCCGGGTGGGCCCCCTCTGAGCTCGGGGCTCTGGGCGACCACCCCCTATGCCCCCCGGTAGCTACGCTACTGGTTCTTGCACAATATGAATGAAAAATGGAAGATTATTGAAGATAATGTAACATCTCCATGATGATGACACCCAATTATACACATTGTCTCTTGCATTACTACAAAATACCAGTGATTGTCTTTCCGCTGTCTCTAACATTATGTCCTCCCACTATCTAAAACTGAATCTGTCAAAAACTGAAGTCCTTGTGGTTCCTCCCTCCTCTAACCTACCTATGCCCGACATAACCATTTCCATGTGTGGTTCTACCGTTACAGCCCAGCAACATGTCCTCTGTCTTTGGTTCATATTTGATTCAGATCTTTTCTTCACCCCCTACATTCAATCACTTGCTCGCTCATGTCACCTACACCTCAAAAAAATCTCTAGAATTCGACCTTTTCTTACCTCTGACTCTTACTGTAGCTCTTATTTATTCTTGTCTGGACTATTACAACTCTCTACTAATCGGTCTGCTTCTTACTAAACTCTCCCCTCTTCAATTCATCTTTAATGCAGCAGCCAGGATTATATTCCTTTCCAACCTCTACACTGACGCCTTAATCCTGTGCCAGTCGTTGCACTGGTTGCCCATCCACTACAAGGACCAATATAAACTCATCATTCTCACCCACAAAGTTCTCCTGGCTTAGCACCACCTTACATCTTCTCTCTCATCTCTGTCTATCACCCTACCCATGCCCTCTGTTACGCTAATGGCCTAAGGCTAATGTCCTCAATAATGTGAACTTCCTACTCCCATATCCAAAATTTCTTGCATGCTGCACCAATTCTATAGAATGCATTACCCAGGACAATTCGATTAATTCCCAATACTAACAATTTTAAACTTTTCTGTAGACTGACCTCTCACCTCACTTATATAACTATTCCCATTTTACCATTACAAAATTTTCTTCGAAATCAGGACCCTCGTATCATCTGTTCTCATACACGCCATGCACTTAATAGCACTCATGGAACATGTCACTCATACATTTCATGCTTAAAAAATGGAAATAGTATAACACGTGGTATACTTTTTATGCAGAATGACTGTATAGGATGTAGCAGGAGGCTACTTAGACTCTGTTCACCTCTACATTGGAGCCTTCATCTTGGACCTGGACAAAATAGTGCAGCATGCTGTGCTTTGTTGCCCAATAAAATGCACAATGGACACTAAGATGGAAACCAGATGGACGTTGGGCACTACTGATGTCTAACCTGGACATGGATCCGGCTCCTATGATAGAGCAGAACAACTGAATGAAGAAATGGCTAAGATGTACCCACAGACATTTTCCTGGAGGAGACCAAAGAGAAACTAATCTTTAGGCCTCATTCAGATGTCTACTTTTATCACGTGCGTGTAAGCCGGACCGATTATATTTTTTTAGAGTTCGATCACAGTGTGGTCCAAGTGTCATCATTTTTTATAGTAAGTGGTGGAAAAAAGTTTCTCCACCTTCTCCTTTCTGATAATCCATGAATATTGGACTGCATTTGGATGTTGGTCTCCTTTTTTCACTGATTTATTGACTTGCATTGCCGATTTTGATCAGACCCTTGTATGAAAATCGAACATATCGCTATGTTTGTTCATAGAGCACTCGGTCCGCCAAAAGACATGACCATGTGAATGGCGCCATAGACTATCACAGGTACGAGTGAAAACACAGCGCTCGTATGCTAAAAACGGACTTCTGAATGAGGCCTTAGCATCCATTGGGAAATTCATGAATTCGATATACACTACAAGCTTCCCAAACAAGGGTAAACAGGCGATGAACAGAGACTAATGAATATTGGGGGCTCCTGCCTGTCCTATGACATCTGCTGTTGGGGGACATAAATGAAGCTCTTTAAACATTAGATTATTTTATGGCCATCTATATTTCAAAGTTTATTTCAGATCTGAAGAGGTTAAAAAAATGGCTGTACAGAAAAGCTATGAAACATGGAGTCAAACAGTTGGCGTTAATTATCCACAGGAAACCAGATACAGCTAGACGAATTGAGCCAGAACTTAACTCCATTACATAATGTTTGTGAGAGCCGTTTCTCGCTGAGCTGGATGCACCATGACCATCAGTAAGAACGTGACTGAGAACAGCCGCGGAGGGGCTCAGATCTGTCCTCACTATCTCTAAGCCAAGGCTTTCTTTTTTTTATTTCTATTCTAGTTTCAACACTATAAAATAATTGTATAATAATAAACTAGTATATTTAAGATGTAGACATTCATCAAAAAGGTTATATCTGATTAGAAAAGCATGGCTATTTTTTCAAGGAACAGCGCCACTCGTGTCCGTGTTCTGTGCGTGGTATTGCAGCCTTATTTATGTGATGAGTTGTAATATCAGAGACACAATCCATGAATAGGAGTGGCACTTTTTCTAGGAAATGGAATTTATTTCTAATCTCATATAATAACCTTTCTCTTGCAGCATACAAACACATCTATGTAATTGTCTATTAGGCAATCACTCATACAGCAATTCCATAATATCCATTTTATATCCAAATCCGCATGAACAGAAGTGTTCGCTGCTATTGGTCTGCTTGTTTGCCAGCAGAATGCAGGCTGACATTTTTGGCAGCTTTAGGTTTGCTTATCACTTAGATCAGAGCTGCACATTGCCAAATGGCTGAAAACAGTGGCCCATGGATTACGCCAAGCCCTCGCCCGCTGCCTGCCCGACACCACCACTCGCTTCCCAATGTCAACGCTATCCACATCCTCATCATGCAGACAGCAGTGAATACATTGGTGGAGGAAGGACCAACTTGCCCCATCTTCCACCAATTAGCATGTACGACTGAGACAGCAGGGGCGACAACATCATTTCATCTGCTGTGCGAGGAGTCAGTGCACCGGAGACTGGAGCAGGGTGCCGGAGATACGGGAACGAGGTGAGTATGTTTGCTTTTGTTTGTTTGTTTTTCATATGTGTATGAGATGTTTGCATCTATATAGGAAGCTATGTGGGGGCTCATACTGTATAAAGAGAGGCTATGTGGGGATCCATACTGTATATAGGAGGCTATGTGGGGGGCTCATACTGCATATAGGAGGTTATATGGGGCTCAAACTGTATATAGGAGGCTATGTGGGGGCACATACTATATATAGGAGGCTATGTGAAGGCTCATACTGTACACAGGAGGCGATGTGGGGACCCATACTGTATATAGGAGGCTATGTGGGGGGCTCATACTGCATATAGGAGGCTATATGGGGGCTCATACTGTATATAGAGAAGCTATGTGGGGGCACATACTGTATATAGGAGGCTATGTGAAGGCTCATACTGTATACAGGAGGCCAAGTGGGGACCCATACTGTATATAGGAGGCTATGTGTGGGGCTCATACTGCATATAGGAGGCTATATGGGGGCTCATACTGCATATAGGAGGCTATGTGGGGGCACATACTATATATAGGAGGCTATGTGAATGGTAATATTGTATATAGAGAGGCAATGTCATTCTGGAAGACCCAGCCATCACCCATCTTCTATGCTCTTACTGCATAGAATAAGGAGGCTGTTGACCAAAATCTCGTGATACATGGCCCCATCCTCCCATTAATACAGTGCAGTCGTCCTGTCCCATTTGCAGAAAAGCACCCCCAAAGTTTGATGTTTCCCCCACAATGCTTCATGATTAGAACAGTGTTCTTGGGGTTGTACTCATACTTCTTCCTCAAACACAGCGAATGAAGTTGATACAAAAAAGTTCTATTTTAATCTCATCTGATCACATGACCTTCTCCCATGCCTCCTCTGGATCATCCAGATGGTCAATGGAGTCATAATTCTTGCTGTTTGGTAGGTGATCAAATACTTATTTCATGCAATAAAATGCTATTTAATTATTTAAAAGTCATACAATGAAGTGTACCTACGATATAAATTACAGACCTCTCGATTCTTTGTAGGTGGGAAAATTTGCGAAAAATATCAAATTTGTGTCAAATACTTATTTTCCCCACTATAGGAGGCTATGTGAGGCCTGAAACTATCTATAGGGGGCTGTGTTGGGGCTCATTTTGTGAGGTCTCAAACTATATATTGAGAGGCTATTTGGGGGCTCATACTGCACATATATAGGGGGCTAAGTGGGGCTCATAATATATATATATATATATATATATATATATATATATATATATATATACACTGCGCAAAAAAATAAAGGGAACACTTAAACAACAGAATATAACTCCAAGTAAATCAAACTTCTGTGAAATCAAACTGTCCACTTAGGAAGCAACACTGATTGACAATCAATTCCACATGCTGTTGTGCAAATGGAATAGACAACAGATGGAAATTATTGGCAATTATCAAGACACACACAATAAAGGAGTGGTTCTGCACACCACATACCACATCCCAGTACCAATGCTTTCTGGCTGATGTTTTGGTCACTTTTGAATGTTAGTTGTGCTTTCACACTTGTGGTAGCATGAGACGGACTCTACAACCCACACAAGTTGCTCAGGTAGTGCAGCTCATCCAGGATGGCACATCAATGCGAGCTGTGGCAAGAAGGTTTGCTGTGTCTGTCAGCGTAGTGTCCAGAGGCTGAAGGCGCTACAAGGAGACAGGCCAGTACACCAGGAGACATGGAGGGGGCCATAGGAGAGCAGCAACCCAGCAGCAGGACCGCTACCTCAGCCTTTGTGCAAAGAGGAACAGGAGGAGCACTGCCAGAGCCCTGCAAAATGACCTGCAGCAGGCCACAAATGTGCATGTGTCTGCACAAATGTTTAGAAACTGACTCCATGAGGATGGTCTGAGTGCCCGAAGTCCACAGATGGGAGTTGTGCTCACAGCCCAACACCCTGCAGGATGCTTGGCATTTGCCACAGAACACCAGGATTGGCAAATTTGCCACTAGCGCCCTGTGCTCTTCACAGATGAAAGCAGGTTCACACTGAGCACATGTGACAGAGTCTGAAACGCCGTGGAGAGTGATCTGCTGCCTGCAACATCCTTCAGCATGACCAGTTTGGCAGTGGGTCAGTAATGGTGTGGGGGGGCATTTCTTTGGAGGGCCACACAGCCCTCCATGTGCTCGCCAGAGGTAGCCTGACTGCCATTAGGTACCGAGATGAGATCCTCAGACCCCCTTGTGAGACCATATGCTGGTGTGGTTGGCCCTGGTTCCTCCTAATGCAGGACAATGCCAGACCTCATGTGGCTGGAGTGTGTCAGCAGTTCCTGCAAAATGAAGGCATTGAAGCTATGGACTGGCCCGCCCGTTCCCCAGACCTGAATCCGATTGAACACATCTGGGACATCATGTCTCCCACTATCCACCAACATCACGTTGTACCACAGACTGTCCAGGAGTTGGCAGATGCTTTAGTCCAGGTCTGGGAGGGGATCCCTCAGGAGACCATCCGCCACCTCATCAGGAGCATGCCCAGGCATTGTAGGAATGTCATACCTGCACATGGAGGCCACACACATTACTGAGCATCATTTCCTTGTCTTGAGGTATTTCCACTGAAGTTGGATCAGCCTGTAACTTAATTTTCCACTTTGATTTTGAGCATCATTCCAACTCCAGACCTCCGTGGGATATTAGTTATGATTTACGTTGATAATTTTTAGGTTTTATTGTTCTCAACACATTCCACTATGTAATGAATAAAGATTTACAACTGGAATATTTCACTCAGTGATATCTAGGGTGTGGGATTTTAGTGTTCCCTTTATTTTTTTGAGCAGTGTGTGTGTATATATATATATATATATATATATATATATATATATATATATATAAAATAAACTGTGGCCTCTGTTCACACAGGATGCATTTTAGTTAGCACTGGACAGCCCGCCTGGTCTAAGAGTATGGGCGTCATTAATAGGCTGTGAGCTCTGCATCTGTGATGCTCTGCATCTCCTGTGAATGAACATTGCCACATACAGACTGTATCTTTTTGTGCACTGGTGTACCAAACGGCCAATCCCAGAATGTACGCTGGCCGTCTCATGTGTATTACTGCACCTGTGTAGCCGCCATCCTTAATTGGGTCCACTGCGCCCTGTTAGTGCATTTGTTTTGAGGCCTGGGCAGGTAAGCGTCTCTGCCTTTTTCTTTGTGTTTTTTATAGATTTTTAGAGGATTTTCAAGACCTCTTTTTGTGGTTTTGAGATATATATATATATATATATATATATATATATATATATATATATATATATATAGTACTATGCGAGGACTCATACTGTAAACAGCTCTGGCAAAAATTAAGAGGCCACTGCAAGATGTTCAGTTTGTCTGATTTTTTTTGAGTAAAATGTAAATTGTTCTTTTATTCTATAAACTTCTATCAACATGTCTCCGAATTTCCATACATTTTGGATTTTTTTTTCTGACAAAGAAAAATGGTCAAAATAAAAAAACAGTGCTTTCAGACCTCAAATAATGCAAAGAAAACAAGCTCATAATCATTTAGAAACAACAATGCTAATTTCTTAACTCAGGAAGAGTTCAGAAATCAATATTTTGTGGAATAACCATGATTTTTAATCACAGCTTTCATACCTCTTGGCATGCTTTCCACCAGTCTTTCACACTGCTCCTGGCGCAAAAATGTAAGCAGTTCTTCAATGTTTGACGGCTTGTGACTATCCATCATCCTCTTGATTACATTCCAGAGGTTTTCATGACAGGGTTTTGATGTGGTGGTCTCTTAATTTTTGCTAGAGCTGTATATGAGGCTATGTGGGGTCTCAAACTGTATGTAGATATTCTATTTGGGTGCTCATACTATAGATAGGGGGTTCACATTGTATATAGTGGGGCTATCTTTGGGCTCATACGGTATATAGGGGGATGTCATCAGACTTAATTCTGCTCAATAATAACTGATACAATTAATATTACCGTATATACTCGAGTATAAGCCGAGATTTTCAGCCCAAATTTTTGGGCTGAAAGTGCCCCCTCGGCTTATACTCGAGTCATGACCGGTGGTGGGGTCGGCGGGTGAGCACTGTCATATACTTACCTGCTTCCGGGGCTCCTGGCGCCCCCCCTGCACGTCCCACTGTCTCCGGGTGCCGCAGCCTCTTCCCCTGAGCGGTCACGTGGGACCGCTCATTAGAGAAATGAATAGGCGGCTCCACCTCCCATAGGGGCGGAGCCGCCTATTCATTTCTCTAATGAAGCGGTGCCGGTGACCGCTGATAGAGGAAGAGGCTGCGGCACCGAAGACCAGCTGTCCGGGGGAAGGAGCGGGACGCCGGGAGCAGGTAAGTATCGCATATTCACCTGTCCTCGTTCCACACGGCGGGCGCTGTCTCCATCTTCCCGGCGTCTCTCCACACTGACTGTTCAGGTCAGAGGGCGCGATGACGCATATAGTGTGCGCGCCGCCCTCTGCCTGATCAGTCAGTGCGGGGAGACGCCGGGAAGATGGCGCCGAGGAGCTGCAAGCAAGACAGGTGAGTATGTGTTTTTTTGTTTTTTTTATTGCAGCAGCAGCAGCACAGATTTATGTGGAGCATCTATGGGGCAATGGTGCAGAGCACTATATGGCAGAGCTATGGGGCAACGGTGCAGAGCACTATATGGCACAGCTATGGGGCAACGGTGCAGAGCACTATATGGCACAGCTATGGGGCAACGGTGCAGAGCACTATATGGCACAGCTATGAGGCAACTGTGCAGAGCACTATATGGCACAGCTATGGGGCAATGGTGCAGAGCACTATATGGCAGAGCTATGGGGCAACGGTGCAGAGCACTATATGGCACAGCTATGGGGCAATGGTGCAGAGCACTATATGGCACAGCTATGGGGCAATGGTGCAGAGCACTATATGGCACAGCTATGGGGCAACGGTGCAGAGCATTATATATATGGCACAGCTATGGGGCAACGGTGCAGAGCACTATATGGCACAGCTATGGGGCAACGGTGCAGAGCACTATATGGCACAGCTATGGGGCAATGGTGCAGAGCACTATATGGCAGAGCTATGGGGCAACGGTGCAGAGCACTATATATATGGCACAGCTATGGGGCAATGGTGCAGAGCACTATATGGCACAGCTATGGGGCAATGGTGCAGAGCACTATATGGCAGAGCTATGGGGCAACGGTGCAGAGCACTATATGGCAGAGCTATGGGGCAACGGTGTAGAGCACTATATGGCACAGCTATGGGGTAACGGTGCAGAGCACTATATGGCACAGCTATGGGGCAACGGTGCAGAGCACTATATGGCAGAGCTATGGGGCAACGGTGCAGAGCACTATATGGCAGAGCTATGGGGCAACGGTGCAGAGCACTATATGGCACAGCTATGGGGCAATGGTGCAGAGCACTATATGGCACAGCTATGGGGCAACGGTGCAGAGCATTATATATATGGCACAGCTATGGGGCAACGGTGCAGAGCACTATATGGCACAGCTTTGGGGCAACGGTGCAGAGCACTATATGGCAGAGCTATGGGGCAACGGTGCAGAGCACTATATGGCACAGCTATGGGGCAATGGTGCAGAGCACTATATGGCACAGCTATGGGGCAACGGTGCAGAGCATTATATATATGGCACAGCTATGGGGCAACGGTGCAGAGCACTATATGG
The DNA here is from genome assembly GCF_051348905.1 of Ranitomeya variabilis. Lineage (NCBI taxonomy): Eukaryota > Metazoa > Chordata > Amphibia > Anura > Dendrobatidae > Ranitomeya > Ranitomeya variabilis. Next base: position 66,379,190 of record NC_135235.1, read on the forward strand.
CACAGCTTTGGGGCAACGGTGCAGAGCACTATATGGCAGAGCTATGGGGCAACGGTGCAGAGCACTATATGGCACAGCTATGGGGCAATGGTGCAGAGCACTATATGGCACAGCTATGGGGCAACGGTGCAGAGCATTATATATATGGCACAGCTATCTATGGGGCAACGGTGCAGAGCATTGTATATATGGCACAGCTTTATGTGGAGCATCTATGGGGCCATAATGAATGGTGCAGAGCATTATATATGGCACAGCTTTATGTGGAGCATCTATGGGGCCATAATGAATGGTATGGAGTATCTATTTCTAATTTTGAAATTCACCGGTAGCTGCTGCATTTTCCACCCTAGGCTTATACTCGAGTCAATAAGTTTTCCCAGTTTTTTGTGGCAAAATTAGGGGGGTCGGCTTATACTCGGGTCGGCTTATACTCGAGTATATACGGTAATATAAAATTATAATTAATATGCTAATATTATTATAGAGCAGAATTAATTTCAGCCTCCACAGCAGTTACAGTCTCATGTGGCTCTCTGGGAAAATTAATTGCTCACCAATGACTTAGAAGATACCGATTTGCACCTAGGGCAAAATTTCATATTTCTGCTTTGGCACTACTCTTTCTGTAGTTAGAGCAGATCTCAAATAGTACTTTACAGTTATATATAAACTTAGACATATCTGATATTTTGGTTATAATAAAGCCGCTCTTCTAATGTCTCTCCCATACACCATACCATACAGCTGCTGTCCAAACATTACAGAATTACTTTTGCCAAGAAAACTTCATGGAGCTCAAAACTGCAAAAATCCACTCTATCGTCACTGATGAATGCTGTTTTTCCACTACCAGTTCAGTCTTCATATAAAAATAGCTCAGACAGTAGTAAGTAAGGAAAGACGGGATCTTCCCGAAAGTGCACATCTACATGCTGCCACCTAGTGGTAAAACATGGAGTGTTCCCATTAACGTTCACAATACTTTTCCATATCCTTCTCATGTTATTCATTGCTAAGCTAATATATTGTCATATAAGAAAATTGTTTTTATTTTAGTTTAAAGTGACAATTGCAAAATAGGAAAACAGTTTATAGCTGTTTAGTTATAAATCCATCAGAATATTATTTTTCTAAATATCCATTGGAGATGTCCATGTGTGTCTTTGGAAAGAAAGGATAATATAGTTTAGTTGTCATGATCCGTTCCAGGGTTTTATCCTGTCTGCCCTTTTTCCGGGCGGATCATGTCTAGGGTTAACTTTGCTCTGCCTCATTCTGGGTTCAGGTTTGCTATTTAGTTCCTATGCATTCTGCTGGCGGTGTCAGCTATAGTTCTGCCTTCGACGTGTGAACCTGACTCTGGTAGCTCTTGATTTGTCCTGCTGTTGTCCCTGACTTGCCACGTGTCTGTTGACTCCCTCTGTCTGCCCTTTTCCCAGCGTTTCCGTTTGTCGGTTTGATTCTCTGGTTTTTCACTTGGCTTGTATTCAGACTCGCTTCTGCCTTCTGGCTTTGTCTTATCAGCTTCTGACCATTCCTGAACCTCCTGGCTTGTTCCTGACCTCGTGTACTGCTGATCCCTTTGGTACTTCTGCCTCTGATTGTTTTTTGACTCGGCTTGTCTGACCACACTCTCGCCACCTGGTGGCGCCTGTGCGGCTGCTCTGTGGTGCTTCTCTGTGTACGCAGTCTCACTTCCCTCTCTAGCTCCCCCTGGTGGAGGTTGCGCTATTCTGCACTGCAGCAGCAGGACAGTATAGCTGACCCATACATTTAAAGGGATTTCTGCATTTTTTTTCTCTGCTCTGTTTGCTATGGATCTGCTCCATACCTTGGCGGATCAAATGGACAGTTTGACAGTGATGATACAAAACCTGTTTGTGGAACAGAGGGCTTTGGCCTCGTCTCATAGCCACATGCAAAGGGAGCTTTCTTACACAGTAAAACCGTTGCAGACTGACTGTAAGCACTCTAACACTGTAGATGTCTCATTGCACTCTCCTGAACCTACAGTCAAGCTCCCAGATACCTTCTCTGGGAAGAGGGAGAGATTCCATACTTTTAAGGAGAGTTGCAAGCTATTTTTTTCTCTTAGACCCCGATCTTATGGAGATGAGAGTCAGCGGGTGGGGATAATCATTTCCTTACTGCAGGAGGGACCTCAGTCGTGGGCTTTCTCTTTACCTGCTTCTGTCCCTGAACGTGTGTCTGTGGACAGATTCTTTGAGGCTTTGGGACTGATTTATGATGAACCAGACTGGGTCAGGGCAGCAGAAGACATGATCATGGGTCTCTCCCAGAATGAACTCACTGCTGAACAGTATTGTTCTGAGTTTAGACGTGGTCTGTTGAGGTGTCTTGAGGTGACTCTGCTCTGAGATGCCTGTTTGAGAGAGGACTTTCTGATCATCTCAAGGACGCAATGGCCCTTCATACGCCACCCAGTTCCCTGGAGGAGGCCATGACCCAGGCCATTCATATGGACCGGAGGTTACGGGAGAGAGGAATTATCCAGCGTGAGATTCCTGTTTTGCCTGCCAAGTCTGAGGTGATGTAATTCAAGGAGACTATGGAAGTTGGTGCCACCAACTTCAAGGAGAAAGAAAACAACGACGTGATGGGAATTTATGTTTTTATTGTGGAGATTCGGGACATTGGAAGAAGGACTGCCCCTCTTGTCCATCGAGTAACAAGCTGCTGAGTCTGGGTGATGGTCTAGGAGGTCATCTAGACTCTCAGGTACCATTTTCTTCATTTCAAAAAGTTTTGTTAGAGGTGGAACTGTGTTATGGAGGTGGTTTTGCATCCACTTCAGCGTTTGTGGACTGTAGATCTATCACGAACTTCATTGACTCTAGTCTGGTGTCCAAGTTAAAGTTAGGGACAGTTAGGCTAGAGACTCCCATCCATATAGTTGCCATTGATAAGACACCGTTGGCTCAAAATGTGCTTAAGTTTGTCTCTGAGGAGTTCCTCCTCAAGGTGGGTTCCTTGCACCAGGAACGAATTTCTTTATATGTTATGAATAATCTTCCTGCGGGACTGGTGTTGGGATTCCCATGGTTGCAAGGCATAATCCTGTTATAACCTGGGGATCTCGTGATATTGTTAAATGGGGTCCTAATTGTTCCAATGGTTGTCTTTCTGCTGTGTTTGTGTCTGCCATTAGTCCGGAGGGTATTCTGGAATACCTAAAGGACTTTGGAGACGTGTTCTCCGAAAAAGAGGCTGAGGTCTTACCACCCCATCGTCCTTATTATTGTACCATTAATCTTATTCCGGGTTCTAAATTGCCCAAAGCCCGTTTGTACAATCTTTCTGGCCCGGAATGTACTGCTATGAAAAACTATATCTCTGATAGTCTACGCAAAGGTCACATCAGTCCCTTTGTCTAACCTGTGGCCGTGGGATTCTTTTTTGTCAAGAAAAAAGGATGGTGGTTTACGCCCGTGCCTCGATTTCCGGGAACTAAATAAAATTACGGTGAGAAATACCTACCCTCTCCCACTCATTCCTGATCTCTATAACCAATTTTCTGGGGATAAGTGGTTTTCTAAACTTGATCTTAGGGGAGCAAGAAGAGGATGAGTGGAAAATGGCATTTCTCACCTCCGATGGTCTGTCTGAAAATTTGGTCATGCCCTTCGGTCTCACGAACGCACCCGCAGTGTTTCAGGACTTCATGAATTAGTTTTTTTCTAATTTTATCAGGTGCTTTATGGTTGTATACTTGGATGATATCCTTGCTTTCTCGCCTGACAAGGAATCCCACATTGGTCATTTACATGCTTTTCTCTTCAGGTTACGGGGAAATTCTCTGTTCGCTAAACCTGAGAAATGTTTGTTTTGTGTCCAGGAGCTTTCTTTTCTGGGGAGCATCCTTTCTGCTAATGAGTTTCGGATGGATCCCGGAAAGGTACATGCCATTGTTGATTGGGTGCAACCCAGAGACCTCAAGGGGTTGCAGCGTTTTCTGGGTTTCGCCAATTATTATCGAAAATTCATCAAGGGGTTTTCTCAGGTGGTCAAGCCACTCACCGATCTCACTCGCAAGGGGGTTAATCTCATAGTTTGGTCACCTTTGGCAGTTGAAGCATTTGTTACATTAAAAAAGTGTTTTATATCTGCTCCTATATTGGTTCAGCCCAATCCATCTGAACCGTTCATTGTAGAGGTGGACGCATCAGAGGTGGGAGTAGGGGCGGTGTTGCCTCAGGGACCCGCTACTTTGACCAATTTAAGACCATGTGCCTTTTTCTCTCAGAAGTTTTCTTCTGCAGAGAGGAACTATGGCGTTGGTAACCGGGAGTTATTGGCCATAAAATTGGCTTTTGAAGAATGGAGGCATTTTTTGGAGGGGGGCGGTTCATCGGATCACGATGATTACAGACCACAAAAACTTGTCTTATATTGAATCTGCCAAACGGTTAACTCCTAGACAGGCTAGGTGGTCGCTTTTTTTTTCTCGTTTTCATTTTTCAATCACTTTTCGGCCTGGTTCCAAGAATGTCAAAGCTGATGCCTTATCTCGCAGTTTTGATCCGATATCACCCCCCCGAAACTCCTTGCTCCATTCTTCAGCATGGGGTGGTTGTTGCAGGGGTATCCTCTGAATTGGATCATGAGATTCAGAAGGCTCAGTCTCTTGTGCCTCCCTCTTTGCCTGATAATAAGCTCTTTGTCCCAGTTCAGTACCGGTTGAAGGTTCTCCGGGAATTCCACGATTCCGCTCTCAGTGGACACCCAGGGATCTCAGCCACCCAGAAAGCCATTGCTAGGCTGTTTTGGTGGCCCTCCAGCACCTCTGATATCACTTTGTTTGTGTCTGCTTGTGATACCTGTGCCCGTGCTAAGAGCTCCCATAACCGTCCGGCCGGGGAATTGGTGCCATTGCCAATTCCAGATAGACCTTGGACTCATTTGTCCATGGATTTTATCACTGATCTCCCTCCTTCCAATGGCAAAACTGTAATCTGGGTAGTGGCTGACAGATTCAGTAAACAGGCGCATTTTGTACCTCTGGCAGGATTGCCTAATGCTGAAACACTATCTAAGTTGTTTGTTAAGCACATTGTACGCCTGCATGGCGTGCCTTTGAGTGTGTTTTCTGATAGAGGGGTACAATTTGTGTCCAAATTTTGGACGGCATTTTATAAAAGATTGGGTATTTGCTTGACCTTCTCCTCTGCTTACAATCCTGAGACCAACAGTCAGACGGAGAGGACCAATCAGTCACTTGAACAGATTTTGAGGTGCCTTGATACGTCACAGCAGGATGATTGGTGTTCTTCGTTGCCTGTGGCTGAGTTTGCATTTAACAATCGGATTAACCAGTCCACTGGCACCTCTCCATTCTTCTGTAACTATGGTTTTCACCCCCATTTTGGCATATTTTCTAGGCTGGATTCAGGATGACAATGGGCTAATACGGCAGTGCAACCATTGGGGGAGGTGTGGAGGGAGGTCCTGAAGAACATTGGGGAGGCTCAGAGTAAACATAAACTTTTTGCGGATAAGCGACAGTCTGTAGGACCTATATTCCTAGTAGGAGATAAAGTGTGGTTGTCTACCAAGAACATTCTATCACGCTCACACCCTGACTGGTGGGCGAGAGCTCAAGGGGTTTGTGGCCCCACTGTGCCACAAACCAGACTACCCTGGAAGGGGCATGACTATGACAGCTGCCTGGATTTTCGCTGGAGCCTCTGATGGTGAGGTCAGGCTTGTGCAGCAGACAGCTGCCAGGTGCTACTCCAGGGTGGTTTCTGGCTGTGGCTGCTGATCCCACTTGGGAGACAGGAACACTAGGACAGGTGCGGGCGACTGGCAGATGAGCACTGCTGAAACTTGGACGAGTAGGCAAGCAGGCACGGCAGAGAACACAGGGCAAGCAGGCACGGCAGAGAACACAGGGCAAGCAGGCACGGCAGAGAACACAGGGCTGGCAGGCACGGCAGAGAACACAGGGCTGGCAGGCATGGCAGAGAACACAGGGATGGCAGGCACGGCAGAGAACACAGGGCTGGCAGGCACAGCAGAGAACACAGGGCTGGCGGCACAGCTGGCTCTCTGGCAGGCAGGTATGGGTGGCTCTCTGGCAGGACAGGAGGACAAGGCTGGTACACTGGAAGAATGGGTAGGGACCGATCTGCAGGCTGGTATGTAAAACAGGTAAGAACCTGTCCAGACATACCAGCCTGCAGACCAGTCCCTACCAGTTCTTCCAGTGTACCAGCCTTGTCCTCCTGTCCTGCCAGAGAGCCACCCGTAGCTGCCTGCCAGAGAGCCAGCCATGCCTGCCAGCCCTGTGTTCTCTGCCGTGCCTGCCAGCCCTGTGTTCTCTGCTGTGCCTGCCAGCCCTGTGTTCTCTGCCATGCCTGCCAGCCCTGTGTTCTCTGCCGTGCTTGCCAGCCCTGTGTTCTCTGCCATGCCTGCCAGCCCTGTGTTCTCTGCCGTGCCTGCCAGCCCTGTGTTCTCTGCCATGCCTGCTTGCCTACTCGTCTAAGTTTCAGCAGTGCTCATCTGCCAGTTGCCGGCACCTGTCCTAATGTTCCTGTCTCCCAAGTGGGATCAGCAGCCACAGCCAGACACCACACTAGAGTAGCACCTGGCAGCTGCCTGCTGCACAAGACTGACCTCACCATCAGAGGCTTCAGCGAAAACCCAGGCAGCTGTCATAGTCATGCCCCTTCCAGGGTAGTCTCGTTTGTGGCACAGTGGGGCCACAAACCCCCCAAGATCTCGCCCACCAGTCAGGGCATGAGCGTGACAGTTTGCACAGGCCCAGTCCACTGGGTGGAGCAGCACTAAATACTGGAAGCCTCTTGATAATTGGTCAGGAACAGATTAGACAGGTGCACCTGATTCCTATAAGCACCAGGCGCCGCCCCACTATGCACACAGCCAGGAAGCATGCAGAGAGCAGAGGCACAGAATATGGAGCTGGCAAGAAACAGAAACCACATCATGAACTGGAGCAGTGGGTAAGTTACTGTGAGAGATGAGAGGCCATGCCGTGATGCCAGCAGAGTTGTTACACATTCGTTTAAAGGTTCCTTCTGCTAAGCTTGGTCCCAGGTTTATTGGTCCTTACGAGATCATTGAGGTGGTCAATCCAGTTGCCTTTCGCTTACGTCTTCCTCCATTGCTTCGGATCCCCAATGGATTCCATAAATCCCTTCTTAAGTCATTTGTACCATCCTCCGCTGGGACTCCATCCCCTCCGCCTCCTGTCTCTGTGGGTGGTCAGACCGAGTATGAAGTGGAATGGATCGCGGATTCTCACATGGTCCGTAGTTCACTTCAGTATTGGTCCATTGAAGGGGTTATGGTCCTGAGGATCGATCTTGGGTCCCGGCGCGATCTGTCCATGCTAATCGATTGGTTCGGGCATTTCACGCACATTATCCTGGGAAGCCTGGGGGTCTGGTGGCACCCCATTGAGAGGAGGGTACTGTCATGATCCGTTCCAGGGTTTTATCCTGTCTGCCCTTTTTCCGGGCGGATCATGTCTAGGGTTAACTTTGCTCTGCCTCATTCTGGGTTCAGGTTTGCTATTTAGCTCCTATGCATCCTGCTGATGATGTCAGCTATAGTTCTGCCTTCATCGTGTGAAGCTCTGGTAGCTCTTGATTTGTCCTGCTGTTATCCCTGACTTGCCCCGTGTCTGTTGACTCCCTCTGTCTGCCCTTTTACCAGCGTTTCCCTGTTTGTTGGTTTGATTCCCTGGTTTTCACTTGGCTTGTATTCGGACTCGCGTCTGCCTTCTGGCTTTGCCTTATCCGCTTCTGACCGTTGCTGAACCTCCTGGCTTGTTCCTGACCACGTGTACTGCTGATCCCCTTGGTACTTCTGCCTCTGATTGTTTTTTGACTCTGCTTGTCTGACTACTCTCTCGCCACTTGGTGGCACCTGTGCTGCTGCTCTGTGGTGCTTCTCTGTGTACTCAGTCTCACTTCCCTCTCTAGCTCCCTCTGGTGGAGGTTGCGCTATGCTGCACTACAGCAGCATGACATTAGTGTTTACACTTTGGAAGTATAAAGAAAGAAAACTGCCATGAAATATTTGCCCATTTTTATAAGTCAAGGTATATGAGTATTTAGCTATACACGCAGTGTCGGACTGGGGTGCCAAGGGCTCACCAGTAACCAACGCAGGGCCCAACTTTTCAGCCTCATGCAAATGTGACATTTTCATCAATCATAGATTTATATAACAATGGACTGAGTAGATTGTTAAATGAATAAGATGCCGCCTCTGTCTGTACATAGTGATTCAAGTACATAGTGCCAAGTACTGCTCATATAGGAAGGTGGTGGCCCACTCCTGCAAAGGGGCCCACTGGAGGATTCTCCTGTGGGCCAGTCCAAGCCTTTACGCCCGTAGGCAGAGGCTTGCCAGTCAGTGTGAGCAGGCATGGGGAAGCTGCTGGGGACCCGCCTGTATGACTAGTTGACAGCGCGGCTATTAAACATGCAAGATGTGATCGTACAGCCAGTGACCAATCCATGGACAGTATGTATCACGTAACAGGTTCCCTTTACCTTTATACTAAAGGTGTGCTAACCCTTTTTTTACTTCTTGTACTATGCAGTGTGCTTACTTCCACTTCCAGACTCAGTACCCTGATCCCCCCCTGGTTTGCCATAAAGGTTTTAATTAACCCCTTAACAACGTTTGACGTAAGTTTATGGCATGGTTGGGAAGGGATTCCTGCAAAATTCCATAAATTAACGTAATGGCTTTCGTGCGGGCACAAGAGCCTCTGATGTCAGTGCCAGGGCAATTTAACCCTTTAAATGCTGCGATCAATAGCGATAACAGCATTTAAAAGGCAGGGAGGGAGGGGAGCTCCCTCTTCCTTCAGAACGACACCCCGCAACGTCATCACGAGAGCTCGACCGGGTCACCTAACTATGGAATTCCTGTTAGATCATGCTCAGAAAATGGACTAAGAGGCTTCTGTCAGTGCAGCACTGTCAGGTACAGTATAACGCATTGCAGTGCAGTATACCAGCGATCAGACTAATAAAACTTAAAGTCCTATACAAAAACTAAGTAAAAAAGTTTTTAAAAAATCATAAATATATAAAAAAACAAAAAATGTATTTAAAAAAATTAAAACAATATTAAACCAATGAATAGGTATATTTATGTAAAAAAAACAACACAAAAACAACAACAGATATTTGGTATTGCGGCATCTGGAATGACCCAACCTATAAAAACTGTCACACTGTGTAACCTCATCAGTGAACACTGTAAAAAAGTTAAATAGAAAATGTGGCAATAACCAATGCTTTTTCATAATTCCGCCTAACAAAAGTGTAATAAAACGTGATAAAAAAAGAATGTAAATAAAAATGGTATTGCTGAAAACGTAATTTTGTTCCTCAAAAAACTAGCCACAATACAGCTCCATCAGCAAAAAAATAAAAAAGTTACAGGTCTCAGAATAACAATTCTTTTTTTTTAGAAAATAGTGTAAAAGTGGCAAAACATAAAAAAAATTATATAAATGTGGTATCACTGTAATCGTACTGTCACAAAGAAAAAAGCTACCTTATCAATTGTACCACGTGATAAACGTGATCTGTTAACAGATTCCTTGCAACTGGAGAGTTGTTTTCATCCCTACATTTCCAGTACAGGCTTGGGATATCCACAATCTCAGGGATCATCAGAGAGACCTGCCGGGCATTGTGGGAGTGCCTACAAGCAGAATACATTCCAGAGCCATCACAGGAGAGGTGGCTGGAGATTGCCCACAATTTTGAAGAAATATGTCAGTTCCCAAATTGTGTCGGAGCAGTCGATAGGAAGCATATAAGCAGGGGTGGGATTCAGCCGGTACGACCCGGTACGGGGCAGCCGTTTTCTAAAATTTCCATCTGCCAGCGTTCCGGTTACCACGCCCCCGGTCATCGGGCCCCCCCTGGCAGTGGCGTAGGAAGGGGGGGCGGGGGGGGCGTGGGAGGCGGGCCGCCCCGGGCGGCACAATGCGGGGGGCGGCACAATGCGGGGGGCGGGTCGCCGGCGGCGCAGAATTTACCTGTTCGCATCTGGGCTTCAGAAAAATGGCCGCCGCGATCTCCATCTGCGCATGCGCGGCATCCCGCGGCCATTTTCCTGAAGCCCCGGGCAGCAGAGCACTCCACCTGCGCACGTGCGGCCTCAGGAAGATGGCCGCCCCCACCGATAAGCAGATAGAGCAGGATCGCGGTCAGGTAAGAAGAACTTGTTTTTTTTGTTTATTATTATTGAGAGCGGCGATCGGGGGGGGGCAGGGCACAAAGCTGGACACAGGGGGGCACAAAGCTGGACACTGGGGGGCAGAAAGCTGGACACAGGGGGGCAGGAAGCTGGACACAGGGGGGCAGAAAGCTGGACACAGGGGGGGCAGAAAGCAGGACACAGGGGGGCAGAAAGCTGGACACTGGGGCAGAAAGCTGGACACTGGGGCAGAAAGCTGGACACAGGGGGGCAGAAAGCTGGACACAGGGGGGGCAGAAAGCAGGACACAGGGGGGCAGAAAGCTGGACACTGGGGCAGAAAGCTGGACACAGGGGCAGAAAGCTGGACACAGGGGGGCAGAACGCTGGACACGGGGGCAGAAAGCTGGACACTGGGGCAGACAGCTGGACACTGGGGCAGAAAGCTGGACACGGGGGCAGAAAGCTGGACACAGGGGGGCACAAAGCTGGACACTGGGGGGCAGAAAGCTGGACACAGGGGGGCAGAAAGCTGGACACAGGGGGGCAGAAAGCTGGACACAGGGGGGGCAGAAAGCAGGACACAGGGGCGCAGAAAGCTGGACACTGGGGCAGAAAGCTGGACACAGGGGCAGAAAGCTGGACACAGGGGGGCAGAACGCTGGACACGGGGGCAGAACGCTGGACACAGGGGGGCAGAACGCTGGACACAGGGGGGCAGAACGCTGGACACAGGGGGGCAGAACGCTGGACACAGGGGGGCAGAACGCTGGACACAGGGGGGCAGAACGCTGGACACAGGGGGGCAGAAAGCTGGACACGGGGCAGAACGCTGGACACGGGGGCAGAACGCTGGACACTGGGGCAGAAAGCTGGACACTGGGGCAGAAAGCTGGACACTGGGGCAGAACGCTGGACACAGGGGGGCAGAAAGCTGGACACGGGGGCAGAACGCTGGACACGGGGGCAGAACGCTGGACACTGGGGCAGAACGCTGGACATTGGGGCAGAAAGCTGGACACTGGGGCAGAAAGCTGGACACTGGGGCAGAATGCTGGACACAGGGGGGCAGAACGCTGGACACGGGGGCAGAACGCTGGACACAGGGGGGCAGAAAGCTGGACACGGGGGCAGAACGCTGGACACGGGGGCAGAACGCTGGACACTGGGGCAGAACGCTGGACATTGGGGCAGAAAGCTGGACACTGGGGCAGAAAGCTGGACACTGGGGCAGAAAGCTGGACACTGGGGCAGAAAGCTGGACACGGGGGCAGAAAGCTGGACACTGGGGCAGAAAGCTGGACACTGGGGCAGAAAGCTGGACACAGGGGCAGAACGCTGGACACTGATGCAGAACGCTGGACACTGGGGCAGAAAGCTGGACACTGGGGCAGAAAGCTGGACACTGGGGCAGAACGCTGGACATTGGGGCAGAACGCTGGACACTGATGCAGAAAGCTGGACACTGGGGCAGAAAGCTGGACACTGGGGCAGAAAGCTGGACACTGGGGCAGAAAGCTGGACACTGGGGCAGAACGCTGGACACAGGGGCAGAACGCTGGACACAGGGGCAGAACACTGGACACTGATGCAGAAAGCTGGACACAGGGGCAGAACGCTGGACACGGGGGCAGAACGCTGGACACAGGGGGGCAGAACGCTGGACACAGGGGGGCAGAAAGCTGGACACGGGGGCAGAACGCTGGACACGGGGGCAGAACGCTGGACACTGGGGCAGAACGCTGGACATTGGGGCAGAAAGCTGGACACTGGGGCAGAAAGCTGGACACTGGGGCAGAAAGCTGGACACTGGGGCAGAAAGCTGGACACTGGGGCAGAAAGCTGGACACGGGGGCAGAAAGCTGGACACGGGGGCAGAAAGCTGGACACTGGGGCAGAAAGCTGGACACTGGGGCAGAAAGCTGGACACAGGGGCAGAACGCTGGACACTGGGGCAGAACGCTGGACACTGATGCAGAACGCTGGACACTGGGGCAGAAAGCTGGACACTGGGGCAGAAAGCTGGACACTGGGGCAGAAAGCTGGACACTGGGGCAGAACGCTGGACACTGATGCAGAAAGCTGGACACTGGGGCAGAAAGCTGGACACGGGCAGAAAGCTGGACACTGGGGCAGAACGCTGGACATTGGGGCAGAACGCTGGACACTGATGCAGAACGCTGGACATTGGGGCAGAAAGCTGGACACGGGCAGAAAGCTGGACACGGGCAGAAAGCTGGACACAGGGGCAGAAAGCTGGACACTGGGGCAGAACGCTGGACACAGGGGCAGAACGCTGGACACTGGGGCAGAATGCTTGACACAGGGGCAGAATGGAGACACGGGGCAGGATGACAGACATGGCGTCATGACTGGAGACACTGGAGGCAGGATTGGAGACAGATGGGGCAGGATCATGGGGCAGGATGGATACGATGGAGACAGATGGGGCAGGATGGGAAGATCATATGGGGCAGGATAGATACTCATTAGGGCAGGATGGGAGAATATATGGCTGACGCCAGGAATGAGACACACGGGGGCCAGGATGGCGAATATTATTACCATAGGGGCTAATTAAGGGATATTATTACTGCAGTGATGTATTTATTTTATTTTTTGAGTATACTGTTTTAAATGGAGGGGCGGTCCTATTACTGTGAGAGTGACACTATGTCGCCTTCTTCATGTGATGTAATGTAGAAGTTGGGAAAATTAAGTAATGTGTTCTGCAAGTGGAACTCGTGATAACTGTGTTATTTCCTGCAGAGACGAGTCCTGGCTGGATGAAGTGATGGCGGTCTGTGCGGGATGAAAGATGAAGGACTTCACCTAGAGATGTCACTGGTGAGTCAGTGTGTTACCTATACACTGACACTATACACTGTATACTATATACTGAGGTCCTGTGTATGTCACCGGTGATCACTGTATTACCTATACACAGACGCTGCATAGTAAGTACAGATCTCCTGTGTATAATGGCACTTATGGTGATAGTATTGTGTTTTTTTTTATTATTGATCAGTATTGTAGTATTCAGTCACTATGTGGTGGTAATATGTGGTCTGGTCATGATGTTGTGGTATTTGTTCCTTGTATTTGATATTATTCGATCACTGTGGTGGTAATATGTCATCTGGTCATGGTGTGGCGGTATTTGTGCCTTGTAGATAGTATTATAGGTCACTGTGGTGATATGGTGTCTGGTCTGTCTATTGAACTGGGCGTGGCTTATTAGTATGGGCGGGGTTATTGAAAATGGGCGTGGCCAAAATTCCGGCCGCCGCGACTTAGAGGACCTGTTGTTAAAAATTTGAATCCCACCCCTGCATATAAGGATTGTAAAACCTTCTGGCTCTGGATCAGAATTTTACAATTACAAAAAGTACTTCTCCATTGTATTGATGGCCATAGCCGACGCACACTGCAAATTTATCGCTGTGGATATCGGTGCGTATGGACGCGCAAATGACTCCCAGATTTTTAAAACTTCACCAATGGCGCGTTGTTTGTATGGAGAGACATCTGACTTTACACCGCCTAGACCTCTCCCTGGAACCACCGGTCCACCATTGCCATTTGTGTGCGTTGGAGATGACGCCTTACAGCTTTCGCCACACTTGATAAAACCCTATGGAAGTAGTGGACTGACCCAGAGGAAGAACATTTTTAATTATCGGTTAACCAGAGCACGAAGAGTTGTTGAATGTGCCTTTGGCATATTAACTGCTAAATGGAGAGTCCTGCTAACTGCAATTAAACTGCAGACTGAAACTGTCGATGATGTGGTGAAGGCTTGTGTGGTACTTCACAATTTTGTATTATCCAAAGAACATGTTTCCCTGGAGGAAAATGTGTCAGAAACCACCTTGCGGGATTACCACAACACAAGTTTTCGCAGTCCAGTTGCAGTCTCCAGAATGCGGGACAATTTTGCAGACTACTTCATGTCTCCTCAAGGATCAGTTGACTGGCAGTACGAAATGGTGTAAAAATTTTTATATTTTTTTTTTCACACTTGTAAATATACCATGTTTTTGGTTTTGTAACAAAACCTTTTGACTTTTACCTAGCAGTATTGTATGTTTTGTACCGGTACCCCTTTACACATTTTCTACTATTACTTTTACCATAAGCTTGGTGGTTTTTATACAGTTTAAAAAAAAAAGGAAAGACAATAAAATTGTTTTTAAACCAAAAAAGTTTTGTTTATTTACACGTTTATTACAGATTCTCATAAGTTTGGGTGGAGATAGAGGCGGAGTGGCTGACAGGGCGGACCACGTAGATAGTGGGGGACAGGACATCACGAGGAGGATCAGAAGAGGAATGGGTGGTGAAAACATGAGGTTGGGCAGGGAGTTGAGGTACAGATGTGGACTGTGGGAGGTATGGTGAAGGTGTTGGTGGGATTGGGAACGGTGAAGTTAAAGGGGAAGAATGGAAAGGGGAAGGTAGGTACTGGGAAATAATGAGGGGGAAGGAATGGTGAAGGAGTAGAAGGAGGATGGATGGACGGGAGGAGGATGGACAGGAGGAGGTTGGACGGGAGGAGGATGGACGGGAGGAGGATGGACGGGAGGATAGACGGCAGCTTGAGGGGGGAAAGGTGTTGAAACATGAAGGGTAGGTGGAGGGGCTTGGGACATCGCCTGCGCTAGAGCAGTGTGGCAGCCTTGCATCACATGAATCTGCAGGTCAGGAGTTAAATTTTCCATGTGCCTGAGGACTGACTGAAAAAAACAGTGTCTTGGTGACTGGTTTGCATCTAAATGCATCTTATCCAGACGACTGCTGAGTTCCAGTATGCTTTAGTTAACTATATTGTACCCAGCAGATGTTTGTTCACCCAAAAGCTTGATGGCATTCTGGAAGGCTGCATTCAGATGCAAAAACTCAGGCGCATAGCTCCTTTCCTGACCTCTCTGGCGCTGCTGTCCTGACCCCAAAGGTGGTCTAGATGTTGCGGCAGTGTCAGAGGGGTGGGGTAAAGGGAACTCTAAATTACCTGTAGCTTCATGTGACAAAATCTGCCCTGCTGCTCCAGCGCTGGTGGATGGGGCCGAGGGATCAAACAAAAGGGAAGGTACAGAGGGGTCGGGTCTTTCGACGTGGTCCCTGGTGGCGGACTCCTGTGAGATCGCTCCAGAGGGGTGCAACTCTGATGCAGGCTCCCGAGTGCTGCAGAGTGCTGTTAAAGAAGAAAAAAAAAATTAGTATCTTGATATTACAATTGCCCTTGCTGCAAAAAAAATTGAAGGTTACACATTTTAACAGTTTGACTGAAAACATGTGGTGTTGAATATTTACCTTCTGCTCAGCAGCGTCGACCGGAGGAACGACAGGGCTCTGGCATATTTGTATCTGCTCCTGCGTCCTCTAGATCCACTCGGGGCCTGCATCTACTTGTTAAACTCCCTCTTGAAGCGATCCCTGAGTGACCGCCACCGCACGATAACCCTGTTACCTGGAAAGATAAAGCAAAAATTGGTTACCATACAACACCTTAAATCATGCTAACATAAGTTAATGAAGTGTGAATACTTATGCGCTAGATCCTGGGCCCCAGCGTCGAGTTCCTCCCAGTTCTCCAGAACAGCACTGCACACTTCCTCCCATAGCCGTCGGGTGATGAACTGGTCAGCATGGTGGCGGTCCGCCATGTTCCACAGCGGCTCCCGATTTTGGACCTCTTGGATGAGGGTGTCCACATCAATCCCCTCCTCTTCCTCAGCCTGTTCGGGAGCACGCTGTGAAGCCTTTAACAAAAAAAAAATTAAAAAGGTAAAGATTATACCACATGAATTTTAAAATTTACTAAACATCAAACCAAACGACTATGGGAGGTGCTTCGAGGAACTCTAGGGCGAGCCCCAGATTGTGAAGACTAATAAAAAAATAAATGAATTATGTGCTTGGATGGAGGCATATGTATTGTGTGTGCTGTGCTGAATGTTTGTGTTGGGTGTAGTGTGTTTTATGTGAGGATCTGTCTCTGCAAAACTTACACTATGCGCTCCCGCTCCTTGCATTTCGCCACCCTGCCCGTCTCCTTCTGGAAGCCCCTCTGCTTCAGTTTCCTGTGAAAACAGAATAAATACATATAGGGTTCAAAAACATATGTTACCATAGTTGTACCAAAAAAAATTTATGAAGAAAAAAAAATAAACACCTCAGGTGGCTGACGATGTGATAGGGGGCTCCCAGAAGAAGACATTATGGTCCCTGTTTTAAACTTAGGGGGCCTGCCTGCATCTGTCTTGGGTCCCTCTTGGTTCCTAGAATCTGCAAGTATAAAGAGAGTTCTAAGCTTCTATACAAAAGGATAGATGCAGCTTTCGGGACTTTATACTTATGTAGCGCCCCCACGTGTAGGGCAATGGGGTACTCGGTACCGGGTCTATCTCTCTCTCGGTTCTGGAGGATGTCACAGTGGCTCGACCCGGTCCATGGCCCTTCTGAGGGGCGTCCAATTAAAGGTGAAGTTTGTCTGGTGTTCGCGACGCCACCTGTGGTATTCGGTCAGGGTGATCGATGCTGCTTAGGGGTCTGCTGGGGTAATGGAATGGCAGCTAGATGGTATACCTTCCCACAGGTGAAGTATGTCCCCAGGGCTTCCCAGATGTGTAGGTGGTGATGGTGGACGTTGTAAGGCGCAGTGAATAACGAGGACACAAGGTTGCAGTCTCTTTACCTTTTACTGAAGACTTCAGCATCCACAGTCCAGAGTACCGTTCACAGGGCAGGCAGAGTCCGGCCAGTCCGAAGGCACATCCAGAGTTCCCTTATCCAGGTGGAAATCAGTAGCCTTCCTACTAGTGCCTGTGTTGTAGTACCTCCCTGCTGAGCACCACGGGATAGTCCTCACAACTTTCGTGGATGTTTCTGATCTTCTCTCTCTCTGTCCCCCAGATGGTATGGATAGGACAACCCGTATGACGGGGTAGGCCTGGAGCTTATTTATAGGGACCCTAGTGACGCCCCTCTCCCACAATTTGCCTCCGTGTCTTCTTAGGTATTAAGGTCGGGCAACCAACTTGGAATTGACTGTCCTGCCGGTCTCTGAAGTAATGTATAGAGTCAATTACTCCCTCGGTGTTCCGGCCACCGGCTACGCGCCTCATAAGGAGGCTGACGATCTTGGGGCAGAACTCCTCCCGGTATTATCTCCTTGTGCTGTGACTTCGTTTCTCACTCTCCACAATACAATTCCTTTCCTGTCCTTTCTTAGGATGCTGCTGCAATGGGTGCAGGCGCAGCTACGTAACTCGTAGCTCGTGCTTGGCCTTTGTCAGGATCCCACCCCAGACAGGGACCCTCTGTCTGCAGCTCAGATGTTCCTCCTTCTCCCCTTGTCTGCCTGACAGGTCCTCTCTGGGTCAAACCCAGGTAGCTTCTGACTGACTTCCTATCCAACCCACCAGTTTTACCCGTGTGTGAGGAGTGCTCTAATAGATAGCAGCAAGGCTCCCCCTGGTGGCCTGGAGTGTGAAGTGTAGTGTGTGACTTGTGATACCTGGTCAGGTGAACTCCTTTAGTACCATCAGATGAAATATCACTCCTCCTGGTGGAAGAGCGACATTACCTAAGCAACCAGGACTCCGGGGCGCTGCACTCCCCCCTCCCGTTAAATCCAGTACTCCGGGACTGGGAAAAGAAGAACAACAATACATGTTAGCAAAAGACATACAAAATTTTTGGCAATGCTTTGACCAAATTAATTTAACAATGCTTCCCTTTATGGGAGGTGAGGACACTTGAACGTTACAAACAAGAACATATTTACATTGTGCAAAAGCAAATTGAAAACAGTTATTATCTATCTATGAAACACAATTACCCATACAGGTATTCTACCTACTAAGTGCTATAACAATAATTTAACATTTTTCTTTCTCTAAGTACAAAGTCTATCTACCATCTATCTATGGCTCTCTAGAGGACTCACTAACCCCTATGGGTTTTAGCAGCAGAAAACAGGAAAAACAAACAGTTAACTATTTACATAGTCGTGGCTCTGAGGTTTATTCAAGTAGCTGCAGCGGCTTTACCTTGCACACCACCCCTCTCGGCCGGGAAAGGGTGGAATCCAGGGTCACTCCATGGGCCCGAGCCGCTTGGTTGTGAGCAGCGGGAGTCGCAGTTGTCGTCTCCATGACGGGTTCAGTTTCCCGGTCCGCAGGCGCCGCTAGGAGAGCTGCACACCGCTGGACATCCTGAGCCCACCAACCATTTCCTCTTTGCCACCGGGTATAAGTTACGGCATCCCCGGGCTGTAAGTCACGGTCAGCATCATCCTCTCCGTAGCAGGGCTCCACCTCGCCTCGGGTGACGTGCACCCTCACCGGCAGCCCGATCTCCTGGATGAACCCCCTTCCCTCCTGGGGATGGAAGGTCACGACGACACCCCATTTCGGTGGGAGGTCGTCCTGCAGACTGGTCTGAACCCCGCGTCCAGCTTCCTCCTTCCACTCCGCTATCCGGTGCCGCCGGCACTCCGTCCAGGGGAGGACCCTAAGGTCCGGTTCTCGCGACCCATGACCGGGCAGCAATGCGGTCGGATCCTCCGCAGCCGCAGCAGGTGACGGAGCGGACACGGGAGACAGGCTAATCCCGGAGGCACGGCCAGGTCTGGTGCCTGCATGGGGATAAACTCTACCGCTGTCTATACAAAAGGATAGATGCAGCTTTCGGGACTTTATACTTACATATGTTTTCCAAACTTGGGGGGCCTGCCTGCGTCTGTCTTGGGTCCCTTGCTTGGTCCCTCTAAAATCTTCCAATTTAAAAACAGTTTTAATTAGAATGATTATGTGTTGGTAACTAACATTTTGATTCCCCCCTACAAAAAATTATTACCACATCAAAAAAAAACAAAAAACAAACAAACAAAAAAAAAAAGAGTGTTAACCTTCAAACTTGATATGCTTGATGCGCAAGCTGCCAAACCCTCCACCTCCTGTTTCCCCCACAAGAAACCCCCCAAAATTCCTTGAAAGCAACACCAAAACTACTTCAAACTTGATATGCGCCATGCGCATGCTGGTAAACCTACCCCCCGCCGCCCAGACAAAGTATCAACCTTATACAAAATTTCCCTCATTCAAAGTTAAAATACCAATACCCAAAAATGTCAATTATGGTTACCCTACAGTTACTATTTTCTAAAACCAGATAACATTTTCTATACCAAAGGTTTGCATTCCGCATTTGTATATAGAACCTTTATTGCATGTATACCCAGTTTTAAATTTATCTTGAAATCAGACTACGGACAGTTTTGTGGAACTTTTATTACTATATTTTTTTAAATTGATTTTTTTTTTGGAAAGTAGGAGCTACACTGCTCTTTATTTTAAATACCAGTACAGTATGAAAAATAACAAAAATGCAGGACACACACATCACACACATGTCACAGCACAGCCACTCAAAATGTCAGCACAGTATGAAAAATAAAAATATGCAGGGCGGGCACACACACACTGGCAGAACTCATGCTGGATGGCAGTACTCACATGGCAGTCTCTGGCAGGGTCTTGCTGGCTGCTGGCAGGGTCTGTCTTGCTGGCTGCTGGCAGGGTCTGTCTTGCTGGCTGCTGGCAGAGTCTGTCTTCCTGGCTGCTGGCAGGGTCTGTCTTGCTGGCAGGGTCTGTCTTGCTGGCTGCTGGCAGAGTCTGTCTTGATGGCTGCTGGCAGGGTCTGTCTTGCTGGCAGGGTCTGTCTTGCTGGCTGGCACTGTGTTCTCTCTCTGCTTGATGGCACATTGAGGAATGAAGCCCACCTGTCCTGTTTATATAGTTTTGGGGTTGTCTGGGCAAAGTATCTACTTTTTGGAGCATGCTCAATTAAAAAAGCGGATTGGGGCGACGGATCCGCCAAATGACGGATCGCGACGGATCTGTCGCCCATAGGCGGCCATTCTAGGAAATGGCGGACGCAATGGATCCGCCGCGAACCGCCATTTCGGTGTAGACAAAAAACGTTACAATGTCCGTCTATGTCTTGACGACGTCCGCGAAATCTCAACGGATCCGTCACATGGCGGATGGAACAGACGACCATCCGCCACAATCAGTCGCTAATGCAAGTCTATGGGAAAATAGCGGATCCGCCAAAAAAAAATGGCGGATCCGCTATTTAAAGAAAATGGCGGATTCAAACTGACGCCAAAAGACTGAAGTGTGAAAGAGGCCTAAGCAGTACTGTACAGCCACATATGGGGTGTTTCCACATTCAGCGGAAATTGTGGGACAAATTTTGGTGTTATTTTTACCTATTTTTCCCTGTGAAAATGTAGAATTTGGGGCTAAAACAACATTTTTTGTGATAAAAATGTAATCCTACATCCTATGGTATAAAATTCCCTGACCCACCTGTGGTGTCCATATGATCACTCCACCCCTAGTTGAATTCATTGAGAGGTTTAGTTTGTAAAATAGGTTCACTTATGGGGGGATTCTGCTGTTCTGGCACCTCAGGGTCTCTTCCAGTGGGTCATGGCACCCTCAAACCATAATAGTAAAATTTGCACTATAATATGCTCTTTGCCTTCTGAGCTTTCCACTTTGCCTGAAAAGTATTTCCCAATTACATGTAGGGTATTGGCGCACTCAGGAGAAATTGCACAAGAATCTGAGGTCCATTGAGATCTATTAATTAGCCATAATAATTGGGGGACTTCTTGGAGATTTTACACTGGGGCCCATCTGCTTCAAGTTACGCCACAATTTCTGAATGTGTAACCCCTTGGCCACCTGAGCCCTTCTATCCTGAAGATGAGCTGTAGTTGTGATTAGTTGCAGTAGATGGCACTGCACCCTCAAATATAGAAAATGGATCTAACATTTATAAAGGAGAGAGAACCACTAAGGTATGAAAACGTAAATCATATTAGGTAACTTTTTTTTATCTACTTTGGAAAAAAAATTGTTCTACTCTGTTTAAAAGATATTAGACTTTTTTAGAATTTGGGTTCGAATAGTAGCAGAGGTTTGTGCCGCTCCGTATGGAAAGATTGGTTCCAAAATTTCTAACCACAGTCGTCTGCTGCATATAGAGGCACGACGTGGCCGCTCACAGAGGACCTGCGGGTCCATAGTACGGACTTGTAGCGACTTTGAGCCCAATTCATTTACACTGTTGTTTTGTAAGCCAGGGTTAATAAAGTAAGTGCTGGAGTAAGATGCACCAAATTCACTAAATTTGCCAAAACTAAAGAAAAAAAATGTTTGCGCAATTTTAAATTATGCAAAAATGATGTAAAATTTCAGGCAGTTTTAGTCCTGGCGAAAACTCATGAATGGGGGTAATGTGCGCCCTCGGACAGGGTCTGTTCATGCAGCATTTTAGGGCGCAAGAACCTTTGCATGTATCAAAAATGTGAATATTTTTAGTAGCTTTATTATTATTATTATTTATTTATATAGCACCATTAATTCCATGGTGCTGTACATGAGAAGGGTTACATCAAAATACAAATATCACTTACAGCAAACAAAACTAACAACGACAAACTGGTACAGAGGGAAGAGGACCCTGCCCTTGCGGGCTTACATTCTACATTCTATTCTTTACATATAGGATTTTGGATGCATCTTTTTTTCTTAGAATAAGGTGAAAAAAAAAACAAGTTTCAACCATCCTCATCATAATCTTATTCCCATTGTATACAGCTATTGTATATATATATATATATATATATATATATATATATATATATATATATATGTTTTTTTTTCATCTGTTTCTTTCTAGTACAATGCCATTGTACACGGGTGATTTTTAAGATATTAGTCTATCATAATATAAATGATCCCATTATTAAGGGCAGATGATGATATTGCGTAGAAATGCTGATGTGGTGCAGATACACAATAGCCGCTGCCATATCCGCCACTGTCGCCATCTGATTACCGTCCGCTCTTCTGCCGGGATGTGAAGAGGATTAGTCACTACTTTTGTAATTCCCAAATTATTATTATTATTATTATTATTATTTATTGTTATAGCGCCATTTATTCCAAATGCTCCAAAAACATAGTCGGCCATTGACAAGAAAACACCTCGACAAATGCTGCCACCGGCTCCTTCACCTAAGGGCTGACCCACACGTCCAGATAATTCCGGTACCGGAATAAATCGGTACCGGAGTTATCCGTGTCCGTGTGCCTGGGAACTCACGGAGGCCATACGTGCGGCACACGTGTGCCGCCCGTATGGCGAGTGGGTACCACACGGAGCGTGTGGTACCCACTCTGCATGGTGCTGAAGCTGCGATTCATATCATCCCTGCAGCAACGTTTGCTGCAGGGAAAATATGAAGAATAGTGTTTAAAATAAAGATCCATGTGTCCGCCGCCCCCCCACCCCCTGTGCGCCCCCCCCCGCTGGTCAGAAAATACTCACCCGGATCCCCCGTCGGCAGTCGCTCCTTCCTGGTCTGGCCGCGGCTTACTGTATGCGGTCACGTGGGGCCGCTCATTTACACTCATGAATAGGCGGCTCCGCCCCTATTGGAGGTGGAGCCACATATTCATGAGTGTAATCGGCCGCATACAGTAGAGAAGCCGCGGCCAGACCAGGAAGGAGCGACTGCCGACGGGGGATCCGGGTGAGTATTTTCTGACCAGCGGGGGGGGCGCACAGGGGGTGGGGGGGCGGCGGACACATGGATCTTTATTTTAAACACTATCATTCATATTTTCTCTGTAGCAAACGCTGCTACAGGGAACATATGAATGGCGGCTTCAGCACCATGTGGGGGGGGACAGCGCTTACTGTAGCGCTGTCTCCGGCACGCCACACGGACCCCAGACGGAGAATGTCCGTGTGAGGTCCGTGTTTTACACGGACCCATTGACTCTATTGGGTCCGTGTAATCCGTGCGCTCCCACGAACACTGACATGTCTCCGTGTTTGGCACACGGAGACACGGTCCGCACACGGTCCGCACAAAATCAATGACATCTGAACAGATGCATTGATTTTTATGGGTCTACGTGTGTCAGTGTCTCCGGTACGGGAGGAAACTGTCACCTCACGTACCGGAGCCACTGACGTGTGAAACCGGCCTAAGGCAGTGTTGATAGTTTTGGTAACTTTTCATCAGGCCCGCTGGTTATAGTTATGTGTCTAGACTAAACTTCCCGTTACAACGAAGGGTGAAGTCCGTAAAATGTTATAATGCTTCATAAGATCATACCCATCCTTACACACAGACCGTGTAGAAAAGCATGGCCCTTATCATCGACAAGCAATTAAACTTGCCTGGTACTGATTCTCATGAGGGACAGTCCTTTTCAGTGGACAGTACTTAAGCAGAAATCTTACAGCACTATTGGTGCTGGAGCTATCTTTTCTTCACTTCCCAGCATCTAATCAGTAGGAAGAACAATATGTTGGTCCATAGCATTTTATGAGCA
The DNA here is from genome assembly GCF_051348905.1 of Ranitomeya variabilis. Taxonomy (NCBI): domain Eukaryota; kingdom Metazoa; phylum Chordata; class Amphibia; order Anura; family Dendrobatidae; genus Ranitomeya; species Ranitomeya variabilis. Next base: position 66,402,831 of record NC_135235.1, read on the forward strand.
TATTATGGATCTGGATTCACAAACTCCCCTCTCCCGCTCTTTGACCACAACCTTCTTTCATTCTCTATCAAGAACTGCCATCCCGCTCAGGTCACCCCCACTTTCCACACTTATAGAAACATACAGGCCATTAACACCCAGAAACTTATGAAGAACTTGCAGTCCTCATTGGCCCCAATCTCCTCTATCTCATGTCCTGATTCTGCTCTGAAGCATTACAATTAAACCCTGCAAAGTGCCCTGGATGAAGCTGCTCCTCCTATACATAGAGCAACTCGACACAGACGGCGACAACCGTGGCACACGCTGCAAACACGTTTCCTGCAGCGATGCTCCAGGTGCGCCGAACGTCTGTGGAGAAAATCTAATCTACCCGAAGATTTCATCCATTATAAGTTCATGCTAAAAACATACAACTCAGCCCTTCACCTCTCCAAACAAACCTATTTCAACTCCCTCATCACCTCACTGTCCAATAACCCTAAACGTCTCTTCGACACTTTCCAGTCCCTACTCAACCCAAGAGAGCAGGCCCCAACCACAGATCTCTGCGCTGACGATCTGGCCAATTACTTCAAAGAAAAAATTGACCACATTCGACAGGAAATCATCTCCCAATCTCTTCATACCAGGCACTGTCCTCCCTCCCCCACTGCATCTAGTTCACTCTCTGACTTTGAACCAGTTACTGAAGAAGAAGTAAGCAGGCTCCTTGCATCTTCTCGCCCGACCACTTGCACCAGTGACCCCATTTCGTCACATCTCCTCCAGTCCCTTTCCCCGGCTGTCACCTCTCACATAACAAAAATATTCAACCTTTCCCTCACTTCCGGTATTTTTCCCTCCTCATTTAAGCATGCCATCATACATCCATTACTTAAAAAACCCTCCCTCGACCAAAACTGTGCCGCTAATTATAGACCTGTCTCTAATCTTCCCTTCATCTCTAAACTCCTGGAACGCCTGGTCCACTCCCATCTTACCCGCTATCTCTCAGATAACTCTCTTCTCGACCCTCTTCAATCTGGCTTCCGCTCTTTACACTCTACTGAAACTGCCCTCACTAAAGTCTCTAATGACCTACTAACAGCTAAATCTAATGGTCACTACTCCATGCTAATTCTATTGGATCTTTCCGCAGCATTCGACACTGTGGATCATCAGCTCCTCCTCACTATGCTCCGCTCCATCGGCATCAAGGACACCGTTCTCTCTTGGTTCTCCTCCTATCTCTCTGACCGATCCTTCACTGTATGTTTTGCTGGTTCCTCCTCCTCTCACCTTCCCCTTACTGTTGGGGTTCCTCAAGGATCAGTCCTAGGCCCCCTCCTCTTCTCTCTATACACGGCCCCTATTGGACAAACAATCAGTAGATTTGGGTTCCAGTACCATCTCTATGCTGATGACACCCAATTATACACCTCTTCTCCTGCTTTCACTCCGACCTTCTTAGAAAACACCAGTGATTGTCTTACCGCTGTCTCTAACATCATGTCCTCCCTCTATCTGAAACTGAACCTGTCAAAAACTGAACTCCTCGTGTTCTCTCCCTCTACTAACCTACCTTTGCCTGACATTGCCATCTCCATGTGCAGTTCCACCATTACTCCCAAGCAACATGCCCGCTGCCTTGGGGTCATCCTTGATTCCGAGCTTTCATTCACCCCCCACATCCGATCACTGGCTCGCTCTTCTTATCTGCATCTCAAAAATATTTCTAGAATTCGCCCTTTTCTTACTTTCGACTCTGCAAAAACTCTTACTGTCTCACTTATTCATTCTCGTCTGGACTATTGTAACTCTCTACTAATCGGCCTCCCTCTTGCCAAACTCTCCCCGCTCCAATCTGTCCTGAATGCTGCTGCCAGGATCATATTCCTCACCAACCGTTACACCGATGCCTCTACCTTGTGCCAGTCATTACACTGGCTACCCATCCACTCCAGAATCCAGTACAAAACTACTACCCTCATCCACAAAGCACTCCATGGCTCAGCACCACCCTACATCTCCTCTCTGGTCTCAGTCTACCACCCTACCCGTGTCCTCCGCTCCGCTAATGACCTCAGGTTAGCATCCTCAATAATCAGAACCTCCCACTCCGGGTCTCCAAGACTTTACACGTGCTGCGCCGATTCTTTGGAATGCACTACCTAGGTTAATACGATTAATCCCCAATCCCCACAGTTTTAAGCGTGCCCTAAAAATGCATTTGTTCAGACTGGCCTACCGCCTCAACGCATTAACCTAACTATCCCTGTGTGGCCTATTAAAAATAGAAAAAAAACAAAACAAAACACATAATCAGGTTCCTTGCATCATGTTCTCATACACTGTATACAGTTAATAGCCCTCTGTGTCTGTACTACTACATACTTAGGCAGTTAACTGGTTTATGCAGCTTTACATGAACACCCGAGCCTTACACTATGGCTGGTCCAAATAACTAAAGCAATTGTTACCATCCACCTCTCGTGTCTCCCCTTTTCCTCATAGGATGTAAGCTTGCGAGCAGGGCCCTCTTTCCTCCTGGTATCTATTTTGAACTGTGATTTCTGTTATGCTGTAATGTCTATTGTCTGTACAAGTCCCCTCTATAAGTTGTAAAGCACTGCGGAATATGTTGGCGCTATATAAATAAAAATTATTATTATTATTATCTGGGCCTTGAACATCGGACCTATATAAAGGAGGAAGTGTTGGCTTATATTGTTCTGTGGCCTCCATGCAACACAGATCTCTAATATGAGGTCACGTACATATTCCCTATGGATATGAAATCTGCAATTCATAGGATGGTTTGTGCAATTCAGTGTGGACGAATCTAAAACACAATTTAGAATCATCTTTCAGATTATTTTAATGTGAAAAGAAAAATGAACAAAACAGAAATGCTATTGCAAATTTTTTTTTGTCTTTGCCACAATCATTGTGCAGAAACGGCTCCAAACTCCTGAAATGTCATCCAAAAATCTCACAAATTGGAAAAGTCGGTAAAATGTGGTTCCAAGGTATCGTAAAGATCACACAATGCAGACAGCAGATCTCCATTGTGTGGTTGTAGTAATAGGTAGAAATAGGAAGTTTACGGCTTTCACAGAAGCCTGGAGCCGAAATCACAAACAGAAGAGTTTGATTAAAGAGAACACAATGGGTCGAAACGGCTGAAAATCTACAATTTCATTTTCTAAAAGATGCCATAGCGCAGCAGGAGCAGTCAGGCGTCACGTTCAGATTGAGTCATCCTAAAACCCCACAAGTCAAGACAAATAATTCATTTTTTCTTTTTCTTTAGCCTATAATTGAAGCAATTTATTATTCTTGAACAAGGAAAATCCTTTTAAACCCACGTAACAATAAAATCCGATTAAGATTGAAGAACATTTCTTCAGTTGTTGCAGCTTATCCATAGAAATAAAAAGTAGAACATTACTGCTGATGCGTGAATGTCACCAGACTTCTGCCCATGTGAGTAAGAGTGTAAAGCACTGACAGATGTACACGCATGAAAGGCTTCATACAGTCATGGCCAAAAGTGATGGCATCCTTGAAATTGTTCCAGAAAATGAATGAATTTCTCTCAGAAAAATTATTGCAATTACAAATGTTTTGTTATACACATGTTTATTTCCCTTTGCATGTATTGGAATAACAGGAAAAAAAAAGAAAGAAAGGAAATTGGACATCATTTCACAGAAAAACCCAGAAATGGGCCAGACAAAATTGTTGGCACCTTTCCAAAATTGTGGGTAAACAACTTTGTTTCAAGCAGGTGATGCTCGTTCAAGCTCACCTGTGGCAAGTAACAGGTGTGGGCAATCTGAAAATTACACCTGAAACCAGATAAAAAGGAGAGAAGGTAACTCAATCTTTGCATTGTGTGTTTGTGTGTGCCGCACTGAGGGTATGCGACCACGGGGCGGATTTTGCTGCGGATCCGCAGCGTTTCCGCAGCTGTTTCCCATGAGTTTACAGTACAATGTAAACCTATGGGAAACCAAATCCGCAGTGCACATGCTGCGGCAAAAAACACGTGGAAACGCAGCGGTTTATTTTCCGCAGCATGTCAATTCTTTGTGCGGATTCCGCTGCGGGTTTACACCTGCTCCAATAGAAATCTGCAGGTGAAAACCCGCAGCGGAAACCGCAAAAGAAACCGCGATAAATCCGCAGTAAAAACCGCAGCGGTTTTTCACTGCGGATTTAGCAAATCCGCTGCGGAAAATTCCGCAATGGAATCCGCAGAGTGTGCACATGGCCTGAGGATGGAGAACAGAAAGAGGAGAAGAGAATTGTCTGAGGACTTGAGAACCAAAATTGTTGAAAAATATCAACAGTCTCAAGTCAGTTTACAAGTCTATGCCAAAACTCAGTGATGACTATATGTGGGTCCTTGATAACTAAGTACATTGTATAACCCCAAGATACCAGTAATAAAATTATATATTTTACTATATAACATTATCACACAAGTCTTTCTGAATTTAGACTTAATTTTACAACCTGCAGCACACAAGCGTACACAAAATTGTCCGATTTTGATCTCAATTATCATTCATATGGAATGTTAGAGAATTATGGTTGATCCATATGGGATCCAATTTTTTTTAATCTCCATAGACTTGGTGAGTCTCATCTGACATACTGAACAAACTAATGCCTGCTGAGATTTGTATTTAATAATAATGGAACTAGGCGCACTATTATGCAAAGATAATCAAGGGAGGTGCAAAAGCCAGTAGTAAAAACAATAATGATGCCAAAAAGAAGAAAAGCAGTACTGGCAGGCACACTACACCAAAATAATAAAATATAATAATTGTATTGACCCACAATTACAGAAACAGAAAACACAAGTAAAAACATGTGAGAACAACCACTCAAACCCACTGCAATAAACGGATACAATAAGAGCCATGCAATCTTATAACCCTGAGGCAATATAAATAAATATTTATCCAATGCACCCTGGGATATCAATAATCAGGACATGTCATAATTTGGACGATCCCTAGTATGCTCTAAAAGGGACCAAATAAGGAAGAAAAAAATCAGTGTTGGAGAACCAGCACAGAGCATCCCTACAATTAGGGTAAATGGAAGAAACCCCCCAAGAACCTGGGTTTATACCATGAGCGCTGTGAGTAACAGATCAGTCAAAGAGGAATGATAATGATAAGCAATGACTGATAAACCACTGAAGGAGTAATGGCCAAAAATGGCCAAATGTACCAGAAAAGACACAGCAGGAAAGCCCGGAAAAGATGAGCCAGGCAGGAACTTCCAAACAGCAGGAGATATGAGTGGGGGACCCCGGAGTGACCCCCCGCGTATCACCGTAACCCGGAAGACCCTTCCCCTGACGTTCCTGCCTGGCTCGAAACACAAGGAGGTACATGAAAAACTTGAGCAAAAAAAGTGCATATTTTACACAGCATTTTTCCTGCTAACTCTGTTTTTTTTTGCAGCAGAAAAATCAGCTGCAAATACTGAAGTGTGCACATACCTCAAGGACAACTAGTATTGTCTCCAGCGCGTCGTACTCAGTAATCCAGGCTCTGCTCTTCATTGACTGGGGGCAAACGAAACAGACGGCCTGTCGATGATTTTCTTGACTTTGCATTTATACCTGGTCATGTTGCTACTAATTAACATATATTTTTCCCATGGAGCATTGTTTGTCAGACCTCATTGTGCGCTGGTCTCTTTATAGCGAGGCAACGCAATAAAGCCCCCTGGTAAAACTATTAAAAAATTATTGAAAAATGTACATATATAAATATATATTTGAAAAGTTGGCGGCTCCTATTACATTGCAGAAAATCACATTTATTAAATCACAAGTGATTCCCTATAGTGTCATTGCCTAAACTCGTATTTCTCATGTCATACGTTTCCTTAAAGCTCCAGCCTCAGCCATATATTATTTAGTATTGTAAATAGTATTGACAATCTAATAATCTAATAACATAGTGAATGCAGTAAGAAGTCGGAGCTCCAGAGATCTCTACTATGTACGTGCAGCGCCCCAGAGTCCTGGTCGTTGCAGTACTGTGGCTCCGCCACTATGGGGAGCTATGGTGCGTCTGATGGCACTGAAGGAGTTCATCTGATCAGGTATCACAGACACCAATACATTTCACAGCCGGGCCTCCGGGGGGAGCTAAGGGTGCTATTCATTAGGCCACTCCCCACCATAGTGGGTAAACTGGGGGTCAGGCAGGAAGTTAGATCAGAAAGCTGACTGGGTTGGAACCAGGCAACACCTTGTGGCAGAGGGTGTTGTAGGGGAAGATACAGTAGGGTCTCTGTCAGGGGTGGGATCCTGACAGAGGCTTGGCAACTTGAACGAACGTAACGGGACCGTGCCTGCTCCGGGTAGCGGCGGTCCCCAAGGAAGGATTAGAAGAGAGATAGATTGTGCTGAGTGAGAAACGAGATCACGCAAAAGGAGAAATACCAGTAGGAGTCGTGCTGTAAGACCGAAGCAACATCCTACTGAGGCGCACTACCGGTGGCCGGAACGCCGAGGGAGTATCATAATATTCAGCTTCAAGCAATACTCCAAACAGCGGCAGGACAGTCAGTCTAAGGCGGGCTGTCTAACTTTAATCACCTATGCAGTCTTGGGGGGCAACTTGTGGAGAGGGGCGACTCTAGGGTCCCGGAAGAGCTCCGAGCCTACCCGTCAAACAGGTGCCGTCCCAACCAGAACAACAGGGAGGGACGGGGGATTAGCAGAACATCATCTAATCGAGTTGTGAGGGAACTTAAGAAACAGACACAACAGTTGTGGGGACTTTCTGTAAGCACAGCAGGGAAGGACCACAACACATAGCGCTAGAAGGAAGGCACCGATTTCCACCTGTGAAGAGAACTCTGGAGGTGCTATTGGACCGGCCGGACTTGCGCAGCCTGGTGAACCGTGTTCTGGACTGAGGACCCAGAGATCTTCAGTAAAGAGGTAAAGAGACTGCAACCTGGTGTCCTCGTTATTTACTGCACTGCACCACTACAGCCTCATCACCACCATCTACATCATACCTATCACTGTACGCCCCTCGGCAGGGTCACGGACCGGGCCTAGCCACCGTGACAACCCCAGAGCAGAGACTTAGAGGCCCGGTACCGGGTAGCCCCTGCGGCCCTGCGGCGGTGGGGGCGCTACAATTTGGCGTCACGAACAGGATGTACTTAAGCCTGAAGAATCAGGTCATGTGTGCCTTGGAACTGTGATTTACTGTACTTTATTGAGAGACTGTGTGCTGCGCCATTTACCGCCAAAATCCGCCGCCATTGCAGCGCTGAGGAGAGCGCAGGAGAAGAGGAGGGGCGTGGAGTAGGCGTGGGCAAGCTGGAGAGCGCGAACAGCAATGGCCGCCCAGTCTAAATATTTCTGTGTCCTGCGGACGTGTCCGTCAACAGCCGAGGTCCGCCTCCTGATCCTGTTTGGAGGGTGGAGACCATGGAGACGGGACCGCCCACGAAAGAGACCGCGGGAAGAAGACACTGGAGAGGAGATAAAGATGGCGACGCCGGAAGCACCGCATGGGAATGATCGGACTCGGAGAGAGGCTGAACAGCCCGATGTGGCCCAGGGTACGCCGTCACTGCGGGAGCTGACCCTTGCAGAGCCAACGATGGGCCGACCTCCCCGGCCGCCGTCAGAGGAGTGTATGGCCGCGGCCGAGGCCCGGCGGATCGCTGCCCGCTTGGAAGCCGATGCCCGCGTGATCGCTAGGCTGGGCCTGCCCACGGAGGTCTGCTTGTCTCCAGTGTCCCCTGCTCCTCCCAACCCGGCCGCGGCTGAAAGTGCGCTGCAGACGCAGGGCCTGAAGCTCATGCCAGAGGCTGAACACCTGCGGCGCTTGGTGGCTGCATGGCGAGACCGACCACAACCGGCAACCCAGGTTGATCTGACCACCGTTGCAGAGGTCCCCTTGTCCCACTGGGGTGTAGTGGTCTCCTTCAACCCCCGACATGGACGCGGGGTTATACAAGAGATCGGGGAGCCGCTACAAGTCCACGTGGACCGGGAGGAGGTGGAGCCCTGCGGAGGAAGATTCCCTCGCGACCTGGAGCCAGGTGATGCGGTAACTTACACCAGATGGAGGAGGGCTACGGGAGAGGCTGGCTGGATGGCGCGGGGCGTCCAGCGGTGCGTCGGCCTCCAAGCCACTGCCGGGGCATCAGAGGATAAATCTCCTGCTGGAAAAGCCGCAGAACCTGACCCTGAAGAACAGCGGAGAACCCGGACCCACCATGTACCTTGGGGGCGTGCCGGAGCCTCGGTGAAAAGAACATCCCGGCGAGGGATCCTGTCGTTGTTGGGGCGGGACCCGATCCTTGAACCAGCAGGACGACCCGTTGGTCTGGTGAGGCCCGGGAGGAAACCACCTTCTTCCCCGAAGAACGAGTAAGCATGACTGCTTTATATATGTAAATAGTTACAGTTCTCTTATGTTGCTGCTAAAACCCGTCCAGGGTTAACTCTTAAGGGGATCCTTCTGTTGACCTGGGATCCCTATTGTTTGTTTTTGTTTGTTTTTCCAAAGTTTTTGCACAAGTTTCTAGTTGAAAAGAACTGCTGAAATCATGAACAGTGCATGATCCGAACTTCTTGTACATAGTTTGCACCTTATTAAAGGCGCTCCCTACTGGTTTTACTTAAAGAAGGACTCTTTGTGAAGATACCACACTGGAACCTTTGCTGAGTACGGACCGGTAGCTTGAGAAGATATGCTACCTCATAGAGACTTGTTCCCCTCTTAAAGGGGATGTTCATTTGTTGCACGTAAATGGTGATATTGCTTTAAGACAGATAGCAATAATGTTTGATGAAAGAAAGTGCTGATAATGTTTATGTGAGTAAGTTATATGTATTTAACTAGTTGATTGTGAAGAAATGTTGATGATGTTCTCCGAAAGAAAGTGAAAGATGGAAGAAGGATGCAGTGGGCCCGTAGGGGTAGACGTGGTGTCCAGCATGCATGATAGTGAGAAGGCTTAATGTTTAATAGAAAATGTTTTTGATAATGTTGATAGATAATTAGGATAGAAGGTAAACCCTGAGTCCTCCTAGGAGTCATGTAGAGATGGCTCAGTGCTCTTAACTGAAAGTAATGTTATGTTCTATACCGTGTATAGTAGTTGAAAAGGCAGTAGGCCCGGGCTGAACGGGGCGGTCCTGCATAGAAAGGAGAGGCAGTAGGTCTGGTGCCGTTAGGACAGGCGGTCCTGCAGATTTAAAGAAGGAGAATGAAAAAGTTAAATTACCTTATAATGTGATTATAGGAAGGTCTTTAGTGGATTTAGAGTGTATGTCCTTAAAGGCGATGTTAAATTATTGTTCCACAATTTTGCACTTAGTAGAATACCCAGAATACCCAGACGTGAGGACTGGAGTGTGAAAATATTAAGTTCCAAGGTTGCTCTGTGCTTCAACTGAAATACAGGGGTGTCTTGAAATTGTGGCTGCAATATAGCTTATTGTAACAATATATATATATATATATATATATATATATATATATGTATATATAACAAAGTACGGTATTTGTGTATTAAAGTGACCTGTTAAATTTGTCAGCAGTTTTCTCCTATTTAATCTGCGTTCAGCATTAGGTAGGGGCTCAGACACTGATTACAGTGATGCATTACTTTTTAGGCTGTGTGATGTGGTTTCAATACAATGAGTGTTTCATCAGCAGGAGATTATCACTGCGCAGACCAGGTCCTCGGGTACTGTGAATATGCAATGTACACCAAAAGCTGCTAATCAGGGATGTGGGCGGGCGCAGCTTTCTGAGCTCTGCTACATCTACAAACTTTGATTCTATCACAACTGCTGCACCCAGTAAAGTAGGTGATACATCACTGGAATCAGGGTCTCTTTCTTTACATTATAGTGCTCTCACATAGGCATCAAAAACCTGGTGACAAATTCACGTTCACCACAGTTGAGCCTAGTGCAATCCTAGACACAATCCATGTACAATTGTGGCACGGTTTCTGAAAGAAAATGTAATTGCTTTTCTAACCCTGCACAACCGGGTTAAGACTGAAATCTTCCAGTTAATTTTACTACATTTTCCCGATCCAAAGGAATTTTACTTTTTCCATCTTGAAATCTGAGCAGCAGAAATAAACAAGCAGCTTCTTGTGACTGAGATGCGCTATTCATTCATATGTTGTGTCCTAAAGCTTCAGCAACTCGTGGAATAAATCTCCTATTGTTTGGGAATATTTTGTATATGGAGGCATTGTGTAACGGGAACACTCCGCTGTTTGTCTCCTCTTGTTGATGAAATGTTTGTATATAATACGATTGTTTGTAAACTTGTATAATGCCCCATCTCCATACACAGCGGCGCTGTGCAGACAGCATGATGCTTGGCGGACAAACTTTTTTTGAACAAAGGACGAGGAAAATCGGTCTCACGATGGGATGGAAGTAGTGATGAGTGAACATTCTTGGATGAGGTGTTATCTGAGCATGCTTGGGTGCTAACCGAGTGACTTTGGTGTGCTCGAAAAATATGTTCGAGATAGGAAGCGAGTCACGTGGCTCCTGGCTCAGTGGCCATTGATCCAGAGTTCTGCAAATTGGCTCGCTCAAGAAAGATCACGGTTCGGAAAGTTAACTCTTAAATGGAACATGTCAGAAAATGAGCTGTTGGTTTACATTAGTTTTTGGATCACATATATATTTTCTAATTTTAGGCAATATTTTTTTTTTCATCTAATATTCTTAGTTTTAGCATAAAGTTAATAATGTTGCAATTTTGACACTGGCCATTGGGATTATTTTAGACTCCTCTCTGTACTTTCAGGAAGAGTTTGCAGCTGTTTCATTATCATCAGAGGCAGGATTACAATGACAGGTAACATCTCCATACTCCACTGATTTCACAGGATCCATCAATCACAATAGCTGATGACACACCGACAGGAAGTTTAAAAAAAAGTCACTATCATTTTTATTTTTAATAAAGAAAAGCAAAAAACATTGCAAATAAAAATTAAGAACCTGATGTTAACAATAGGTCATTTTCAGATGACACATTCCCTTTAAAACAAAAGTAATTGAATTTGAATAGTTAGGTGTCAATTTACAGTCTTCTGCTCTGGGAAATCTTTCTGTATTGTGATATGTTTGACATTTTAAAAGAATGAAAAGTGACTCTCCAGAACAGCACAGGGAAAGGGACCCACTATTAAGTTTTCCCTTAATTTTTTGTAGTTTTAGCCTATGTTCACAAGTCCAGTAATGATCTGTTAGAATGGATCCAGCGGCGATCCTTTGGCAAAAAAGTTGTGCAGATACAACTTTTTAGTCCGTTTTAAAAAAAACTGATCTCTGCTGGATCCGTTGTTTAACAATGAAGTCTTTGGAAAACAGATCCGTTAATCATCAATCCATTTTCTTCCATTTGTAACTGATCCAGTAAGCAAAAAAACGTATCCTTTACAAATGAAAGAAAAACGTATGGCTGCGGGATCTGTTCTAACGGATCACTACTGAGCATGTGAACATAGCTATTTAGTAGGTTTTCAGGTTGTCAAGTTTTGACAAGGACAGGAGGTGTCAAGTTTTAGCTAGCAAAGGACAATGATGCCCCCTCCATTACACAAATGATGTGAACTTAAAATGTATGTGCATGTGTGTATAATAATACCTTGTCTTAGGCAAAGTGGGGCCCTAGGCAAAAATTTAAAATGGAGCCCCAAATGCTAACATATTGCACATCACACAGAAGCATTTTTGTTGTATTTACGTGCGTTGTGTTCAGGCCGCTAAACGAGTGTGATCGACAATATTGAAGTCGTTCGCTTGTTTCCCGGCCTCTTTACACCAACTGAGAAAGAATGATGGGGACAGAACAATCACTATCAGATCAATCTGTCCCCATACAGTATCATGTTATCTGCAGCACATCTAGAGTTTACACCCGCGATGTGCTGCTGAGAACAATGATTTTTGTTATTGCATAAACAATCACTCGAATATGCAGCATTTTGGTTGTTTAGTATAATACACCCCATAGTCCTCCACATAGTATAATATGCACCACAGTCATCCCTCCATATTGCAAAATGCAAACCTCATAGTCCTCCATATAATATTATGTGCCCCATAGTCCTCATATATTAAAATACACTCCTCAGTCCTACATATAGTATTATACACTACTCATAGTCCTCCATATAGTATAATACACTCCTCATAGTCCTCCATATATTAAAATACACTCCTCATAGTCCTCCATATATTAAAATACAAAATACACTCCTCAGTCCTCCATATAGTATTATACACTACCCATAGTCCTCCATATAGTATAATACACTGCTCAGTCCTCCATATATTAAAATACACTGCTCAGTCCTCCATATAGTATAATACACTCCCCAGTCCTCCATATAGTATAACTAGATGGTGGCCCGATTCTAACGCATCGGATATTCTAGAATATGCATGTCCACGTAGTATATTGCCCAGCCACGTAGTATATTGCACAGCCATGTAGTATATTGCCCAGTCACGTAGTATATTGCCCAGCCACGTAGTATATTGCCCAGCCACGTAGTATATTGCCCAGCAACATAGTATATTGCCCAGCCACGTAGTATATTGCCCAGTCACGTAGTATATTGCCCAGCCACGTAGTATATTGCCCAGCCACGTAGTATATTGCCCAGCCACGTAGTATATTGCCCAGCGCCGTAGTATATTGCCCAGTTACGTAGTATATTGCCGAGCGACGTAGTATATTGCCCAGTCACGTAGTATATTGCCCAGCCACGTAGTATATTGCCCAGTGACATACTATACAGCACAGAGACACGTAGTATATTGCACAGCGAAGTAGTATACAGCACAGAGCCACATAGTATATTGCCCAGCCACGTTTGTCACAGGTTAAAAAATAAAAAATAAACATATACTCACCTTTCCGAGGGCCCCTTGTAGTCCACGGCAGCTTCCGGTTCCAGGGTTGGTCTGAGCGCAGGACCTGTGATGACGTCGCGGTCACATGACCATGTAGCGGTCACATGACCGTGACGTCATGGCAGGTTCTTCTGCCATACCATCTTTGCAACCTGCAACGGAAGATGGCGGGCTGCGCGAGCGGCTCAGCGGACTACAGAGGGTGAGTATAGCAGGGTTTTTTTTTAATTATTTTTAACATTGCATTTTGTACTATTGATGCCGCATAGGCAGCGTCAATAGTACAAAGTTGGGGACACACGGGGTTAATAGCGGCGGTAACGGAGTGCGTTACCGCCGGCATTAACCCTGTGTGAGCGGTGAACGGAGGGGTGTATGCGGGCGCCAGGCAGTGAGTGCGGGGAGTAAGGAGCGGCCATTTTTTTCCAGACTGTGCGCGTCGCTGATTGGTCGCGGCAGCCATGACAGGCAGCTGGCGAGACCAATCAGCGAACGAATAACCGCGACAGACAGAAGGACAGACAGAAAGAAGGAAGTACCCTTAGACAATTATATAGTAGATACACTCCTCAGCCCTCCATATAGTATAATACACTCCTCATAATGCTCCACCCCACAGAGTATAATGCAGCCACCACACAGAATATAATGCAGCCCCCTATAGAATATAATTTAGCCCCCCATAGAATACAATGTAGCCCTCCACATATAGTATAATGCAGCTCCCCATAGAATATAATGCAGCCTGTTGTGAACTCTGTTTTCGGGCTCCCTCTTGTGGTCACTGGTGGTATGGTGTGACTTTTGCTTTGGGCTCCCCCTGGTGGCTTTGTTTGTTATCCTGCTGGTCTCTGGCTATCAGCTGGTTCGTTATCCTCTGGGAGGTTCCTATATAGCTCTGTTTTACTTCCACTTGTGGCCGGCTGTCGATGTAATCAGTGCTACTCAGATTCCTTCTGACTACCTTGCTCCCAGTCCATCCAGGATAAGCTAAGTTTTGTTTGCTCTTTTTTTGATCAGCAGTGTTTATCATGTTTTCTGTTCCAGCTTGCTAAAATGTAATTCCCTCGCTTGCTGGTTGCTCTAGTGGGCTGAGTTTCTCCCCACACACCGTTAGTTGGTGTGTGGGTTCTTGAAATCTCAGGATGGATATTTTGTAAGGGTTTTTATTGATCGCATAGACCCCTGCTCTATTTTCTGCTTTCTAGTACTAGTGGGCCTCTTTTGCTGAATCTGATTTCATCCCTATGTATGTGCCTTCTTCTTACTTCACCGTTAATATTTGTTGGGGGCTTCTATATCTTTGGGGATTATTTCTCTGGAGGCAAGCGAGGTCTTTCTTTCTCTTTAGGGGTAGCTAGTTCCTCAGGCTGGCTCGAGACGTCTAAGAATTTTTTAGGCACGTTCACCGGCTACCTCTAGTTGTTTTGGATAGGTTCAGATTTGCGATCAGTCCAGTTACCATCTCCCTAGAGCTCGTCCTTAGTTTAATCACTTGCTGATCTATTTGTGATCCTCCGCCACTTGGGATCATAACAGTACAGCCGGCCGTAAAGTGTTAATTGCATGGCAGAAGCAGGAGAAAAGAAGCCTTGAGAAATTTTTTTTTTTTTTTTTTGTTGCAGTGTGTCTAGCTGCTGTGGCTAGCTTCTCTCCTCCTCTTAATCTTGGTGTGGCTCTGAGTTCAGCTGCTGACATGGATGTCCAGAGCTTGGCTTCCAGTCTGGATCATCTTGCTGCTAGGGTTCAAAGTATTCAGGATTTTGTTGTTCACAGTCCTATGTCAGAGCCTAGAATACCTATTCCGGAGTTGTTTTCTGGAGATAGATCTAGGTTCCTGAATTTTAGGAACAATTGTAAGTCGTTTCTTTATTTGAAACCTCGTTCCTCTGGTGATGCCGTTCAGCAAGTTAATATTATCATTTCCTTTTTGCGTGGTGACCCTCAAGATTGGGCCTTCGCATTGGCGCCAGGGGATCCTGCATTGCTTAGTGTAGATGCATTTTTTCTAGCCCTTGGATTGCTCTATGAGGAACCTAATCTTGAGAACCAGGCTGAAAAAACGTTATTGGCCCTCTCGCAGGGGCAAGATGAAGCAGAGGTGTACTGCCAGAAATTTCGGAAATGGTCGGTGCTTACTCAGTGGAATGAGTGTGCCCTGGCTGCAAATTTCAGAGAAGGTCTTTCTGAAGCCATTAAGAATGTCATGGTGGGGTTCCCTACGCCTGCAGGTCTGAATGAGTCAATGACTCTGACCATTCAGATTGATCGGCGTTTGCGGGAGCGCAAACCTGTGCACCATTTGGCGGTGTCTTCTGAACAGACACCTGAATCTATGCAATGTGACGGAATTCTGACCAGAAGTGAACGGCAAAATTATAGACGGCAAAATGGGTTGTGCTTTTACTGTGGTGACTCAGCTCATGTTATCTCAGCATGCTCTAAGCGCAAAAAAAAGGTTGATAAATCTGTCACCATTGGTACTTTACAGCCTAAGTTCATTTTGTCTGTTACCCTGATTTGTTCCCTGTCATCTTACCCGGTTAACGCTTTTGTAGATTCAGGTGCCGCCCTGAGTCTGATGGATTGGTCATTTGCCAGGCGCTGTGGTTTTGATTTGGAGCCTTTAAAATTCCCTATTCCACTAAGGGGAATTGATTCTACACCATTGGCTACGAATAGACCTCAGTACTGGACACAAGTGACCATGTGCATGACTCCTGTTCATCGGGAGGTGATTCGCTTTCTTGTACTGCATAATTTGCATGATGTCGTCGTGTTGGGTCTACCATGGTTGCAGACTCATAATCCAGTTCTGGATTGGAAAGCTATGTCGGTGTCAAGTTGGGGTTGTCAGGGAATTCATGGTGACGCTCCTGTGGTGTCAATTGCTTCGTCCACTCCTTCTGAAGTCCCTACGTTTTTGTCAGACTACCAGGATGTATTTGAGGAGCCCAAACTCAATTCTCTACCTCCTCATAGGGACTGTGATTGTGCTATAAATTTGATTCCTGGTAGTAAGTTTCCTAAGGGACGACTTTTCAATTTATCTGTGCCGGAGCATGCTGCCATGCGGAGTTATATAAAGGAGTCTTTAGAGAAGGGACATATTCGCCCGTCCTCATCCCCTCTTGGTGCAGGATTCTTTTTTGTGGCTAAAAAGGATGGTTCCCTGAGACCCTGTATTGATTATCGCCTTTTGAATAAAATCACGGTCAAATTTCAGTATCCTTTGCCATTGTTAACTGATTTGTTTGCTCGCATTAGGGGGTCTAGTTGGTTCACCAAGATAGATCTTCGTGGTGCGTATAACCTTGTGCGTATAAAACAGGGTGATGAATGGAAAACTGCATTTAATACGCCGGAAGGCCATTTTGAGTACTTGGTGATGCCTTTTGGACTTTCTAATGCTCCTTCAGTCTTTCAGTCCTTTATACATGACATCTTCCGTGAATATCTGGATAAGTTTATGATTGTGTATCTGGATGATATTCTGTTTTTTTCGGATGATTGGGAGTCTCATGTTAAGCAGGTCAGGATGGTCTTTCAGGTCCTACGTGACAATGCTTTATTTGTGAAGGGCTCAAAATGTCTTTTTGGAGTCCAGAAGATTTCTTTTTTGGGTTTCATTTTTTCTCCTTCTACTATTGAGATGGACCCAGTCAAGGTTCAGGCTATTCATGACTGGACGCAGCCTACATCTGTTAAGAGTCTTCAGAAGTTCTTGGGTTTTGCTAATTTTTACCGTCGCTTCATAGCTAATTTTTCTGGCGTTGTTAAGCCTTTGACGGATTTGACACCAAGAAGGGTTCTGATGTGACTAATTGGTCTTCTGCGGCTGTGGAGGCCTTTCGGGAGCTGAAGCGTCGGTTTTCTTCGGCTCCGGTCTTATGTCAGCCAGATGTCTCACTTCCCTTCCAGGTGGAGGTTGATGCTTCCGAGATTGGAGCGGGGGCTGTTTTGTCGCAGAGAAGCCCCGATGGCTCTGTGATGAAGCCATGTGCTTTCTTTTCAAGAAAGTTTTCGCCTGCCGAGCGGAATTATGATGTCGGTAATCGGGAGCTGTTGGTTATGAAGTGGGCATTTGAGGAGTGGCGACATTGGCTCGAGGGAGCTAAACATCGTGTGGTGGTCTTGACTGACCACAAGAATTTGATTTATCTCTAGTCGGCCAAGCGGCTGAATCCCAGACAGGCTCGTTGGTCGTTGTTTTTCTCTCGTTTTGATTTCATGGTCTCGTACCTGCCGGGTTTGAAGAATGTGAAAGCTGATGCTCTTTCTAGGAGTTTTGTGCCTGACTCTCCTGGAGATTCAGAGCCGGCTGGTATCCTTAGAGAAGGGGTGATTTTGTCTGCCATCTCCCCAGATTTGCGACGTGTGCTGCAAGAGTTTCAGGCGGATAGACCTGACCGCTGTCCACCGGAGAGACTGTTTGTCCCGGATAGATGGACCAACAGAGTCATCTCCGAGGTTCATTCTTCGGTGTTGGCGGGCCATCCTGGAATATTTGGTACCAGAGACTTGGTGGCCAGGTCTTTTTGGTGGCCTTCCTTGTCACGGGATGTGCGTTCCTTTGTGCAGTCTTGCGGAACTTGTGCTCGGGCGAAGCCTTGCTGTTCTCGTGCCAGTGGTTTGCTGTTACCTTTGCCTGTCCCGAAGAGGCCTTGGACGCACATTTCCATGGATTTTATTTCAGATCTCCCTGTCTCTCAGAGAATGTCTGTCATCTGGGTGGTGTGTGATCGTTTTTCTAAGATGGTCCATTTGGTGCCCTTGCCTAAGTTGCCTTCCTCCTCCGAGTTGGTTCCACTGTTTTTTCAAAATGTGGTCCGTTTGCACGGGATTCCTGAGAACATTGTTTCTGACAGAGGATCCCAGTTTGTGTCTAGATTTTGGCGGACCTTTTGTGCTAAGTTGGGCATTGAATTGTCTTTTTCGTCGGCCTTCCATCCTCAGACGAATGGCCAAACCGAGCGAACTAATCAGACCTTGGAGACTTATTTAAGATGTTTTGTTTCTGCTGACCAGGACGACTGGGTTACTTTTTTACCGTTGGCCGAGTTTGCCCTTAATAATCGGGCTAGTTCTGCTACTTTGGTTTCTCCTTTTTTTTGTAATTCGGGGTTTCATCCTCGTTTTTCCTCGGGTCAGGTGGAGCCTTCTGACTGTCCTGGAGTGGATGTTGTGGTGGATAGGTTGCATCAGATTTGGAATCATGTGGTGGACAATTTGAAGTTGTCACAAGAGAAGGCTCAGCTCTTTGCCAACCGCCGTCGCTGTGTGGGTCCCCGACTTCGCGTTGGGGACTTGGTGTGGTTGTCTTCTCGCTTCGTTCCTATGAAGGTCTCCTCTCCTAAGTTCAAGCCTCGGTTTATCGGTCCTTATAAGATTCTGGAAGTCCTTGGCCCTGTGTCATTCCGTCTGGACCTCCCGGCATCATTTGCTATTCATAATGTGTTCCATCGCTCGTTGTTGCGGAGGTATGTGGTACCTGTGGTTCCTCCGGTTGAGCCTCCTGCCCTGGTGCTGGTTGAGGGAGAATTGGAATACGTGGTGGAGAAGATCTTGGATTCTCGTGTTTCTGGACGGAGGCTCCAGTATTTGGTCAAGTGGAAGGGCTATGGTCAGGAGGATAATTCTTGGGTTGTCGCCTCTGATGTTCATGCGGCCGATTTGGTTCGTGCCTTCCATGTGGCTCATCCTGATCGCCCTGGGGGTTTTCATGAGGGTTCGGTGACCCCTCCTTAAGGGGGGGGGTACTGTTGTGAACTGTTTTCGGGCTCCCTCTTGTGGTCACTGGTGGTATGGTGTGACTTTTGCTTTGGGCTCCCCCTGGTGGCTTTGTTTGTTATCCTGCTGGTCTCTGGCTATCAGCTGGTTCGTTATCCTCTGGGAGGTTCCTATATAGCTCTGTTTTACTTCCACTTGTGGCCGGCTGTCGATGTAATCAGTGCTACTCAGATTCCTTCTGACTACCTTGCTCCCAGTCCATCCAGGATAAGCTAAGTTTTGTTTGCTCTTTTTTTGATCAGCAGTGTTTATCATGTTTTCTGTTCCAGCTTGCTAAAATGTAATTCCCTCGCTTGCTGGTTGCTCTAGTGGGCTGAGTTTCTCCCCACACACCGTTAGTTGGTGTGTGGGTTCTTGAAATCTCAGGATGGATATTTTGTAAGGGTTTTTTATTGATCGCATAGACCCCTGCTCTATTTTCTGCTTTCTAGTACTAATGGGCCTCTATTGCTGAATCTGATTTCATCCCTATGTATGTGCCTTCTTCTTACTTCACCGTTAATATTTGTTGGGGGCTTCTATATCTTTGGGGATTATTTCTCTGGAGGCAAGCGAGGTCTTTCTTTCTCTTTAGGGGTAGCTAGTTCCTCAGGCTGGCTCGAGACGTCTAAGAATTTTTTAGGCACGTTCACCAGCTACCTCTAGTTGTTTTGGATAGGTTCAGATTTGCAATCAGTCCAGTTACCATCTCCCTAGAGCTCGTCCTTAGTTTAATCACTTGCTGATCTATTTGTGATCCTCCGCCACTTGGGATCATAACAGTAGCCCCCACAGAATATAATGCAGCCCCCTCAGAGTATGATGCATTCCTCCCTCATAGAATATAATAAACTTAATACATAGAATATAATGTAGCCCCCCAGAGAATATAATACAGCCCACCTCCCTATAGAATATAAATGTAGCCCCATCAGAGTTTGATGCAATTTTCCCACATAGAATATAATACAGCTCCCCCATAGAATATAATGTAGGCCCCCATAGAATATAATACAGCAGATCTCCATAGAATGTAATACAGCCCCCATAGAATATAATACAGCCCCCCCATAAAATATAATACAGCCCCCCATAGGATATAATGTAGGCCCCCATAGAATCTAATACAGCCCACCTCCCCATAGAATATAATGTAGGCCCCATAGAATCTAATACAGCCCCCCATAGAATATAATACAGCCCCCACAGAATATAATGTAGGCCCCCACAGAATATACTACAGCTCACCTCCCCATAAAATATAATGTAGGCCCCCACAGAATCTAATACAGTCCCCCCCATATAATGTATCCCCCATAGAATCTAATACAGCCCCCCATAGAATCTAATACCACCCACCCATAGAATATAATGTAGCCGACCCCCGCTCCCCTCACATTGATATATTTAAAAAAACACACAATCCTCACCTCTCCTCGTGCTTCATGCTGATCTTGGCTCAGCTCCAGTCTCAGCAGCTGCAGTATGACCGGCACACAGCAGGTACGCAATGATGTGATGTCATCGTGCACCCGCAGTGTCAGAGGCAGAGGGGAATTGATGGGAGAGGGAGCATCAGCTAATGCGCTCTCCTCCATCATTGCATTGAACTGTACTGGAGTCATAGACGCCGGTATAGTTGAGTCGGCGCTGGCGGGGGGGCAGTCGGCACTGGAGGGCAGGAGTCGGCGCTGCACACACACATTCATGGACAAAAGCGTTGGCACCCTTTAAATATTTCCATAAAGTATTCCTCACAGAAAATTATTAAAATTAGATGTTTTGTTATACACGTTTATTTCCATCAAATTGTGGCTAAACAACTTTGTTTCAAGCATGTGATGCTCGTTCAAACTCACCTGTGACAAGTAACAGGTGTCAGTATTTGAAAAACACACCTGAAACCAGGTAAAAAAAAGGGAGACGTCTCAATCTTTGTATTGTGTGTCTATGTGTTCTACACTAACCATTGAGAACAGAAAGAAGAGAATGGTCTGAGGACTTGAGCACCAAAATTGTTAAAAATATAAAACAAGCTAAAGGTTACAAGTCCATCTCCAAAGATATTGATGCTTCTTTGTCCATGGTACCCAACATAATCAAGTTTAGAACCCATTGCATTGAAGCTAATCTCCTTGGACGTGGACAACAGAGAAAAATTGATGAAAAGTTGCAACTCCGGATACACCAGATTGTGCATAAGCAGCCCCAATCAAGTTTCAAAGAAATTCAAGCTGTCCTGCAGGCTTAGGGTGTATCAGTGTCTGCACAAACTGTCCGTCGACATATGAATGAAACACTATGGCAAGAGACCCAGGAGGACCCCACTGCTTACACAGAGACATAAAAAAGCTAGACTGCTGTGTGCCAAAATGTACGTAAGTCAAAATACTTCTAGAAACGCGTCTTGTGGTCAGATGAGACCTAGACAGAGCTTATTGGTAAAGCACATCATTCTACTTGTGGTGAAATATATATGTATCTATATGTGTGTAGTGACATACTGTATGTCTAGGGTTATATGTGTAACCAGCAATAGTTGAAGATCTGTTCTGAATCTGCAGGCCTCACAAAGGTCACAGCATACATATATTGAGAAGGCAGACTACTGTTTCCAATCTCACCAGGGGGTCGTGCTGGGAACCAAGAAAAAAGGGAAACATTTGACACCTCCTAGCTCTTTGAAGAGAGATGTTAATTACACCCTGACACTATCTATCTGTGAGAACTTTTACACAGGGAATCTCAGAGCAAATAATATATTCATTGAGGGAGCAGCCACGGACCAATCAAAGACAAGCAATTAGGATATTAACCTGAGAGGCTGGTCTAGAAATCTGACCTCCAGAGTAAATCTATAAATTAGGCCTGTATACATAGAATCGTGTTCACATGTGGGGGCAGCCTGGAGAGCTGATGTGTTCCATTCCATATTTCGCCCTCCTTCCGGGACAGAGTACCAGGCAGCAAAGTTCGATTATTCTGTAAGTTTTCTCCTGTTTATTTTATAGTGTTGCATACTTGTGTCTTTTTATTACCATATTTTTATACCTGTTTCTTTACTGTAAGCACTGAACCTTTTTTTGTATTAAAACATAAAACTTTAACAGTTGAAAATGTATGTTCAAAAGAATCCATAGCTTTAAAGTGTTTGACCCTTATCAGTGGTAGACATTATTAGTAATATTTCCGGGACTCATCGCCCGCGTGGTCGGTGAGTGGTGGCAGCGTGTATGAGCGGGTGTGTGGCTTGGGTTGGCGTGTGATTTATGCTCCCATTACAGCATAGGACAGAGATTGAATGCTGGACAGAGAGGGGAGGTAGATTAACCCTTGCAGGCGCAACCCCAAGTCACGTGCTGAGAGCGGGTACGTGACAAATTAACGTAGTGAGATCCGTGACACTACTGTTTACCGAAAATGGAATGAGGGCTACAAAGAAAAGAACACAGTACCTACAGTCAAATATGGTGAAGGTTTAAAAAGGTTTTGGGGTTTTGTTACCTCTGGCACTGGGTGCCTTGACTGTGTGCAAGACGTCATGAAAACTGAAAAATCTAAAAAAAAATTTGAATCGCAATGTAGTGCCCAGTGTCAGAAAGCTGGGTTTGTGTCCTAGGTCATGGGTCTTCCAGCAAGACAATAACCCCAAATATACTTCAAGAAGCACCCAGAAATGAATGGAAACAAAGCACTAGAGTTCTGAAGTGGCCAGGAATGGATGTACAGTGGGGAAACTTAGTACTTGATACACTGCCGATTTTGCAAGTTTTCCCCTCTAAAAAGAACGGAGGTCTATAATATTTATCGTAGGTATATTTCAACTGTGAGAGACAGAATCTAAAAAGAAAAAACAGAAAATCATATTGTATTATTTTTGCATAATTTTCATTTTGTTGCAGGAAATAAGTATTGATACAATGGAAAAACAGAACATAATATTTGGGTCAGAAACCTTTGTTTGCAATTACAGAGGTCGGATTTTTCCTGTGGTTTTTGACCAAGTTTGCTCACACTGCAACAGGGATTTTGGCCCACTCCTCCATACAGATCTTCTCCAAATCTTTCAGGATTCGGGGCTGTCACAGGGCAACATTGAGTTTCAGCTCCCTCTAAAGATTTTCTATTGAGTTCAGGTCTTGAGACTGGCTATACCACTCCATGACCTTGAAATGCTTCTTACGGCACCACTCCTTATTTGCCCTGGCTGTGTTTCGGGTCATTGTCATGCTGGAAGACCCAGCCATCATCCATCTTCCATGCTCTTACTGAGGGAATCTCGCGATACATGACCCCATCCATCCTCCCTTCAATACAGTTCAGTCATCCTGTCACCTTTGCAGAAAAGCACCCCCAAAGTATGTTTCCCCCACCATGCTTCACAGTGGGGATGGTGTTCTTGATATTGTAGTCATCCTTCTTCCTCGAAACACAGTGAATGGCGTTGATACTAAAAAGTTCTATTTTGGTCTCATCTGACCTCATAATCTTCTCCCATGCCTCCTCTGAATAATCCAGATGTTCACTGGCGAACTTCAAAAGGGCATGGACATGTGCCATGAACCTTACATGCCCTGCATAATTGTAATTCATGAAAGTGTAGTGTGTTACTAATTTTAATGTTTGAGACTGTAGACCCAGCTCTCTTCAGGTCATTGACTAGGTTCTCATGTGTAGTTCTGGGCTGATTTCTGACCTCAGAATCATCCTTACCCCATGAGATGAGATTTTGCATGGAGCCCCAGACTGAGGAAGATTGAAAGTCATCTTGTTTCTTCCATTTTCTAATAATTGTGCCAACAGTTGCCTTCTCATCAAGCTGCTTGCCTATTGTCCTGTAACCCATCCCAGCCTTGTGCAGGTCTTGGCCATGGTGGAGAGGTTGGAATATGATTGACTGAGTCTGTGGACCGTTGTCTTTTAAACAGGTAAGGAGTTAAAACAGCTGCAATTAATACAGGTAATGAGTGCAGAGTAGGAGGGCTTCTTAAAGGAAAACTAACAGGTCTCTGAGCCAGAATGTTTGCTGATTGGTAGGTGATCAAATACTTTGCATAATTTGCATTTTATTGCATGAAATAAGTATACAATGTGCTTTTTTTTTTAACTTCTGTCTCTCACAGTTGAAGTGTACTGTACGATATAAAATACAAACCTCTATTCTTTGTAGGTGGGAAATCGTGCAAAATTGGCAATGTATCAAATACTTATTTTACGTACTGTAAATCCCACTGAACACCTGTGGAGAGATCTTAAAATTGCTGTTGGGAGAATGCACCCTGCAAATATGAGAGACCTGGAGCAGTTTGCAAAAGAAGATTGGCCCAGAATTCCAGGTGAGAGATGTAAGAAGCTTGCTGATGGTTATAGGAAGCAATTGATTGCAGTTATTTATTCCAAAGAGAATGCAAGCAGATATTAAGTTGAGGGTACCAACAACTTTGTGTGGCCAATTTGGGGGTTTTATGTGGACATTATGTCCAATCTGCTTTTTATTGCTCTGGGGTTTTTTTGTGTTGTGCTAATAGACACAAAGGAAATAAACCGGTGTATAACAAAACATGTCTAACTGCAATAATTTTCTGGGAGAAATACTTCATTTTCTGGAACGATTTCAAGGGTGCCAACACTTCCGGTCGTGTGTCTGTGTGTACTATAAACACACACACACCTCAATGTAAAGAATAAGCCGTCTTGGAAGTGATATGGTCCTGAGGAGCTCTAATCTTAACATTATCGAGTTTGTCTGGGATTACACGAGGAGACAGAAGGATTTGCACAAGTGACATCCATAGAAGATCTGTGGTTAGTTTTCCAAGATGTTTGGAACAATCTCCCTGCAGAGTTCCATCGATAACTGTGTACAAATGTACCGAGAAGAATTGATGCTGTTTTGAAAGCAAAGGGCGGAAAGATTGATAGGATTTAGATTTTTCTTTTGTCCATTAACTTTGCAGCTTCCTACTGTCTAAAACTTATGCAGAGTATTGTATATAATAAAAAAAAAAAGACTATACTCAATTTTTACATAAAATATAAATATATTTGTTAATTTGTACATATCACTTCACAAAGGTAATGAAATAATACAGTCCACAAAATGCAATCATGTCCATGATGAATACCCTACATTTGGGGGAACATCCAATACATAATATACATGTGACCACAGTTGATGTCATTTTAATATGTATACGGTAAATATATTTATTTTTTAGAGCAATTAAAACATCAAAAAGGTCTTTGTAAAGGAGGTCTACTGCGACAATCAGCATCCTAACCCCTACATGTAAATGCCGTCATACGCCTTTATTCAGCATTTGCTTTCTATTGTGACTGCTGTTATTAATGTTTCACAATACACACTTCAGGTGATCACATTCTCCAGGCCATCTTACAATATATTTTACTTCTATACCCAGAGGAGCGGCGCTATTTTCCATACCAAGAAAAATTACATATTTTGTAGTGATTTGGATACTGCGATGACATGTTGGTAATATATTCTTAAATGCATATTCTTTGGAATTAACAATGTTCATCATATCAAAGATGGATTTGATTTGCCAGTGTACTATTCTTTAAGTTGAATATTCATAATGTATCTTTAAAACTGACTGTAATGGGAGACATTTGGGGATGTTAACACAGCCATGGAGCTGCAGAGTTAAAGGGAATCTGCCAGTAGGATCATCCCCCCTAAGTTGTCTATATAGGAATGTAGGTCAAAGGAAGCTGAATAAAATGATACCTTGATATCTACGATCCAAAGTCTTACTCCAAAGGAATTAACATTTTTCTTAATATGTAAATGAGCTGTTAAGATCTATGGGTCAGACATAGATCTCCCCAAGAGTCTACCTCTAAAGCTTATTGTAACTGAAAGGAGTCGTTACCATTGTGAGACACTTAGATCAGACTGTCACTCATTATATGTCTCACACTGGTAATGCGAACTGTCATTTAAAATAAGCTCTGGAGTCAGATTCTCGGGGAGATCTCGGTCTGTCCAATAGAATTTAACAGCTTATTTACATATTAAGAAAATATTGATTCCTTTGAAGTATGTAAGTGAGCTGTTAAGATCTATGGGCCGGGCATAGATCTCCCCGAGAATCTGCCTCCAGAGCTTATTTTAAATGACAGTGGGCATTACCAATGTGAGACATGTAATGACTGATAGTCTGTTCTCCTGATCTACATGTCTCACACTGGTAACTCCATTTTATTTACAATAAGCTCTGGAGGCAGATCTATGTTCGACCCATAGATCTTAAAAGCTAATTTACATATTAAGAAAACAGTGGATTTCTCTGGAATAAGACATCGGATCGCAGATATCAATGTATCATTTTATTCATCCTCCTATGACCTACCTGCCCATTAGACGGCTTAGGAGGGTTGATCCTACTGACTGATTCCCTTTAATCACCTATACATGGTGCTTGGTCATTACATTCATTACCAAGAAAAATGGTTGTCACATAAGGTCCTCAGTTGGTTAAATTGCAACAAAAATGTAGTCTCACTTAAAACAATGGTGAGTTAATAACCCCAGGTATAAAACTGCCAATGTGCTTCCTCTTGCATATGTAAAGGTAGGCAAATACTGTGAGTTCTACAGATTCATATAAGCATGTCTTGTGCCATCTGGCTCCGGGCTGCAGAAGCGGATCCAAGCAAAGACATTATTACTCCAGAGACCTTTTATGGATAAATATATTGTCAGTCGGCATGAACATGGGACTAGAGCCACCTAGGTCTCTTATTTTTCATTTTCAACGGTCATGTTATATTCATGCTTGATACTGATTAACACTAACAAAAAGGTAACAATTCTTTACACTTTTGTCTATATTGTGTGTCCATGTAGCAGCATGTAAAGAATGATGCATAATGTACAGCCGGAATTCTAGATTCACTAAATTGGTGTGTAAGACTCCTGGCACAAAGCATTTGCATATACTCCAGGAAAATATCCAAGCATTTAGATGTGAAATGTGTCCATAGGGCTCTATTCACTGAACAGAAGCCAAAAACATGTACTTTTAGCCCCCATTAGGGTTGATTTGCATTTTTTTTTTTTTTTTTTTAAATCACCATAAAAAAACCCCTTTGCACTTAAAAAGTTTTTCTCAAATTTGAAACCACATGGGTACTGTACGCCAAATGATTCCAATACAAAGGCATATGTTGAAGCTTTCGGCAGGAAATCTTCCCTGAACATGTCACTGATGAAACACCAAAGTCGCAGTTGGCACAGCGCCTAGGTAGCACATGGGTGTGAGGAGGTTATACATAGGCCGCCTATATGGGACACATGCTTTCGGGTACAAGATCTCTAGTAATGCAAATGCATGCTGTGCAGACGTCCATGTAAATGTATACAGAGGTTAATCTACCATCTACATTGTATGAGGAACAGGGCAAAATAAAAAGAAAGGCAGCTTTAAAAAGAAATGCCACTCTTTCCCATAGGATATGCCGAGTATTGTACATCAGCCTCATTCACGTGAATAAATCACAATCAAGATAACGGCAAGTGATCGGTACCTATATTCCATCTAGTCTTAGCACGAACGCTGCGTTAACTTTGGCTTTTAAAATTAAAATACAATGTAGAATTAGTAAATGTAAGCATTTTCCTGCTGTCGGGATTACATTACATTACGAAGATTTAATGCTGAAGTTCCTGCCAGAGACAATAACTAAACCGATGACAAGAGGAAACTTGTTTTTGTCGTTTTTGATGGTAGAAGTGATTTAAGTGCAATGATTGAGATAGAATAATACGGACGGAAAGGTACAGGCAATAAAGAGAACCTGTCATCACAATTTAACCTGTTAAAGTAAAAATATCGCCATAGTGGCCCTGTTATACTCATTTAATGGATACCTGTAGTGAAAAAATCCATAGCCCATGCATAGCTTCGGCATCGGGGCGGGACTGTGTGCAGGGTGTTCGGCTCTGCGGCGGCCCCTCCACATTTGTATGAGCCTCTTTTATATTGAACACTTGCGTTGTTTTTTTCTAGCAAAATGGAGCAGGTGGCTGCGCATGGGTAGATTGGGATCTCAACTCAAAGACAAGCAGAGATTTTGATCTGAGCATGTGCTGCCATTTTGCTGGAGACTAAGATTAATTGGAGAACGTGCCACATATACACCGAGTAATCTTCTAATAGATGCCATTGAACTCCGCAGCATAGGATGATGTGCTGCCGAGAACGATTATCTTTTGTAGACAACAAAAGATAGTTTCACCCGACAAACAAGCACAAAAGATAGTTTCACCCGACAAACAAGGATTTTACTTACTCATCAGATAATCGACACCCTGCAAGATTATCATGAAATAAGTGCTCCTAGGCTCGTTCACACTGATCTTGCAATGTAAATGGACTTTATCAGTCTGAATATTCTGGCATACGCCACTATCCCAGATGGCAGACATATTCTTCACTTCTGAGGTCTCGCAGTGGCACAGAAACTGCCTACAGGTCTGTATAGGATCACTACAAATGGCGAGACGGCGTGTATGAGGCCTACGTGATCAATAGATGTCGGTATTGCTGTACGCACCGTTCTGTAATCACAGCGCAGCAACTACAGCTGAAATGGAGTTCATTGATCTGTAATAAGAAAAATACAATTTGTACCCAACGCACATGGCTTCCTGCATCGACGGGATAGAAACGCTTCTTGTATTGTATTCTGCATCAGCATGAAGCTAAACGCTGCAGATCTACATGAATGAGAACAGATATATAACTTCCACAGACTAATATGCACGCTATGTATCATATTGCGAGAAAATAGTCTAAGCTGTGGGAGTATTGGCAGAAAAGTCACAAATTGACTACAATTTTACAAAAAAAAAAAAAAAGTCTGACATTTTCTTAACACATTTTTGCAGAAAAGTGTGTAATTTTTTCATTTTTTTTTGCCACTTTTGAGTTGTAGGTAGTAAAATATACATAATTAATAGTCATTCAAAACGGATTAAACCACATTTCTGAAGCTAAAATTCTCATTCCATCAGTGGAATGACGTAAAAACAATAAAAGACAATAGCGTTCTATATAAAGAGGTGAAAAATGTATACGGTAATTGTGTGACCCTTTCACAACTTGGGTGCAATTAACGGGCTTTCAGCAAAAATGACTTTGGATTTACTTTTATGATAACCTTCCATAACAGCGCCACTCCACTGTGTTGGTTGGCATTAATGACGACCTCTCCACTATTCTAACATGTCTACTTTAGTAAATACCTGACATTGCTATAAAATTATTCAGAAACATCTTTTTTTCAAAAACTCTGCATGAGAATTGGACTTTACCATTGCCACTTTCATAGGCAGTGTCGGTGTGGTAACAAGTTATCATGCCATACCCCAAAAGTATGGGTCTTAGGCCATGTACCATAAACAGTAGGGTTTTTTTTTCCACCACCGTTTTCTTGCCCAGAAAAACTGATGCATTCCCTGAAAAAAAAGTTGATGCGATTTCATGTAAACTCATGCTCATGTGCTTTTAAAGATGCTGCTGAACTGTCAATTTTTGGTATGTTTTTCCCTATAGTTATCTCTAGACAAAAAATTTTGTTTTTTTTTATGTGAATTTTTTTTAAGTGCAGAATCCAAGCATTTCTGCACTAAAAAAAAGCATAAAAAATGCTGCATTAAATCTAAATCAAACATGCACCAAAAGAGGTAAAAATGCATTAAAAAACAAGCAAAACAAAGCAAAGTGCTATAGTTAATTTTGTTATTGCATATTTTGGTGCAAACATCTAAAGAAAAAAGGCATTTATCACAATTCTCACTGATGGGTTTTGGTTGTTTGGGCAGGTCAAGAATGGTCCACATAAATCACATTACTTGCTGGAGGATTTGTCACAAATATGATATCACATTTCAGATCATGATCTTTATTAAAAAAACAAAATTAGTACTTTTTAAATTTTCACATTGACCACTGGGGCATTTTTAGACTTAATTCCTGTCTTTTCTTAAGAGTTTATAGGAGGTTCAGCGAAGTAAGGATTACAATGACAGAATATCTATATACACAGCTGATAATACAGGTAATACAGACTGATATTACAGGTTCCATAAATCACAGACGGCGATGTCACAGCTGACGCTGCTCCCCCTTACTTCACAATGACCTCTGCACACGCACATTAGACACTTCAAAACATAAGAGGGGCGGGGTCTGTTATTGTGGTTAATGTGCATGTGTTATTTCCTGAAACAACAGGAAGTAGGAGTCTAAAAAAATGCCCCACTGGCCGGTGTGAAAATTGCAACATTGATATTAATTTTAATAAAGATTGTGATATGAAAAAAACAACAACACAAACATTTTTAAAAGTACATTTAACACAAAAACATGATTTATTCAATAGGTTTTTTGATGATCACTTCCATTTAAATGGGGAGACAGTGGTTTTATCACAGCCGCTGCAGTGAAATATAGTATTACATGCGTAGTTTACAATGTCCATAAATGTCAAATTTTATTTAAAAAAATATAGTATTCATCTCAATTAAGCATTTTTTGCAGTCTTCATAAATTATTTTTGTGTTTTCTAGTTTCAATTTCAATTCATTACAAACAACAATAATAATAATAGTTATAAAATAAAACGATCCTGAAATAACAGATAATATTACACTACTGGGAACTCAATGTGACTTAATATTAAAAGCAAATAAAAAAACATTTGTGAATGCATCCAGTACAGATATAACACTTCCAAGTATTTGAGGGTAGTGTGAATAACTAAACAAAATAATGGGTGCAAAATATAAATTGAAACTCTATGGCCCCGTGCACATTGCGTCAGATTTCGGTGATTATTCTGAACAAAAATGACTCGAATCTGAAACAATCCGAAGCATGACATTTCTGCATCTGCTATTCTATTGGAAGATATGCCACGTATTTGTGGTCTCCATGTGCAGGAGCTGAGAATTATGTGCGGATCTTTGGCATGAGAGGTGCAGGAGAATAAGTGTCAGCCTCAGGTTTCTGCCAGCAGACGCCATAGTATAGCCGTCCGGCCAGCAGTCACCTTAGTCGTCTCTCCCATACACAGGAGCATTCGTTCTGCTGACTGCTTCCACATTCTCTGTGTGAAAACCGCTACCACAAATCTCTGCTGACGGCTTATCTCCTCAAGAACAAAAGGATCGGCAGTCAGAAATCAAACACGTCGGGTCATTACCTCCCCCGATATCTTTTGGTGGCCGTCATACACAATAGACTGTCGGCCGAACCTGTCGATATTGGCGGGTTCAGCAAACATTAGTCGGGACTACAAGGTGACTTTGGCCATGACACCAGTCTCTGTATGCCGCTGTCATATCAAAACATAATGCATGAATGGGGTCGAATTCAGACTGGCTAGGTAGTGTGGCAAGCAATTGGCAAAAAATCCAACCCGTTTCCGACTTGATTGTTGCGGTAGCTTGTAACCCACAGACCTATATTGTGGCCAATGTCGCCGTATAGCTCCAGCCTACATCTACCATAAGTGAGTTTAGCCTATAGAAAATGTTCTCCATCAACAGACAAGACACCCATAGCAGGGCACCATGACAGGATAGGGGAAGATGGCAAACAAATACGTAACCCGACTGGTCACTATGGCATCTCCCCCTATACCTGTCGGCACTAATGAATGGGACAAAGAAGGCCTCGCTTATCACTGCTAGTAAAGAAGAAGTGCCTCTGCCGCCCATAACCACACATTTTATTTTCACAGGGCAAAAGGAAAGTGGAAATTTTGGTTGGTTGCTATGCGTAACTAGGCACCATTTCTTAAATTGAACTAAGCCCAGATGGCCTGAGGAGAATGTGATCTGACATTCAGCTACATATGCCCACAAAAAAGCGTTATTCAATAATCGCCTTTGGAAATTATACCCATTCCTGTGAGATGAGAGACGCAATGGGAGACAGCAGGCAAACATGGCTGAAACAAGCGATACCGATATTCTAGATTATTATTAAACCACACACAAACAGTGAGAACATGGAGACCGCCTAGGCCGCCCCTTCAGAACGGCAGGAATGATTGCTCGGATGATGAGGCCTTCAAAAGACTCCGGATCCGTTGTAGTAGTAGTAACAACAGATCAGTTCACTGATAATCCTCCATTTTGTATGGATGCATCATAGTCCTAGAAATCATCGCTCCAGCTAAAGTGCTTCATTCAGCTTTTGTAGGATTTTGAGCAACGCGGGGGAAGAAAAAAAGAAGAAAGAAAAAAAAAAAACAGATGAGATGTGATCCAGGTGCATTTTTGGGAGTAAAATCCTGCTTGCGTGCATACATCTCCATCTTGCCTTCGTGGAATATTCGCACATTAAAGTGAGTGCAGTCACCCCAGAGGTATTAAGAGGACAGCTGGCGCCATTAACCGACCATCTTGGATAATTAGCTCCTAATCGCAGATGCCGTTATTTGCACGGTGTTCTTGTCTGGATAATCGGATAGTCATCTCCTCGTAATAAAAGGATCTGCTGGCGCAGGCTTCCATTTTTATGATCATCTCCGCTCTTCAGTTCTCTCATCTTGTGGTTGAATACTGTATGCAAGTCCTTGAGAAAGGAAAAATGTATAAGTCATCAGTTTGATGAATATTTATATTATGGACTAATAGCAAAGACACATCGCAAATCATTTTAAATTTTTTTCATTCAGCTGCCGCGATGAAGATAATCTCGGAGCAGTCATAAATACTCGGAGGTCAGCCGAGCGTGCACAGGAAAACCCGAGCAACGAGTACACTCGCTCATCACTAATAAGGCATCATTCACACATCAGTTTTTTTGCCATCAGTCACAATCCATTGAATTTTGAAAAAAAACAATTTTTGATGGATCCGGCGAACTACGGATGAAACGTGAGGCCATCCGTCCCCGGATCCGTCAAAAATTGTTTGTCCGGCGGCCGGAGACAACGGACAAAGTAACGTTTTTTGTGTACGTCGAAAAAAATAGGCTTCCATTTTGCTAGAATGGAAACCTATGGGCGCCGGATCCGTCAAATGACGGAATCTGGCGACGGGTGCAGTTTTTTTAGACTGAGCAGGCTCTGATTTTTTTAGGATCCAATTAGCCAGATCCGCAAGTCGAATTCGGCGAAAAAACTGATCCGTCGCATCAGTTTTTCATAATCTGCGATGGATCCGTCAAACCAACGGATTGTGACGGACGGCAAAAAACTGATAGTAAGGGGCCTTACATAGCAAAAACCTGATAGATTGAAAATTTGGATTTGGAAGCTGCAGTATGCAAATTAGCACTCTCGTAAAACGAAAAAAAGCTGCATGTATGCTCAATAGATGCAAATAAGAGATGCAACTCGCGAGTACTGAAGATGCAGATTGTCGTAAGCAGCACATATTCACTTTAAAAAAAAAAAAGCATATTTTTGGTCCCAGGTTTATTTTGTTTTGTGTTTTTAGGGGAAAAATAGACAGAGCTAGTATTACTTCAAAAGTGTGAAGTACAGTGAACAATATAGGCCTTGTTTACATCTGCTTAAAATGACAGACTTATAGGAAACTACTCAAAAGACCCTATTAACCCCTTTCTGACCTCGAACAGGATAGTACGTCCGAGGTCAGAAGCCCCGCTTTGATGCGGGCTCCGGCGGTGAACCCGCATCAAAGCCGGGACATGTCAGCTGTTTTGAACAGCTGACATGTGCCCGTAATAGGCGTGGGCAGAATCGCGATCTGCCCGCGCCTATTAACTAGTTAAATGCCGCTGTCAAACGCAGACAGCGGCATTTAACCTCTGCTTCCGGCCGGAAATGAGTGCATCGCCGACCCCGTCACATGATCGGGGGTCGGCGATGCTTCTGCATTGTAACCATAGAGGTCCTTGAGACCTCTATGGTTACTGATCCCCGGCAGCTGTGAGCGCCACCCTGTGGTCGGCGCTCACAGCACACCTGATTTTCTGCTGCATAGCAGCGAACATCAGATCGCTGCTATGTAGCAGAGGCAATCGTGCTGTGCCCGCTTCTAGCCTCCCATGGAGGCTATAGAAGCATGGCAAAAGTTAAAAAGAAAAGTAAAAAAAATGTGAAAAAAATAAAAAAATTATAAAAGTTTAAATCACCCCCCTTTCGCCCCAATCAAAATAAATCAATAAAAAAAGAAAAATCAAACCTACACATATTTGGTATCGCCACGTTCAGAATCGCCCGATCTATCAATAAAAAAAACCATTAACCTGATCGCTAAACGGCGTAGCGAGAAAAAAATTTGAAACGCCAGAATTACGTTTTTTTTGGTCGCAGCGACATTGCATTAAAATGCAATAACGGGCGATCAAAAGAACGTATCTGCACCGAAATGGTATCATTAAAAATGCTGTCTCGGCACGCAAAAAATAAGCCCTCAACCGACCCCAGATCATGAAAAATGGAGATGCTACAAGTATCGGAAAATGGCACAATTTTTTTTTTTTTTTTTTTTTTTAGCAAAGTTTGGAATTTTTTTTCACCACTTAGATAAAAAATAACCTAGTCATGTTAGGTGTCTATGAACTCGTACTGACCTGGAGAATCACAATGGCAGGTCAGTTTTAGCATGTAGTGAACCTAGCAAAAAAGCCAAACAAAAAACAAGTGTGAGATTGCACTTTTTTTGCAATTTCGCCTCACTTGGAATTTTTTTCCCGTTTTCTAGTACATGACATGGTAAAACCAATGATGTCTTTCAAAAGTACATCTCGTCCCACAAAAAATAAGCCCTCACATGGCCAAATTGACGGAAAAATAAAAAAGTTATGGCTCTGGGAAGGAGGGGAGCGCAAAACGAACACGGAAAAACGGAAAATCCCAAGGTCATGAAGGGGTTAATTGGGTCAGTCAGGGGCTGCTGGTGTCAGTCGTGGTATGGGAGCTTAAATTTAATTTTTCTGCTTTTTTCTTTTCTACTGACAGAACAGAAAAATAGAATATGGAATGCATAACGGTAACTGAAGTTAAACTAAACTTTCCTTTAAATTTAAGAATTCAAACCACTATAACTACACTCCCCATTCCACCAGGGATGATAGGACCTCTATACATTTCATAAATTAAAGAAACAATATAGAATAAAGAATTAAAGCAACAATAGAATATTGTGGACAAACACCTGTTTATTTATGGGGACAATTGGTCATTCCCTTCAAATAAATAGTATCCAAACCTTGCCCAAGTGATCCCCTATGGGAAGTTATTCTTGGTGCTGGAAGCTTTTGGCAGATGTAGTAGAACTAATTCTCTATCTCATAAGCTCAAACAAACCCCAAGAATTGGAAGACAACGCTTCGCACAATTGGCACTCACAATTAGTGTTGAGCGATACCGTCCGATACTTGAAAGTATCGGTATCGGAAAGTATCGGCCGATACCGGCAAAGTATCGGATCTAATCCGATACCGATACCCGATACCAATACAAGTCAATGGGACTCATGTATCGGACGGTATTCCTGATGGTTCCCAGGGTCTGAAGGAGAGGAAACTCTCCTTCAGGCCCTGGGAACCATATTAATGTGTAAAATAAAGAATTAAAATAAAAAATATTGCTATACTCACCTCTCCGACGCAGCCTGCACCTTACCGAGGGAACCGGCAGCGTTGTTTGCTTAAAATTTGCGCTTTAACTTCCTTACGCGAAGTCCTGGCTTGTGATTGGTCGCGCGCCGCCCATGTGACCGCGACGCAACCAATCACAGCAAGCCGTGACGTAATTTCAGGTCCTTCAGGATTTTAAAATTACGTTCCGGCGTTGTGATTGGTTGCGTCGCGGTCACATGGGCGGCGCGCGACCAATCACAAGCCGGGACTTCGCGTAAGGAAGTTAAAGCGCGAATTTTAAGCAAACAACGCTGCCGGTTCCCTCGGTAAGGTGCAGGCTGCGTCGGAGAGGTGAGTATAGCAATATTTTTTATTTTAATTCTTTATTTTACACATTAATGTTGTTTCGATACCGATACCCGATACCACAAAAGTATCGGATCTCGGTATCGGAATTCCGATACAGCAAATATCGGCCGATACCCGATACTTGCGGTATCGGAATGCTCAACACTACTCACAATGTGACATGAAGTTCCTGTTTTGTTAAGCTTTGGGCACATTTCTAGAGAACAGTAATTTGTTTTCATGGCTGAACCAGCAACAGATAAATGACATTGAAATGCAAAGGACTGTTCTGAGCTGTACACAATCCAAGCCGGGGAGAGAGGAAAAAAAAAAAAGTATGAGATGCAGACTAGGCATATGGGCTATGGAGGCTGAGTCAGCAAGAGATAAATGTACTCGGCAAAGGGGTTATATTTTCACCATCCTGAATGTTAATGCTGCCTGAGCTGCCGTTTAATGGAGGTTCCCACTAACAAAGTGAGCTCCGCTGACAACTGGGTCCAGGTTTCTATCAGATTTCCCCAAAAACAGGACAGAAACCCCTACGGACCCATTCATTTCAATGAACACTCTCTGGTCTCAATCTTGGCATTATTGTTTTTTTTTCCCCAGACACAAGTCTGAAAAAGAGCAATACTGCCAGGTCGGAGGCCACAGGGTGTCCACCGTGACTCCATTGGCTTCACTGAAGTGAATGGCTCCATCGGGGCTCTGTCTCCATTACCATCAGAATCCTTTTATTTCGGGGATTCTAACAGAAATCCAGACATAGTGCGCGGGCAGAGAGCACTGTATTAGTGTGAAGCTATCCTTAATTAAATGAGAAATAAATATCTCTCTCATCACTGATTAGACAACCCCTCTTTGTTAGAAGGGTCTCTTGATAATAAGGCCCCAGTACACATTGGATAAAAGTTGGCCAAACTCACCAGTTTTGGTCAACCATCTAAAGAGGACCACCCAACCATCGATGCGGATTGGGTAGCTTGAATTCGGTCACCCAATAGTTTTGTTCTGCATTGGCCGGGTGAGTCTGGCGATGGCTTACTGCACTCTCCCCATATTTCTATATAACGCTCGGCTGAGCAGAATATTTATGTGTATGGGGGATAACTGTGTACGGGTACCTAAAGATTACACAGATTTCCTCCGGCTGAGACTTCTGGTGGTCAGGTGAAATGCGTGGGAGAATTGTGCAGATCATCCATAAAAATCACTCAAATTAAGCTTAAATGCATAAAGCAAAGCGGTTCCTCCTCTGTAAAGAGCCAGCATATTGATTACTCATTCCATCTCTTTAAAAAAAAAATCTCTGCAAAACCTTATAAGGAGTAAAGCACCTAATTCACAACACAATCTTTCTGAGAGCTTACTCGACTCGGAAGAGGTCCAAAAAGCAATGATTATAATTGAAG
Source organism: Ranitomeya variabilis (assembly GCF_051348905.1). Taxonomy (NCBI): domain Eukaryota; kingdom Metazoa; phylum Chordata; class Amphibia; order Anura; family Dendrobatidae; genus Ranitomeya; species Ranitomeya variabilis. The sequence goes on from NC_135235.1 coordinate 66,439,910, forward strand.
TCTCACTTTTTTTTTTTTCTTAGCAGGAGAGGAGGGATTGGGCGATATTGGAAAGAAACTGACTTACATAAAAACATTATTACCTGCCGAATGAAGGACATCACCAAGGCAGACGTGTAATATACAGTGATTTAATAGGTTTAATATAATATGGATCATATACTAAAAATCTAGTATTGATCAACTACGGAAAACGGCTCCATGATTAAGGTTTATGACAAGTAGAGGAAACGTCCTGGAGAAGGTCTTTTGGGTCAAAGAGCCTTTAAATACAGCGCCTGTTAACATTTTCTATGAAGGGATAAGGGCTTGCTCAGGAAACCCTTTAATGTTAAATGTTTTATGAAACCTGGAGAATAAGAAATTTTTCTTTAAATCAGAGTCGATTTGATTTGAATTTTTAGAACAATAACGTTGCATTTTGCCAAAAGCGGTTTCCTCAAAACCCTCTTTATTTGATGGTGAATGTACGTTATTGTGCCTGCATGAACCCAGATAAGAAGACACTTAGTCCATTGTTACGGAAATGTCAAGTAAGAACGTGATGTAGGATGTTCCCTGGGCTTCACGAATATTTTTAGGATCAGTCTGATGGTTTCACAGATTAATCGGTTAATGAGTATGTGAACGATGGATCATAAGATGTGATGTTAATGGATTGGGCCATGGGACGTTAGGGCAATGCATGATGGTGAAAACTCCAAATATAAATTTTGTCAAGGTTACTAAATAATATACTTTGATAGAAAGCACTGAATGTCTAGCTAATCCTATTATGCATGGTAACAGTGGAGAGCTCTTGACGCCACTCGAGACCCCTTGTATTAGCCAAAATCCCCGAGCCGAGATCCGCTCTCACGCTGGACACTTCAGTGTATCACATGGTCACCGACTGACGTCAATGGATGACACAGGAATCACAACAAATCATTTCTGAGCCGCTGTTACAAATTCTGTAAAAAAAATAAAATCTATATATATTTTTTCCCATCAAGATTACAAAACCTTGGTGGAACCCAACGGAACCTGTACGGTGCCAGTAGGCCTCCGCTACAAGTCAATGGGAGTGGAGTCATAGCTTCCACTTTCTAGAGCCAGATATCACACTTACACTAGTTATGCGAAAGCTTCCAATGAGAATAGGGCAAGTTCACACAGGGCGTTTTTGCTGCTTTTTTTCTGCAGCAAAACCTGATCTTGGCAGGAAAGAAGCTGCAGCAAAAACGCATGTTTAGGTGCATTTTTGGTGCATTTTTTTTCTCTTTGCCCATGCTAATGTCCTTGACTTTTCAGCAGCAAACACGCAGCAAATAATGACACCTGAATTTTTGCAGTGTTTTTTTGACACCCATTCAAGTCAATGGGTGAAAAACGCTGCAAAACGCTGAAAGAAGTCACATGCTCTATGTCCAAAAAACGCAGCAAAGCACAAAATCGTGAGGACAAAAAAAAACCAATGTGTGTGCATGAGATTTCTGAAGTCTCATAGGCTTTGCTGGTACTGTAAAAAGCAGCTGAAAAATTAGCATTAAAAAACCGCAGCAAAAACGCCCTGTGTGAACTTACCCTAAAAACTAATCGCTGGGATTCAACCAGTCAACTGATGGTGGAACTGCCCAAAGAGGAGATTCATCTACCAAGTCAGTTTTCTGCCTTAAGCTGTGTTTTTGCTTCAGCAAAAGTCACAAGTGCTGCATTTTGCCCCCCTGCGAGCTTGTAATAAAAAACAGCTCTATAATGAGGTGATGAATAAGTAAAATGCAGTGTAATGAAGGCTGCAAAGTGATGTCATCTTATACACGCGAGATATCTTCTGTACTGAAGCAGTCACACCTTTTTTGCCCCCATGATCACCAATTTCTCTCATATCACTAGTTTTGAAGACTATTAAATAAATGAACAGCATTCTTTTCTCTAAACTTCATACTTTAGCAGATATGGATCACCTAGTATGACTGACTGATAGTAAAAAGTGCCCAATTTTCCCTAGTAGTGAAATATGTGCATTTTCCCCAAGTTATTTACGTGTGCCCCTGGCCCTCCGGTATAGGTTAAAAAAAAGGAGATAAACAGAAATGCAGAAACAACGGTGGTCACATCTATGTAGTGGCTTTTGTTCGGCGTTGAATGAGTTGTGCAACAGATCCAAATGGTGACCGAAGAGCAAGTAATTTTGTAATGGGGTCCTCACTGGAATATCTATCATTTCAATGGTCACAACTGAGGCTTCTAATGAGGGTCCTGATGCAAATGTGAACAGACGCTTAATAGGTATGGATGTGTCCAGGGTCAATCATTACGAGTGATGAGCGGACGTGCTGGAATAAGGTGCTATCCGAGCATGCTCAGGTGCTAACCGAGTGACTTCGGCATGTAATATGTTCGAGTCCCCGCACCTGCCTGTCTTGCGGCTGTTCGACAGACAACACATGCAGGGATTTCCTAACAAACAGCCAATCCCTGCATGTGTAATGGCTGTCGAATGACACAAGACCTGCAGCCAAGGGGACTTGAACCAATTTTCGAGCACGAAGAAGCCACTTGGTTAACACCCGAGCATGCTCAGATAACACTTCATCCAAGCACGTTCACTCGTCACTACTCATTACCTTTTTTTCATTTGGTTGAGGACCTTCATTTCTCACAAATCAAACACAATCTCACGATGTGCTAGCAAAACTCCTGACAAGGTACAACGCAGATAGCAAGTAATGGGTGGTCACTAGACTTGGTGTGAATAGATTTGCACGACCTGATCCATTGACCACAACAGTATTCTGTGGCTGCTGGTCGGGAGCCAAGAGCTCGGCCTATTTTCTGGCTGGTTCACTAATCAAAACAAGAGCAGTGGATCCAGTCAGATACGTGGTGGTTCTCACGTCTCCCACCATAGTGGTGGCAGATTCCTGCCGAATCGATTCGTACCAACTCCACACAAAGACCCACATAGCACATATCCATCTCGTCATGGAATCATGTTTTCTTGCGTCTCGCAACATACATCTTTTAGGATAAGACAAAATGTAAAGAAGAGCATTTCAGTCACTGAATAAAAATTACCCCCGCATTTGCGTACAGTAGCTATCCTACCTTTATTAGGTCTTATTTTCTTCTTCTTTTGCTTTGGTCACTTCCACAACACACTGGAGCGGGATTTTCCAGGCAAGGAAGACAAGTCTCCTTGTACATGTCCATCTTAGGGCTTACACTTCACAGCAGCGGAGAACCCAGGTACTCCTCAGATAAAGGTTTGTAATGTAAAAGTCAAAGACTTCCACAGTGTTGTTTGATATAAATAAAAAATAGAGAAAAGCATGAGTAAAAGAAAAAAATAAAAATTATAATTTTTTTTAATTTTTTTAAAAAGGGATGTTCATTGAGGTAGCATTGTGTTATATCACTGTCTCTTATCAGTTCATCGCTAAACAGAACTTTCATCCAACTTTTCAACCAGCTGTGTATGTTTCCTCTTCTCCAGGATTTTACTGAGCTCCTCCGTGAAGGAATTATACAATGGCGAGCTTGCCTCGTCATGTTGTCTTAAAAGCATATAGCTGTTCCCGTTCATCTTTCTCAACATGTTGGGAAGGGTGCTGATCCCGTTGGTGAACTCTGAGGGCAGTGGTGGTGGTGGCGGTGGAGGAGGAGGGTTTGCTTTGCTTGGAGGACTAGTTGGCGCCTCACCGGGAATAATCTGTAGACAGCCGTCAGAATAATTGTTCATCTCCTCTGACTTGTCTTTGAAGTTTGATGATACGGTCTGGAGCTCTACAGCATTTATTCTGGAGCCGCCTGTGGTGTATTTACCTTTTCTTTTCTGTTGGCAAAATATAGAGACTAACACAATAGTCAGGACGAGGCATAGCCCTCCGAGGATAGTAATTATGGAAATGTACACAAACTCCAACTTGGAAGAACCTTGAGGTGCAGGTGTTGGCAACTGGACAATTGGAGTTGGTTCTGAGGAGATCTTCCCTTTTGGTAGCTCCAACAAAACGCTGACATTATATGACGTCACTAGGGCCTGCAATCCGCTTTCTTCAGAGTAACAACTATATTCACCGCTATGTTCGAGAAGAGCATCGGTGATGAGAAGCCCATCAATGCCAACTCTAAGGTGGCCGTCATCACTGTCCAGTGGTTCTGAGACGTTTACAAACCACAGTGGCTTAGCCAGATTAGAGCGGAGGTCACATTGCAGAAGAACATCGTCCCCTTTTAAAACGGTCCTCATTTTCTTCATAGGAGGAGCTGAAAAACAAAAGGTTATGTATAATTACAGCCGAGATCGCGGTTTAAAAGACACAAAATGTCACAGTGCATTAATAAGCTTGGGATGGAGAGGAATCAATAAAAGGTCTAACGCGCCAATATATATTTACTGCTCAATGAGGCACAAAGAAAGTGTTTTGATTCTCCCTTCTGTTCTTAACCTCCGTCCTCCTCAGTCTAATATTGATTTGTCAGATTTGATTAAGAAAATCCCAGATGATAAATTCTGGACGCCGGCTATGTGCAGCGAATTCCAATACACAACACACCCATTGAAAGCATAAGTAGTGTAGATGGAGTCTCAACACGAGGAGGTCTCTAACACACTGCCAGGGTCGGAATAATTACCTATAAATCCCGGTTCTGAAAGGCTTCAGGGTTTTATTGCCATACCAATCACGGTCAGACAGCATGGCACACTTTCTTACATTAAGGAGCCCTTGTAGCTCCATGTAGGATCAGGGTTTGCTAATTTCCTTCTCATCGGCTTTACCAGTGTGATTTTTAAAGCACCAGAAATTTAAATGAATGTCACTTTTCACCATTTTTTTGCTTTTTGTATTCATTTGTGATGTTTTTACCTTTTTTTATTTTTCAGTTGATAAAGTATTTTGGGCTTGTATTTTGAAGGACGGGTTGTATTTTGGCATGGCATAATTTTGGGGTACATACAGCTCTGGCAAAAATTAAGAGACCACTGCAAAATTTTCAGTTTGTCTGATTTTTCTCTTTATAGGTATAATTTTTGAGTACAATGTAAAATTGTTCTTTTATTCTATAAACTAATGACAACATGTCTCCGAAGTTCCAAGCAATACATTTTGTATTTATTTTCTGAAAATGAGAAATGGTCAAAATTTAAAAAAAACAAAAAAAAAAAAAACAGTGCCTTCAGACCTCAAATAATGCAAAGAAAACAAGTTCATAATTTAGAAACAACAATACAAATTTTTTTAACTCAGGAAGGGTTCAGAAATCAATATTTTGTGGAATAACCATGATTTTTAATCACAGCTTTCATGCGTCTTGGCATGCTTTCCACCAGTCTTTCACATTGCTTTTGGGGGACCTCAGGGCCGGACTGAGCATCGGGCACTTCGGGCAAATGCCAGAAGGGCCGATGCTTGTAGTGGGCCGCTCGATCGGCGCATGCTGGCTGAGTGGCAAGTACCAGCGTCAGAGAACAGTGGCAGAGAACAGCAGCACGCAAGCTGAAAGGTAATAACTGCCTGCGAAACTGCTTCCCTAACTTTCACTGGAAGCACAGAGTCAGCGCGGTGACATTATCTCCTGCTCTGATCTCTCTGCTTCCATTCCCGGCAGAGAAGGAGAGCCCGGGGGAGGTGCCGGGACAGAGCTGCTGTGAGCAGGAGAACCTGAAGAGCTGCACATGGACATCAGCCTGCTCTGCACCACAGAAGTGTGTGTGTGTGTGTGTGTGTGTGTGTGTGTGTGTGTGTGTGTGTGTGTGTGTGTGTAATGTGTGTGTGTAGTCTGTGAGTGTGTAAAACATGAGTGTATGGTATCTGTAGTGTGTGTAATGTGTGTGCGGTATCTGCAGTGTAATGCTTGTGTGTGCAGTATCTGTAGTGTGTGTGTAATGTGTGCAGTGTGTGTAATATGTGTGAGTTATCTGTAGTGTGTTAGTGTGTAATGTGTGTGCGGTATCTGTAGTGTGTGTGTAATGTGCGTGCGGTATCTGTAGTGTGTGTGTGTGTGGTATCTGTAGTGTGTGTGCGGTATCTAGTGTGTGTGTGAGTGTGTAATGTGTGTGCGGTATCTGTAGTGTAATACTTGTGTGTGCGGTTTCTGTAGTGTGTGTAATGTGTGTGCGGTAACTAGTGTGTGTAATGTGTGTGCGGTATCTGTAATGTGTGTGCGGTATCTGTAGTGTGTGTGGTATCTGTAGTGTGTGTGCGGTATCTAGTGTGTGTGTGTGTGTGTGTAATGTGTGTGCGGTTTCTGTAGTGTGTGTAATGTGTGTGCGGTAACTAGTGTGTGTAATGTGTGTGCGGTAACTAGTGTGTGTAATGTGTGTGCGGTATCTAGTGTGTGTGAGTGTGTAATGTGTGTGTGGTTTCTGTAGTGTGTGTAATGTGTGTACGGTAACTAGTGTGTGTAATGTGTGTGCGGTATCTGTAGTGTGTGTGTGGTATCTGTAGTGTGTGTGCGGTATCTAGTGTGTGAGTGTGTAATGTGTGTGCGGTATCTGTAGTGTAATACTTGTGTGTGCGGTTTCTGTAGTGTGTGTAATGTGTGTGCGGTAACTAGTGTGTGTAATGTGTGTGCGGTATCTGTAGTGTGTGTGTAATGTGTGTGCGGTATCTGTAGTGTGTGCGGTATCTGTAGTGTGTGTGGTATCTGTAGTGTGTGTGCGGTATCTAGTGTGTGTGTGTGAGTGTGTAATGTGTGTGCGGTATCTGTAGTGTGTGTAATGTGTGTGCGGTATCTGTAGTGTGTGTGTAATGTGTGTGCGGTATCTGTAGTGTGTGTGCGGTATCTGTAGTGTGTGTAATGTGTGTGCGGTATCTGTAGTGTGTGTGTAATGTGTGTGCGGTATCTGTAGTGTGTGTGTAATGTGTGTGCGGTATCTGTAGTGTGTGTGTAATGTGTGTGCGGTATCTGTAGTGTGTGTGTGTAATGAGTGTGCGGTATCTGTAGTGTGTGTGTGTGTAATGTGTGTGCGGTATCTGTAGTGTGTGTGTGTAATGTGTGTGCGGTATCTGTAGTGTGTGCGGTATCTGTAGTGTGTGCGGTATCTGTAGTGTGTGTGCGGTATCTGTAGTGTGTGTGCGGTATCTGGTGTAATACTTGTGTGTGCGGTTTCTGTAGTGTGTGTAATGTGTGTGCGGTAACTAGTGTGTGTGTGTGTAATGTGTGTGCGGTATCTGTAGTGTGTGTGTGTGTAATGTGTGTGCGGTATCTGTAGTGTGTGTGTGTAATGTGTGTGCGGTATCTGTAGTGTGTGCGGTATCTGTAGTGTGTGTGCGGTATCTGTAGTGTGTGTGCGGTATCTGTAGTGTGTGTGTGTAATGTGTGTGCGGTAACTAGTGTGTGTAATGTGTGTGTGCGGTAACTAGTGTGTGTAATGTGTGTGTGCGGTATCTGTAGTGTGTAATGTGTGTGTGCGGTATCTAGTGTGTGTGAGTGTAATGTGTGTGCGGTATCTAGTGTGTGTGAGTGTAATGTGTGTGCGGTATCTAGTGTGTGTGAGTGTAATGTGTGTGTGGTTTCTGTAGTGTGTGTAATGTGTGTACGGTATCTGTAGTGTGTGTGTGTAATGTGTGTGCGGTATCTGTAGTGTGTGTGTGTAATGTGTGTGCGGTATCTGTAGTGTGTGCGTGTAATGTGTGTGCGGTATCTGTAATGTGTGTGCGGTATCTGTAGTGTGTGTGGTATCTGTAGTGTGTGTGGTATCTGTAGTGTATGTGCGGTATCTAGTGTGTGTGTGTGTGTGTGTGTGTGTGTGTGTGTGTGTGTGTGTGTGTGTGAGTGTGTAATGTGTGTGCGGTTTCTGTAGTGTGTGTAATGTGTGTGCAGTAACTAGTGTGTGTAATGTGTGTGCGGTAACTAGTGTGTGTAATGTGTGTGCGGTATCTAGTGTGTGTGAGTGTGTAATGTGTGTGTGGTTTCTGTAGTGTGTGTAATGTGTGTACGGTAACTAGTGTGTGTAATGTGTGTGCGGTATCTGTAGTGTGTGTGTGTGGTATCTGTAGTGTGTGTGCGGTATCTAGTGTGTGAGTGTGTAATGTGTGTGCGGTATCTGTAGTGTAATACTTGTGTGTGCGGTTTCTGTAGTGTGTGTAATGTGTGTGCGGTAACTAGTGTGTGTAATGTGTGTGCGGTATCTGTAGTGTGTGTGTAATGTGTGTGCGGTATCTGTAGTGTGTGCGGTATCTGTAGTGTGTGTGCGGTATCTAGTGTGTGTGTGTGCGGTATCTGTAGTGTAATACTTGTGTGTGCGGTTTCTGTAGTGTGTGTAATGTGTGTGCGGTAACTAGTGTGTGTAATGTGTGTGCGGTATCTAGTGTGTGTGAGTGTGTAATGTGTGTGGTTTCTGTAGTGTGTGTAATGTGTGTGTGGTTTCTGTAGTGTGTGTAATGTGTGTACGGTAACTAGTGTGTGTAATGTGTGTGCGGTATCTGTAGTGTGTGTGTGTGGTATCTGTAGTGTGTGTGCGGTATCTAGTGTGTGAGTGTGTAATGTGTGTGCGGTATCTGTAGTGTAATACTTGTGTGTGCGGTTTCTGTAGTGTGTGTAATGTGTGTGCGGTAACTAGTGTGTGTAATGTGTGTGCGGTATCTGTAGTGTGTGTGTGTAATGTGTGTGCGGTATCTGTAGTGTGTGCGGTATCTGTAGTGTGTGTGGTATCTGTAGTGTGTGTGCGGTATCTAGTGTGTGTGTGTGAGTGTGTAATGTGTGTGCGGTATCTGTAGTGTGTGTAATGTGTGTGCGGTTTCTGTAGTGCGTGTAATGTGTGTGCGGTTTCTGTAGTGCGTGTAATGTGTGTGCGGTATCTGTAGTGTGTGTGTAATGTGTGTGCGGTATCTGTAGTGTGTGTGTAATGTGTGTGCGGTATCTGTAGTGTGTGTGTAATGTGTGTGCGGTATCTGTAGTGTGTGTGTAATGTGTGTGCGGTATCTGTAGTGTGTGTGTGTGTGTAATGTGTGTGCGGTATCTGTAGTGTGTGTGTGTGTAATGTGTGTGCGGTATCTGTAGTGTGTGTGTGTAATGTGTGTGCGGTATCTGTAGTGTGTGCGGTATCTGTAGTGTGTGTGCGGTATCTGTAGTGTGTGTGCGGTATCTGTAGTGTGTGTGCGGTATCTGTAGTGTGTGTGCGGTATCTGTAGTGTGTGTGTGTAATGTGTGTGCGGTAACTAGTGTGTGTAATGTGTGTGTGCGGTATCTAGTGTGTGTGAGTGTAATGTGTGTGCGGTATCTAGTGTGTGTGAGTGTAATGTGTGTGTGGTTTCTGTAGTGTGTGTAATGTGTGTACGGTAACTAGTGTGTGTAATGTGTGTGCGGTATCTGTAGTGTGTGTGTGTAATGTGTGTGCGGTATCTGTAGTGTGTGTGTGTAATGTGTGTGCGGTATCTGTAGTGTGTGTGTGTAATGTGTGTGCGGTATCTGTAGTGTGTGTGTGTAATGTGTGTGCGGTATCTGTAGTGTGTGCGTGTAATGTGTGTGCGGTATCTGTAGTGTGTGCGGTATCTGTAGTGTGTGCGGTATCTGTAGTGTGTGCGGTATCTGTAGTGTGTGCGGTATCTGTAGTGTGTGCGGTATCTGTAGTGTGTGCGGTATCTGTAGTGTGTGCGGTATCTGTAGTGTGTGCGGTATCTGTAGTGTGTGTGCGGTATCTGTAGTGTGTGTGCGGTATCTAGTGTGTGTGTGTGCGGTATCTGTAGTGTGTGCGGTATCTGTAGTGTGTGCGGTATCTGTAGTGTGTGCAGTATCTGTAGTGTGTGTGCGGTATCTGTAGTGTGTGTGCGGTATCTAGTGTGTGTGTGTGTGCGGTGTCTGTAGTGTAATACTTGTGTGTGCGGTTTCTGTAGTGTGTGTAGTGTGTGCCATAACTAGTGTGTGTAATGTGTGTGCGGTATCTGTAGTGTGTGTGTAATGTGTGTGCGGTATCTAGTGTGTGAGTGTGTAATGTGTGTGTGGTTTCTGTAGTGTGTGTAATGTGTGTGCGGTATCTGTAGTGTGTGTGTGTGTAATGTGTGTGCGGTATCTGTAGTGTGTGTGTGTAATGTGTGTGCGGTATCTGTAGTGTGTGTGTGTAATGTGTGTGCGGTATCTGTAGTGTGTGTGTGTAATGTGTGTGCGGTATCTGTAGTGTGTGTGTGTGTAATGTGTGTGCGGTATCTAGTGTGTGTAATGTGTGTGGTATCTGTAGTGTTTGCGTGTGTGTAATACTTGTGTGTTTGTGTGTAATACTTGTGTGTGTGTGTAATAATGAGTAATGTGTACATAATGAGCCTGTGTTGTCCACCATGTGTGCTGTGTACATGTATGATGTGTGTCTGTGTGACTATTTGATGTGTATGTAATGAGGTTGTGTTGTCCAGCTGTGTGCGGTGTACATCATACACATGCGGGCTGGTGAATTTTTTTTGTGCCAGGGCTGCTTTTTGGTCCCAGTCCGGCCCTGGGGGACCTTATGCCACTTCTGGCACAAAAATTTAAGCAGTTCTTCTTTGTTTGATGGCTTGTGACTATCCATCTCCCTCTTGATAACAATCCAGAGGTTTTCAATGGGGTTCAGGTCTGGAGATTGGGCTGCCCATGACAGGGTTGATGTGGTGGTCCTTTATCCACACCTTGACTGACCTAGCTGTGTGGCATGGCGCATTGTCCTGCTGGAAAACCAGTCCTCAGAGTTGGGGGAACATTGCCTGAGCAAAGCTAGTCAAGCTAGAAAAATGCCTTTCATCAATGAGAAGCAAAGGAGAGCCCGGCTGAAGTTTGCCAAAGACCATAAGGATTGGACAAAAAAGGACTGGAGTAAGGTAATCTTCTCTGATGAGTCTAATTTTCAGCTTTGCCTAATACCTGGTTGTCTAATGGTTAGACGGAGACCTGGAGAAGCGTACAAGCCACAGTGTCTTGCACCCACTGTGAAATTTGGTGGAGGATCGGTAATGATCTGGGGCTGGAATTGGGCAGGTTAATCTTTCTGAAGGATGTATGAATCAAGCTGCATACAAGGTTATCCTGGAAAAACAGTTGATTCCTTCTGCTCGGGCAATGTCCCCCAACTAAAAATATCATGGTTATTCCTCAAAATATTGATTTCTGTACTCTTCCTGAGTTAAAACATTAGTATTGTTGTTTCTAAATGATTATGAACTTAGGTTTTTTTTTGCATTATTTGAGGTTTGCAAGCAATGCATTTTTTTGTTATTTTGACCATTTCTCATTTTCAGAAAATAAATACAAAATTTATTGCTTGGAAATTCAGAGACATGTTGTCAGTAGTCTATAGAATAAAATAACATTGTACTCAAAAATATACCTATGAGAAAAATCAGACAAACTGAACATTTTGCAGTGGTCTCTTAATTTTTGCGAGAGCTGTACAATAAACTGATTTACGTTTTTAACTCGTAAGGTCCATTTACAATGGCAACTAATTGTAAAACAGTTTCTAAGAACCTGTCCATATAAATTGGCAATCACCTGACAAATGAACAAAACGCTTGTTTGCCGGCTTATAGGTCATTTTTATCGGCAGCACATCATTCTGTATAAACAGGACATGTGCTGGGCATAACATGGCATTTCATCTCCACAGAACAATCGTATTAACGATCGCTATGTATGAAGAGAAGTTGCGTCAGCTTTATCAAAGCAGGCTAGCAGGAATGCTGATCGGCTAGCACGCAGCTGATCGGTGGTCATTTAACGCAACAATTCGCTTATGTAACTCACTATGGAAGAATAAGGAAAACAAAACAGTAATTTCCCCAATGTTTGTTTCTCCATGGTTTTTTTTTTTTTTTTTGCTGTGAACTATGCAGAAAAAAAAAAATCACAATATTCTGCAAGTTATTTTTAAATGGAATGCGCATTGGTGCCATAAAATTAAGAAAGTTATGGCTCTTGAAAGAAGGCAAGGAAAAAAAAAAAAGCGTAAAAACTGAAAAATTCCCTGGGCCTTAAAGGGTTAACCACAGCTAAAGACCCCTTATATAAAACGTACGGGATCGGCAGCGCTTCTGTGTTTAACATTGCGCATTTGGGAAGTTTCGGAGAACACGTGGGCAGACTTACGACTTCCTGAGACTTGGAGATTTTAGGTAACAGATCCCATGTGAGCGCTTATGGCAGGAGCATCTGCTGCTTTTTCATATACTTGATATTCTAATGGAAGGCTCGCTCCTCAGATTAACGGTGAATGCAAAAATACAACAACGCTAAAAATAACATCCGCATAGATTTACTGCTCATTTCATTGGAGCACTTTGTATATTAAGCTTTAACTCGTGCAGTCCTGTGCTCAGCGTCTCCCTGGCACAGCAGCCGGCTCAGTGAGTCGTAGTCTCTTGCGATCATGCAATACTGATGTTGTAAGAATAACAGAGCGTTTACCCTCGTCGGTGTCGATTAAACATCCTTCGTTACCATTCTGCATATCCTGCGTCATCTGTACCCTGCAAGCAGCCAAAAACAACAATTCATACAGTGAAGTGCGATGACAATCTCAGGCCTCAAGTCAATTGCAGGCACAAGACGTAATAAAATTGAAAGTAAAAAAAGAAAAAGCTAGAAAAGGAAGCACAGAATTCTTGATGACATCAGGAGAAAGGTAAACAATTGCTGCTCTGCTGCATTAATTTAAAGAGAACCCGGCTTAAGGTTTTTTTTTTCATCCTGAGAGCATCATGATATAGGGAGAGAGACCCCGATTCCAGCGATGTATCACTTACTATGTTGCTTGCTGCAGTTTTGATAAAATCCCCGTTTTACCAGCTGCAGATCTACCAGTTATTTGAATGCTGAGCCCTGTAGAACCCCGCCCACACCACTGATTGACCGCTTTCTGTGTACACTGGGCATAGGCAGAAAGCTGCCAATCAGTGGTGGGGGCGGGGTTATACAAAGCTTATGAATATAGAGGACTACATGGCAGCAGGTTTACTAGTCCTCAAACGATGATATTATTAAAACTATACCAAGAAGCCTAGGAAGTGACACATTGCTGGAATCAGGGTCTCTGTCTCTACATTATGCTGTGCTCAAATTAAGTGAAAAAAAAAAACCTGTTGACAGCTTCCCTTTAAATAAATTTCTGCATCATTGTGTTTAAAAATGTTACATTAGAAAATTGTAATAAAATGTAAAGAGTAACTCTGGTGAAAACAAATTTAATATTGCTAGAAGATCCTCAAGTACAGCACGTTTGTTTTGGGGTTGAATATATGGCATTAAATGACTTCCAGCGACTCTTGTCAGGCTGAATACAGTCATATAATGAGCCCAGTCCCAGCTGGCAATGGAGGTCATACTGTATAACTATGTCCACCTAGGGCAGTGATGGGCAACCTTTTGAGCTTGGTGTGTCAAAATTCGCCAAAAAACCGAGCATAACTTGGGTGGTGTGTCACCTTGATAAAAAACCATAATTTTGTGACATGTATAGTTTAAATAACAAATATGTATAATTATAATTATTTAACTTACCTGCTTAGTGACTTCTTTGTTCATCTGTCAGTTGGTTTCTTTTGTTGGTCTTGCTATTATTTAACTTGTGTGGGGTGCCATGAACTAAGATAAGTGAGGGGGAGGGGGAATTCTTGTGATGGCGAACCTGTGGCACTCCAGCTGTTGCAAAACTACAATTCCCATCATGTCTTCACAGCCAAAGCTTTTGCTTGGAATGGCCAGGCATGATGGGAATTGTAGTTTTGCAACAGCTGGACTGCCACAGGTTTGCCATCACTAAATTTAGTGACTTTTTTGTTGCTGAATTTCAGTAGCTAAATGTTCAATTGAAGGTTGGTATTTTGTACACTTCAAGCCCAAGCAAGCGCTACTAAGTTCATCTGTCAATCTGTTTCTTTTGTTGGTTTTGATATTATTTAATGCTGAGAATAAGGTCTCACAAAAGTAGGTAGAGGGAAAAATAGTGAGTAAAGCCATTGCTATATTTTTCAGGGTGCTAAAAGTGTCTGGTAACCTATTCCAGGCACTCCAAATTTCCTGTTCATAGTGGCACTCCTCTTGATTCTCCAAGCGGCACCTTTCTAGATTCTCAAGCTTTGACCTCAAGTCAACAAACACCTGAGCCCAGATGCTGTCCTGAAATTCTGCAAGTTGCATCTCCAAATCATCAATTTGTATCCACTGGAAACCATTTAATTCCAAACTACTGTAGACTACTACATCAGGATACTTAATTATTTTCATGGTCTGTTCTAGGCTTCTAAATTGATGAAATCTATCACTGAACTGGTCAAGTAACGAGTCTAAAACATGCTGATACTTTATATGCAAGGGTTCCATTTCATTTTGTACAGCTGCACTGGCCTTCTCAAAATACGTTGTTACTCGAGGAAAATACTTATAAGTTTTAGTTTCTACATCTCGCTTGAAGTTTACTTTCAAAAGCTTTTATGTATCCAAACATAACGTCAATACTTTTGCCAAAACCTTGTAGCTTTAAGTTCAGTTCATTAATATGAACAGAGAGATCTGTAAAAAACATCAGGTTGTTGACCCACTTAGAATCATAGAGCTGAGGAAAGTTTCCCAGATCCTTATCCTCAAGAAATAGCTTAATTTCTTCAAAGCACTCCACAAAGCGCTCCAGAACTTTGCCTCGGCTCAGCCATCTTACATTATTGTACATCTGCAGTCCACTGTAGGTGGAACCAACCTCCAGTAAAAGTGCAGAAAATTCTCGCTTGCGAAGGGGGCGAGCAGCTATTAAATTAACTATTTTTGTAACAACTGACATTAAGTCGTTTAATTCAGTGAATCCTGCTTTGGCACATAAAGCCTCCTGATGGATAATACAATGAAAAGGCACAATCGGATGTCCAATACCTTCCGTAAACAATTTAACAAATCCGACTTTTTTCCCCACCATGTTTGGTGCCCCATCTGTCGTCACTGACACAACTTTAGAGATATCAATGCTTAGGTCACAGAGTGTTTGCATAACAACCTTACATATTTCACTTCCTGATGTACTTGTTGGCACTGATACTAACTGTATCAACTCTTCTCTCATTGTGAGACCATCAGAATATCGACCAATAATGGCCAACTGAGCATGTGATGTGACATCAGTAGTTTCATCAAGAGAGATCGAAAAATATTTACAATTACTTATGTCTCTCTTTAATTGATGTTGTACGTTTGTGTTCAGTCTCATTATTCGGTCTTTTATGATATTTCTACTCAGTGGTAACTCAGATATTCTCTTAATAATTGCATCTTTATTCTGCATATCATGAAATAGAACTGGTGCACATCTTAAGAGAGTATCTTTAATAAATTCTCCCTCACTGAGTGCTTTTCCATGCTGAGCTATGGAGTGAGCAATGCTCAGACTTGCAGATGTTAAATTTGTAGAGCTTTTTACAAATTTAAGGATGGAATTAGATTGGCTCTTATGAAGGTGTAGCTGCCTGGAAATGTATTCCTTCCTTTCATCCTCACTTTTTTCCAAGAGCTGGGAATGATTAGTTTCAAAATGTCTATTTACATTCCACGTTCTGCTTACCACCGTTTCACTACATAAAACGCAAAATGATCTGCCATTTTTTTCTATAATGCCATACATCTCAGTCCATGTCTCTTGAAAGGGTCGGCTACTGCTACTACTACCACTCCCTTTACTCAACTTTGGTTTTTTATTTTGTGGCTTCTCCATGAGAGAAGATTTATAGTTAGCCCTGCAGGCAATTAGCAGAAATAGGGGTTAATAAGGATGCACCACAAACAGTAATGGTGGTGAAATGGAGTCTGTACTGCAAGATGGCGTTCCTAATGGCGGGAAACGGCACCCATAGCACAGGCCTCTTCCAGCCTCCCCCTCACTTATCTTAGTAATGGCAAATGACACCCCACAGTTCACTGGATGATGGTTGCTGTAGTTGTCACAGGGCCTGCAGACAGCAATCACAGGGCCTCCAGACAGCGATCTCCTCAGGCCTCAGAAGTGCAGCCTGGGACTTCTGGCCGGCGCAGCAGGGAGCAGCGCAATGCCACCCAACAGAGCTAGGGCGCAGAGCGGACTCTAGGCATGGGACCGGTAGGTCCGATCTTTCCGGCCGGCGAAGCAGGGAGCAGCGCAATGCCGCCCAAACAACACAGCTCCGACGCAGAGGCCTGGGACTTCCGGGAGCTGCGCCTGGCCTACCGGAAGTCCCAGGCCTAGACGCTCTGCACCGGAGCTCTGTTGTTTGGGCCCACAGACCTCCTGCATGGCATCCGACCCGCGCGGAGGCCTGGGACTTCCGGGAGCTGCGCCGGGCCTACCGGAAGTCCCAGGCCTAGACGCTCTGTGCCGGAGCTCTGTTGTTTGGACCCACAGACCTCCTGCATGGCATCCGATCCGATAAAAAATCGGATCGGATGGCATGCAATGTAAAGATGCAATTTCTATGGGGCCGCGGCCGGCGTGTCACTGAAAATGACTACGCGTGTCAGCACTGACACGCGTGTCATAGGTTCGCCATCACTGACCTAGGGCCCAGTCAGCTAAGTAGAGTAAGAACAATGCTAGAAAGCGATAATATCCATAAAAATATATATTTTACCAGTCTTGAGGTTTACGAGGTTTTCGACATGTGCTGCCATCCCAGCCACAGTAGGGATTCCTGGCGAGGACGCAGTCATAGCATGAAGTGTAGCGATTACAGCCAGACAGTGGGATCTGCAGCACTCCGCTCTGCGCGCCAATATACAAACTGTTCTGAAAATAAAAAAAATATATATAGGTATAAATTATATGTTCTATGGGTAGACATTTTATGTAATATCCAAGAGAAGATTATTTGCCCCCACTGAGCTGCTTTTGTTCAAAAATAGCGCCACCTCTGTCCACAGGTTGGGTGTGGTATTGCAGCTCAGTCCCATCCATTTCAATAGAAATGCACACTTTCTTTATAAAGAAGCCGCCTCATTAAAATTTATATTTCCTAATCAATCCTAATTATCTATGTAATGGTAAGTGTATTAAAATATTGAGAGATCACCATCTTCTCCAGTGTGGTGCACCACTCCGGTCCTGCTGTGCGGCCAAATCCCACGGCATATTCTGTGCGGAGTGGTGCAGCTTTCCCCATGTAAGTCTATGGGACTCAGACACGCTTATACTAAGATAGCGACTTCCGGTCCACACACAAACCCCTGCGTGATTGGGCTGGTCTGACGTCAGGTCACACAGGCCAGAAGAGGAGCGGAGTGGTGCGGGAAATGAAGGAAGGCGACATTTGGTAAGTATGATAATAAACACCATTACATAGATAATTAAGATGAATTACAAGATACGTTTTTTGTAAGACTTCTTTCATAATTACTGTTCTATCAGAGGAACTTTGAGATGAGTTCAGCAAGTTAATGACAACTAAAATAAACTGATGCAGAGGTCGAGAACAAAATGTCTTCTTCCCCCAAATAGCTTGTTACAAAGATCATAGAAGCAGTAAACAAGACCGAAGACCGGCGTAGAAATAATTGCTTGATCTTAACCCAAACTAATTACATGACCAAACTGAATATGTAAACCATGAAGTAGCAAAAAATTAAAGCAACAGTCGTCCCAATGGATACATTGCATTATGGCTGGTACAGGCCTGGGAGTGAAGGCACATAGCCTCTCTGCTCTGTGCAGCCACAGGTCATGCATTGCCCCCTTCCCCAGACCCTGCATCATGCATAAATGACAAATATTTTGGGAGATCCGTCAAATGCGATTTTACAAAATTTCAAGTTGAGTTCTCAAGAGGCAATAATGTGAAATACGAAGAACGAGCATCAATGTAACAAATACGGATACCAGGAGTTAAAAGCCAAAATAGCTCTAGAAACAAAAGCTTAAACTAGATATTAATTTGTTATCTAAGAGTCTCATTGAGAAGTGTTCCCCAACATACACCTCATTCAGCCATACAATGGTACATGTCAATTTTATACAGTTGTTTTAGGACTCTTTCACACTTCCGTCTTTCTTTTTCCATCACAATGCGTCATTTTGTGAAAAAAATGGATCCAGCAAATGTTTCTGCTGGGTCGTTTTTTTTTTTCTCATAGACTTGTATTAGCGACGGATTGTGACAGATCGCCATCCGTTTCATCCGTTGTGCACTGGATCCGTCGTAAAATTGCTGTCCTTCGGGCGGAGACAACGCACAGAGGAACGTTTTTTCTGTAAAGTCAGAAAATTGCTCAGCGACGCATCCTGCGCTGTCCGTCGTTGGCTATAATGGAAGCCTATGGACGCAGGATCCGTCGCTGACCGTCAAAAGCAGGAATCCAGCGACAGATGCCGTCTTTTGAAACTGAGCATGAGCGGAAGAATTTCCAGTCAGGGAAATTCTCTCTTGCTCGCTCTCTT
Source organism: Ranitomeya variabilis (assembly GCF_051348905.1). Taxonomy (NCBI): domain Eukaryota; kingdom Metazoa; phylum Chordata; class Amphibia; order Anura; family Dendrobatidae; genus Ranitomeya; species Ranitomeya variabilis. The sequence goes on from NC_135235.1 coordinate 66,458,247, forward strand.
TATACTATTGACGCTGCCTATGCAGAATCAATAGTAAAAAGACAGAATGTTAAAAATAATTTTGAAAATCGTGATATTCTTACCTTCCGGCGTTCCCCTAACCTTCTTGATGCTCCCATTCCCAGTGTTGCTTTGTGAAATTACCCGATGACGTAGCAGTCTCGCGAGACCACTACGTCATCACAGGTCATTGTCTCGCAAGGCATTACTAGGAGCAGGAGCTGCCAGGAGCATCGCGAGCATCGGGAAGGCTGCGGGGGCCGCTGGAAGGTAAGAATATCACGATTTTTTATTTTTAGATTACTTTTAACATGGGTTGTGTTGTGTATGCGTTTTCGCAGCGGAAAAACGAGGCGAAGACGCATACACCATGTGGGCACATAGCCTCGACGGATCCGGAAAAAAAAAGGACCCACTGCATCCGTTTTTTACAATCTGCACAGGATCCGTCTTTCCAACATTTTGACGGATTGTGACTGATTGTAAAAAACGGAAGTGTGAAAGAGGCCTTATAAGGGATTCAAAGATTCAACAGTAAATGGACTCACACAAAATTACAGATGAAACAATAGTTTACTAAAAAAAAAATAATAATAAAAAAACCCCTAAATTATTTTCAGCCTCTATAACTGGGCTACTCAACCCTGCCATATAGCAGAGACCCCAATGGATGAGAGCTAGTGATGAGCGAACGTGCTCGGATAAGGTGTTATGTGAGCATGCTCTGGTGCTAACCGACTGGTGCAGAAGGTGAGCGGACCATGCCCACGAGGGCTCACAGATGAGATCCGACCAAATGAAAATGTAACTAGGAGTACTCCTAGTTAGAAATACTTTATTTTGCATTTGCTTCCCATGTCTAAATGGAGGAGGGGGAGGGGGGATCAATTTCTTTTAATTTTGTTCCTTGGAAACGCAAAAAAATATTTGTATGAGTTTAGCCAAGTGATAAGTAATAACGTCTCATAACTGCCAAAACTCTGCATTTGCAAATGAGCAGAAGATGCAAGGAACCATCAATATGTGCCGCTACGGAGCCAAGTACTTGAGACAAAACTAATTTCAAGACTGTTTCAGAAGATTTATACAATTGTTGTCCCTTAAGATGCACTTTAATGATTACAAATTCCCTGCCTACAACCAACATTTCTTGCCGGACTCTGCATTTATATTCTACAATTAGGATGTGTTGCATCGAAAAGGGACTTCACAGCACATGGTCACATCACTGAATGACTGCCTTGGAACAACTACGTCCCTACAGCACTCTCTGCTCACCCTCCACTTCTCTCAGCTCCTGTCAATTGTTGAGACTTTTCGTTTTGCTTACTCTGGGATTGACACAGAACCATCAACATGTATGTCCCGTCCTGTGACCTCAGATTACAAGAACACATTTACAAGATGGGAGGGAGGTCACACTGCATGACAGCTATGTACAGCGTCGGACTGGAGCACCTTGGGCCCACCAGAGAAACCCACCCATTCTTGGGGCCCACTATGTAGCTACATAGAAATAGATACAAGACCACCAATTGTGCGGTAAAAAGTGCTAACATCAGGGTATAATATAAGGTAGTTCACGTCTTAATTATGTAGCAAGGGTTGGTGTAGCCCCCTCACAGAATATAATTTAGCCCCCTCATAAAATATAATGCAGTCCCCTCTCATAGAATATAATGCAGCACCCCACAAAATATAATGCAACCCCCCTCAGGTATAACGCAATCCCCACCATAGAATATAATGTAGCACCCTCATAGGGTATAATGCAGCCCCCCTGATATATTATAATGCAGACACCACAGAATATAATGTAGTCCCGAGAGAATGCAGCCCCACCACAGAATATAATGCAGCCCCCCATAGAGTATACTGTAGCTCCTCACATAGTATGATGCAGCCCCCCATAATATAATGTAGTCCCCTGAGAATAATGCAGTCCCCCCACAGAATATAATGTAGCCCCCTCAAAGTATAATGCAGCCCCTCTCCACCCCCATCACTGTCCTCATCACCACCTCCATCATTGCCTTCTCCACCACCCCTATCATTCTCCCCCACCACCTCCATCACTGCCCATTCCACCACCTGCATCATTGCCTCCTCCCCACCATCATGGTCCATTTCATCACCTCCATCACCTCCCCCCACCACCGTCATTGCCCATCACCTCCATCATTGCCTCCCCCACCACCATCATTGCCCATTTCATCACCTCCATCATTGCCTCCCACCACCACCATTGCCCTTCACCTCCATCATTGCCTCCCCCACCACCAACATTGCCCATCACCTCCATCATTGTCTCCCCCCACCAATATCATTGTCCTTCACCACACACACACAGTTCACCACAGCAGCAGCTCATCACACACACACGCAGGCGCACACACACACACACACACACACAGATGCAGGCACACAGCACAGCTCACCTCCCCGCAGCAGCAGCTCATCCCAGCAGCCTCTTCCTCGCTGGAAGCTTTCTGCCTGAGACAGCACGCTGGATGATGACGTCATCCAGCTGGGCTGTCTCAGACAGGAAGCAGGATGCCGGGAGGCGAGCTGCTCTGTGAGTGTGTGCCTGCATGTGTGTATGTGTGCATGTGTGTGTGATGCTTTGTGCGTGTGGGTGGGTGTGCGATGCTTTCTGCGTGTGTGTGGTGGGGCTTTACAGGTGGGCAGTGTTAGCTGCAGCCTGTGGCTAACGCTGCCCGCTATTAAAGAGAAATGGTATTCACGCCTCTCCATGCCTATAGGGGCATGGGGAAGCGTGAATATTCATTTTGCTTTAGCAGCGGGGACAGGATCCTGTCTCCAGCTGCTGCTACTGGCACAGGGCGGGCCCCCTTGACTCAGGGGCCCCATAGCCACTGGCTGGGGGCCCCTGGAGCAGTGGGGGCCCTAGGCAGCTGCTGGCCAGTATGCCAGCAGGTGTCAGTGCCTGGGCCCACCGGAGAATCCTCCGGTTCTCCGGTGGGCCAGTCCGAGCCTGGCTATGTACACAACATCTAGTTTATTTTTGCATTATTGCAGGAGTTATGAGAGATAAGAGGGATTAATATGGTTTTCTGTAAGTATCACTATTTGCAATAGCACAGTGCCCTCTATAGACAATATTATCTAGAAAGTTTACATGGAATCTGGACATTGTGTAAGAAATTTACTGCTAGTTGTCTGAACAAAATCTATCATAGAACTAGAGTAAATCTGAGCCTGTTACAGCAGGTCAGAAGCTATAAAGCAAGACTTGTAAAATTCACTGCATCATCAGCTCTGGTGCTGGATTTGTTGTCCATACATTGAATTACTGCAGCTTTTATACAAGACCTTGAGCATGAAAGTAGAAGGACACTGGGTTATTTCTCGATGTGCTTCATTCAGTTTTTACAGTTCACATTGTTTGGATTTTTTCTTAAAGGGCTTACCTGATATTGCCCATACACATTTGATATACACTAATGTGCAAAACTTTCAGACAGGTGTGGAAAAAATGCTGCAAATTAATGATGCTTTCAAAAATAGAAGTGTTAGTAGATTATTTTTTATAAATTAACAAAATGCAAAGTGATCGAACAAAAGAGAAAATCTAAATCAAATCAATATTTGGTGCGACCGTCGCCTTACCTTCAAAACAGTATCAATGCATCAGTTCTTGTCAGTATGCTTGCACACAGTTTTTGAATGAACTCGGCAGGCAGGTTGCTCCAAAATGTTGGATGTCCTGTGGATGTAGGCTTGCACAAATCCTTCTGCATTACATGTAATCCCACATAGACTCAACGATGAGATCAGGACTCTGTGGGGCCAGATCATCACTTCCAGGATTCTTTGTTTTTCTTTTGTTGAAGATAAAGGTTAAGGATATTTGATGTATGTTTGCTGCACTTGTCCTCTTGCAGAATATACTTGGAGCCAACAAGAAGCCTCCTTAACAGTACTGCATGATGTTTAAGTATCTGACTGTATTTCTCAGTATTGAGGACACCATTACTCTTGACCAAATTCCCAACTTCAAACTTGCAAGGAACTTCCACCATGCTTCACTGTTGCTCTCCAGCCTTTCACGGATAAACCGCCTTCTGTTACAGTCAAATATTTCAAATTTTGACTCAATAGTCTAGAGCATCTGTTTTTTTGGGGGTTTTTTGCACCTCTATTTCTAATTGTTTTATTCATAGTTGAGTCATTTGTCCTTGTTTCCCTGTTGAATATGGTTTTTGACCACATTTCTCCATGACTAGTGGACAGGAATCTCCTAACAGATGGGTCCCATTTGTTGCTGTCAGTTCTGAATTGATGGCACTGCTGGACATTTTCAAATTTTAAATGGAAGCAAGCATGTGTCTTTCATTTGCTGCCCTATGTTTCCGAGGCCGACCACTGAATCTATGGCTCTGAACTCTGTCATTAATTGGTGTCCTCGATGCGGAGAAATACAGGCAGATACTTATCAGGGAGGCATCTGATTATTATTCTGCAGGACAATGACCCCCAAAATATGGCCGATGTCAATAAGATCTAACTTTAGGATAAAGAAGAACAATAAGTCCTGGAAGTGATGATATGGCCCCCACAGAGCCCTGATCTCAACATGATTAAGTCTGTGTAGGGTTACATGAAGATATGGAAGGATTTGCACATTTCTACATCCAAAGAAGACATGTTAGTTCCCCAAGATGTTTGGAACAACCTCCTTTCAAAACCGGTGTACAAGTGTATAGAGAAAAATTGTTACTTTGCTGTTGTTTTGAGGAAATGGGGCAGTCGCACAAATGATCGATTGGATTTGGATCTTTTTGTTCATTCAATTTTCATTTTGTTAATTGATAAAAATAAAACTATTACTTTTACCATTTTTGAAAGCATTAATACTTTGCAGCATTTTTTCACATCTATATAAAACTTTTGCACAGCACAGTATATATTTCTGATGTCACTGATTTTACCAACTAACTCAAATGAATTCACAATGTAGGAGTAGGTTTCTTTATTGTTACATTTTATGATTTCGGCTGTATAGATCGAAGCTCTCAGCTCAGTTTTGTTGAGAGGCTTTCGAGGTACTGAGACTCCCCATCAATCAATGGAATAAGAGAAGCAGAGGCACGCAGATGGGAGCTGTGCCACTTTAGCATTGCTCACCTTTTTTTCTATGAAAAAAATAGTATTAATCTATCCAAGAAAAGCCACAAATCCAGTCACTGATGATGGTGCACCATGCTCATAGGAACAATTCCGACCTTTGTTCTTACACTATATCGAAGTGACATGGACGTGACATGTATAGGCATTTTGTAATAGTAGGAACTCTTCAAATTTAGTTGGTTTCTCAGTGATAAGACAGTCAAATTTTGGAATGACCGATAAGTTACCAGATTGTTCCAACAGATGCCGCAAACAGTACAAAGATTTATTCAGCTGGACAAAAATGGATCACATTGCCTGTGTCACATACACACTTCTCAGCATGTGACATGGGGTGCGTCTGCAAGGGTTAATTTATCTCCTCTCACTCAATCTCTGTTCTAGGCTATAAAGTGAGCATAAATCACATACCCTACACAGTCTACACACCCCCATTACTTAAGTAAACACGCTGCCACCACTCACAACAGGGTGATGAGTCCCCAAAATATTTTACTGTTAGACAATTCAAAAGGTCACAAACTCTCAGAAAGGCTATGGATTCTTTTAGAGCATACACAGGTAAAGCTTAAAAGATTTTAAGCTTTAATATAAAAATATACAGTACTTACAATAAAATATATAAAAATTTAAAAATAAAACAACAAATATGCAAAACAGTTATAAAAATAAAAAACGTTTCTGTCTACAGTTATCATGTGTTTCCTTGAGGGAAGGAGAAGTGAATTATGGAGCACATCAATCAGCATACGCAGCTCTCACATGTGAACAACTCTTTCTGTGTCACTCAGCTTTTTATAGACCTGAACATAGTCTCATATTTACAGGAGGACCCGGATTGGCCCATTTAAAAGATGCCGTTTGTGAATGGATGATGGGCTAAGTTGTGGCATTTTAAATATCGTGTTTCCTCCCTTTCCCTCTAAACAGGCAATGGCAAATATTCTTTCCTAGTTGCAAACCTTTTGCTAGCTCTTTGAAGCTGCCATATTTGACACCTCTAGCATTCTTCCAACAGTCCCCCACCCTGTGGTTCATAGTTCCAGCAATAAGAATAGGCAGATGTTATCTCCTTTTGGGTAGAGGCAATATGTGGATGCAGCCTTAACTAGTTATTCTACTGATATTATAGTTTTACTAACAAGTAAATACTTCCTTCACAGCCTGTGATACTGGCACAGCACAAAATATTTTGTCGCCAGAGGCTAGTGTCCCTTCCATGGCTGTCTACACTGCACTTTACTTGTCACATCTACAAAAAACAGGTCTGACCTAACAGATAGTAGGTAGCTTACAGTATTACACAGAAATGAAACAAATAGTAGAAAAACAAAATACCCTACCTGTTTTTTGGATACAACCAAATTTTCGACAGCCTGCGGCGTCTTGAAAACCTGTATTTCTTCTATTATGTGAACCTTGTTGTTGATAACGACGGCCTTGTGAATCCAGCCATTGTCTGCAGAAGAGATGATAAAGTCTGATTGAGATGGCGTTTGTGTCCTCTTTAGTACAAGACATGGAAACCATGACATTATGGAGAAAGTAGTGGGGAAGAGAACCCACAAGCCACAAATCTCTGTTTGCAGGCTGGAATAAATGGTTCTGGGATTTCAGGATACATTCTCACCAGACTAACGCACGTCTCAAGGCACAGCTGGCCATTTGGGGAATTTAGATAGAATTTAGATATTAGAAGAAAACTGTATGAATAGCGATTACCTACAATAAGTCTAGTCTAAAATGCACCACGTACATTTACATGGCAGCCTGTATCTTTTTTACTCACACAGAGGCACAATAAGTTTAATATTTGCTGGTTACGTGCATGCTTCATGAGAACGCCTAGTGTCACTTGCACCTTTATAGAGAAACATCTCAAAAACGTGTTTATAGCAAACACCGTTTCCTGGCTCCTACTCAGACTCACAAGCCATCGGGCTACTCCCGGTAGCGATCCAAAGGACTTGCAGTGCACTCACATTGTCTCTCTGGACTTACGCATCAATCTACTAGCCCGAACTGGTTTCCTTACGGAAAATAAACCAGACTTATCTTTCACAGCTTCTTACGAAGTCTTCATCACTCATTGACGTCTGTTAGCCCACCGGTTTGTCGTTAAGTGTCAGGCCCACCTGCTGTAATTCCCGGGGAAATAATCTTTACTTTGTGCCAAACGGTCTCTTATACACACACTTCTACCTAATGACATTATCGTGCTTCAACCCAGCCCTAAAATGGTCATGGTCACATCAACATAAGACTTTTAGGACAACGGTCTCCTCCTTCCTCAAGCTAGAATCAAGAAAACTCTAGCCGTTGTATGAACTATTCTCCTAGGGTTTGGTGTCAATGCAGCATGTAGTGGCCCTCCAGACCATTACAAGAGTGGGGTGCATGAAGTATGTAGGGTACATAACCATGCAACACAGCAGAACATTAGCAGCTTTTCTTAAAAGTCACCAGGTTATCTGCGAGGAGCATGATATAGGGATCGAGACCCTAATTCCAGCAATGTAGTATCCTTCACTAGGCTACTTGGTTCAGTTTTGAAAAATCTACCAGTTCTGTGAATGCTGAGCTCTGTTTAAAACACCACTGATTGACAGCTTTATGATACACTGTGCATAGGCAGAAAGCTGCCAGGGGTATGGGCGGGAACATTAAGAGCTCAAGAATCAGGAGGATTACATGGGCACCAAGTTTACTAGTCCTCTAGTGATAATCTGCTATAAAACATTGATTCTATCAAAACTACAGCAAGCAGCCCAGAGTGTGACATGGCTGGAATGGGAGTCTGTCTCTACATTTTGCTGCTGTCAGGGTAGGCCTACAGAAGAGAGGACGTCGTCATACAGACCTGTCCCTAGAAACAGCACGTCATACTGTTCTTTATTCAGGGCTGTGACTCGATCTACAGCGATATGGGTATAGACGATATTCTTCTTAGAGAGAAGCTGTTGGTCCCCCATTGGTTTAACCACATTAGATACCAGAGGATGATGCTTCACAAAGTCGAGGACATTATCCGGGAGATCTTGTGAAGAGTTGTAGCCACTGCTCCGAAATTCATTTGTAATACACTGTGAAGAAAGAATATCCAAGTAAGTAAAATATGGATAGAAACATGTTCAAGGGAATAACTCTAATGCAACGAAAATCATCCACATATGGTGACTTCAGCATTTACTAGGACACCAATGATTAAAACAGGAAGAACCAAAATCTAAAAACAACCATTTTATAACTTTCGAACAGTTTATAAAGCCGACTTTTTTTTGGTCATCATGGTGCAATAAAAAACACTTAATTATACATATACAACAAGGTTGTAACCGATTTAAAAACCCCTTCTACAAAGTGTGATCTATGGTGGGACATCAGTCCCTACAGATCAAGAGTCATCATTCTGCGAGACTTCAGCTTTGGAGAAACCACAATTCCTGTCCTGACGGATGTATTCAGAAATAAGAAAAATTATTCTATCTTTAAATGTTCATGTCAGGATTTTTATCTAAAGCAGAGGACACAGAGCCTGGCGGAGTTCCGGGAAGTGTTGCAACTGGAGTGACCAGGAATCGGGAAGGTGAGTATGTTGTTTTCTTTTAATAACATGCCAAGCAAATTCCCGGGAAGAGAAATACCAGCTGGACAACCCATTGGTACTGTGCCGATTTTCCAAATATATCTTTAGAGTAGCGAGTTCATTTTTTTTCCAACTGTAGTGGACACAGAATCCAACTGCTGTTATATATTGGACTGACGGGCAGGATAATGCTGTAGATCCCAAAGCCAGGAAGCCATCAGGCGCTTCCTCTGCACTAAAGGAAAGTGCTCATCTACGTGGGAACGGTGCCTGTGACACGCGACCATTGTAATAACAATCACTGATTCTCCGTAGGAGAAATGTGATGATAAAAGAAAGCAATGACAGTGAAGGAAGGGGATGGATTCTGAAACCCTAGCCTCAGGCACCTAGTCCTGCCAATGAGGAGAACATAAAAGGTAAGAGCGACTTGTGTAATTCAATAAATTGGCTCATATAATGAGAGTGCACTTAGAAAATACTCTATAGAAATAATCACTTACTGAACCAGGTCTTGGTTTGGGAATGTTTCCATTATATTTGATCCATTTTTTGGAGGACTCTTGATATACCATATACGGCCCTTCAAATACTTTCTGAATATCCGGTAGTCTGTATCGACAGACTGCTGAGATCTTCATATTTCCCCTATGTACAAGAATGGAGACAAATAATCATATAACAAAACACTCCACTAGTGGACGACTCACGGCTCGGAAATCACTGAACAATAAATGATGACAGAAGGAAGCAAGTAGACCGTAAAGAATTCAGAGAAATAAAGCAAAAATATTATTATAGGTCATACAAACCCCCAAAAACCCTGTTATAGGCAAAGAAAGTGCACGAGTGTACTAAAGTCGTTTTAGGCATGACATGGATGAGGCATAATGGAAGGGAAAGGTTAAATCCAAAGTGAAGCCAACAGAACCAAGAGAAAGCAATTCTTCTTTTTCTTCTTCATCTAGATAAATAGGTTTCTAGCCCCCGGCTTAAAGGAAGTAATGTACATGAATTTGTTCCGATTAACGGAGTACGAAGCAAACAAGAGAATTATTTGGAGTGATTTTCTTGTGTGCTCCATCTCGAATACTCATTTTATGCAATGTGCGAGCAAGCGGGTGTTTGGACAGGGAGAGGAATGACAAAAACAATTACAAGGGAAGGTTTGAAATTCTGCAATATTCTGTGACATCACATGGACCAATAGTTCCCTGACAGACTAGAAAATTATTCTTATTATTTTGGACAGCTAGACATTATTAACCCTCGCTCTATCACGTAGCTGGAAGTCATCCTTAATTTGCAGAAAGAATTGCTATGTCAGTGTACCATGCTTCCTGGCTGCCAATGCATGTTGTGGGACAAGAGGAATATAAAAGATTACCATGGTCAACTCCTGAAAATGCAGCCCTAGAAGGATTCTTGCTGGACCTCATCATGAAGATCTTTTACGTAGAATTAATTTTAGTTGCCATAACCAGCAACAAGAGTAGTAATTGTAAAAGCCTCTGGTAAACCCCTAATTTTTACCAATAAGATTCCTGAAATGGATTTAGTATGTTTGAAGCTTTTTCTCCGCGAAGAGTTTTCATAAGGAACTAATATTAAAATGTTAGGTGTCAACCTATTAATGCAACGCAATTTTCTGCAACTACTAAAGGAGCGGAATCTTTTTAAATTTGAATGATCCATTAGTTCAATACATCTGTCTCTCAGATGTTCTAGTCATCCAAATAGTGGTCCTAATTATCCCTTTATTTTGTGTTTATCTATCTAGAAAGTTTAGGCCCAAATGCACTTTAGATAGCTGTTGGCCAAACGATGACCTGACTGGCAGTTTTTTCTACTGACTTTCCCATATACAGGAGCAGTAAAAGAATTGGCAGTCCAAAATCAGACATGCTGGATTCTAATATCCCTAGATGATGTCAGGGGAGGGGACGGGGCACCCATTTAAATTAGACTGTCAGCCGAACCAGTCACTATCGCTGGCATTATTCTATTGTGTATTGGGGTCTTAAGAGTGTACGTACTATAGAGTTGGGACCAGTGGCGTAACTACAAAGTTATGGGCCCCGATGCGAACTTCCAAATGGGCCCCCCCCCCCGCCATAAAATTCAATGTAACCCCCATAGAATACAATGCAGCCCCCATCATAGTATAATGCAGCCCCTCCATTCAGGGGCAGTGAGAAAGACACGAGCAAATGGTGACGAGGGGGCAGGGGAGAGGGAACAAGGGGGCAAGGAAGACAGGCACAAGGGGACACATGGGGGCTAGGAGGCAGGGGAGAAGGTTACAAGGGGACTAGTGGGCAAGGGAGACTGACACAAGGGGACAATGGAGACTGACACAAGGGGCACACGGGGACAAGTGGGCAAGGGAGACTGACACAAAGGGCACACGGGGACTAGTGGACAAGGGAGACTGGCACACGGGGACACAGGGACTAGTGGGCAAGGGAGACTGACACACGGGGAATAGTGTGCAAGGGAGACTGATACAAGGGGACTAGTGGGCAATGGAGACTGACACAAGGGGACACACGGGGACAAGGGACAAGCACAAGGGGACAAGGGAGACAGGCACAAGGGGACACACAGGGACTAGTGGGCAAGAGACCGACACAAGGGGACAAGGGATACAAGCACAAGGGGACACACAGGGACTAGTGGGCAAAGGAGACTGACACAAGCACAAGGGGACAAAGGAGACTGACACAAGCACAAGGGGACATAGGAGACAGGCACATGGGGACACACAGTGACTAATGGGCAAGGGAGACTGGCACAAAGGGCACACGGGGACTAGTGGACAAGGGAGACTGGCACACGGGGACACAGGGACTAGTGGGCAAGGGAGACTGACACACGGGGAATAGTGTGCAAGGGAGACTGATACAAGGGGACTAGTGGGCAATGGAGACTGACACAAGGGGACACACGGGGACAAGGGACAAGCACAAGGGGACAAGGGAGACAGGCACAAGGGGACACACAGGGACTAGTGGGCAAGAGACCGACACAAGGGGACAAGGGATACAAGCACAAGGGGACACACAGGGACTAGTGGGCAAAGGAGACTGACACAAGCACAAGGGGACAAAGGAGACTGACACAAGCACAAGGGGACATAGGAGACAGGCACATGGGGACACACAGTGACTAATGGGCAAGGGAGACTGGCACATGGGGACACAAGCATAAGGGAGACAGGCTCAAGGGGACACACGGCCCCCTGACCTGCCAGAGCCGCTTGCAGCTGCGACCGTGGTAGTTACGCTGCTGCCTCACACACACACATACTACAGATATCACACACACACTACAGATATCACACACACATCATACTACAGATATCACACACACATCAGTTATCACACACACTACAGATATCACACACACACATATACTACAGATATCACACACATACTACAGATATCTCACACACACACACACTACAGATATCACACACACATCATACTACAGATATCACACACACACTACAGATATCACACACACATCATACTACAGATATCACACACACATCAGTTATCACACACTACAGATATCACACACACACACATATACTACAGATATCACACACATACTACAGATATCTCACACACACACACACTACAGATATCACACACATCATATTACAGATATCACACACACACACACACACACACACAGAGACATACTACAGATATCACACACACACTACAGATATCACACACACACATCATGCTACAGATATCACACACACATACTACAGTTATCACACACACACTACAGATATCACACACACACTACAGATATCACACACACACTACAGATATCACACACACACACACACACACACACACACACACACACACACACACACACACACACCAGAGATACCAGCTCATATACACAACTCACAATCTCCTCTCTGGTACAGGGGTGGCTGATGTAAACCGGCTGCAGCTCCTCAGCTTCTCCTGACTAAAGCGGCTCTGTCCCGCACCTCCCCCCTGCTCTCGCCTTCTGTCCCGGGGTTATTTTGGCTTTCTCTTAAATACGATCTCCTTCAGACGTACATGAGATGTATGAGGGGGGAAAAATACAGACTGAGAAGCTGTCTCATCGTGATGACTGGAGCTGCTTCCTGTCTCTCACGTGCCCCGGTTGCCCCCTTCCCCTAGATACGCCTCGGACTGTTGCCGTGCAGGAGGAATCTCCTGCACTGCAACATGGTGTTGGGTGCCAGCACAGCCCGCACAGTGGTCTATCCAGCACAGCCCGCACAGTGGTCTATCCAGCACAGCCCGCACAGTGGTCTATCCAGCACAGCCCGCACAGTGGTCTATCCAGCACAGCCCGCACAGTGGTCTATCCAGCACAGCCCGCACAGTGGTCTATCCAGCACAGCCCGCACAGTGGTCTATCCAGCACAGCCCGCACAGTGGTCTATCCAGCACAGCCCGCACAGTGGTCTATCCAGCACAGCCCGCACAGTGGTCTATCCAGCACAGCCCGCACAGTGGTATATCCAGCACAGCCCGCATCTCTCGGCCCCCCCCCCCACTCTCCTTACCTTTCCTCTTGCCAGCGTTGCTTCCTGCTCCAGTCTCAGGCTCGGCTGCAGTCTGCCCGGGATCGCGCACCCGCAGTGTCAGAGGCAGAGCGCGGAATGATGGGAGAGGGAGCGTCTGTAGACGCTCTCTCCTCCGTCATTGCATTCAACTGTACCGGAGTCATAGACGCCGGTATAGTTGAATGCGACGGCAGGGGGGGTGAGTCGACGGCGGCGGGGGGAGGCGGATCGAGCGGCCCATGACTGGCACCGGCTCTTCTGGCATTGGCCAGTCCGGCCCTGCTCTGACCTGCCGGCCCCGGGCCCCTGACCTGCTGGGCCCGGTTGCAATGGCGACCGCTGCAACCGTGGTAGTTACGCCCCTGTCCATACTGTACAATGGCCACACATAGTGCTCCATACTGTACAATGGCCACACATAGTGCTCCATACTGTACAATGGCCACACATATTGCTCCATACTGTACAATGGCCACACATGATGCTCCATACTGTACAATGGCCACACATGATATTGCCTACAGTATAATGGCCACACATAGTTACTCCTACACATGCGGCTGAGCTCCGTACACATTGCACATGCGGCTCCCCTCCGTACACCTCGTACACACACGGCTCCGCTCCGTACACCTCGTACACACACGGCTCAGCTCCGTACACCTCGTACACACCCAGCTCCACCTTGTACACCTCGTACACACACGGCTCCGCTCCGTACACCTCGTACACACACGGCTCCGCTCCGTACACCTCGTACACACACGGCTCCGCTCCGTACACCTCGTACACACACGGCTCCGCTCCGTACACCTCGTACACACACGGCTCCGCTCCGTACACCTCGTACACACACGGCTCCGCTCCGTACACCTCGTACACACACGGCTCCGCTCCGTACACCTCATACACACACGGCTCCGCCTTGTACACCTCATACACACACGGCTCCGCCTTGTACACCTCATACACACACGGCTCCGCTCCATAAACCTCGTACACACGGCTCCGCTCCGTACACCTCGTACACACACGGCTCCGCTCCGTACACCTCATACACACACGGCTCCGCCTTGTACACCTCATAGACACACGGCTCCGCCTTGTACACCTCATACACACACACGGCTCCGCTCCATAAACCTCGTACACACACGGCTCCGCTCCGTACACCTCGTACACACACGGCTCCACTCCGTACACCTCATACACACACGGCTCCACTCCGTACACCTCATACACACACGGCTCCACTCCGTACACCTCATACACACACGGCTCCGCTCCGTACACCTCGTACACACCCGGCTCCGCTCCGTACACCTCGTACACACCCGGCTCTGCTCCGTACACCTAATACACACACGGCTCCGCCTTGTACACCTCATACACACACGGCTCCGCCTTGTACACCTCATACACACACGGCTCCGCTCCATAAACCTCGTACACACACGGCTCCGCTCCGTACACCTCATACACACACGGCTCCGCCTTGTACACCTCATAGACACACGGCTCCGCCTTGTACACCTCATACACACACACGGCTCCGCTCCATAAACCTCGTACACACCCGGCTCCGCTCCGTACACCTCGTACACACCCGGCTCCGCTCCGTACACCTAATACACACCCGGCTCCGCTCCGTACACCTAATACACACACGGCTCCGCTCCGTACACCTCGTACACACCCGGCTCCGCTCCGTACACCTCGTACACACCCGGCTCCGCTCCGTACACCTCGTACACACCCGGCTCCGCTCCGTACACCTCGTACACACCCGGCTCCGCTCCGTACACCTAATACACACACGGCTCCGCTCCGTACACCTAATACACACACGGCTCCGCTCCGTACACCTCGTACACACCCGGCTCCGCTCCGTACACCTCGTACACACCCGGCTCCGCTCCGTACACCTCGTACACACCCGGCTCTGCTCCGTACACCTCGTACACACCCGGCTCTGCTCCGTACACCTAATACACACACGGCTCCGCTCCGTACACCTCGTACACACACGGCTCCGCTCCGTACACCTCGTACACACCCGGCTCTGCTCCGTACACCTCGTACACACCCGGCTCCGCTCCGTACACCTCGTACACACCCGGCTCCGCTCCGTACACCTCGTACACACCCGGCTCTGCTCCGTACACCTCGTACACACCCGGCTCTGCTCCGTACACCTAATACACACACGGCTCCGCTCCGTACACCTCATACACACACGGCTCCGCTCCGTACACCTCGTACACACCCGGCTCCGCTCCGTACACCTCGTACACACCCGGCTCCGCTCCGTACACCTCGTACACACCCGGCTCCGCTCCGTACACCTCGTACACACCCGGCTCTGCTCCGTACACCTCGTACACACCCGGCTCTGCTCCGTACACCTAATACACACACGGCTCCGCTCCGTACACCTCATACACACACGGCTCCGCTCCGTACACCTCGTACACACCCGGCTCTGCTCCGTACACCTCGTACACACCCGGCTCCGCTCCGTACACCTCGTACACACCCGGCTCCGCTCCGTACACCTCGTACACACCCGGCTCCGCTCCGTACACCTCGTACACACCCGGCTCTGCTCCGTACACCTCGTACACACCCGGCTCTGCTCCGTACACCTCGTACACACCCGGCTCTGCTCCGTACACCTAATACACACACGGCTCCGCTCCGTACACCTCATACACACACGGCTCCGCTCCGTACACCTCGTACACACCCGGCTCTGCTCCGTACACCTCGTACACACCCGGCTCCGCTCCGTACACCTCGTACACACCCGGCTCTGCTCCGTACACCTCGTACACACACGGCTCTGCTCCGTACACCTCGTACACACACGGCTCCGCTCCGTACGCCTCGTACACACACTGCTCTGCTACATCCACACAAACCCCTCCTGACCTCACACAAAAGCTTACCCTCCTCCAGCACGATGACAACCAGCACTGCACTACTGTCCTGCACTACATGGAAGCCCTTGGTCATGTGACTCCGACTCCTCCCCTCCTGTGATCTCATCACAGGTCCTGTGCGCACAGAGCAGCTGCAGCCATAGTTGTGGTGTGCGGCTCTCTGCGGTGGAGGGGCTCTGCTGCGGGACAAGTGCAGTCCCACCCGTGATCGCGCATCCACTGAGAGAGTGCACGCGCACCAGGGCCTGTAAAGAAGGTTTATTTAAAGGGCCGGCGGCCCATTTTGTAACTCAGAGTCGGGGCCCCTAAGCACTGCGGGCCCCGTCGCAATTGCGACCCCTGCGACCGCGGTAGTTACGCCCCTGGTTGGGACATGTCTGATGAGGTCTCTGGAGCAAGGAGGTTCAGTCCAGGTAGGTAGGCTGCATTAATTTCTTCAATGTATGATGATAATCTGGGTAAAGGTCCTACAACAAAATGAGCAAAGTCCTCCTGTCCCAGGTGGCCAGAAGTCTGACAGCATTAAACACATCCATAAGGGGTGCAAAAGAATGTACAAATGGTCCACCTTTAATAAAACAGTCACAGAACAAAGTTGGGTAAAAACAAAAAGAACTTTACTTCTTCTTTCTTCCCATAAAGTGGCACAATTAGGCTACTTTCACACCAGCGTTTTTTGCATACATCGCAATGCGTAGTTTTGGCGAAAAAACGCATCCTGCAAAGTCATCTGCAGGATGCGTTTTTTCCCCATAGACTAACATTAGCGACGCATTGCGATGTATTGACACACGCCGCAACCGTCGTGCAACGGTTGCGTCGTGTTGTGGCGAACCTCCGGCCGCAAAAAAAGTTACATAACTTTTTTTGTGCTGACGGTCCGCCATTTCCGACCGCGCATGCGCGGACTCCGCCCACACCTCCCCGCACCTCACAATGGGGCAGCGGATGCGTGGAAAAACAGCATCCGCTGCCCCCGTTGTGCGGTGCTTGCACAGTATGCGTCAGTACGTCGAGCCGACGCAGCGAGACGGCCCAGTACCGACGCTAGTGTGAAAGTAGCCTAAGCGTGACAAAACTTGTAGGTCATGAGAGCTTTGTGGTCACACTTTATGGTGCTATTGCTCAAACATTCCAGAACACAACTTGAAGTATCTGTAGAAACTATAATTATCACTCTCACCCCTGCCACAGAGGAGTCTCTGACCTGAATTACTTCACAAGGACTTATGGACAAAGTTGGCTAGACAGCTCTTTAAACATTATCGTAAACTTACAATTCAATTTTGTAACACAACTTTTGGCATACAAACATGGTCACTCCTACCATGCTACTGCTCATTTAACTATACCATAGGTTTGATTCAACCAGGTCACTTTTTTTTTAATATATACATTTTATAAAACTTAAACAATAAGCTAACAGGTACTAGTCAAAAAGGTGCCACAAATGTATACAAAGTGATATACAATAAAAAATGGGGACTATCAGTGAGGAAGTGTTGCTCAAAAGAAGAGAGGAATCCCCCCCCCCCCCCCCCCCCCCCGAAAAAATCAAAACACTTCAAACGGGGTGGGAGGTTTGTGCCGGTGGGTTAAGGGATGGATATACCCTCCGGCTACTTCACTCTTGCCACAACCACAGATACAAAAAGTACCAATCAGCGCTCGCTCACGAAGATGGATTAATATGCAACCAGTTCTTGCAATTTCTTGGAACTAAATACAGAAGAACCATGTGAGCTGGTGTCAAAACTGTTGTAACACTCTTGATGCATTGAAGAGGTGTCTGAGAATTGATTTTGGGTTAAATTCCAAGGGAATTTCGCTATGGTGAAAGAGAAAGAATGCCAGGGTGAATGGGAGAGCTTAATCTGAGAAGGTTGATCTAATCTTCCAGACATCTCTCCAGAAGGAAAAATGTACAGAACAATCACAAAAAGTAGGTAATAAGGTTCCTTCAGCATTTTGACAATGCGAGCACTGCGATGGGAGTAAAAGTATCAAATGCGTGTAATTTACCGGGAACACTGTACCACCTAGACAGCACTTTATAGCTCATCTCATGAGCTCGGCTAGAGATGAGGGTGCCATGGGCTAAGCAATATAGCCTCAAAAGCACATTGGCTGAAGAAGACAGTCCCATAATGACATTGGCTGAAGAACACCGTTCCTAAATGGTGAAGGAGGAAGGCAACCTGTGCAGGGGAAGAAACCAATACGGCACAAATCAAGACGAGATGGTGTCTAACTGGACCAGAGCTCGAACACAAGGATTTAAATTGGGACTTGGGTTGAGCATACGAGGACACCAGATGTAGAGAGGTGAGAAAAAAAATGGAATTGGCTGGCTCTGCCAATGAACAGCGCACAGGGTTCTGTAATATCAACTTTAACAGGTCACTCTACGGTCCTTGTTTTAGACAACTTTTCTCTACAGTCTGCTCAATAGACCCTTGATGGTTAATGTCTAGTGATGAGCGAATATACTCGTTACTCGAGATTCCTTGAGCACGCTCGGGGTCCTCCGAGTATTTTTTAGTGTTTGGAGATTTAGTTTTTCTTGCCGCAGCTGAATAATTTACATCTGGTAGCCAGCATAAGTACATGTGGGGGTTGCCTGGTTGCTAGGGAATCCCCACATGTACTTAGGCTGGCTAACAGATGTAAATCATTCAGCTGCGGCAAGAAAAACTAAATCTCCGAGCACTAAAAAATACTCAGAGGACCCCCGAGCGTGCTCGAGAAATCTCGAGTAACGAGTATATTCGCTCATCACTATTAATGTCCCCCGGAGCTCCATCCATTCCACGCTTACATTGTGATCAGCCAAGCCGCTAATCATCTGATCTCTGGGCCTTGCACAAAAATATCAAGATCATTTCACCCAACAAGTCTGGGAAAAAATAACAGATGATCCTCTGTGCAGCATCACCATAGGCTACTATGTCATACTCTCTCATTCTTCAAAACCAAAGTCTCTCCAGCAATAGGCAAGTTGGTCTAACCTCCAACCACTGTTGCTCCACAATTAACACTCCCAGTGGACTGGCCTACAACTCTCTGCCACTTTTCTACTAGAGTCGACAGACAACAGTTCTAACTCTCAAAATAGGCCCAACAGAGGCTCCCTTGACACCCCATCCTTCTGCAAACTGCCTCCCTGGTGCTAAACCGCCTCTTTCTATTAGCTTTTCCTTCTTTATCAGCACTTCAGTGAAAACATTTTGCATGACAACACACGGTCCCCACGGCTTCATGCTCTTCCTAGTCCCACGCTGATGCTGGTACCTTCCCATTATGGACAACTAAGAAATAAAACATTTTTGCTACGGCCTATTGGGACTAGCATGGTAAGCTCTACTGAGTACTACGGCACACCGGTGTAGAAATCCAGGACTAACAGTGCTCAATCATCGCATAGCACACAATCATATATACATGGCATAACATACACAGTATATTTGTACGGCACAATGTACTTACACAGAGCTGCACAATAATCTTTGCTGCAAAGCTCCTCTCTGCCAAACACCACTAAAAGGCACAAAAATTACCATAGACAAATGTAGTTATCGCATGTTGTTACAGTAAAGAAGTCACATGATGGGGGAAATCGCAAAAAGTCTGCACACTTGATAATTTGGGAAGCAAAAATATACGGTTTTCCAGAAAGAAATACATTTTTTCCAGCTTACTGAACAATCTAGTTTCAGAACTGTGGCAGATGGATGATGCCAATCAAGCTGTTTGTGGATGGTAAGAAATTTATTCCTCCTCAATATTTACTAGATAACTCAGTAGATATTAGCAAACAAACCCCGTATGGCCGGGCGTCATTCTCTAGAATCTTGGCCATATTTCACATAGTTTTCTTTTGGCGTGATTTTGGGCATCTGTTAGCAGAAAATGCTTCTACTCAATCAAAAGGCCCCCTCTCACTCCTCATTGTCACCGCATGAAAGGTCGTCTTGTATGAAGTCAGTGCCAGGCGGCTTGTGAGTCACAATTCTAAAGATACCAGGTCCTAGACTGGCATAAATCCAGGAGATGGGACCATTAGGATAAAAATACCACGTCTCATATACTAATGATGTCTAATTATTCCTCCTCTGTCATCACTAATGAGAACTCTTGTGCTTTCAATAATCTGAAAAACACTTTACTTTTTCCAGACAATGACATATCCCAAGGCTATTAAATGGCTTGTATCATTCTTCATTGTTCAGCAGCGCACCGCTCCCCTGCCTCCAGTATACCTGCTTACCAGGGGTGGAGCATTTGGGATTGATTGACAGTTCGGACCAGCAGCATGGCTGCGCCACTGACCTGGATTTAAGGTTCCCTGCCGATGCTGCGATATGAGGCATCTTTGCCTCTGCAACATCTGAGCAGCTCAGTGGCACCGAATCTGGTGGGATCCAGCGATCCGAACAGCTTCAGAACAGCGCTTACAAGATCTATTGGAAAGAGATTATAAGTAATCCTTGTCAAAGAGCGTAAGAAACTCTGCTAGACTATAGAGGTGGCCGGTAACCTGGGCAATAAGCAGAAATTAAAAATACCTTATGCTATTAAGCATAGAGAGGATTTTTTAAAAATTGCTAAATTTCTTATTTTTGTAAGCACTTTAGCAATTGTAACCAAGTTATTTATTGATGAGAATAACCCTGTAAAGTAATGGAAAATGGTATGGTTATGCTATAACATGATTGGTGATAGCCGAAACTCTGGAGCACAATGGATTCTAAGAATTAACAGAATAAAAATATAAGAATAAATCAGAGTTTGATCAGAGTGTCAGCATAATGTGATCTGATTCTGTAGGATGAGGGAATCAGAGAACACTAAGGAGAAGATGGAGAGAAAAATGTCTCCATCTTCTCCATTGTGTCAGTGTGTGGAAATCGGACTGCACGCAGATGTCATTCGAGCAAAGTCCGATGATATCCACACACTCATTGATGTGCATGGTGAAGTGCAATCCGAATATCAGATCAAACTCTGACATGCAGCAAAAAAAAAAAAATGGACATGTCCACGGCCCCATAGACTAACTTTGGTCCGGGTGCGCACTGATGTTTTGTTGGATCACAATCCAACCGAAAATACGGCCGTCAGCACCTGCCCTTAGAGTGTGCAGGTACAAACACCCCCCAATTTGGTGAAACCCAGTTGTCAATTTGCTTGTAAATTTGGAGGAGGAACAAGAGGAACCGCACAATACAGAACTATAACAGAAGATGATCCAGACTTGCTATTCCATGGGAAATACAATTATTAGGATTGCTTTGCAGTCTTAAAATTGGGTTTAAAGGCATATTTCAGTTTATAAAAATGATCAACCTATAGACTGGATACTGAACAGTCGACTTATGTGCCTTATTTTTACCAGACCAGGGCTGAATGGAGTGGGAGGTCACACATCGCCAAATACAGTGTAGAACAGGTGACATTCTGGCAATCAGTAAGTTCCCAGTAGTGGACCCAAACCAGTCACCAGAATGTCCTATTCACCAAGGGGATAATACCTGTTGATAGTAATAACCCTTTAAATAACTAGAGAGCAAAGTCCTGGGAGCAGAACATTTAGAAAACTTTTCTCCGCTGGGCAAGAAAACAATGCTGCATGTCCCCGCAGAGTTTGCTCAGTGTAGGACACATTGTTTATACAGACGAGTAATTCTTTCTTCTATCCAAGAACTTTTTCTCTGTATGACAGGTCGCACATCTGGATTATTTAAACCTGGAAGCCGAGCACAGAGATTCATACTGAGAGGAAGACAGCATGCAGACAACAATCTTCATAGTCAGGGATCGGTCATGTTCCACTGATTAGAAGGAAACTTAGGACTGCAGGCATTTAACCATTTCAGAAAATTTTTCACTAAATGCTTTAACATGTCAATTCAGTAACAGGCAATTACATAAATCCCGCCACTAGTATGAAGCACCATACGGCTTTATATTGAGGGGCATATTAAAGTACATGTTATGATCAGTAACAATGTGCAGTCTCCTAAGCTCCGCTGTTCGTTGTTCCTGCCTTTGGCTTTGTATCAGCATATAGGTCTGGTGGAAGTCTGGACCTTAAAATTCTTATTACCGTAAAACGAAACTGTCAGCAAATAAAACCGCATCCATAGTGCTAATCTGCAAGCAAATACCCCGCTCCTTGAGTGACATCTTGCTCCGCCACATACACGGTCAGTCAGGGTGTAATTACAATGTATGCACTGACGGATCACGGCTCCATCGTCACCCAGATGACTGGAAGGAAGTGGCTGCAGGGAGAACGCAACTTTATTTTCTCCCTGCACCAGTACTTCCAATCATAATGCCAAAAATAGTTTAAATGGTATTTACTTGCAGATTAGCTCTACAACTGTAGGTAAAATAAAATCTTTTTTATTTTTTGCTAACAGGTTCCCCTCAATTTTTTTTATCATAAGGAATAGAATCATGTTAATGTTTGACAGAACCCACAGATGGGAAGGCATATACCATTCTACTATAGCATTGAGAAAAAACATGTGTTGGCAGGTATCATGCACCTGTTCACTGCACCAAGACCAATGGACTCTTCCTGACAAGACGCGATGTCTTCTCATCCCTATTAAAGAGGACCTGTCCCCAATGGCATTTTTTTTTTAAATGCACCATTTGGTTCCAGAGACCTGGGCCTTTGTATTTAGTACAAATTGTTATGGTTTTTAATAAGGGGACATTATCTCCATGAAAGCAACGTCCTCTTGCTAAAAATTAGAAAAATTAGCAAACTGGGCATACTAAATAAAAACGCCAATATCTGTGGAACCATATGGTGAACTTTCCAAAAGAAAAAAAGCAGATTACTGAGGGGAGGAGCAGAAATAAAATGAGAGCAAAAATTGGCAACTTTTGACTTGGCGACAGGTCCCCTTTCATCTGATGCCAAAACATGTCAGCTAGCTAAGATTTAAGTAAATAAAGTGATGGTCATATATGTAAACCACAAATCAATGGTGGTCCAAATGGTCAGAAGCCCACCAATCATAAATTTATCACCAATCTTCTTTTGGAGAGATTGCTTGTGGATCATTTTATGGATCTAGGGCAGATATAAAATAGAAAACCTACCATTGAAAAATAAAGGCTGCATAGAAGATGGTTTCATCCCAGTTTCCCACATCCAATGTGTAGGCACTCTTTAAAGTTTCATAATATGGACTAGAGCAGAACAATCTCGCCTTCAGGAATGACGTCCATTTCTTCTGAAGAATCTTCCTGCCTCCTATATCACTCTGAAATTGTAAGAAAACGGAATTAATCTTTTCTAAAAGATAAAATATAAGCAGGAGGCAAACCAAATCTTAATCCGGGTCAGTCACTAGCCATAATTTTATTTTAACATGGTATAAAATCCTATGTTCTCTTGAATCTGATTTTGTGCTACTGTTCCCGAGATATAGCTCTTGTGCCAGGTTCACATGTTCAGTATTTTACATCAGTATGTGTAAGCCAAAACCAGGAGTGAATGATAAATACAGAAGTGGTGACGTGTTTCTATTATACTTTTCCTCTATCGCCCCACTCCTGATTTTGGCTTACAAATACTGATGGAAAATACTGACCAAACACTGAACATGTGGACATAGCCTTAAAGTCTTACTTTCAAAGTACATATTTATATTCAAGGACGATTGGGCCATTTCTCAGAAAAGGATTCAGGAGAATTTTTTTTAGATTTTTCCTACTTTGGTTTTTGCGCTGTTTTATGAGTACCTGCGTAAATACTGTATGTTACATGATATGAGGTAGGAGTATATTATATAGCAGTATTAAGTAGAGTAGCTCTGAATCCAGCAGTCAGACACAATCCGGCAAATTTTGAAAAAAACAGATCCGGCAAAAGTTGCCGCTGGATCCGTTTTTTTCTCATAGACTTGTATTAGCGCCGGATTGCGATGGATGGCCTCACGTTTCATCCGTTTGTCGCTGGATCCGTCAAAAATTGTTGGTCCGGCGGCCGGAGAGAACGTACAGAGGAATGTTTTTAGTCTCCATCTAAAAAATGGACAGTGACGGATCCAGCGCCATGCGGCTTTTGCTATAAATGGAAGCCTATGGAGCCGGATTCGTCAAATGACTGAAATCGGCGACCAATTCCATTTTTTACATTGAGCATGCCCCTTAGCAGCATTTTCCATTCTGGTTCTTTTCTCTCCCTCCTCCCCGGACCAGCTAGTGCCCGGATATTACCTAGTCGGATCCGGCAAAAAAACGGATCTGTCGCATCAGTTTTTCACAATTTGCAACGGAACCGTTTTTTCTTCAAAAGTCGCCGGATTCAGCCTAACGGCGAAAACCTGATGTGTGAAAGTGGCCTTACTAGAAGCTGCAGAAAAATGTGCTCAACTCTCTGCCTCTGCCTGTTGGGCTCCTCATTTCTACTCCTCTTCCCTCTACATAGACTTTAATAGGAGCTGTAATCTGATACCTCAGTGAGCTACCTTGGGGGTCGGGAAGGAATTTTTTTCCCCATGGTGGAGCTTAGCGTATGTGCACATGTTGCGGATTTCTTGCAGAAATTTCCTGAAGAAAACCGGAAATTTTCTGCAAGAAATCCGCATTTTTTTTTTTGCGTTTTTTTTCCGTTTTTTTCGCGTTTTTTTAGCATTCTGCAAGCGTAATTAGCTTGCAGAATGCTAAAGTTTTCCAAGCGATCTGTAGCATCGCTTGGAAAACTGACTGACAGGTTGGTCACACTTGTCAAACATAGCGTTTGACAAGTGTGACCAACTTTTTACTATAGATGCAGCTTATGCAGCATCTATAGTAAAAGATAGAATGTTTAAAAATAATAAAAAAAATAAAAAAAATGCTTATACTCACCCAGACGATCTCCTCACCGGCGTCCGTTCCTCTTCCTATAGCTGGTCTGTGCGCACAGGACCTTCCGTGACGTCACGGTCACGTGAGCGGTCACATGACCGCTCACGACCAATCACAGGACAGTGACGTCATCGGCAGGTCTTTCACCGCACACCAGCTACAGGAACCGAAGCGACAGCATGCAGTGGAGGCGGGAAGACATCGAGGGTGAGTATAGGACTATTTTTTATTTTAATTCTTATTTTTTGACCAATTATATGGTGCCCAGTGCGTGGAGGAGAGTCTCCTCTCCTCCACCCTGGGTACCAACCGCACATAATCTGCTTACTTCCCGCATCGTGGGCACAGCCCCGTGCGGGAAGTAAGCAGATCAATGGACCCCTAGGTGTGCGGAATCCCCTGCAATTCCGCATTTTAATGAACATGTTGCTTTTTTTTCCGCGATGCGATTTTTTCGCGGAAAAAAAGGCTACATTTGCACAAAAAATGCGGAATACACTTAAAATAATAGGAGGCATATGTAAGCGTTTTTTTCGCGTTTTTATCACGTTTTTATAGCGAAAAAACGCGAAAAAAAACGCGAAAAATACTTAACGTGTGCACATGGCCTTATTCTCACCACATGGGTTTTTTTTGCCTTCCCCTGGATCAACATGTTAGGGCATGTTAGGCTATGGGTTGAACTAGATGGACTTAAAGTCTTCCTTCAACCTTAATAACTATGTAACTACCTTGTTTTTAATCAAGATTACTTTTACTTGTTTTTCAGTGATGTTGGAGTTTTCAGAGAACAGGGAGGATGGAGACAGACAGGATTACAAGTGGAGAAAAAAACCCCACATTTTGACAATAAGATACCGTATATTAGAAAGTTTCTTACATTCACTTGCATTATTAATGCCAATCATTTAAATTTCCATAAAGAAATTAAGGGCATAAAATACCAATGTTCAATGAGGTTGACAACTGACTAGGTCAAGTATTCTAACTTTTTAGATGCATCAATGGAGCCCAAGTGGTGGATAGGAATTCAGCAATGAATCTGAAAACCCGAGCTGTCTTGACCGACCACAGGTCTCTTTAGCTGAATTATTCAGCCTTATATGCCTACGAGGCTTTGGAGTTTGGGTCAGGGACCCGCGGACAGCCAAGAAGTAATGCTCCATATGCGAGCAGTGCTTCACAGACATATAAATTTGGACTTTTAATGGGATAAACAACCCCCCCCCAAAAAAAAAAAAAAAAAAAAAAAGCCAAGCGCTTTGCCGGATATGTTTGACCTCTAGCCAACCGGCAAGGCTCCAACTGAGGGATCTAGTTAGCTCCATATGCCTTCAAAATAGATCTTCTAAACAAAAATAATTTTAATTTATATAGCACCAACATATTCCACAGCAGTTTAGAATTAGGCAGGAACATGAAGAGACAATAAAAACATCACAAATTAGGAAGAGGGAATAGTGCATTGAGGTGATGGGTTTGTTTAAAGAGATGGGTTTTTAAAACATGCTTAAAAACATGGGGGGCTAGGTATTAGTCGGATTGTTCAGGGTAGTGTGTTCCAGAAAACTGCTGCAGCACAAGAGAAGTCTTGGAGACGGAGGTGCAAAGTTTGGATAACGGAAGAAGTTAGTCTTCGATCAGCTGCAGAACGGAGAGCACAGGTAGGGTGGTAGATTGAAGTGATGGAGGAAATGTAGGGTGGTGCAGAACTGAGGAGAGCTTTGTTGGCGAGAGGAGTTTGTATTGTATTCTGTAGTGACCGGGCAACAAGTGCAATGACTGGCACAGGATGGAAGCATCGGTGAAGCGGCTGGACAGAAATACAATGCTGGCTGCCTCCAACAGGATCTAGAAGGAATTATGTAAACAGACATGACCCTTTAAGGTTTAACTCCACTTTAAAATGTATGTGCATAGAGAAAATGTTCAAAAGAATAATTATAAGGATTTTGATGTATAAATATGTTCATATGTTCAGCCTTTTTGTTTTAGTCTTATAATGGATTCCAATTTCTACAGACACCAAGTGGTGAAAAGAAGTGACTTGATCATCCTTCCGGCATTTTCCGCTGAGAAGATGCATTATGCTTTTCAATACAAATCAATGGGAAAGCTCTCAAATGCCAGGAAGATACCTGGACATCTTTTGGAGCCCTTTGCCATTGTTTTTTTTTTTTTTTTTGCTTAAAAAACGGTAGCGGTTTCTTCATTATTTAATGGAAAAAAAAAACATCTGGAAAACAACAGTAGAGGGACATCACAAAAGCCATGGGAAAATACTCCAAAAGAAACGCTAATTGCAAAACAATACGAAAAACGCTACTTAGGAAACAACAACACAAAAAATGCTGCAAGAAAAAAAACCACCAACGTTTCCTGAAGAGTCTTCGGCTTGAAAACGTAGTGGGTTCCACAGAGTTTAAAAGATTGCATGTGCATATTCTGTAAACGAATTATGAAGAACTTCTTGAGATACGTCAAGATTGTGTTCAAACATGCAACATGCTTATCGGGGAAAGGTCCTGCGCCCTTCACCATAACTCCAGCCAGATATGGGAGCAATGGAGGCCATTCCTGTGACTCACCGACTACAGCACCTACATCCTGACCTGGTAAACAAGGCGTTATCTGGAAACAGGATCACAAACTAGAAATGGAATTGTGAAATGTCTACGTCAGCTAATGCAAACGTAAAATGTCTGAATCCTTTATTTTCTCTGCATTATCTGTTGGCTGGATCTAATCCCAGCCGTATCATCATTGAAATATTGGAGCAAGGGAATTTTAGGTGTTATTATTACTTTAATAGTCAGGCATTGATGTACATTGCAAGTATATAATCGAGACCTGCCATGTATTAGCTCACAATAAGGTCAACGTGGCGATTTATTATTGTTTATGAATATCTGTTCTCGCTCAATGAAGGCGAAAACAAAAATGGCTCCCAATGACTTTGAATGGGGTGAGAGCGTGCATGCTCAATCCGTATTCTATTTCAATAGGGGACTCTGCTACCCTCCGTTCTATTGACAGGTGGGAGTCAGGGGTGTAACTACCGCGGTCGCCATTACGACCGGGCCCCGCAGGTCAGGGGCCCAGGGCCGGCCCCTGACCTGCGGGGCCGGACTGGCCATCGGGCACTTCTGGCAAATGCCAGAAGAGCCGGTGCCAGTAGTGGGCCGCCCGCTGCACTGTTCCCCCCGCCCCCCGCCAGTGCCGCCGCCGCCGCATTTAACTATACCGGCGTCTATGACACCGGTACAGTTCAATGCAATGATGGAGGTGAGAGCGTCATCTGACGCTCCCTCTCCCATCATTCCCCGCTCTGCCTCTGACAGTACACTGCGGGTGCGCGATGACGTCATATCATCGCGCACCTGCTGTGTCCTGGGCAGACTGCAGCCGCCGGGAGCAGCGCGGGCAAAAGGAAAGGTGAGGAGAGTTTTTTTTTTTTGTTTCTTTTTAACTGGACTGTGGGGCCATTATCGGGGGGGGGTAGGGAGGGATGAGATGTGGGCTGTGCTCTATATACCCCTGTGCGGGCTGTGCTGTATATACCACTGTGCGGGCTGTGCTGTATATATCCCTGTGCGGGCTGTGCTGTATATATCCCTGTGCGGGCTGTGCTGTATATATCCCTGTGCGGGCTGTGCTGTATATATCCCTGTGCGGGCTGTGCTGTATATATCCCTGTGCGGGCTGTGCTGTATATATCCCTGTGCGGGCTGTGCTGTATATATCCCTGTGCGGGCTGTGCTGTATATATCCCTGTGCGGGCTGTGCTCTATATATCCCTGTGCGGGCTGTGCTCTATATACCCCTGTGCGGGCTGTGCTCTATATACCCCTGTGCGGGCTGTGCTCTATATACCCCTGTGCGGGCTGTGCTCTATATACCCCTGTGCGGGCTGTGCTCTATATACCCCTGTGCGGGCTGTGCTCTATATACCCCTGTGCGGGCTGTGCTCTATATACCCCTGTGCGGGCTGTGCTCTATATACCCCTGTGCGGGCTGTGCTCTATATACCCCTGTGCGGGCTGTGCTCTATATACCACTGTGCGGGCTGTGCTCTATATACCACTGTGCGGGCTGTGCTCTATATACCACTGTGCGGGCTGTGCTCTATATACCACTGTGCGGGCTGTGCTCTATATACCACTGTGCGGGCTGTGCTCTATATACCACTGTGCGGGCTGTGCTCTATATACCACTGTGCGGGCTGTGCTCTATATACCACTGTGCGGGCTGTGCTCTATATACCACTGTGCGGGCTGTGCTCTATATACCACTGTGCGGGCTGTGCTCTATATACCACTGTGCGGGCTGTGCTCTATATACCACTGTGCGGGCTGTGCTCTATATACCACTGTGCGGGCTGTGCTCTATATACCACTGTGCGGGCTGTGCTCTATATACCACTGTGCGGGCTGTGCTCTATATACCACTGTGCGGGCTGTGCTCTATATACCACTGTGCGGGCTGTGCTCTATATACCACTGTGCGGGCTGTGCTCTATATACCACTGTGCGGGCTGTGCTCTATATACCACTGTGCGGGCTGTGCTCTATATACCACTGTGCAGGCTGTGCTGGATATACCACTGTGCGGGCTGTGCTGGATATACCACTGTGCGGGCTGTGCTGGATATACCACTGTGCGGGCTGTGCTGGATATACCACTGTGCGGGCTGTGCTGGATATACCACTGTGCGGGCTGTGCTGGATATACCACTGTGCGGGCTGTGCTGGATATACCACTGTGCGGGCTGTGCTGGATATACCACTGTGCGGGCTGTGCTGGATATACCACTGTGCGGGCTGTGCTCTATATACCACTGTGCGGGCTGTGCTCTATATACCACTGTGCGGGCTGTGCTCTATATACCACTGTGCGGGCTGTGCTCTATATACCACTGTGCGGGCTGTGCTGGATATACCACTGTGCGGGCTGTGCTGGATATACCACTGTGCGGGCTGTGCTGGATATACCACTGTGCGGGCTGTGCTGGATATACCACTGTGCGGGCTGTGCTCTATATACCACTGTGCGGGCTGTGCTGGATATACCACTGTGCGGGCTGTGCTGGATATACCACTGTGCGGGCTGTGCTGGATATACCACTGTGCGGGCTGTGCTGGATATACCACTGTGCGGGCTGTGCTCTATATACCACTGTGCGGGCTGTGCTGGATATACCACTGTGCGGGCTGTGCTCTATATACCACTGTGCGGGCTGTGCTGGATATACCACTGTGCGGGCTGTGCTGGATATACCACTGTGCGGGCTGTGCTGGATATACCACTGTGCGGGCTGTGCTGGATATACCACTGTGCGGGCTGTGCTGGCACCCAACACCATGTTGCAGTGCAGGAGATTCCTGCAACAGTTCGAGGCGTATCTAGGGGAAGGTGGGGGGGGGGGCATGGGGGGGGGCCCATTTGGAAGTTCGCACCGGGGCCCATAACTTTGTAGTTACGCCACTGGTGGGAGTACCTGTGAACATCAACTTACTTTCCCTGAGAAAAGGTGAAACGTTTGGATAGTAGCTTTGAATTCAAGATTTCCCATCATCTAGTTTCTACAGCTCCTACGCAGACCTACAGCTTTTCTTTACTAAATTTGCAAAAATGTCTACATTTCTGTTTTTTTTTTCCAGTCAAGATGGGGTGCAGAGTGTACATTAATGAGAAAAAAAATGAACTTTTTTGAATTTACCAACCGGCTGCAAATAAACAGAGTGAAGAACTTAAAGGGGTCTGAATACTTTCCGTACCCACTGTATTTGTCTCCACAGTACAATAGAAGTGTTAGACTGACCCTGCAGCCATACTACGCGTTATCTGCCACCATGACCATGCAGCCATACTACGCGTTATCTGCCCCATGACCATGCAGCCATACTACGCGTTATCTGCCCCATGACCATGCAGCCATACTACGCATTATCTGCCCCCATGACCATGCAGCCATACTACGAGTTATCTGCCCCTATGACCATGCAGCCATACTACGCATTATCTGCCCCCATGACCATGCAGCCATACTACGCATTATCTGCCCCCATGACCATGCAGCCATACTACGAGTTATCTGCCCCTATGACCATGCAGCCATACTACGCATTATCTGCCCCCATGACCATGCAGCCATACTACGAGTTATCTGCCCCTATGACCATGCAGCCATACTACGCATTATCTGCCCCCATGACCATGCAGCCATACTACGCGTTATCTGTCCCTATGACCATGCAGCCATACTACACGTTATCTGCCCCCATGACCATGCAGCCATACTATGCGTTATCTGCCCCCTATGACCCTGCAGTCATACCACGCATTATCTGCCCCTATGACCCTGCAGCCATACTACACATTATCTGCCCCTATGACCATGCAGCCATACTACGCGTTATCTGCCCCTATGACCCTTCAGTGCAAACAGAAAAAATGCTTTAAAAATGTGTTATCATGAAAGGTTACATGTAAAAGCAAGAAACTTTGCACTTTACCGTTACGTGTTTAGTGTTCACTGCTCCTTGCCTTGGTTACTGACCACATCTGCACTATCAGCGATGGCCAAACTCCCAGGCAAGGAGCACAACGCTTACAAGCTCTTCTCTGAAGCTGGTTATGTCACTGGATCCCACCATTATCATCGCTCTTCCACTCCCCCAATGCACTGGAGACAAAGCAGCCTCTACTTACAGCATTGGATAGTGCACAGATCAGGCCAAGGGCACGACCATACCACTCGTGCAAGCGGTCAATAAATCGAGAGTGCACCACCTCCTGGCAAACAGGAATCCAAGTTCCAATCAGGGCTGTTGAGTCAAAGTCGATGTGCATTTTAGTGGAGTCGGGAGACGGTATAAAATGGACCGACTCCTAAAATATATAATACATTGGGTACACTAGTACAATGCAGGATGTGCTGTAAATGTTTTTCATAAGAATTTGGGAAATTTATGAAATGTCCTATAAATGTCTGTTCTGTTCCTAATCTAAGGATTTCGGCTTTTAGTTGAGATGAATCTGTGCTGCACTTTCTCTACATGCTCAGTAGTGATCAGTCCTCTGGAGTCGTAGCTGAGGTGAATCTGTGCTGCACTTTATGTACATTGCTCAGTAGTGAGGCAGGGCTGTGGGGTCGTAGCTGAGATGAATCTGTGCTGCACTTCATGTACATGCTCAGTAGTGACCAGTGCTGTGTAGTCGTAGATGAGATGAATCTGTGCTGCATTTTATGTACATGCTCAGTAGTGAGGCAGTGCTGTGTAGTCGTAGATGAGATGAATCTGTGCTGCATTTTATGTACATGCTCAGTAGTGAGGCAGTGCTGTGTAGGCGTAGACGAGATGAATCTGTGCTGCACTTTATGTACATGTTCAGTAGTGACCAGTGCTGTGTAGTCGTAGATGAGATGAATCTGTGCTGCATATTATGTACATGCTCAGTAGTGAGGCAGGCCTGTGGAGTCGTAGCCGAGATGAATCTGTGCTGCACTTTATGTACATGCTCAGCAGTGACCAGTGCTGCTGAGTCGTAGATTAGATGAATCTGTGCTGCACTTTATGTACATGCTCAGTAATGACCAGTGCTGTATAGTTGTAGACGAGATGAATCTGTACTGCACTTTATGTACATGCTCAGTAATGACCAGTGCTGTATAGTTGTAGACGAGATGAATCTGTGCTGCACTTTATGTACATGCTCAGTAATGACCAGTGCTGTATAGTTGTAGACGAGATGAATCTGTACTGCACTTTATGTACATGCTCAGTAGTGAGGCAAGGCTGTGGAGTTTTAGTTGAGATCAATCTGTGCTGCTCTTTATGTACATGTTCAGTAGTGACCAGTACTGTGGAGTCAGAGTCGTGGAAATTGAGGAGTCAGAGGTTTGGCTTACCAACTCCATAGCCCTGGTTCCAAGGAAACGGATCCTAAATATTGATGAGAAAAACCCTTTAGGGTATGTTCCCACTATGACCTTTTGGTGAATTTTTGATGTTACAGATCTTCTGCGCCATTTCTGCACCGTTTAAGAAAAAATGGTTACTTGTGTGTTTTTTGCTCTACGTATTTTCAAAAATTCACCAAAAAACAACTTAGGCACACAGCCTTAATGACTCAATTTCCACCTAGGGGTAAGTGTTGTACAAAATAATGATGGATGCTAAGAACTTATAATTTAAGGTATATTCAGGCTCAGTAAAGAAAAAAAAAAAACAGACCCATCAGACTTTTGGAAAAAATATTCTCAAAACGTACCCAATATATATAGTTTATTTAACAGAAATACATCTCGTGCCTATAGCAAAAGCAAACTGGTTATATGAAAAGACAAAACTGTTTTCCCAGTATAGGCAGCCCTGTCCTATAAAGGCAATGTTCGATACTGCAGCTCTGCACCAGTGAATTCAAAGGGACTGAGCTGCAATACCAAAAATAGCCCATGAACAAGAGTGGCGCTGTTTCCGGGAGAAAGCTATGTTTTCCTTATTTCATATAATGTTCATCCTTATCATGTAAAGTGATTACCTCTACATCTTATGCAAACACGATGACGTGACCAGATACACACTTGGTTGTTTGACAGTCACAACACAAGCTCGATGTACAGATTCACGTTATGAATGTCTGCACTTTGCGAAATCTGTTTCCAGCAGGAGGAAATGTTTCACAAATTGATAAGAAATAAAGCTATTTACCATCTGTCTGCACTGGATCCGACGGCGTGTAACAAAACAACAATGAGATCACCGGGAAAACATGCTTTATACGGATTTCTTGTCAGACAACATTCATTCATTTATGGCTTGACTTTAAATTGGGCAAACATGAGCTATTTTGTGATATTTTGGAACAAACAGGACGAGACGCATTTATTGCCTTCGGTTAACGCAAGAAACATGTTGGATAAAGTGATGAGCTGGGACCATTTCACTTCATAGGCGAGACCGTGCCAGGTACTCAAATTGGAATAAATCGCTGTTTTTCACTAGTGGGTCTGGACGGATTACAGAAAATAGACATTGGATTTGGTTTCACAGAGAACAATCAATGATCGACCCCCCCCCAAAAAAAAAAAAAAGAACATAATGGGTCACCTATATATGCTATGTAACAAAGCCGAACTCTAATAAACCTTCAAATATCTATTCCCCCATGACATCTATACGCCGTAAGACAGTATATAGTCAGCCCTTTTATGTCCTGGCCATTTACCAACTCTGGGTCCAAGAACATCAAAAGACATGGACTCCTTCAGGTCAATTTTTTGTTTAATAGGTTGTGCCAAGTTTTAAAGTTACTCCCCATCTATGTCCCGAATTCTGGGACTCCCAACACTCCATTCATTCTGAAAGGGACCCCCAGAGATAGATGTGCGCCATGTTTGGCAGCTGGTTTCCGTCACTCGCATTAAGAATGAATGGAGCGTAGTAGTGGCGCATGCTTGACCTTTACTCCATTCACTTGACGCCCTTCAGAGCCCTGTTCTTAAAATCGGTGGGAGTCCCAGAGGTCAGAATCACAGCGATCACAAAGATATCACCTATCCAATTGATAGAGAATAACTTCTGAACTTGGGACAATGAATTTAAAGTTAATGCATGTATTTTCGTCTAGGAATAATTTTTGGAATTGGGTTTTATTACAAATTTTTAACAGTTTTACTGAGTTATCTAAAAATCTGTCAGTGAGCTTGTTCTAACAGACAACTGGTCTTTAACTGAACTCCAGGGTGCCGATTTATGATCACATAAAAGTTCATCTCTCCTGTGATTTTTGGTTATAAATCAGCTGAGAGGAGCTCCGAAATAGTCAGATGAAAGTGCCAAACGCCCGTTCAAAACAAAACAAGCTCACTGACAGATTCTTAGCCAACTCTTTCTGCAGTCAGCAATGACCAGGGAAACAAACAGCACAACATGTTTAATGAAATCGAGATGCAAAATTATTTTGAGCCCAAAATACATGAATTAAGGTGAACTAACACAGATGGAACTAGACCAGCTTGTCTTACCTTGCACACGCGAGCCACTCTTGCCACCTTTGTCTTGTCTAGAAACTCTGAAGTTTCTTCCATGATATTCTCATTGAAGAAGTAGTAGATTTTATCATCGTCTCCTATGGCAGTGGTTAAACTTTCTGGGATCAACGTAGAAGTCACAAACTCTGCATCTAAAAGTGACACAAAAATATATATTTTTACTTTTGCTCACTGTTTAATTAGTTATGTAAACGTCTCAGAAAAGAAGCTGGTATTAATAGTCTAAAATCATGTCTGATGAATTGTTCTAATACATCTATGGCTGTGGGAGCTCTGCTTCTGATGTACGGTACCCAATCCTCTGCATAAACACAGCAATAAATGAGAAAATCTGGGCTTCCTGCAGAAACACATTAAAATCAATAATTACACAGCAAACAGCTCTGCTTTCACTCCCTGTTTTCTCAGTACAGACAGTGATGGTATAAAGCCAAGAAATGCCATCAACATCTGATGGGTTGGAGTCCAAGAGATAGGTCCCCTTACAATTAGAAGCTTAGAGCAGCAGACTAGGAAAATGTCATCCAACGTCTCCTGTTGGCTTAGTTCTGCTTTTTCTGAAGGCCACACTATTGTTCTCTTATAGAGCATTGGCACACCAGGCAACCACAGGAACAAAAACAAAAAAACATGGAGCTTACAGGAGACATGATGCTTTCCCAGCACCGCTGCCTGCCACTTTGTTTTAGTCTTGGATCCAAGAAGATAGGTAAAGATCCTAATGATGCCAACAATGTTTTTAGTGAGAAGGTTCCTTTAGGGTATGTGTCTACATAGGTGGCATACCCAGAGGATTATTTGTCTGGATCCGTTGTATATTACCATAGCACCATTGTGGATCAGATTTTGTGAAATGTCATCAACACATTGGAGAATATCTGTTGCGGACATTGACAATCACATTTATGAGTGATGGAATTGCTTTAAATTAGAGGAATTTTTGCAGCAGAATTTGAACAATATGATGAGACTTTTCCACTGAAGTATTTAGGTCGTCCTGTGCTGATCCACAGTTAAGTTCCCCTATGCAAATTATATAAAAAGTCAGCAAACCCTCCAGGTTTTACCTGACCATCTAATGCCTATGGGAACTCCTGACTAGTTTCCCTACAAGTTATGTCAAGGACACAAGGATTGGGAAGTTGGGATTCAATTACCAGAGCTTTTTATTAGCAGAAGACAAACAAATGGTGGATAGAAACAATTAAAGAACTCATGAAAACCTCAACGAGAAGGCTGACAACGAAGGTTACTATCATAAAGAACTCATGAAAACCTCAACAAGAAGGCTGACAATGAAGGATACCATCATGAAGAACTCATGAAAGCCTCAACGAGAAGGCTGACAACGAAGGATACCATCATGATGAACTCATGAAAACCTCAACAACAAGGCTGAAGGATACATCATCTACATGTTCCAGAGTTGTCATCTTTTCTTAAAAAAAAATGTAGTTTATCCAGAAATAGTCCAGTAATTAAAGTCCATGGCTTATTGTAATAAACAGAAAAAATGTGACAAAGAAATCATCCCGTCCAGAGGCGATATCCTTGTCACAGCCGATAAAGGAATGAGACCTCAGAAACCCAGACAGCTTCGAAAAGGCCAATTACAATCTGCCTGCCATCTTGTAAAATATCGCACTGACCCAGAATCTCATGTTTAGCAAATGTCATAACCGAGAACGTCAGAGAATGAGCAGAAGCTTTTTTCATATGTTCTACCATCAATTATTTACAGCTCTTCCCAAAAATGTAACTTGAACACAAACTGTAAGGTTGAAACAGAGGACAAAAAGCATTTTTAAAGACCATGGAGACAAGTCTGGGTACAAGCGGGGTTCAGGTGTTTGCTGCTTTAGACAAGCAAAGAGTTGAAAAGCTCAAACATTCTGGTGGCAAAGGACAACTCTGACGAGACCAAAGAGTCACAGAAATGATAACAAAATTTAGAGGACATTAAAGACACAAATGGATGGGTGACAACACAGGAGCCCCTTATACTGTGCCATGAAGAGAGAGTTTACATATCGACCAGATCCCTAATCTGTCCAGGAGGCAACCATCTACTTGAAGGGAATGTATCATCAGAAAATTACCTATTGGTTAAATCAGATTTTTGTGTTAAATGTTTTTTTTTCTTGTTCCAAATCACATTTTTTTTATGAAAACCAAAAATTAGAAATTTTTCAAATGACCATCAGCCCCCAGCAATGTGATAGCAGGGCACAGATCAGTTACAATTGCAACCGCTGCCATATTACTACTTCTGTGAAGCTCAGCCATGGGCTGAGCTTCATAGGTGACCACAGTTCAGTTTACACTATATACTGCAAGTGCTACAACATCAACTATAACTCCCAGATGACGTTATGTACCCATAGCCTTAACTCCCAGAAGATTCGCTTTCAGCTACCAGCATACATTAAAAGGCTTCTAAATAAACCACCACTGGTTCAGATATGTCTGAAAAATATATAATCTATAAATACTCAAGAGCTTTTGTCCCCAAACAAACAACATATCATACCCATTAGCCAGTGTACGGTGGATGCCTCCGTTTTTATAGCAAGTGGACCAATATTTCTTCTTATATCTGGCAGATACTGGAACCCGTAGCGAGAAGCGGTGTACAGGCCACCATCTGGAAGCAACAAAACAACCATCAAATTCAGAGTGATTAGAGCTATAATTATTACACAAAGTGGATACAAACAACATTATCGCATTTTAGAGCCTATTTACACTGCCCAATCATGGCCGTTATACGACCACTGTTCGGAAATATATAAAAGGCTATCGGTGGTCGTTTACATGACGACAAACATTCTAGATGCACAGAATGATCGGTAATAAGACGATGTTCTCTGCACACAGAACGATCCTATCAGTGGCACATCATCCCCCGAAACATCATTCTGAAAAGTGTCCAGCACGGCAAATGTTAAATATTCACGCTGCGGATGCCAGTGTGTATTTCACCCTTTGTAAAGTGGGTAATCTGCAGATTTTCTACAAAGAAATACTTCTGATTGTCGACATGGTTTATTTTTTCTCAGCAAAAAGATCCCATGGGAACATAGCCGTACTCATTTGTTGCATCCTTTTATATGAGGGTCCTTCCAGTAGAACCCGCATTTATCTCAATAACGGGGCCCCACTTGTGCGCCCACTAGTTACTAAGAGGTGGCGAAAAATACGCCCTGTCCTTTTTTTTTCTATGAATATGTGAGGCCACATCTCCACTAATAGCAGGTCCTGTGAGAAGGCCCACTTGCCCCCCAGAGATAGATGTGGGTCCCAGTGGCGAGTTCCTGCTTTTGTGACTATGCCATAAATGTACAGTGGGAGGACTACTTTAGATTGTGAGCCCCAATGGGGACAGTGCCAATAATGTCTGTAAAGCAATGTGGAATTAAAGAGGTATTCCCAT